>NC_091538.1:22767500-23392500 GCF_042242935.1 Bactrocera oleae
TTAAGCCACTTTGTCTAATTTGTGAACTCAAACAACTATTGTTGTTTATTGCTTTAAATGTTCATATGTCTATATGTGAATATTCTTGAAATTGCCTTCCTTCATTCGCATGTCCAAATATATTTGCATATATGTACACATATGTACATATGTATGTCCCTTAATATGTCTTTCGCAAAAAATCAAACATTCGCGCAAGTGACAAAAAACGTTAACTCCATCATCGGCCAATAATATTCAAGCGAACTCGCGGCTTATTTTCTAAGTATTTCATATTACAACGACAACAAATTCATTCATAAGGAACGTGCGTCTGCTTCAAAGCAAAGTGCGTTCGTTCATAACTCTGCGTCGCGCTCTTTTTTCCGTGCGCCTGGTAAACCACATTTGGTTTTCATATAGAATTCCTAATTGCGAAAATAAAAATGAATGAAATTGAATTTGAATGTCTTCAGTAAAATTGAAGAAGTTTGAGATTGGTAGTTCTATTGATTTTGCTTCTTGGTTTATGTTATAATTTCGACAAACTAGATTAACGTCCCGATTTTTGTTGTTTACGTATTCAGAGCTTAAATTACTATTTTTTTAATATTCCGACCAGATTTTGGCCAATACTTTCCCAATTTCTGCAGGAGAGGAAACGTTGATATTATAGGAATTTTGGATTTCGTGTATATTTCTTATAGAGAAGTGCCCATGCCTATTTACTTTACTCCGGAGAATTTCTGATGTGGTTTAATAGTTGATGCCTTTGGTAAATTCTATAAATGCGTTGCGTTTTGAAATCTTAACCTCTCTTTTAAATATTGCATCGGTTTTTTTGTATTGCAAGATGTTTTCTTTTGTGGGGCAACGTTTGGCAATTTTCTAAAAATTAACTTTTAGAAGTCTAAGTTCGTTGCACCAATAAGTAGAGCGTGTCCGGATATTGGGTTTGGTGAGCGGTATAGCCGAGTGTGCGGCTTGTTTTATTTTTTTAACATAATTGCTGCAGATTGGTTGCTATCATCAGGGTTAAGAGTTAAGGAGTTGATTTGCCTCTCTAATGATTTAAAGTAGGACGCCCAATCCGCTAGTTTTAGGTGATACCTACTTTGGCAGTTTGGATTCTGTCTCCAGTTGTGTCCAAATATCGATATGGAAATGAAGAGATGATCGCTACCGTGTGGTTCATCGAATGTTTCCAATGTGGTTGCGATGTTAAGAGGTGGATTGCAAATGCTTAAATGTATGTGCGTTTGTGTAGAACGAGTTGAGAAATGTGTAGGGGATTTAACATTAAGTACAATTAGATTGTTATTTTGTACACAATCGGTAAAGATTTTTTCCCTCTTATTAAAGTGTGGTGAGCCCCATAAAGGACTACATCCGTTAAAATCCCCAAGTAGTAGATTAGGATAAGTTGAATTATTAAAAAAAGTATTCGGAAGTAAGAGTTATTTATAATTCTACTAGCTTTTCCCGCTCCGCTCCATTGAATCCTTTAAATAATTATTAAGGATTATTAACAAAGAAAAAAACTAAACATTTAGTATGTACACGAATACCACACCGCGATTATCAACTTGGTGGTGGTGGTATTTCTGCATTTTTGTTTTCTTACATTTTAAAATTTTGCGATCATATCTGCCAAACTTATTTTTTTCAAAATTCAAAATTTTAAACTTATTTCACAAACAGATATGATCCTCCAAAATAATTTTTTTAACAATCCGTAAAAAATTTATATATTTTTTAATAAAAAGTATCATATGTTCATTCTGACACCTCCAAGAGTATGTGTACCAAGTTTCATGATGATCGGTTAAGTAGTTTTTGCGTGAAAGCGTAACAAAAAACGGACTTTCGTTTTTATAATATTAGTAGGGGATGTCATGATGCATTTCTGAGCAAAGAGAGTCAGTTGGGAATGCGAGTAGTGCATTTTGTATTGCTGTGCTGTCATCAATGTTTTGTTGTACTGTTGGATTATTCAAGAGTTGGGTTAGAAGAGTGTGTGTATTGAGAAGAGAGGTTGGATATTGTTATTGTATGTTATTGAGTGATTAGAAGATGATGTCTTTTCTGTGTGCTTATTTGGTTCCGTATAAGATTAATTTGTTGTGAATTTTGTTTGTAAGGCTTATTGCTTGTAGTAGCCGTGGGAGAGACCATGGCATTGTTTGTGTTGATTTCTTTGAAAGGGATTCGCAGGTGGAAATTTGTTGCTGTTGAGGTTAGTGATGTTTTTTTGTTACCTGTTCATTCTGTTTTCGGTTTTTTTTTTTTTGTTTTTTGCTTCTTCAAGGTTTTCAGTTGGGGTTGGGTATTGTTTGTGTTTCTTTTTTATTTTTTCGGAAGCTTTCTTATAGCTACACTGGTTTATTGTTTTGTATGTAAGAATATATTTTCTTTTAAGTAGAGTTGGACATTGTTTGTGGTCTGACCTGTGATTTTGCCTGCAATTAATGCATTCCACTTTAATGCAGAGAGAGGGATCGTGGGTTGAAGAGGAACAAATATTGCACTTTGAGTCAGATTTACAATGTTTTGTACTTTTTACACTGCATTGGCGATGGGATGTGGGGCTCAACTTAGACTTTGCATGCAATGTTAACTTCTTTAGGTAGTTCGTAGGCACTGAAGCAAATGATGGGAAGAAAAATGTTAACACCTTTACCGATAATTATTTTATTAATTTTTTTGCACTCTGTTGCTCCCTGTTAACGTAGACCATCTACTATTTCACTTTCGGTTAGATTTGTGAGACAACTTGCATATATGACTATTTTGATAGTGTTTAGTGTTGGGTGTAAATTCACAGATATTTCATTAGGTTTGATAGTATTGCTGCTTTTAGGAATTTGGTTGTTTGTTGGTTGATTTTTGTAAGAATGAGAAGGTCACCATTTCTGATAAATGAGTCAGAACTGGGTTGAAAAATATGATGTATGATTTTAATGGTTTTTGGGTGTCTTTATTTTTAATTATGAGAAATTTTGAAAAAAAATTAATATTAATTTAGTTACTTGATTTATGTCTGCACACTCTTGACAAGATTTAATTCTTGACGGAAAGTCACTGTCTTTCGAAAATTATAACAACACAACAACAATACTGTGTGTCTAAATTGTGTTCACTTACAGTACTTACAAGAGTCCTAAATGGTGTTTACTTTCTCTCAATGACACTGGTTTGGTTGAAATGGACCCAATTCTTTTCGGTTTATAGAATACCAAGACTATATGCATACATATGATTTAATTTGTGTAATTTTTAAGAAATTTTGTCTGTGATTGTGAAAATAAATTCTGAGTAACCAATTCAATTTATACGTTGAAATGTGACCGACTATTTACTTGAAGTATTTATAAAAATAGTTTCTTAGAAGTAAAATTTGTATACATAAGATAGAAACATTGATATCTAAGTATACTCGTAATATACATAAATTAAAACGAGAAAGTTTTCGAAAATTGTAAATAATATATAAAATTTTTAATATTCATCAATATTTATTTTGTGGCCTACAAAATATGCTCCTTCTGAAGCGATACACATATGCCATCTCCCTCATCGAAACATACCTTGTTGGTCCGGGTCCGGGATCGTCTTCAGTTCCCTCTGCGAATTTTCTTTTACGGCCTCAATTGAGTCAAAACGGGTGAAACGGAGTAAAAACTTGAGATTTGGAAATCAAAATAAAAGTGGCATGGGGTCAAATCCGGCGAATACGGTGGTTGATCGGTATTGAACGAGTTTTTGGTCTTCAAATCGTTCATTATACTCTGTAGCAACATGTTGTACCATAAAACCAGAAAGTTTCCGGAAATTGTTATTTTTTTATTCGCTGTTTGGTTCATCATGAATTCGTTCCAACGGGACAGACGGTCAATAAAGAGTATTTTTTGAGCGTGTTGAGTATTCAACCGCCTTGCCACAAAGTTGTTTTCTACAAATTAAAGCAGTGATACCTGTTCTGGCTAGTTCATCTGCTTCGCAGTTACCAGGGATATCACTATGCCCTGGAACCCATTGCAGGTTTATCTTGAAGTAGAATGTTAGATCCTCTAATAGATCAAGACATTCTTTCACTATCTTTGATGGGACCATAGGAGACTTGAGTGATTTTAAGGCCGCTTTGCTATATATATAATAAACCGCTAAGATTAATACAGACGTTTTCACAAAACGGTATCAAGTTTAAAATATCATGTTTCATGTCTGAACAAGCATTAAGCATTGTCGAACGGATAGCGCTTTGCAAGTCTGTACACGAAATTGTACGTAATATCGAATACGCTAGTTTGGACAAGTAACAGTCGCTTGCCTTATTAAAATATTATCTGCTTAGTTAGGTACTTAAAACAAGGTAGCCTTATAAAAACTATGCTTACATTTTTGCTCTTTACTATCAAAAGCAGATACATTTTCGAGGACCCCCATTAACATCTTATGGACCGCCATTTTTTGTTCACGCCTACGTACCACTGGGGGTCCACCTGGACTACTCTGGGAATCATTAACCTAAACCATATCCTAATATTTAACACTTCTATAGAAGAGCATGTAACAAGCATAAATAAAGCTTTCGAAAGGTTGAGAAAACATAATTTTATATTACGAATAGATAAAAATAACTTCCTCGCTAAAACAACAGAGTATTTAGGGCACGTATTGACTACAGAGGGAGTTAAATCAAGCACAGCAAAAATACGGGCCATTCAAAAACGCCAGTTACCAAAAACACAGAGGCAAATAAAATCGTTTCTGTTTCTTATCACGGGATATTTTAGGAAATTCGTGCTTGACTAGATATCTAAAGAAAGACATCAGAATAAATTTGGAAGATCCACAATTCGTTGACTGTTAAAACCCTTCTAGTAAACCCACTAATATTAAAATACCTAGATTTCCATAAAAAGTTTAAAATTTCCACCGACGCAGGTAATCATGCTATCGGAGCTGTCTTACTCCAGGATAATCATCCAGTCAGTTTTGCTAGTAGAACACTGAATGAGCATGAAAAAAGATATGCCACCATAGAAAAAGAACTCCTAGCAATAGTTTGGGCAGTAAATAACTTTAAGCCTTTCGTTTATGGCAGAAAATTCGAATTAGAAACAGATCATCAGCCGATAGTTTGGCTTAAGTTCAAATACAATGCCAAAGACATGAATACGAGACTCCAGAGATGGCTTCTAAAATTGGGTGAGTATGACTTTAATATAAGTAATGTCTAAGGAAGACAAAATAAAGTAACACATTTTAAGAGTAGTATAGATGTAAATACTGGCGAAATCAGTGCAATATCTGATAACACAACTCATAACAATACCAATCCTGGTCCCTCAATAGAAGAAGACAACATCAGTACCAATGCTACTATACATTCGCAAGTCGAGGAACAAAACGACCATATGCCCATCCCAGACACAGTAGTAAACCGTCTCCGCAAACAAATAATACTTACGCAACACAAAAGTCAGGAAATAACAAGTAAGGAAGGGCTAAGTTCGGATGTAACCGAACATTTTATACTATCGCAAAGTCAAATGGTATACTCGTTTGAGATTTCTTTGTGGATTGGCTGATATTTTCGGTAGAAGGTCAACTATAGGCACTAGGGTCCACATATTTAATACTTTGGGGCTAGAACAGTTTTGGTTCGATTTAGACATTTTTAGTCACAAGGTGGCATACTTTAAACGTATTATTCACGCAAAGTTTTACCCCGATATAATCATTGTTGCTTGATATGCATAGTGGAAAGTGAAAGAATCAGATGGAATTTAAAATGGTGTTATATGGGAAGTAGGCGTGGTTGTAGTCCGATTTCGCACTATAACATAGAAATATGAGAAGAATGTTACGTACCGAATTTGGTTGAGATCGCTTAAGCATATCTCAAGATATGGGTTTTCACCTAAAAGTGGGCTGTGCCACGCCCACTGTCTAATTTTGAACGCGGTTCCTATTAAGTCATCTTATACCATCCCAGAGATAAAATTTAATGTCTCTGGCGTGTTTAGTGCTTGATTTATCGCGCTTTTAGTAGTTTTTAACAGTACCGTTATATGGGGAGTGGGCGGAGTTACCATCACATTTTATCCATTTTTACAGTGTCAGTAGGGGAGATTAGGACATTTGCTATTATAGATTGAATGAAACATTTTATAGTTTTCGATTAACGGCAGTGGTCCGATTACGCCCATCTACGAACTCGTCAATATCAAAATTTGGTTGATATGAGTTTTTACCTAAAAGTGGCGGTGCCACGCCCACTGTCTAATTTTGAACGCGAGCCCAACCCACCCCACTGCCGATAGAAGTGCTGGAAACATTTGTTCTCAGTGAAAAATGTAAACTGTAAATGCCAAATAACAGTCTTGTATCTTATTTTGGAGCTTAGTTATGGCAATCTCTAAAACGTTCAGTTCCACCCCAACTTAGCCTCTCCTTAGTAGTTATACTCTTGCAACATGTTGCTACAGAGAATAATAGTTTTTGTTTAATTGAGATAGAACTCCCTCCTCCAAATATACCGTTCCATCCGGGAAACTAATAGCACGGCCTAATATAAACCACCATTTACAACACCTGGGAACAAACCTGAGAACACCCACAGGATCTCCTCACAAACGACGACACCGCCACACTCAAAATTTAAGAACACCAAGTGGATGACATCCGACCTCACCAACTATACAAAAGGAATTGGATCATCATTCGCAAAAACACATTCCTTTCGCCAATGGGCTTGAGCGCTACATCATAATATTCGATTTACTTTATCAATTATAACAGTTCCCTCGCGCTACCGCATCATCGATAGGACCCGCACTGCGTTCGTATGCATCCACAAATAAATATCATTTATTATAATCTCGCAACCTGTTGCTACATAGTATAATAGTTTTGTTCACCTAACGGTTGCTTGTGTCACCCTAAACTAATCGAGTTAGATATAGCGTTATGATATATAAATTATCAGGATGAAGAGATGATTTGGAATCCATGACTGTCTGTCCGTCCGTTCGTCTGTGCAAACTGTAACTTGAGTAAAAATTGATATATCTTTGTGAAACATGCTACACATGTTTCTTGGTACCGTACGACGGTTGGTATTACAGATGGGCGTAATCGGATTACTGCCATACCCACAAAATGCCAGTTTAAATTTTGTTTAAAGTGGGCGTGGTCCCGCGCCCTCATAGGTTTAATGTGCATATCTCCTCCATCGCTAAGGTTCTCTATCCATGGTATGAAAATGTATGAAATCGGGTGGCACACTCCCCATATAACGGTACTGGTAAAACCTACTTAAAGCGCGATAAATCAAGCACTAAACACACCAGAGAGATTAAATTGTATCTCTGAGATGGTATGAGATGACTTTATAGGAACCGCGTTCAAAATTAGACAGTGGGCGTAGCACCGCCACTTTTAGGTAAAAACTCATATCAACCAAATTTGATACATAACATTCTTCTTCTGATACGGATTACAACCACGTCTATTTCCCATATAACATCATTTTAAATTCCATCTGAAACTGTTCAAGACCCTAGGTACTGAATATGTGGACCCCACTACCTATAGTTGACTTTTTACCAAAAATATCGGTCAATGTGTAAGATATATAAGTGAAATTCATATAACGAAATAAATATATTAAACTCTCGATAACAGTATGTTTTTGTATCATTCAGTATTGATTTTGATCGGATCAATACTTCCTTTAATATAAAATTTTGCCAACACCTGAAGTAATTTCCCGGACTTTGATCCTTGCAAGTTGCGAGAATATAAAATATTCGGTTACGCCCGAACTAAGAACTTCTTTACTTGTTATTTTATCTATTTAATTTCGTGTTCCTTGACGAGTTCGTAGATGGGCGTAATCGGACCACTGCCGTTAATCGAAAACTATAAAATGTTTCATTCAATCTATAATAGCAAATGTCCTAATCTCCCCTACTGACACTGTAAAAATGGATAAAATGGGATGGTAACTCCGCATACACCCCAATGGTTCTGTTAAATACGTTTTAAAGCGCGATAAATCAATATATAACTACGCCAGGTACATTAAATTTTACACTCGAGATGGCACGAGACGGCTTTGCAGGGGCCGGGGTCAAACTAAGATGATGGGCGTGGTACTGCTCACATTTATGTAAAAACCCATATCTGGAGACCTGCTTGACCAATATCGACCCAATCTGGTTCGTAATATTATCTTGACATGCCTCTGTTTGAGTGCGTAAAAGGGCGATCGGACTACAACCAAGTCTATTTCTCACTAACACAATTTTAAATTCCATCTGATTCTTTCACTTTCCAGTATGCAAATCAAGCACCAATTAATGTATCGGCATAGAACTTTGCCCGAATAGTGCGCTTAAATAAAAAAAGGCCACACGATGACCAAAATTGTCAATCGGACCATTCAAGCCTCCAAAAACCGAATATGTGGATCCCAATGCGTATGGTTGACATTTTGCCGAAAATACCGGTCAATATGTGAGATATGATTATTGGGAGTTGAGGCATTGAGGAGGTGTTCAAAAATTTACTTAATTTTTATAACCATTAGAATTAAATTGTTACATAAGTGGCCTAAACTTTGGTTATGGCTTATGTATACATTCATGTGTGAACTTCTTGTATGGCGTGATGAATTTGGCACGTTTCTACTTGTTGAATTTTTGTACTCATAACCACTATTGAATACGTATATTGCTCCTATTTTGTTGTCCATAGGGCAGATTGTCGGCATAAAAAGACTGTATCTGTTTACTATCTGGTAAGAATCTATTATTTTCATAAGATCTATAAGTTTTCCTACTTCCTAATATAAACTCTTAAAGGCGCATCGATTTTTTGAAACATAATGTTTATATACTATTATGATGATCGTCTAATGGCTTTAATCGTCTTAACTGCTCTGTAATAATCTTTGGTGTCATTTTGAATTAGTAAATCTCTGTCCCTTGATGTTGTTGATACATTAATTATTGTGGTTGCATTTTTTGTTGCAATAATTGTTTTCAAGTTGTTGTGATAATTCTTTTTGTGTTCTTTGCATCTGTGGGTGCACCATCCTTTAGATGAGGTTGCTGCCACATTATAAGGCTATTGCTACTCTCGCCTTTTTTTTTCTTCTGTAGACGGCTCTGATAGCTGGCGTAGTCGCTCGAACTCGAACAGAATCACTTGATATCTTTCGGCAAGCACTTATTACTCTAATTGCAGAAATCCTGCGTAAACTGCATTTATTGGTCTAGCATATAAAATAACTGATCTCATTACCGTTGCAATTAAAAGGCCAATTTGGTTAGCGCTACTCTGATAAGGCTGCAGGCGACGTCTAGCTCAGTGAGAAAGTTTTCTAAGCGTGGCTATTTTCTCGTTCCATCAATATACTGGCCTTCGTTTATTATGGAGTTTTGTCCTATGCATAGTTGTGTCGCATGCTACGCCCAGTTCTTTCCGCTCTGCAGATACCCAGTAGATAGCGTTTTCGACTGGTGCCTGGTGCAAACATCAGTAGCGAACAATTTAGCCGTTGACCATTATTTCTATACATGTCTGAAACATCCTTCTTAATATGTATATTCAGTGCGTCATTAGCAAACATTAGGTCTATTTTAGAATCTTTATTTTCTTTTTGGTATGTATTTTTCATGCCACTTATCATTAACGTGAGGTTCGTTTGGCTCAAGAATTCTAAAATGAGCCGCTCGAATAAGGTCGATGTACCGGTGGGAACCAACAAAAAAAAAAAAGCAATTATTCGTTTGTTGTTAATGGTCATACTATATTTTACATTCTTCCATTTTGTTATTACAATTATTCGCTAATATTCAACAATAATGATTACTTAGCTAAATATGCGAATTGGTAATGCAAAGGAATTTGAAAGTTGAGAATACATATATTGAGGTTGTGTCAGTGACATTAGAAAATACGGGTCGCTGACACTTTGTGTTTACTTTGCCAAAAATGCATTAGTAGTCATTCAAGTCGAAATTATTGGTGCAATCTCCTGAATTTCCACAAGTATATTAATGTCTGAAACTCTACGATTGTTAAAAATGTAGAAGTAAATTATGCGTATTTCTGTGATATTCCAATTCTTTTATTTTGTATATATTTTCAATTTGTTGCACCATTAATTCTTCGAATGCCAGTTTTGTTTTTACGTTATTTACTTTGAAATTAGTAGATATTATAAAATGTTCCTCCAATTGAATTCTCGAATTTTCAAAAACATTTTCATTAATTTTTCCATTGCAATTGTGGCCTGATATGTGCAGAGTTCTTTGGTCACATATACTATTAATAAATATTTTTCCATCATTTTTTCATAACAATAATCCGTCTTTTATTGTAATTACCTCTGTTTTATTATTTTTTATACTTTCGCAATTGTTCCTTAGCATACATAAGTTCTTTTCTTTTAGTTTCTTTACATTTATATTTTCTTGAAATGCAAGAGAGTTAGTATGTATTATTTATTTTTAAAACTTCTCCTGTACTGAACACTATCTCTTGTGAATTATTATTAGGAAGTGGTGTAAACATTGATTTTTTAACATTAAGTATTTTTATTTGAATAACAAAAATTATTTTACTATTTTTATACTGCGTGTATAACTTTATATTTTGTAATTTGAACATGTCTATATCGTATTTTTTTAGTATTTCTTCTTTTGTTAGAATATTTTCATATTATATATAATAGAGCGGCAATATTATTTTGCAATTGATCAATTTTATCTTTTAAGATCTTTTTTTATCTTTTTTACTTTTAACAGTAAATTGAAATAAATGAATTGTTTCTCCAAGTGTCTATTTTCTGTGCCTAGTCCGTTTATACTAGCCTCAATTTTTTTCTCTCGTCTTTTATTGTCTTTTTAATGTTTGTAAATGTTTTATTGAAAAAGTTATTTATTTCTATATTTCTATTTAAGTTAGAAATGATATTGATATAGATTATTTTAGGATGTACCTCTATCTCCATTCTATCCTGGTCATCGATTGTGCCATATAACCAGATAGTCGTAGTTTTCGTTGTGTGTTAAAATTTCAATATTTGATTCTAATGTGTTTATGATATTTTTTATTTCGAATAGGTCTAAGATGTGTAATATTGTGTTGTAATTACAAACTAAATTTATGTTTTCCAAATGCAAGATCGATTTTTTCTACAATCGTACTACGTTGTCTGTGTTGATGTCATTAGTATGGAAAGCATTAGTGTAATTTTTACTGAGTTGAATTCGTTGTCCATTATAAACTTTCTTGACTTTTCCTTTAGTGAAAAATTTAGCCGTAGTTTTTCTATTATGGTGATATGATTTCGTGTATTATACAAGTAGCGTGTTTAGAAAATTTGTCAAAGAACGTTAGGGAACTGTGTTTTTTGTTAATATAAATTTCTGCGTGAACTATCTGATTGCATTCACTTGGAGTCTCTGTATACTTAAATTTTGGTTTAATCGGCTTTCTGTCATTTATCACAGTTGTTAATATATTTTTGAATCAGTTTCTTCAGATCATTATAGTATTTTGTTCACTTCAGCCTTCACGGTTTCTAAGTCTAAAGCGCGGTTCGAACAATTGTAAAATTTTATGCTTGCTGGAAAGAGTTCTAGTAATTTCTGCTGAATCTTGTTGTTGTCGCTATCTGGTAATTCTGAAAAAAATGCCTAATTTTCCATTTTTAAGTAATCTACTAAATATATCTGCTATATTATTTCCATCTATATCTTCTAGAGTTAAGAAAATGTTGCTATTTAAATTTACGATTTTTATTTTTATACTCTCGGAACCTGTTGCTACAGAGTATAATAGTTTTGTTCACCTAACGGTTGTTTGTGTCACCTAAAACTAATCGAGTTAGATATAGGGTTATGTATATATAAATGATCAGGATGAAGAGACGAGTTGAAATCCGGGTGACTGTCTGTCCGTCCGTCTGTCCGTCTGTCCACCCGTGCAAGCTGTAACTTGAGTAAAAATTGAGATATCTTTATGAAACATGGTAGACATATTTCTGGGTACCGTGAGACGGTTGGTATTGCAGATGGGCGTAATCGGACCAATGCCACGCCCACAAAACGTCATTAATCAAAAACAAATAAATTACCATAACTAAGCTCCGCAATAAGATATAAGACTGTTATTTAGTATACAGGATCACATTAGGGAGGGGCATCTGCAGTTAAATTTTTTTTAAAAAGTAGGCGTGGTCTCGCCTCTAAGAGGTTTAATATGCATATCTCCTAAACCGCTAATGTTATAATAACAAAATTCACTCGAAGCAAATTTTTTTAGAACCTATACCCACAGTGTGAAAATAGTTGAAATCAGGTGGCAACTCCGCCCACTCCCTATATAACGGTACTGTTAAAAACTACTAAAAGCGCGATAAATCAAGCACTAAACACGCCAGAGACATTAAATTCTATCTCTGGGATGGTATGAGATGACTTAATAGGAACCGCTTTCAAAATTAGACAGTGGGCATGGCACAGCCCACTTTTAGGGGAAAACCCATATCTTGAGATCTGCTTAAGCGATCTCAACCAAATTCGGTACGTAATATTCTTCTCATATTTCTATGTTATAGTGCGAAAATGGGCGAAATCGGACTACAACCACGCCTACTTCCCATATAACACCATTTTCAATTCCATATGATTCTTTCACTTTCCACTATGCATATCAAGCAACAATGATTATGTCGGGGTAAAACTTTGCATGAATAAAACGTTTAAAGTATTCCACCTTGTGACCAAAAAATGTCTTAATCGAACCAAAACTGTTCAAGCCCCTAAGTATTAAATATGTGGACCCCAGTGCCTATAGTTGACTTTGCGAGAGTATAAAATTTTCGGTTACATCCGAACTTAGCCCTTCCTTACTTGTTATTTCCTGACTTTTGTGTTGCGTAAGTATTATTGTCTGGGATGGGCATATGGTCGTTTTGTTCCTCGACTTGCGAATGTATAGTAGCATTGGTACTGATGTTGTCTTCTTCTATTGAGGGACCAGGATTGGTATTGTTATGAGTTGTGTTATCAGATATTGCACTGATTTCGCCAGTATTTACATCTATACTACTCTTAAAATGTGTTACTTTATTTTGTCTTCCTTAGACATTACTTATATTAAAGTCATACTCACCCAATTTTAGAAGCCATCTCTGGAGTCTCGTATTCATGTCTTTGGCATTGTATTTGAACTTAAGCCAAACTATCGGCTGATGATCTGTTTCTAATTCGAATTTTCTGCCATAAACGAAAGGCTTAAAGTTATTTACTGCCCAAACTATTGCTAGGAGTTCTTTTTCTATGGTGGCATATCTTTTTTCATGCTCATTCAGTGTTCTACTAGCGAAACTGACTGGATGATTATCCTGGAGTAAGACAGCTCCGATACCATGATTACTTGCGTCGGTGGAAATTTTAAACTTTTTATGGCAATCTAGGTATTTTAATATTGGTGGGTTTACTAGAAGGTTTTAACAGTCAACGAATTGTAGATCTTTCAAATTTATTCTGATGTCTTTCTTTAGATATCTAGTCAAGCACGAATTTCCTAAAATATCCCGTGATAAGAAACAAAAACGATTTTATTTGCCTCTGTGATTTTGGTAACTGGCGTTTTTGAATGGCCCGAAGTTATTTTTATCTATTCGTAATATAAAATTATGTTTTCTCAACCTTTCGAAAACTTTGTTTATGCTTGTTACATGCTCTTCTATAGAAGTGTTAAATATTAGGATATGGTTTAGGTTAATGATTCCCAGAGTAGTCTAGGTGGACCCCCAGTGGTACGTAGGCGTGAACAAAAAATGGCGGTCCATAAGATGTTAATGGGGGTCCTCGAAAATGTATCTGCTTTTGATAGTAAAGAGCAAAAATGTAAGCATAGTTTTTATAAGGCTACATTGTTTTAAGTACCTAACTAAGCAGATAATATTTTAATAAGGCAAGCGACTGTTACTTGTCCAAACTAGCATATTCGATATTACGTACAATTTCGTGTACAGACTTGCAAAGCGCTATCCGTTCGACAATGCTTAATGCTTGTTCAGACATGAAACATGATATTTTAAACTTGATACCGTTTTGTGAAAACGTCTATATTTATCTTAGCGGTTTATTATATTATATATATCAATAGAATTGAAGCTAAATTCGATCCAGAGGGGGAATTAGCATCTACATGGATGGATCCAAACTAGATAATCGAGTGGGAGGTAGTGTCTACTCTGCAAATTTAGACACCAAAATCGCCTTCATCTTACCAGACCACTGCAGTGTTTTCCAGACGAAGATCGCACCAATCAAAGAAAGCTTTATGGTATTGACAAAAAGTGTGCTCACAACAAGGAGCATATGTATGTATATATACATATAATATATACGGATAGCCAAGCGGCCTTGAAATCACTCAAGTCTCCTATGGTCCCATCAACAATAGGGAAAGAATGTCTTGATCTATTAGAGGATCTAACATCCTACTTCACGATAAACCTGCAATGGGTTCCAGGAAATAGTGATATCTCTGGTAACTGCAGAGCAGATGAACTAGCCAGAACAGGTATCACTGCTTTAATTTGTAGAAAAGAACTTTATGGCAAGTCGGTTGAATCCGTCTGTCCCGTTGGAACGAATTCATGATGAACCAAACAGCGAATAAAAAAATAACAATTTCCGGAAACTTTCTGGTTTTATGGTACAACATGTTGCTACAGAGTATAATGAACGATTTGAAGACCAAAAACTCGTTCAATACCGATCAACCACCGTATTCGCTGGATTTGACCCCATGCCACTTTTATTTTGATTTCCAAATCTCAAGTTTTTACTCCGTTTCACCCGTTTTGACTCAATTGAGGCCGTAAAAGAAAATTCGCAGAGGTAACTGAAGACGACCCCGGACCCGGACCAACAAGGTATGTTTCGATGAGGGAGATGGCATATGTGTATCGCTTCAGAAGGAGCATATTTTGTAGGCCACAAAATAAATATTGATGAATATTAAAAATTTTATATTTTATTTACAATTTTCGAAAACTTTCTGGTTTTAATTTATGTATAATACGAGTATACTTAGATATCAATGTTTCTATCTTATGTATACAAATTTTACTTCTAAGAAACTATTTTTATAAATACTTCAAGTAAATAGTTGGTCACATTTCAACGTATAAATTGAATTGGTTACTCAGAATTTATTTTCACAATCACAGACAAAATTTCTTAAAAATTACACAAATTAAATCATATGTATGCATACAGTCTTTGTATTCTATAAACCGAAAAGAATTGGGTCCATTTCAACCAAACCAGTGTCATTGAGAAAAAAGAAAACACCATTTAGGACTCTTGTAAGTACTGTAAGTGAACACAATTTAGACACACAGTATTGTTGTTGTGTTGTTATAATTTTCGAAAGACAGTGACTTTCCGTCAAGATTGAAATCTTGTCAAGAGTGTGCAGACATAAATCAAGTGACTAAATTAATTTTAAATTTTTTTCAAAATTTCTCATAATTAAAAATAAAGACACCCAAACACCATTAAAATCATACATTATATTTTTCCACCCAGTTCTGACTCGTTTATCAGAAATGGTGACCTTCTCATTCTTACAAAAATCAACCAACAAACAACCAAATTCCTAAAAGCAACAAAACTATCAAACCTAATGAAATATCTGTGAATTTACACCCAACACTAAACACTGTCAAAATAGTCATATATGCAAGTTGTCTCACGAATCTAACCGAAAGTGAAATAGTAGATGGTCTACGTCAACAGGGAGCAACAGAATGCAAAAAAATTAATAAAATAATTATCGGTAAAGGTGTTATTTTTCTTCACATTATTTGCTTCAGTGCCTACGAACTACCTAAAGAAGTTAACATTGCATGGCTCAAAGTCTAGGTTGAGCCCCACATCCCATCGCCAATGCAGTGTAAAAAGTGCAAAACATTGTAAATCTGACTCAAAGTGCAATATTTGTTCCTCTTCAACCCACGATCCCTCTCTCTGCATTAAAGTGGAATGCATTAATTGCAGGCAAAATCACAGGTCAGACCACAAACAATGTCCAACTCTACTTAAAAGAAAATATATTCTTACATACAAAACAATAAACAAGTGTAGCTATAAGAAAGCTTCCGAAAAAATAAAAAAGAAACACAAACAATACCCAACCCCAACTGAAAACCTTGAAGAAGCAAAAAACAAAAAAAAAACCGAAAACAGAATGTACAGGTAACAAAAAAACATCACTAACCTCAACAACAACAAATTTCCACCTGCGAATCCCTCTTTCAAAGAAATCAACACAAACAATGCCATGGTCTCTCCCACGGCTACTACAAGCAATAAGCCTTACAAACAAAATTCACAACAAATTAATCTTATACGGAACCAAATAAGCACACAGAAAAGACATCATCTTCTAATCACTCAATACCATACAATAACAATATCCAACCTCACTTCTCAATAAACACACTCTTCTAACCCAACTCTTGAATAATCCAACAGTACAACAAAACATTGATGACAGCACAGCAATACAAAATGCACTACTCGCATTCCCAACTGACTCTCTTTGCTCAGAAATGCATCATGACATCTCCTACTAATATTATAAAAACGAAAGTCCGTTTTTTGTTACGCTTTCACGCAAAAACTACTTAACCGATCATCATGAAACTTGGTACACATACTCTTAGAGGTGTCAGAATGAACATATGATACTTTTTATTAAAAAATATATAAATTTTTTACGGATTGTTAAAAAAATTATTTTGGAGGATCATATCTGTTTGTGAAATAAGTTTAAAATTTTGAATTTTGAAAAAAAATAAGTTTGGCTGATATGATCGCAAAATTTTAAAATGTAAGAAAACAAAAATGCAGAAATACCACCACCACCAAGTTGATAATCGCGGTGTGGTATTCGTGTACATACTAAATGTTTAGTTTTTTTCTTTGTTAATAATCCTTAATAATTATTTAAGGGATTCAATGGAGCGGAGCGGGAAAAGCTAGTAGAATTATAAATAACTCTTACTTCCGAATACTTTTTTTAATAATTCAACTTATCCTAATCTACTACTTGGGGATTTTAACGGATGTAGTCCTTTATGGGGCTCACCACACTTTAATAAGAGGGGAAAAATTTACCGATTGTGTACAAAATAATAATCTAATTGTACTTAATGTTAAATCCCCTACACATTTCTCAACTCGTTCTACACAAACGCACATACATTTAAGCATTTGCAATCCACCTCTTAACATCGCAACCACATTGGAAACATTCGATGAACCACACGGTATCGATCATCTCTTCATTTCCATATCGATATTTGGACACAACTGGAGACAGAATCCAAACTGCCAAAGTAGGTATCACCTAAAACTAGCGGATTGGGCGTCCTACTTTAAATCATTAGAGAGGCAAATCAACTCCTTAACTCTTAACCCTGATGATAGCAACCAATCTGCAGCAATTATGTTAAAAAAATAAAACAAGCCGCACACTCGGCTATACCGCTCACCAAACCCAATATCCGGACACGCTCTACTTATTGGTGCAACGAACTTAGACTTCAACAAGTAAGGAAGGGCTAAGTTCGGATGTAACCGAATATTTTATACTCTCGCAAAGTCAAAAGGTATACTCGTTTGAGATTTCTTTGTGGATTGGCTGATATTTTCGGTAGAAGGTCAACTATAGGCACTGGGGTCCACATATTTAGTACTTAGGATCTTGAACAGTTTTGGTTCGATTTAGACAATTTTTGGTCACAAGGTGGCATACTTTAAACGTATTTTTCACTCAAAGTTTTACCCCGATATAATCATTGTTGCTTGATATGCATAGTGGAAAGTGGAAGAATCAGATGGAATTTAAAATGGTGTTATATGGGAAGTAGGCGTGGTTGTAGTCTGATTTCGCCCATTTTCGCACTATAACATAGAAATATGAGAAGAATGTTAAGTACCGAATTTGGTTGAGATCGCTTAAGCAGATCTCAAGATATGGGTTTTCCCCTAAAAGTGGGCTGTGCCATGCCCACTGTCTAATTTTGAACGCGGTTCCTATAATGTCATCTCATATCACCCCAGAGATAAAATTTAATGTCTCTGGCGTGTTTAGTGCTTGATTTATCGCGCTTTTAGTAGATTTTAACAGTACCGTTATATAGGGAGTGGGCGGAGTTGCCACCTGATTTCAACTATTTTCACACTGTCAGTAGAAGTGCTAAAAAAATTTGCTTATAGTGAATTTTGTTATTATAACAATAGCGGTTTAGGAGATATGCACATTAAACCTAATAGAGGCGGGACCACGCCTACTTTTAAAAAAAAATTTTAACTGCAGATGCCCCTCCCAAATGTGATCCTGTGTATTAAATAACAGTCTTATATCTTATTGCGGAGCTTAGTTATGGTAATTTATTACTTTTAAAAAATCTTCCTCCCATTAGTAAAAATAAACTATGCCAACTATATAATATTAAATAATAGCATAATTCCTCAACATTGGAAAGTATCCCCATCCAAAACCCAGTAAACCTAAAAATAATAAAATACTATCGTAGGCTATCGCCCAATATCACTAACTTCTTGTCTCTCAAAAGTAATTGCAAAAATGGTAGCCAGGAGACTAATGTGGTACCTCTTAAACAAAAATTTACTATCAAACCAACAAACAGCATTTAAACCTGATATTGGTACAATTGACGCCCTGCTCACCCTAGATGAGTATATTTAAAACTCCATTTCCTGTAAAAACCCCTTCTCCATTCTATCGATTGACATGGAAAAAGCTTTCGACCGTGTTGGTCTACATACGATTATAACACAGCTAACCTTATGGTTACTTGGTCCAAAAATTATCAATTATATACGACATTATCTTCTTAATCGAAAAATTCGCGTAAAAGTTAATGGAATTACAAGCGAACCATTTTCAATAGAGAATGGTATTCCGCAAGGATCTCCATTATCCGTTACACTCTTCCTTATACCATTTGATCGGTTAAGTCGCCTAACAAACGAACAAAAATACATTAACCATTTATTGTAAGCCGATGATCTTTACATCTTCAGTACTGTTAGAAACCCAAATAATTTTGCTAACCAAATTAACAGACTTCTAAACTCTATTTTAAGCTGGTGCCACTTTCTTCCATCTAAACATCTTCCCATACTTATGTAATAAACGTGATTGTAATAGCATTCCATTAAGACTCAATAGCAGTAATATAAAAAATGTAAATAATCTTAAAATACTAGGCCTAATCTTTAATCATAAGTATACATGGAAGGATCTCTCACAACTTTGTTTATCGCTTCAAAATACTTGTAGATTAAATATTATATTATTACATGTAACAGTAATATAAAGCTAGAAAGCAATACTAACTCACTTATTTATATAGTAAAATCAGCAATTTTGTCCCAAATTTATTATCGATTCCCAATATTTAGTAAACTTCAAAAAGAAATTGGCAAAAATTAAGTCTGTAAACCGTAACTGACCCGACTGGCCATTGGTACTTTTCGGACTACTCCAATAGCAAACATTTTAGCTGAAGCAGAATTACCTAGAAAAGCTGCTCACCTATCAAAGCTGATATAAAAAATATTTTTAACAGAAAGCGTAAGTCAAAAAAAAGTGTCAGCTTTACAAATGCTAATCGACGCCGCAAAGGTAATGGACGTTCCTGTTACTATTCCTGCAATGCCTCGCCTTCTCGCCCCCTCCTAGACTCATAACAAATCTTGCTTTATTTTGGATTTGGTCAAATACACACCACCAAACGTTTACTTGCAACTTTTTTTGGAAATATTAACCAAACACACGAATTGGAAAACTCTCTACACTGAGGGCTCAAACCACAATAACATTCTTGCCTTCAGCGTGGTTAGTAACAATGCACCAATAATGTCTGCAATTCTACCATCATTCGCCTCAGTTTTTACGGCAGAAGAAACAGCCATTCTTTACGCAAAATTTGCCAAATAGCAAAAAAGGGTAGAGACAAAAACATAATATTCAGTGACTCCTTACCACCGCTCAAAGCTATCTTAAACATAAATTTTACTGACCAAACGATTTGCCAAATCAGAGATATCCTCAACTTCAATGTAAGAAAAATAAAACTGTCATGGATACCCAGCCATATCGGCATACAAGGGAATACTCTAGCCGACTCCGAAGCCAAACTAGCAACTACATCTCCCTTAAAACTCATAAATAAGATTAACAAAAATGACAGCAAAAATCTAGCCAAAAAATGTTACGGTAAAGCCGAAAAAGAAAGCTGGACCAGATATTCGCACTACTACCGATGTCCTCCAATGTTTCCTACAAATATAACCAGGAGACAGTGATATGATATATATACGCTTTCGACTTGGGCACACCAGAATAACACATAAACTCATATTGGAAAAAAACCAACAGCCAGTTTGTCCACATTGCAACATGGCGAATCTAACAAGTCAACACCTAATCGAAGACTGTCCAACATTGGAGTACGTACGCTTAGAACTAAACAACTTTAACTTAAGAGAATTGTAAGCAAATTTATAAAATTTATCTGTAAATTAAACATCTATTTTAAAGTGTAATTATATAAACAAATTAGTTTTAGTATGTAATTTTCTTATTAAGTTATGAAGCTAATGGCCTTAGTCGCTGAAGCTGATATTTTATTACTGCAAAGTTGTAATTACAATATGTTATATTATCCTTTTCAATAAATAAATAATAATAATAATAATTTAGACACACATAGTTCCCTTAATCCTAACGCCGCATCTCCACAGGTAAAGTACATTGCTTACCTTCTGCCAAATATGGTAAATTTGTTTTGAGGTTGGCAATGTTTTTGTGTGTGCATTCGCAATATGATGTCGAGCAAGCATGTACGAGTATAGAAGCGCTGAAAAATTTGAAGAAACTTCGTGAATATTATGAAGAAAATTAAAATTTTGTATAAATCAAGCATAATATTTCTAAATATTGTATTAGTGGTGGAGATGTTCCATTCCATTGGATGAAAATAAAATAGAACTGCGAAATAAAATGTTTATTTTTTATTATGTTTTTTGTTTTCATTTTTTATATGTATGTATGATAAGTATCATCAAATCATGGGTATTTCGGTGGAAATTTCGTTTGTTTTTGATAAACGGGCAATTAACTACTACTTTGGAAATTGTAGGGTCTGTTATTTCTCTTGTTAGTTAATGATGATTATAGATATGGGGAATTATGAGTATCCTTGAAATACAAGTATATATTTTCGTATTAATATCGGGCAATTAACTTATACTTTGAGAATTTTAGGGCCTGTTTTTTTTAGTTAATACTGATTAAAGATACATATGTCCGTGTTCTTGAAACACATTTCTATTTTCGTATATTAATATTGTAATATATTATTAATAGCATATTGTTTAACATTACACAAAGCAAACGTTAATCTCGAGAAAATTTGGAAATAGTTTTCTTTAATCATGCGATTCAGACAAAAGAATACATTTACTTACTATTTTGTACTTCAAGTTATAAAAATTCTAAACTTAGAGCTGAAAAACATTCGATAGTCGGACCACTCGATACTTTCGATAGTTTAAAAAATAATATTGATACATTTTCCGTTGAAATCTACTCCTAAATAATCCACTATTTATTTCTTAAAATTAATAATTTCTTGACGTTTTTAGTCTTTAGTGCCATTATCGTATCTGATACTTGTACAAGTATAAATATGTATTTCACAATTTCGTAGTTTTTGTAAGAAACGTTCGATAGAGTGCAATAAAATGTGATTTTTAGAAAAATGTGCAGAAAATGTTTGAGACAATGGTGCTCATATCAAAAATTTGGGAACGTTTCGAAAACATGAACAAAAAGGATGCCATGTGGATTCATTGCAAATGTGTGATAAAGTTTTACGGTAATACCTCAAACTTGCATAAGTATGCAGCACTATAACATTGGCTTAAACAATTTAAATATAAGTACCTCAAGCGAAAATATGGAAGTTTTTCCAGATCTTATTATAGTATATTTATTATTGCTAAATATGCTATTTAGCATGTTTATTGGAAGCATGTTAATAAGTTGCGATAAGACTATAGCTCTGCTTTAATTATCTTATCCGCTTGGGGGGAAATTAGGGTAATGGGGAAGATTTTATTAGAGTTTTGAACTACTCTTCCGCCCATTCCTGTAATTTCAAAGTTGGCTTGTTTTGTTGGCAGTTGTAACCTATTTTGTGCCCTAGACGCTATGAAAGATCGTTGTGATCCTTGGTCTATTAAGGCTCTAAGTTTAAACAGTTCTCCTCAGTGTTCGATGGAGACGACTGCTGTGGGTAGTAGTACCCTACTTTGGTTTTCGCTGTGTAGCGTTTGAGTTTTTAATACCTTTGAGCAGCCAAAAAGCACCATAGCAATTTTCGGGATTTGCTGTTGCAAATAAACCCGTGACTCTTTTCATATTTGCGATGTTTGGAGGTGACGCAATTAAATTTGCTTTCGCACTCTTTAAGTGTATGCGCGTGTGACAAGCAGTTTGTACAAAGTCTTTTTGTTTTTACAAAATTGTTTCGGTCGATAATATTCAATTTTTTGAATCTCTCGCAAGATTTGAGCTTATGCCCCCCTGTACATAGTTCGCATGACGTTTGTTTGTACTGTTCGGATGTGAACGTTTGATTTCTGAAGAAGCTTCTATTTAAATTGTTGTTGCTACTGGCTTGGGGTCTGTGGAAGCTTCTATTTAGGTCGTGTTGAACGGTTTTCGTTCTGACCATTTTTTTTATCTACTCTTTCTGCGATTTCGTATTGGGTAGTTAAGAAATCTTTCATTTGTTGCCACGTTGGGCATTTTTTTCGAGATAAGAGCGATTGCTCCCACAAAAGTAACGATTTTTCTGGTAAAGCGGCGGTGCATATGTTTACCAGTATAAGGTCCCAGCTGTCTGTGGAAATATTTTATGTGTCGATAAAACCGACAAACAATTGAAACGGTGGATTGTAGTGTAATAAATTCTTCACTAGTTTCTTTTTGAATTTTAAGCAAGTTAATTAGTGTCGTTACTTGTTTATCGACCACTATTCTTTCGTTTTCATATCTGAATTTAAAAGCTTTCCAAGCCAAATTGAAATTATCGTCATTTAGTGCGAACTGTTTGACTATTACGCCTGCTTGACCTCTTGTTTTGTATCGGAGGTGATTACAATTCTTTAAATCATTGCTTTAGTTTCTTCGAACTGGTCTAAGCAGTTTTCATATTTGGCGTAAGCCGAGGACTTAAAATTTTCTGGTAGATCTGAGTCGTCAGATTCTACTATGGCTATCATATGAAGCTTTGACAGATTTGAGATTTTGATTTTTAGTGCCGATTCAGAATTGTCTTGAATCGGAGAAGATGAAAATCGAATGCAGTATCTTATTAAACTGTCACTCTGAGCAATGAATTTACTGTATGTAATGTCTTTCCCCCTTTTTTGTTTTGTAGCACCTTCCTTTGAGCGTGTAGCTTCTGCAGGTGTACATGGACTTTTTTCGTCCGAAATAATTTTTGGTACTTTTAATAGTTGTGTAGATTTAGAATCTTTAGAAGCTGCGTTCATTTAAACAAGTTCAATTAATGAAATGATTTCTTTCAGTGTAAACTGATTAAATTTAAGCGAAATTCGTAATTGTAACGCGTAATCTCTTTAATATAAATAAGAAAATTAGTAAATCGCCTTAGTTTTTTTTAAATCGGATTAAATAAGATAGCGTTACGGTATTTATTTATTATTTTTCTCTATTGTATTGTTTATTTCAATAATTATTCAAAAATTTGCAATATTTATTTTTTAATCTTTTTTGAGTTCGTATGCGTTATAGGGTATACCTACAAGCGAATTAGTCGCTGTCAATGAGAGCTCGTATAAGAGCTCAACGCACTTTATATATATGTATGCAAACCTACTGCTTTTTGGTTGCCAAGAAACAAGGGGTATTGCCGGATTTGTGCCTATGTGGTCTTTGAATATAAATAATATTATAGAATTGTATTTTTGTACGCAATCCTGCTTGTTTTTGTTTGCCAAACAACAGGGGGTATTGCCGAATATGTGCCAATTTGGACTTTGGAATATATAAAATTAAATTGTATAGAAAGCAATATATTTAATATTGTTCACAATTTTTTGTTATTGTTATTTATTTATTTATAAGTATACATTTTTTTTTTAAGAATTCGTTTTTTTTTTTTTGTTTTTTATTACCGAACCGTTTAAAATTTTTTTTTTTCTTTTTCGAATGCGCTTTTAGAAATTCTTTAACTTTTAGTGGTACCCAAGTAGGGTATAATAATATGTCCCGTACTTGTATAAGTACGTATGTAAGCGAGCAGACGTTGTTTCTCAGTTAAGAAACAGCGCATAAGCGCTCGGTAAAATATGTTAAGAATATTAAGAATATATATTATATTTGCATGCGCTCAAAATTATGAGTTTCTAACTATTTAGGTATATGTTATGTGCAAAATATGTAAATATGTATATAATGAGAGATTTGGCATATAGGTAAAAAGTTCTTTTATATTTTTTCGTTTTTTTGAGAATATTGTCCTTTCTATCTTTTATTCGTTATATTTTGCTATGGGTATATGTATATGTATATGTTTTTTTTGTTTTGTTTTTTTGTTTTGCCTTTGCTTACTTGTTTTAGGCAATCCTGCTTATTACTTGAACTTTATATATATGTGTATCATATATTTGTTTTTAGTATTTGGAATATTTTGTGTTTAAGTACACGAAGGTAAGCTTTCATAGGCAATAAAAATATGTATATATTTAGATATATATATATATAATATATATATGTATATATATGCGTATTATATGTATTATGCCAAACTGTTGTATTTGCGGTATTTCGGTTTTTACCGAAAAAATTAAACCGTTTGGCTTTTTTTTTTTTGTTATTCAAACCGGCTTGAAATTAAATATAAAATGTAATAAATATACATATACCCTGCAGTAATGAAATACAAAACGGAATAGATACAACTCACTTGAATATCCGCTATATATAGCTTGTATATATGTGGACTTCCTCTAGATGCATCCAAATCCTTTCCTGGGATGTTCCTAGGGGTTTTTGGTTGTTTTTTGTTGTATTAATTTCGCGCCTGTTTTATGTGTTAAAATGTATATATACATATCTATGGATTTTAATTCGCGCCCGTTTTGATTAGATTGTATTTTTTTTTTTTACGCGCCCGTTTTGTTTTTGTATAAATATTGCTTCTTTTAGTCACTGCACTGTTAATTCTGCACCAAAAACAAATGTACATATATATATTATATATATATATAAAAATTTTTTTTTTGGTTATGGTCACTGCACTTTTTGTCTTCTGCTTCTTTTTTTTGCAGTACACTTTGTTGGCTTTGGGTTTCTCGCCAGCACACAAGTATGGTTTTATGTTTTTTATTTCTTCAATTTACCGTTTTTATACTCTCGCAACCTGTTGCTACAGAGTATAATAGTTTTGTTCACCTAACGGTTGTTTGTATCACCTAAAACTAATCGAGTTAGATACAGGGTTATACATATATAAATGATCAGGATGAAGAGACGAGTTGAAATCCGGGTGACTGTCTGTCCGTCCGTCCGTCCGTCCGTGCAAGCTCTAACTTGAGTAAAAATTGAGATATCTTTATGAAACTTGGTAGACATGTTTCTTGGTACCGTGAGACGGTTGGTATTGCAGATGGGCGTAATCGGACCACTGCCACGCCCACAAAACGCCAGTAATCAAAAACAAATAACTTGCCATAACTAAGCTCCGCAATAAGATACAAGACTGTTATTTGGTACACAGGATTTTAGGGAGGGGCATCTGCAGTTAAAACTTTTTTTAAAAAGTGGGCGTGGTCCCGCCTCTAATAGGTTTAATGTGCATATCTCTTAAACCGCTAATGCTATAATAACAAAATTCACTAGAAGCAAATGTTTTTAGCACTTCTATTGACGGTGTGAAAATAGTTGAAATCGGGTGGCAACTCCGTCCACTCCCCATATAACGGTACTGTTAAAAACTACTAAAAGCGCGATAAATCAATCACTAAACACGCCAGAGACATTAAATTTTATCTTTGAGATGGTATAAGATGACTTTATAGGAACCGCGTTCAAAATTAGACAGTGGGCGTGGCACAGCCCACTTTTAGGTGAAACCCCATATCTTGAGATCTGCTTAACCGATTTCAACCAAATTCGGTGCGTTACGTTCTTTTCATCTTTCTATGTTATAGTGCGAAAATGGGCGAAATCGGATTACAACCACGCCTATTTTCCATATGACACCATTTTAAATACCACTTGATTCTTTCACTTTCCACTATGCAAATCAAGCAACAATGATTATATCGGCGTTAAACTTTGCGTGAATAATACGTTTAAAGTATGCCACCTTGTGACCAAAAATGTCTAAATCGAACCAAAACTGTTCAAGCCCCTAGGTACTGAATATGTGGACCCCGGTGCCTATAGTTGACCTTCTACCGAAAATATCAGTCAATCCACAAAGAAATCTCAAACGAGTATACCATTTGACTTTGCGAGAGTATAAAATGTTCGGTTACATCCGAACTTAGCCCATCCTTACTTGTTTATATATACCTATGCATATATGTTTGTATACACTATTAAACCACTTTTGAGCACTTTTTATATTTTTGTATTTGTTTGCCACTTGATTTTTTTTGCATAAAACATTTTTAAGTTTTTTTTTCCACCTTTATTTTTATTATAATTTTTTTTTGTTTTTCACAATAGTGCCATTCTGAATTACTCGAAGGACCAATGTTAACACCAGCACTTACTTGACACTTTCACCACTGAGATTTAATTAGTATCCGGAATAAATGGTTTTTGTTTTTTTTTCAAAAAGTTCACACAATTTATTTGATTTTCAATAATTTATAAAAAAGATCATCTCAACGCATTCTCTCCCTGGTCGCATACCAGTGGAGAGGTAATAAAAATGTATGTTAAAATGATCGATGAAAAAAATGTGGTGACTCGCGCGCCAAAAGAAACTACGTTGGTTGTTGCTCGACAGTCTGAGAGAAAAGGCTATCCGCTTCGAGGACAGATGTTTCGTCCTGTGTGTTGTGTAGAGATCCTACTGTGTGTGTGTATGTGGCTGCTTCTAGTAGTGTAATGCATTTGTATGTGTTGCTGTTTCCAGGTGTGGGGTGTGAGCCAGTGTTGTCTTGTGAGTGGTGTGTTGTATTTTTCGGGGGCGGGAAGCCTAACTAATTTAGCCAAACATGGCTACTGTTGATATTGGACAATTTTTTTGGTGATGGTCCTTGTCATTTTCTTCCATATAAAAACAGATTCGAGCGAACGTGTAACTTATCACATTATATATGTACATAGAACAAAAGAAGAAAGACTTTTAAAAGTATTTTAAAAAAATTAATTAATTAAATCAAATAAACATTGAAAATAATTGAAATTCTTATCAAAATCTGACAATTATTTGCATATCTTATTATTTTATGAAGGGGAAAGTTTTTATAGACTTATGATAGATACTATGAGAAGTTACATAGGTGTAACATTACATTTTTTAAAATAAAGGTTTTAAAATTGTGGCACACCGCAGACAACATTGTAGATGTATTAAATTCGATTTTTGTAAGTTGGGATGTAAAAAAAACATAACACGCTGTGATGTGACTGATCATTAGCAAAACATTGTAAATGCTGCAGTTTCTTTGGTTGGAAAATCTGGCCAATTACCATGTTTTTCTCACACTCTAAACTTAATAGTGGAAAATTGTTTAAAATTAAATTTAGTTAAAGATGTAATTTCAAAAGTAATGGCTATTGTTTTATGTATAAGAAATAGTGTCAACAATTCGGATAGATTTCGACGTTCACAGATCGAAGCAGGCGTTGCTGCAGATGCAACAAAAAAACTTAAGCTGGACATCAAAACCCGGAGGAACTGTACCTACTATATGTTACAAAGATTTTTAGAAATAGTCTCAATTAGCTCTCAGATGATTTTGTATACCTCGAATGGACCCGAAATGCTTTTAGGTGGTGAGATTGAGGTAACTAAACAAATAATAGTTATTCCTTTCAAATTTGCAACTCAGGAAACTTCTATTGAAAGTATGTTACGTTGTCAAAAATCATTCCAACTCTTAATTGTATAAATTCTAAATTAAGGTAAGGTAAAGTTCAATACTAAATATTTCAGCTATGATAGCAACACGTACTTCAGGTATACAAAAACGTTTTGGTCAAGTTGAGCACCCTAGTGGTATTGCAATGGCTACCATACTTGATCCATATGCAACTGGCATGTGCTAAGATTTTTCAAAGCCTGAGGGAGCTTGTAAAAAGGGAATCAAAAAGTAGTAGTGGTTCGGATGAAGATACTGAGGTATTTGATGATTTTTGGAAACACCACCGCGAACTTGTTTTAGAACAAAAGAAGCAAAGCGAAAATATAGACAAAGTTTCTAATTTTTTTAGCAACTCCTCTTTCCACTCTTAAAAGCAAACCCCTATTTTAGAGTGGGAAGACTTAAAAGTCTACTATCCGTCACTTTATAAGGAAGCGCGAAATTCATTTTGCTTAATGACAACGTCAGTTCCTTGTCAGCGTCTATTTTCCAAAGCATTTGTGGGATGTCCACAATACAAGTAATGTTCGATTTATTTACTTTCCATAAAATGATATAATGTGATTACATAATCAGGTAGTGATGACGTGCTTACAGCTGGACGATGCGTGATGAAAAAGTAAGATGGAGGTACGTCAGGATGACAGATAGTCTAGGTTGAACGAACAGAGAACGTATATTACGTATATATGTTCTCTGGAACGAAGCAGATATCTGCTACATAAATAACTCTTGCAGAGTTGCATTTGTGATTGCCACACATTTCTCAAAAAAGATATCGCCTTGCACCTGAATACATTAAAAAACTTCTTTTTGTAAACGGTATGTCCGAAGCTGATTTTTTAACTAGCTATTTCATAAACAAAATCCATTCAACAGTAGTCTGAACGAGGCAGTGAAAAATAAATATAATATAACTCACTCCTACATAAAATAAAATATTATGTATAATTATTAATTTTTATTGTATATTAAATTATAACTTTCTCTATCATCCTATAGTACTTTCCATAGCATCGAGTACTATCTCCCATACTTTAAAATTAGTACTAGCATCGAGTACATAGTGGTATCAGAACATCACTAGGTATGTATGAGTATGCGCACTGTATGTATTGTGAAAATCGGGTACAACGGAATTTTCACATAGGATATTTCAATTTCATAATTTTAATATTCAAAACAGGAAGTACTTAAAAAATGGAGTTTTCTTACATTTTTTTCACGTTTCTTAATGCTTATTAAAATACTGGAAAACCGTGGCGTCAAAAATTCTGAATTGTGGCTGCATATACGGTGTTGGAAAAAATAATAGGGATTTATAGCACAAATTTGCATATATTCGTCCCACAGTATTGAAGTTAACTTTAAACTAATGCTATGAAACAGTACTTTAATTAAACACCCGTTATATTGTAATAGTATTTGCATTGCGACCAAAAATTATGATTTCAATGTACGTGCTACATATGAGCCGGAAAAAAAAGTAGTTACAAATTTAGTTATTTATAGTTTATGCAGAAATGAAAAAATAAGCACGAATTATAAAGAAAATTCCAAGAAGCAAGGTATTCAATACCGACCACGACTTGCACTAACCTTGTCAGTTCCATGCCGCGAGGATGTAGGAGGTGATTAAAATGAAAGGAGCATCAAAAAAAAATATTACATTTAAATAGAAGAAACCTAATAGTTAAATAAAATAACACAAAAAAATTAATTAATGTTTGCCCCTGTTTTTATTTCCAGTTTCACTTTGTAAAATCAAATAAACCTTAAATAGCTACTCAACTTTTAATTAATTATCTAAAAAAACGATAATATTTGAGTTATTTTATTGTATATCGTTTAATTAAAGCATATAATTGAAAATTCTTAAAATATCCCTTTGTCCCTATTATTTTTTTCAATACTGTACATGTGAATAAGTGATGTGCAGCCGGAGTTTCAGATCAATAGAAATTCTCTCCTAATTGTAAATGATTTCGTAATATTCCTTATCATCCCTAGCATCCAACACCTAATTTAAAACCCGTCCAAGCAACCAAGCCAAGAATGAAAAGATGTTTTAAAACTACCATGTCTAAAATTAGACCTCACTTTTGGTATTACCAGAATATATCATTATGTCGTTAAATATATTAGTGAAATTTTCAAATTTTATGAAAATTATTGGTAAGTTAGCTAAGGCATAAACCATCGATAGTCAAAATAAACTATCGATAGTGAGACGAAAATAAAACTATCGATATTACCATCGATTGTTTCGCAGCTCTATAATAACTAACATAAATAAATAGCATGAAAAGAGAAAACTTAATATTATATAAGGCATCATGCGACCAAAGCTATGCATGTACGTGTTACCTCTTTAAATCTCTGTCAAACCACCACAATGAAAGATCATTGCTAGCATTGTATGCCATGAAATAAATTTAGACATCAATTGCTAAACATTCGCAATGTGTAGTCTCCATTGGCAATATTGCTAGCAATTTAGATTTTTTGAAATCTTGAATTGCCTGTCGAGATGCCCCTTTAAGCATATTAAATAGCATACAATTTTCCGTTATAGCTCTAATGTGTGGGTGAAGATAATAATGTTGAATAGTAGTGGAGAGATTAGTGGCTATAAATTAAATCCTAATAAAATTCCCAGCTAGCTATAATGCAGTAATAAAAAATAGTGTATTGTAAATCCAAAGCAACTTAATGGATTATTTGCTAGATTTATGTATACTATATACCGCGTTCCAATTTTGATAAGGGTTTTTAAAAACCTGAAATTGTTGAATAAAACTTTCATTATAAACGCATACTTATGTATGTATATATTTAAACATTAACAAGGCGATTTATTTGTCAGCATAATCTGCTATTACATTTAATCCCACCCAACCAAACTCTAACTTCTTTAACCCGTTAGAAAAATATGTTTTTTAGAGAGATCTACGAAGAAGGCTCCGTGTCAGCGATACCTCTTTATGCGACTTAAATTTCGTCCCGTCGAGTCACTTATTCATGTACAGAAACAAAAAGAAGTCACACAGTGAATAAAACAGCAGTTCGTAGAATAATTTAACAACCAGTGGATACATGTTAGATATAGTCTTTTAAGATGCATGCTGTCTCAGCTATCTCCGCAGAGAGGCCCACATTCACAGCCGGTCAAAATTTGTCTTGCGATAGTGGCGCCATCGGACGGTGAAACTTGGATGTAAAAAAATAACCTCAGATACGTCTACACATAAGCTTTTTTGAATATTTGAAAAACTAACAAAATTAAAGCGATTTAAAAGAGAGTAAATATTAACAAAAACTATAAAAATTTAAAAAACAAAAAAAAAACAAGAAAGTGAGGGCTAAGTTCGGGTGTTAACAAACATTTCGTACTCTGGATACCTCAAAGGCACTATTTGTGCAAAGTTTTATCCAAATATATCCTTTGGTGCTTGATTTGTGTACAATTAAAAAGTGATAGAATCATATGGAATTTAAAATTGTGCTATATGGGAATTAGGCGTGATTGTAGTCCAATTCCGCCAATTTTGACAAAGGATCGTCCGGATTATGTTATATACCGAACTTGGTTGCAATTGGTCGAGTAGGTCCGGTGGAATGGGATTTTACCTAAATGTGGGCGATGTCTCGCTCATCGCCAAATTTTGACCCTGGCACTCTTGTATCACCTTGGATGTAATACTTAATGTCTCTGGCGACTGTGGTTATTTATTTATTGCGTTTTAAATAGTTTTAACAAAACCGTTATATGGGGAGAGGGTGGAGTTATAATCCGATTTTATCCATTTTCGTACTATCCGTAGGGCTTGTTCTATGCGAATTTGGTTATTACAGCTTTAGTGGCTTAGGAGATATGTACATTAAACTTAGTGCACCCGCCCTCTACCACGCCTATTTTTTCAAAATTTTTAGTTCACAGGTGCCCCTAGCTACGATAATCTCCTGTACCAAATAACAGATTTACATCTTAATTAAGTGCTTAGTTAGGGCATTTTATAGGTTTTCGATTAATGGCGTTTTGTGGGTGTGACTGTGGTCCGATTACGCCCATCTACACCTCGAACTTACTTTTTTGCCGATTAACACGTTTAGCGAGTTTCATTTGGATATCTCAATTGCAACCCCTATATCTATCTCGATTATTTTTAGGTGATACAAACAACCGTTAGGTGAATAAAACTATTATACTCTCTAGCAACATGTTTCAGGAGTACAAAACTCATGTCTAAGCATAGCGATATATTTTATGAATTAGGGCTTGGGGCTCGATATCCCATAGCACTTTCGATCAAATCCTTCATAGAGTATGTTTTCAATTATTGCTATATTACAAATATGCAAAAAAATCGATATTTCCAAATCGCAAAAGTAGATGCGTTGTATACGAAGTTATTCTGTCATTCTGTTAATTAATTCTATGTTTACAAGTCATTTGAAGTTGACGTGTATGAACAATTGGTAGAAGTGTATAAGGAGTCCCCACCTTCAAAACGCACCGTTGAATTTTGGGCTGGTGAATTTTAACGTGATCGTACTAGGCGAAGGACGGCCAAAAACCGCTACCACACCAGAAATCATTAAGCAAGTTCACAATATTATTAGTAATGATCCAAGTTTGACTAAGCGTGAAATTGCTAATACCATAGGCATCTCAGACGAATTAGTACTTCATATTTTACATGGAAAGTTAGTGCCGCACATGTTAACAATTCAACAAAAACTGGATCGAAAACAAAATTCTCAGCATAATTTGGAGTGTTTTAAGCCGAATAAAACCGATTTCTTGTGGACTGTAGCTGGTTGTTCAGTTCCAAAGCAGGTGAAGTCACAACGATCAGCAAATAAAGTGATGGCATTCGTTTTTTGGGATGTAAAAGGAAATTTGTTGTTTGTTTATCTGTAGAAAGGTAAAACAATCAACTCTGAATGTTATTGCAGCTTTTTGGATCACCTGGATGAAAAATTCATGAAAAAAGACCTGGTTTGCAGCACAAAAAATACTTTTTCATCAAGGCAATGCACCTGCTCACAAAGGTATTTTAACAATGAAAAAATTCAACGATTTAAAGTTCGAATTGCTTGAACATCCACCGTATTCAACAGATTTGGCTCCTAGCGTTTGCTACCTCTTCAAAAACCTGAAACAATTCCTTCGTGGAAAGCGTTTTTTGTCGATTGAAGAAGCTATTTTAACCGTAGACAGATAGTTTGCAGAGCTGCCGGTAAATCAATATAGGGATGGCATAAAATTATTGGAGGATCATTGGAATAAGTGTATTGAAGTTAAGTGAGATTATATTAAATAAAAAATTATATTTCGTACCAAAAACAGTGTTTTTTCACTTCGAGCGCAGAAACTTTTCAACCAACCTGTATACAGCAATTGTACAATCAAATGTTAGTAGGTGTACAGAAATGCTTGCTAAACATAAATATCATCGTCATTAGGGAATGTTACACCTTAGCAGTTGTGATCAGGAAGTAAAGTTATATAATTGAAGAAATTGAATCTTAGTCGCAAGACTATTATTCTCTTTTCAGGAATGTGATTATATTGTATGTTTGCGATTGTATTTAATTTATAAATAATTAAAGGTTCCTCTAAGCAGTTTAGTGTTCCCACTTGTGGTTAGGATGCCAAAATTATTGCTATTACTCGTACAATTTATTTAAACTTTTGCGTATGCACTTTCAATCACTTGACATACGAGTAAATATTAAAAAATTATAATTTATATTTCACTCAGCTACAACTAAAGTCTTCCGTACGTCATTAAAGAAAAGTGCAAAAGTGGATAATACCACACTGAAACTCTCTACAGTAGAAAGCCATCAGTAGATTCGAACATGCTTTTAAGAGAAGTAAAAGGTAATTGGGCTCGAATCCACCAATTTCGAACAAAACATGGTACTGTGGAGCAAATAAAAAGAATTACCAACGAAATCAGTCCAGCATTCTGTACTGTTAAGCAATCTTCTTTAATGTACCTCAGCTATTTTATAAGGCCTTCATATCTAGCCTTTTATATGAAATTAAAACAATATTACTTTTCGAGTTTTATAAAACATTGAAGCTTGATTAAAACAAGAAAGGAAGGTCTAAGTTTGGGTGTAGCCGTACATTTCATAATCTTGCAACTTGCAAGGATCAAAGCCGGGGGAATACCTTCAGATGTTGGCAAAACTTTATATTAAACAAGTAAGGAAGGGCTAAGTTCGGATGTAACCGAACATTTTATAGTATCGCAAAGTCAAATGGTATACTCGTTTGAGATTTCTTTGTGGATTGACTGATATTTTCGGTAGAAGGTCAACTATAGGCACTGGGGTCCACATATTTAGTACTTAGGGGCTTGAACAGTTTTGGTTCGATTTAGACAATTTTCGGTCACAAGGTGGCATACTTTAAACGTATTATTCACGCAAAGTTTTACCCCGATATAATCATTGTTGCTTGATATGCATAGTGGAAAGTGAAAGAATCAGATGGAATTGAAAATGGTGTTATATGGGAAATAGGCGTGGTTATAGTCCGATTTCGCCCATTTTCGCACTATAATGTAGAAATATGAAAATAACGTTATGTAACGAATTTTGTTGAAATTGGTTAAGCAGATCTCAAGATATGGGTTTTCACCTAAAAGTGGGCTGTGCCACGCTCACCGTCTAATTTTGAACCCGGTTCCTATAAAGTCATCTCATACCATCCCAGAGATAAAATTTAATGTCTCTGGCATGTTTAGTGCTTGATTTATCGCGCTTTTAGTAGCTTTTAACAGTACCGTTATATGGGGAGTGGGCGGAGTTGCCACCCGATTTCAACTATTTTCAGAACGTCAATAGAAGTGCTAAAAACATTTGCTTCCAGTGAATTAATAATTTGAAATAATTTGTCCTGTGCAAATGTGGAGGAAAGAGATTGAATAGCTTGGGAGATATATACATTAAACCTATTAGAAGGTGGAGCCACGTCCCCTTTTTAAACATTTTCAAACCACAGGTACCCCTCGGTATTACGATTCTTTGTGCCTTGCTACAGTTTTGTATCTTAATTTGCGGCTTAGTTATGGCATATTATAGATTTTCGATTAATTTCGTTTTGTAGGCGTGGAAGTGGTCCGACTACACCCATCTGCAATATCAACCCTCCTTGGTTACAAAGGAACATGTGTACTAAGTTTCATCAAGATATATCAGTTTTTACTCACCCGGATTTCAACTCATCTCGTCTTCCTGATATATCTGACATCCTGACATATCTATATCGATTAGTTTTAGGTGATACAAACAACCCTTAAGTGAACGAAACTATTATATTCTGTAGCAACATGTTGCAAGAGTATAAAAATAGTAAATTTACTGTTAAAGTAAATAATTTCACATCTGATGAACCGATAACAGCTGGTGTACCTAAAGACAGTGTGCTAGGTCTAATGCCCTTATATGCTTCTGTCGATGAATGTCTTTCCAACTGGAGAATAAATATAAATGAGCAAAACTATAAGTATGTTACATTTTCACTAAAGATAGGTGCATAGGTAGACAAGAGCGCTGCCATTCAAGATTTGGTGCTTGATGTGTTTCACGTATTCTGTATTTAGTTTTTGTTAGAGCTGGGCATTCACAGAGAAATTGGTTCTAGTTTTATCATACCTAGGCATATCTGCTTAGTTATATTGCAGTTGGCTATTGATTCCGTCTGATCGTTACCAACGGACATGGCATTAACTCCGCTTCGGATTCACCTAAAGAGGCTCCTTCCGTAGTTATTCCATAGCACAGGCCGTCGCCAAACCTATTACTTCTGCTTGGAAGATGCTGGCTGAGTTTGGTAGTCGGATGTAGAGAGATATTTCGAGATCATCGGAGTATACACCCACCCCTACACCGCAGTCCTGCATCATCCTCTCCTATAAAATCTCTTCTCCTTTCACGAGGGTAGCCTCACCCGGAAATGGCTATTGAAATTTAACCTTGCGAGGATATAGTCTGATTTACTAATGTTTAGTTGGTTCATGATTGCTCAATGTCCATTATCTTTCCTTTTCCAACCTCCTAATTACTGTATTATTATAGCAGAGCTTTCTTCTACTTTCTTTCTTTTCTTTCTTATTACAATAAATTAATTAAAATACCAAACAAAAATTGTAATATTAAAGATTGAAGAATTGAAATTATAAAGGGCACAGGAAATTAGTGGTTATTAGTAGTCGCACATCCCGAATTGATTTTTTATTCTCAAAAAACGGTTGACAACTTGCAATGTCTTTAGGTAGCTGATGCAGCATATTGTGCGCATCATCTCTGTACTCTAGCAAGTTTCTTGATATTATAGTGTTTCTTCAATGCTGGCCATCAAACCAGTGATCCGTATGTTAGAATTGGCTTGATGATGGCCATATACCTATACCTATGTATTGTAGTACATCCACATAACTATATTTGGTTTAAGGCCCCAATACCTGCTAAGTGTTCTTTCGCAGGTGTAGTAGGCCGTATTCGCTTTATTTGCATTTTTTAATGTTAATTTTCCAATTCCGTTTGTGGACAGAGAAATAGATGTACCACCAAGTGAAGGAAGATTAAATTGAGGTATTTTGGTTCTATTTTAGAAAAGCATCATTTCCGTTTTACTAGGGTTAACACCTAGTCCGTTGTTCGCGGCCCATGGGTGTAACCTTCGTAGGGCTCTTTCCGCAATCTCACTGATTGTGGGAGGAAACATCATTCTGTTCATAAGCATTGCTCGTCTTCATCTGCACACCATGTCATCTGTGCTGCCATGTGACAGAGAATCAATAATCGTGCTTATTTCTTTATTGTTTAAGAAAGCCAGCATTTGTGTATTGTTCGTGATGTAGTGATTTTTCAATAACATTTATCACTTCGTGTAGAGCGGTGTCTGTTGTGCGAACCGCAAATATGTGCAATTATTTCATACTACAATACATACAATGATTTTCGTTAATCTAATAAACTTTATGCCGAATACGTCAATCAGTGTATGAGTTATATTTATTTATTTATTTAACGGAAAGATAATTATAAATAATTATATTACAGTAATTAACTAGGTAAAAAAGAATAAAAATCTAAAAGGAGTCCTTGAGTCACAAGTTGTCTGTCAGTACGCTAAATTTTACTTAAATAGTACTCCAATTTGGTATATAAACTTAAGAAAATCTCTTAAATTATCTAAAGAAAATTCTGTCAGCAGATCTGATGGTGTTTTGAACTGGAATATGCTGTTCCTCGCTTTTGAGTACTTTCCGCATTCATCAAGGATGAGGTTGATTGTCAGAGGACAATTGCATGCTTGGCAAGATGGTATATAGGCTGCGTTGATGTGGCTGAGGACGATACCCTTGAATATCGGCGTGAAGTTTACCGGGCTTTAAAATTGGAACGATGTCAGCATTTTTCCAGAATTGTGAAAATATTCCCTGCTCAAAAATATTATTATATAAGTTTAGTAATCTATTGGCAGTGCCATGTGAACAATATTTTATAATTTGATAAGAAATTCTGTCAAAACCAGGAGTTTTTCCTGTTGAGCTATACAAGGCTTCTCAATGGAGGTGATAGGCTTTTTAATCGCTGATGAAGCAGATGAGATATAATATGGGCTATATACTTTTCTGTTCATTGTGTTCTTTTCAGAGATGAATGCCTATTCAAAATTAGAATCTTTTGAGTATTCTGACCAAGTGGAGGAAAAATACTTTGATATTTCATATGGTGCCTCGATCAGTATTCATAGCTAAAATGTAACTTTGCTTGGCTGTTCCTGTTAGTAATCTTATGTTATGCCAAATTTGCCTTGGAGACGAGGAAGGGTTAATGGCGTTGGTTATTTGCCTAAAACACTCTCTTTTATATTGTTTGGAATGATACCTAAAGAAAGCTATTGCTTTTTTGTAAATCATCAAGTTGCTTTCGGTGTGGTGTTTTATGAATCCCGCCCAAGCCTGCTGCTGCTTGCTCCTAAGTAGTAAAATGTTCTTATTCCACGAAGGTACATTTGGTTTACGGGTAAAGTTTTTTGCTTAGGGTATAGATGAGATGCCAAACGAAAGATTTTTTTTCTTTTTATACTTGCTGCTTCTTTGTTTATATTTTCAGAGGTAGGGGTTTGCGAAAACATGACATCGCGCTAGCTTGAAATTGAAGCCAATCCGCTTTGTCTGTGTTACACAAAATGTCCACATTTGTGAAACTTTGGTGAGTTGAGAAATGGGTAAGTGAGCCATCATTGAGGACTACCAAATTTGACGTTAAGATCACGTCTTCTATTATATTTCCTCTTTGATTGTCTGTGGTAGAACCCAGAGAGGGCTCCATGAGTTCAAATCAATGGAAATATTTCTTAATATTGCAACAATTTCGTTAGAGTTAAAACTTTGACTTAGAGGTATATACGTTGATCTCAAAGTAATTTTAAAGCCTATATTAATTTCCATGGCAATTGTGGAAATAGATGATGATATATTTAGTTTGTTGTGAAATTATGCGTTTGTTTGAACGAAATTATGCAGTAAAACTTCTCTGCTGATGTTGGATGCATATGCAGCGGAGACAACAAAATTCTCTAAAATGCCGTAGTGATCCCGAAAGCATTTTCAAAGACACGGCGAGCCCGTGATAAGCGTTTGTACAGCACAGTTGGTCTTTAGGAATTCGTTTCCACTCATGATAAATAAATGTTGTAGAGCTCATTCCACAAAACATTAAGTCTTTTTGCAATAATACTGTTCATCGTCGATCGTCTCATTTTTAATGTTGTAGAGAAAATTTGTTGAGCTAAATAACGGAAATAGTAGTTACTGAACAGGGTATATTAAGTTTGGCACGATGTTTTCAACACCCGAAATTAAACGTCGAAGACCCTATAAAGTAAAATGTATACATATGTACATTTGTATATGAAAGATAAGCGAGAAAGCATAATCAGAGAAATTAAAATGTTTTTATTCCCTCTTATACTATAAGAAATGCACCTATGAATCGTGTTAGAGTTTAGGTGCAGCCGCAGTTAACGTTTTTATACTCTCGCAACCTGTTGCTACAGAGTATAATAGTTTTGTTCACCTAACGGTTGTTTGTATCACCTAAAACTAATCGAGTTAGATACAGGATTATGTATATATAAATGATCAGGATGAAGAGACGAGTTAAAATCCGGGTGACTGTCTGTCCGTCCGTCCCTCCGTGCAAGCTCTAACTTGAGTAAAAATTGAGAAAAATTTTTAATGAAACTTGGTAGACATGTTTCTTGGTACCACTGCCACGCCCACAAAACGCCATTAATCAAAAACAAATAAATTGCCATAACTAAACTCCGCAATAAGATACAAGACTGTTATTTAGTACACAGGATTACATTAGGGAGAGGCATCTGCAGTTAAAATTTTTTTTAAAAAGTAGGCGTGGTCCCGCCTCTAATAAGTTTAATGCGCATATATCCTAAACCGCTAATGCTATAATAACCAAATTCACTGGAAGCAAATGTTTTTAGCACTTCTATTGACGGTGTGAAAATGGGAGAAGTCGGGTGACACTCCCCATATAACGGTACTGTTAAAAAATACTAAAAGCGCTATAAACCAAGCACTAAACACGCCAGAGACATTAAATTTTATCTCTGGGATGGTATGAGATGACTTTATAGGAACCGCGCTCAGAATAAGTCAGTGGGCGTGGCACCGCCCACTTTTATGTGAAAACCCATATCTTGGGATCTGCTTAACCGATTTCAACAAAATTCGTTACATAACGTTATTTTCATATTTCTACATTATAGTGCGAAAATGGGAGAAATCGGACTACAACCACGCCTATTTCCCATATAACACCATTTTCAATTCCATCTGATTCTTTCACTTTCCACTATGCATATCAAGCAACAATGATTATATCGCGGTAAAACTTTGCATGAATAATACGTTTAAAGTATGCCACCTAGTGACCAAAAATTGTCTAAATCTAACCAAAACTGTTCAAGCGCCTAAGTACTGAATATGTGGACCCCAGTGCCTATAGTTGACCTTCTACCGAAAATATCGGTCAATCCACAAAGAAATATCAAACGAGTATACCATTTGCTTTGCGATAGTATAAAATGTTCGCTTACATCCGCACTTAGCACTTCTGTACTTGTTTTGTTTTGTTTTCTATTTTTTTTTTTTTTTTGTGATTTTATAATAATCTTATTTGCGTTACTTATGATAGTTTGCTTTAAGTTGTGTGTTTCTTTTCGACGTATATTTCGTACATTTTGTTGCAATTCTTGTTTAAGTTCTTTTGTACATTTGATATGAGTTCTTGTTTCTTCTTACTGCACTTTACACTAAACAATTTTTCACTAATTTTACATCAGTTATGTTGAAACTTAGTGGAGGGACTTCGTATTGAAGAAAAAATCCACATTTTACCTATCATCATGGTCCCTTCCGACACCCCAAAGCAAGTTATAACTCCATCGTATTTAACTTTTTGAAGTTTTTAATTTATATGTACTTTTTGAAAAAAATTTAATATTTATCCGCCTGTAAGAGCTAAAAAACAACTGCTGCAGTAATTTCGGCCTTCTCCGTGGATAAACCCTCAAAAACGTTCTAACTAGAATATATTGACCGGCCAATGACTCACATTCGAAAAAAATTAAGAATTGATATAATGGTGGCGTTTTTACTTAAAATTTTAGCTATTTTTGTTTCGATATTGATCAGGTAGGTCATTGTATTAAGAACTACATAAAAACGGAACCTAATTTTAAATGTATAGTAATCAAATCATTTGTCTCCGAGTAAGCACTCAAGCAAATTCGAAAAATGTTATTTCGAGAAAAAAAGGTTTAGAAATAAACTCATCGACCTGAGCGATTACATTTCAAAAGGCAAGGCAATTTTAGAAGGAAACTCAAAAGCATCTGAGATATCGATATTTGATATCTTATTATCCTATAATACTTTAGATTATAGACTAATTTCATTAATGCATTTTTCTTCATGTCAAAGACAGAATTTTGTAAATCAACCTCACTGACACAAATGAGTATAGGGACTCATCATATTTGTATTGTGAGAAGGAAACAGAAAGGAACAGAAATTTTTACTATGGAATGACACAATTGTAATTGAAATAATCTCTCTTAATTTATTGAGATGCCCATGCGATATAACTCAACAAAAGTGTCAACAAGAGCATGGCAAAACGCTACAATTCTCTTTCGTTCTTTTAAACAGTCTCCCTTCTTCTTGCGTACTTTGAGTGGACGCTTCTTCTTCGTTTTCCTTATTCCAGGTATGACATTAATCGGAACAATGCAAAGTGCCATAACTAAGCCACAAATTAAGCTACAACACTTGGCACTTAACTCGCTAAAGGAACTCGTCAGAAGCATTAAATGCCTGAAACAATTTGGTACGGAGGGGTGCAAGTGAATCGGTTAAAAAAATGGACAATTAGCGTGGAACCACCTACCTTTAGGTGAAATTCTATGTATCATAAATTACTTAACCAGTATAATCCTAGTTTGTTGTTTAATATTATCTTGATATCTTTATCGGTTTGAGAATGGGTGAAAGTGAAAACCCACCTTTTTCCCATAGAACACAATTTTATTAACCACCATCAAACACACTATACATTTATAAAGTTAAATGCACTCAGAACTTTCCTGTTGACTTTATATTATGGAGATTCTCTAAATCTTGCTAGGCTGCACGAAAGAATTTGTCCTTTACATGAATGAAATCGGTTTTTCCTTCTTACTTATTGTCAGTTATGTATGTGTAATTATCATAATTAGTAATTTTTGCTTTTTGACATCAAGCAATTATTAATACGTTTTATGATAAAGATGCCTCCTTGTATATAAAATTTTCTTCTCATATTTTTTACTCCACGATCACAAACCGAATTAAATCTCTTTTTGTAACTTTACGATAATTTCAAAATAATTTTAATTAAATATTCTGGTAGAATTGTTCACTCATAAATATGTTCATGATGTTCATAATTGAGGAGTTCGGCGACGGTACAAGGAAAATGTATTAAGATATTTTGACGTGAGAATTTTTGATTGAAAGTTAGCGTTTTTTTTCGATTTTTAATCGAAATAAGGTTTTCTCCTTAATATAATATTTTAAACTTAAAAAAATACAGTGGGTTTGGGACATAAGAAAGTTAGTTTACACAAAATTTCGTACAACAGAAAAATAACAAAACCAAAACTTGGATATTTAATTTCTTCACATAAAGAAAGAGGATATGCGAAACATGTGTTGATCTTTTCATAACTTACATACATATATGCCATTTTTTTATAGGACTCGTAGTTTTAACAGAAATCGATAAAAACCGTTTTTAACCTTTAAAAATTCAACCACGCCCTTCCCCTTATTTTTTCTTTATGTTGTGTTATATTATCTTTCGTGTTCAGCAGGTTGCATCCTCCTATGATTTTTTTTTTGCTTTCAAAAACTATCTTCCCTGGTTTATGAATATATGGTAGTTATGGAAGGTTGGGGAATCACAACTTAAATATATTCATATTATGTACTGGATGTGTATGTGTGTAACACACGTACCTTGAGAGTGTATGGCAAGCTGAATAAGTTTAGATCCTAGTGCGAGTGAAAAGCAAAGTAAAATTCGTGCTAATGAAGCCGGAAACTCACACCTATAAATATTGTTGTGGGATTTTTTACATTTAGGGAAGGGTGTAGCGTGCAAAACAGTAGGGAGTCGGTTGGTATCACATCACTGCGTACTTGGCTAAGCCCTTTGCTAAGCAGTTCTGACTGCTCCAAGACTTTCCTTTGAAACATAAAAGACAAAATGTTTGCAAAACAAGAGAGCATTGAGTAACAATGTAATTGCACTGAGTACTACTTCCACAACAACAACAAAAAATAATATTCGTTACAATGATGAGGTTAAATGACGTAACCAAAAGGGGGAGGGGGTCGTGTTTTCAGTGAGGATACGGCATTGGGTGACGCTTTTATTCAGGCCCACAGCGGTCAGTTGTGCACGAGTTCTGTAAGAGTGCATACACGGTACGGAATAGCCCGTTGTATTTTACGAATCCTTACTGTTTTGCAATTCACTTTGTGTTCTACACAAATACACGTTTACATTATTATTTAATACATATATAAATATTTATGTGTTCAGATTTGGGTTAAACTAATTTATAAGCTAAGAAACAAATTCGTGAAACGAAACCATGCAGCTGCCTGAAAGTAATGGAAAATAGGACAACCGAAAACAATAAACAAGTCGTAATATGCGGATATGAAACGAATGTTGGAGTCTAAACTTCAGGTCAATCCAAGGCGATACATACATACATACAATACAATACATATCATTAGCAGTCAACTTTATATTTTCAACGCGAGTTCCTTTTCTGTGCGTTAGCGGTGATAGCATTTGCAAAAAAGATATAATATAATATTATATATGAATATAATGAAATGTAGTTTGTTTTCAACATACTACTTTCAAATAAAATGCGTTTGTATTCTGTTAGAAGTGGAAAGTGTGAGGTTGTGAATCCGTCACTTTATTCAAAAGCACGAATTAAATCATAAATATCGGATCTTGATATATAAATGTTTTTGATATTTCGATGGAAAGTTGTTCTTTTATTGTCTGGTAAGTACTATTGTACTTTAAAGGAATATATATTTTCACATACAACATCGGCTAAATGAAGAACAGCGTTAACCATTAATTCTTAACTGGCCCTCTTACAGAACGAATTGGCGAACTAAATTAATCACGTAATTAGATTTAACCAACTATAAATGTTTCGATTTGATAATTTTATTTTGTAACTACTCTAAAAAACAATTCATGGACGTAGTAGCATATTTTTTGTATTCACCTAAACTTCAATAATCAAGTGAGTAATACCCCTATTACGGTTTTCAACCCCACTCAGTTGAATTGAAGTTAAAGCAATTCAACTTCAGATCAACTCAATTATTTTTTGTTATTATGAGCTTCAGGTATTTTCAGTCGGAATTTCACAAGTGTTGTCAACCTCAAAAATGAAGATCTGACAAATAATTAATCAGCTGAAAATTTTTAAACGAAATATCAGAAAATTCAATTCAGGTTTTGTTTGTAAAATCTGCAAAATTATTAGAATGGACATTACTTTTGATTTATATTACGATGATGAAAATGTGGGGGGCAAAACTGATGTGCCGCTGGAATCCATTGGAACATTATTTATAATATAAACAATGTTTGTTGCAGATTCACAAGTAATTTCGTTTAAATCAGGAAGCAGTTTGTTTTCTTCTAAATGAGATGAATGAGCACTTCCTCAAACGTGTGCGAGAAAGTGCAGATACTTCCTATACTGAAATTTTGCGCAACTCTTCGTGTCCTTGTCAAAAATAAAGTGCAAATGATTTTAAAATTGGCCTATCGCAACCTACGATATCTGTAGTCGTTTAAGAAATTCTAAATATTATGAATAAATTCTAAATGACGGTTCAAAGATTTCATTCCACGCAAGGAGTGGATTCCCAGGAGTGGTTGGTTGTATGGATGGAACTTACGTTCGCATCATTTCACCAAAAAAAGAAACACAACATCTTTATCTTAGCAGAGAGGACTAAACGTTGGTGGTGTTAATTATTACAAATTTTATACTCTAGTAACTGTTGCTACAGAGTATAATACAATAGTTTTGTTCACCTAACGGTTGTTTTTATCACCTTAAACTAATTGAGTTAGATATAGGGTTATATAAATAAAAGAAGATTTTTTATATGATAAATGAATGATGGAGGGTGACTGTCTGTCAAAATGGATGAAATCGGGTGACAACACCGCCCACTTTGAGGTGAATACCCATATCTTGGGATCTCCTTAAATAATTTCAACGAAATTCGGTACATAACATTCTTCTCATATTTCTACGTACGGATTACAACCACTATATGACACCATATTAAATTCCATCTGATTCTTTCACTTTTCACTATGCAAATCAAGCAACAATGATTATATCGGGGTAAAACTTTGCTTGAATAATGCGTTTAAAGTATGCCACCTTGTGACCAAAAATTATCTAAATCGAACTAAAACTGTTCAAACCCCTAGGTACTGAATATGTGGATCCCAGTGCAGTATCGGTCAATCTATCAAATATATATATGTATAATTGAAATTCGGAGAAAATGTTTTTTTGATAATAATATTATAATTCTTGTATAAAAAATAGGTTGAATCGAATTAAAACTTGCCTTCGCTCCCACATAACTGATATTCATAATTTTTAAACGACCGGCTGACTTTACTTTATATGTATATGTTTATATTTATAAAATTGCTTGCAAATAAGTTCTCATACCTGAGCAATGTCAAAAATTAATGCAATCAGTCCTTCCATTTCTATGCCCTCAATGATTAGTATTAGATTAGTATAATTTTCGCTGACAGGATGTTATTATACATAGTAATGCTAAGTGAGTCTATGACCTTCAAAATAAGTTAATATGATACCAAATTTGATTTAAATCCATTTACCATTTCATCGAACAATGAAGTTGAACCTTTTGGGTACATTTCTTAATATAAACTATTGCCAACACCTGAAGATATTTCCTCGCCTCTGATTCTTACAAGTTGCAAGTGTATGAATTGTTCGGTTACACTCGAATTTAGCTCCTCCTTACTTGTTTTTGTATATAGTATAATATGCAAATATGCATAATATAATAGTAATGTTTTAGAAAACCATAAATAAGGATAAAAACATGTAAAAATGTTAACTTCGGCTGCATCGAAGCTATAATACCCTTCACAACTACAAAAGATTCCATACAAGAACTAGATTCCGATAGTTCAGTTAATATGGTAGCTTTATTCCATAATTATCATATCTGAACAAGGATAAGCTTTCCCACAAACACTTGATTCTGATCGTTCAATTTGTATGATAACTATATGCTATAGTGTCCGAAATCGGCGATTCCATCAAATGAGCAGTTTCTTGGGGAGAAAATCACGTGTGCTAAATTTCGACTAATGTATATACAGACAGACAGACGGACATGGCTAAAGCGACTCAGCTCATACATATACATATGTTATACAAATATTTTAAAGGGTTTCCGAGGATTTCTTCTGGGTGTTACAAACTTCGTGGCAATCTTAATATACCCCGTTCAGGGTATAATTAGGAAACAAAAATATTTTTGACATGAAGCGGACAATAATTTGTTAATGTGATATGTAAGATAATGCAGGATGCAACAGGATTAAATGTATGTAACGCGAATATATAAAATGTATAATATGTGCGGATGACGTCAAAAAACAAAGTTTTTAGTATTACGCTATTTTATTAATCGGAATTAAAAAATATTACTATCGTTTATGTTTTGTAAAATATGTTCACTTATACCTATACTGTAATCCATTTCGAGGTCCCCTACTTTTTTAAAGAAAAAAACGCAGAAAATTCCAATTTAATGGTGAATGTTATTTATCATTCGAAAGAAAATTCTTCGGCATTTATTTTTTGAAGATTATTTCTTTCAAATGTTGACCGCGGCTACGTCTCAGATGGTGCATCCGTTAAGTCCAATTTTCGATGTCTCGTTCGAGCATTTCGACTGGAAACTGGCGAATGACACTCGTGATGTTTTGCTCCAAGGCTTGAATCAAAGAGGGATAGAATTTAGATTTTACATATCCCAACAGGAAAAAGTCTAACGGTGTGATATCTCACGATATTGGTGGTAAATGCGGCAATTTTGCTTGTTTACATACCCATTGACCCAAAAATGGGTTTCATCGCTGAACAAAATTAGGCTCGAAAACGTCGAAACTTCTTGGAACTCTTCAAGAGCTAATAGAGCGAAGCAATGTCGCTTGGGAAGGTCGGGAAACTTCAGTTCTTGCTCAAGGTGGATTTCGTGCACTTTCAATTTAAGATCTCGACGTAAAATACGCCAAGTCGTTCCATAAGTCAATCCGACTTGCTTCGAACGGCGCCGTATCAACTCTCCACGGTCTTCGTGTACACCCTCAGCTACGGCCGCTATATTTTCTCCACTGCGTGCTGGACATGGTCTATTCGATCGAATATTATTGAATAATGAATGTTGGGTCCGAAATGGGGGATGGTGTTGCGAATAGTATGCTCAGTAGACAGATTATGTGGTCCATAGGTTAAGCGAAGAGCGCGAAACACATTCTTTACAGAACGTTAATTTTCGTAATAAAGTTGAACAATTTGTAAACATTGTTCTAGCATTAGTCTTTCCAAGATAAAATTCCTAACAAAACTGAACAAAAATAGCATGAGAACTTGACCCGATTCACGTGATCTATCAAAAAAAGGCTACTGAAAAGAGTACCTCTACTTGGATCACCCGTTATAATATCTACAGGGCCTTATATTACAGTGTAAAAATTTACTAAATCGGATCACGTAAATAACACAATTTTAAGTTCCATCTGGTCTTTCCGCCTTGCAGTATATAACTAAAACACCAAAGACGATATCGGAATAAATCCACACGGAATCCCACAAATCTGATCATAACTTTTTTTTAGTTAAGCTTTAGTTACCGTCGATATGTGAAATACATGTATGTATTGTCATCCACAGATCATCATTTTGTTTTCAAACGGTCAATCTGTGAAGTATCTTAATAAAATCCGGAGAACATACATATTTTTCTGGTAATAACCGGTTGGTTTAAATAATGTATGCTCGTATATTGGTCAATATCTACGATATCTTAGCAAATTTAAGCGAACGCATAATATTGACAGTGTAGTTGAATGACATGTTGAAAATGGGTGAAATTTACTCACAAACTACCACATTCACCATTTACTACATATATTCATTATTCTTCAAATGAAGTTAAAATTAAGTTGATTAAGATAACTGACACTCTAAAGATATCAAAGGAATATTTGGGTTTACAATAAAGTCAAAACATCGTGTTTCAAATTTGTTAAAACGAAAACAAAATTTCTTAAACTGCTCTGCTTCCATCGCATTCTCTCTTTATTACCCTCAATAAATTGTTCATTTTACTAAGTGCACTTTTACACAGGGATTCAAAAGAGTCTGATGTTTTTCAAATTTTCTTTTGGTGTCGCTCTGGGCATTCACACGGTCAAAAAGAGTCCAGCAACTCGAGTCTAGTTTTTCCGCATTCCTTTTCACAAAATTTTCGTAAATATTTGTGCGGTTCGACTGCGCAATACTGCGCAACACTGCGTGCTGCGTATTTCATTTGTATGTTGAGATGATGGTCACACATTTTGCTTGCAACGAATTACCATGAATATGGTAGAACAATATGCATAATACAAGTACCTACCCGCTAAATAGTTTCAAAGAAATACTAAAGACGGGAATTTCCTAATCCACAAGAATGTATTGAATATCCGCTACTAATATTTTCAAGGCCAAATTTATAATAGGAATTTCCTAATCTTTAAGTATTAAAAACTCATAATTTCTTTACTCCGTATTAAAAATTCATAATTTCTTTACTCCATAATCTATATCTTAATTTTCTCCTTATTTACAATTTGTCATAATATTTCTATTATTCTATGCATACGTATTTGCATATTACATACAAAAATAGATAACAAAACTCAAATTTGCGATCGAATTCATTTGAAACCGAGCGCTCTTGCAACCATTCAAAGAATTTGAAAGTGAAAAGGAATGCTGAAAAGGGTAGCAGCGAGTTGTTACGAACAAGAACACAAAGCGTGCCACCCGAACAGGAGTGGCACGGTCCCTTCGTCCTTCCTCGTCGTCCCCTCGCCCACAATAAACTGGTATGAGACTCTTTTGAGTCCCTGTGTGAAAGTGCACTAACTGTGCAGTGAATCAACAATACGTTCGATTGCATTCTTGTGGTCAGTTGATTTGTGGCGAGTACGAGTACGAGTAGTTTGTTTGGAGGAGGTCGATTGGTGATGTGTACTGTTATTGCCACGGTAGAAATAGTCTATTGAAATTTGAAAAGAGCACAGAAGTGCTATGGCACATATCGCGATGTGTCGCGATGAAGGTTTATTAATTAATAATATTAAAATAAAATAATATTCACTAAAATCAATAGTGCTTAACTTTTAATTCATGTGCAAATAGACATCGTTTCCTCTAGTACTCAATTTCAGTCAATTAATTTTAATTCCACAAATGCAGTAAATATGTGAAAGTGAATGAACTTAAAATCAACTACGATACGTATGGTTAGTTGAAAAAAAATTCTCGTATGGAAATCATTAGTGAAACTATATTTTAAAATTAATTTATTTATTTAATAAATGCGACCAATAGCGACTTATACCATTTAGTATACGTGAAAGAAAAATTTGTAGCAACCCTGTCCCTCTACCTTCGCATGGCATTGTGAAAAGTAGGTCTCTCAAAGTCTCGTGTATAGCGTACATTTTCTCTAATCAGTCGCCTACTGTTTTGCATTCGCTTGTCATAAACAGTTGTCAAGTCTCGTGCTGCAGAGCCGATGAAAGCAAAGTGTAAATAAAAAAACGAAAATTGTTTGTTTAACGCAAAGAATGAGCAATAAATAACAGTAAAGTGTGAATTCATCTGCATATGTATATATTAGTGTGGGTCATAAAAAGCTATCATTTTTTTTGCTTAGTACTCTAAAAAAAGAGGTTCATAGACACCTCAACGAAAATCTCTCCAAGTATGAGCTCTTAATTGTAACGGGAAGGTCCTTCACCTTACAGTTTTCAATTCTTATTATGAGAAAAAATGCATACGTATAATATATTGCTTCCAACTACTTGAAAAAATATTCCGTCTCATAGATTTTGTAGGAATGTTCTTCAAAGAAGGTCTATCACGTTTTAGTATGTTAAATCAATATTTCACACATGGTGTCCCCCTTAAAATTTATTTGCATATAAATTAATATCATTCAGGCACTTGAAATTTTTCACCGACTTCAATATTTGCAAATTGCAAGAATATTCCACCAAACCCCTTCCACACTTTACAACAAATATCTTCTTACATATTTACACACATGTATCCACATGCATATGTTAGGTGTTAGGCAGATTGCACTCAGTTAAACATGATATGAACGTTGTCGTACTTCAAGAAAAGAACTTTTTGTAAATAAACACTATGTCACGTGAAACATACATTATTTCAAACCTTGATATACAGTACATAACATAATTATTCGTACAACATAAGTACTTTGAATATCTCACAAACTTTATTTAAATAATTTAAGAAAATATATGTACATATACTGTATTACTTATAAAGTTATTACTATGTGAACACTTTTGGTTGGTTTTAAAACAGCTACTTATGCCCACGCCTTGAGCTCGCGAGAGAAAAAAGTTTCTCATGCCAGCACCAAATGAAAAGCAGTATATATACCGACGCTAGTGTACGTTTAAAATTGAATGAGGAATAAATTTCTCAAGTGTTCTGGATACGGTCAAATAATTATCATTGTATATGTGTGTGAGTGAAGTCTTGCCCGCGAACGTTCAAATAAACGCGCGAATCATCATTTTTGCACTCACAGCGTTCAGTTTTCATGTCATCTTCCGAAGACGATTAACTTTTATTAGGGTAATGCGAGAAGCTATTACGCCAAATATGCGATTGTCAGCAACGCTCAGATATTTTACTAAAGTAACTTAATCTTATAATTACAATTAATGGATCAATAACTCATAATTGAATGATTTTATATTTTAAAAATAAATTATGTTTTAAAAAATTAAAAACAAATATACTCAAATGCTTCCTTAAAGAAAGTGAAAAAACTACATGTGGCTAAATAATAAGTACGTTTTCAAATACTACTTCAAACTTAAAAGTAAAAAATAATTCCTTATATTATATAAGCTTACATAAATATTGACCGAAAAATATTTGTATTATTGTGGAAAAGTGCGATGTGCTCGATATACGAAAAATATATCCCAAACCGTCCCACGCTTTTATCACAATAATACAAGTACTTTCGGCCAATATTTCTGTAAATTTATATAATATAAGGTATTATTTTTCACTTTTTAGTTTGAAGTGGTTTAAAAGCGTGGTCTTTAATTTTTTAAAACTATATTTATTTTTCACTTTTTAGTTTAAATGCATGTTTATTAGTATTTGAAAACGTACTTATTATTTAGCCACATGTAGTTTTTTCACTTTCTTTAGGGAAGCATTTGAAAATATTTGTTATTCGAATGACAGCATGGATGCTTTTAGCTGCATAGCTTTAGGGGCATTTTTGGATAGTAGATAGTTGTATTTGGATAATACTTGCTTTTAGCTGCATAGTTTTATAGTCGTTGTATAATTTCGCTCATTTTCACAGAGTGTTATAGGAATGAATGGGTAACCTCACATACCAAATTTGATTGAAATTAGTTCGATAGTTTCTGAGTTATAGGATTTCACCTAAAGGTTAGTGGGCCACGGCCATTTTAAAATTTTTACACCTCCTGCTGTAAAACGCTTCCCCACCATCTTGTTTGTGAAATTTAATACATAGCGCATTTGTTTCGTGAGTTATCGCACATTAAGTAGTTTTCAACATAACCGTTATATAAGAAGTGGGCGTGGTTGTTATCTGAATTTTACCCATTTTCACAGCGTATGAAAAAGTGCTAGAAGGACTTCCTCTCAGCAAATTTGGTTGAGTTAGCTTTAGTAGCTTGGAAGATATATACATTAAACCATTTAGGAGGCGGGATTACACCCACTATTAAAATAATAGGAAACTGTTATCAAAATGAAAACAGTGAAAATTGCGCTCTAAGATTCTATTACATACATACAACCCAAGCTAATATATGCATGTTAATAAAACAAATCAAAAACATTTAAACAATATAAAGTATTAAGATTTATGGGTCTTCTCGCCTTTTAATTACATTTAAGTTTGTTAGCTAAAATATAATAATACTTTTTTTCGTAAGTCGTGCAGTCATATTTCAACTGTCACTGAATAATTGATTTGTAAGACCTTAAACTCAATAAAGATTCTAATTGCCTTACCGCTGGTGAGGGACAGAAAAAGACTTCATTGAGCTAAGAACTTATTCATTCTAATTTTATTTTGTTAAATGCATCGCTTATATACTATTTACAAATCTTACTATCTAATTAAATGCATACATATGTATGAGTGCATGTGGCATGCACACCACATAGGGTTGTTTTTAAGTACAACTCAATACATGTGTGTGTGTGTATGTCCGTATTTTTTTTTTTTTGTATCCGAAGGGGGAATCTTCTGAAAGATACTGCCACTAGTGACAGCATGCACGATTCATACCGTACGCTAAGTGCACCTCTTTCGGGACCACGCCCGGTCCATATTTTTTAATATGCCGAACTCGCGCAGCGGTACGCCTACGTGCTAAACCCTTAACTCCGTCAGCTTCGTATGTACCTTGCGGGACTACCGTAAAGTATTTCTTCGCAAGGTTAGCTTAGCCTATGGGCTCTTCCATCTCAGTGTACTTATACTCTATGTATTGCTCTCATTTCTCTCTTTCGCAGCCGTTCTGCTCTTCTCAGCTCTATTAGAACTTTTGCGGCCAGGTCATTTACGGCGAGCCACACCTGCTCAGACCGCAGCATATATGGTACTAAGTTATCCGGTGATACGGGTTCTCCTATCTGTTGTTCTAGCAAGGTCCTTTCCACATTATATCGCGAGCAATAGAAAACAATTCATCATTCAGTTATCATGGCCATACTTGTACAGGTACTCTCTAAAGCAGTCATGGCCAGTTAATAATTGCGTCATATAAAAGTCCGTTTGTCCGTGCTTTCTTTCCACCCAGGTTTTCACATTTTTGATAAGCCGGTGCGTCCACCGCCCTTTGGTTGTTTCCTCCCAACGGTTTTGCCACTCGTTTAGACTCTTTTGTCTTTCCTCTTTTTGTTCCTCTATTGTCAATGACCTGCCGAGTATTTTGCTGGTATCGTATATTCGTTTGAGCTCAAGTGCCATTATATCTGGTGGCATTATACCGGATATAATGCTAACAGCTTCTTGCGATACTGTGCGGAATGCACTGGCTACTCTGATGGCGCTTAGTCTGAACATTGAAATCACCATTTTGGCATATATTTTATGGGTCAGCGCTTGTGCCCATACAGGTGCCGCATACAACATAACTGATTGGCTGGCTTTTGCTAAAAGTAACCTTCTCGCTTGATTTGGTCCACCTATGTTAGCCATAATTCGCGCTAGTGCCGAAATCACTCGGGCAGCTTTTTCGCAGGTTTTTTCAATATGCATCTTGTAGTTGAGTCTCGCATCGATTATGACACCCAGGTACTTTAGAGATGGCTGAGTTCTAATTTCATGCCCTTCTATGTTCAAAGTAATGGTCTCTAGTTTTTTTCTGCTCGAGATCAGGACTGCTTCTGTCTTCTGCCCCGCCAGCTGAAGTTTTGACGCGTCGAGCCAGTTTTTAATTTTCTGAGACGTAGCTACACAAACGCTTTGGATTTGGTGCAGCTCTTTTGCTACTATTGCCACAGCAATGTCATCCGCATATCCAATTATTTTCGATTCTTTTGGTAAAGGGAGGCCCAATATTCCATCGTATAAGATATTCCATAACATTGGGCCCAAAACAGAGCCTTGTGGAACTCCTCCAGTTACTGCGCAACTTTTTACCCCCTCCTCAGTGTCGTATAACAACAGCCTGTCGGAGTATCATCTTATAATCCGCAATAAATATACCGGAGTATTAAGGTTCTCTAAGGCTCGTATTATGTGTGGCCAGTATGCTGAATTAAACGCATTTTTCACGTCGAAAGTGATGATTGCGTAGTATTCTTTTGTGCATCCACCTAGTACCTTCAATTGCTTTATCTGCTATTCCGGTCAGCTTCTTGATTGCGTCGATAGTCGAGCGCTTCCTGCGAAACCCGTATTGGTTGCTAGATAATTATCTCTTCCATCTTCAACTTCTTCCAGGTGTGCTTCATGACGTTCACAGATCAACCGCTCCAGAATTTTCCCAATTGTGTTTCTCATGCACAGTGGTCGATATGCACTAGGATCCCCAACTGTTTTGTTTGGCTTCTGTAATAAGACAAAACTTTGTTTTTTCCATATTTTTGGGAAAATACCATCGGTTAAGCACTTTAATATAGCTGGGTGAAGCATTTTAGGTTTTGCTTTAGTGCAATCTTCAGAGCACATTTGGAATGCCATCCAGCCCCGGTGCCTTAGCATTGCCGAAACGTGTAGCAGCATTTATAACCTCCATATCGGTAACTACTGGTATAGCTATGCGGTCTGATTCTTCGGGGAGAAACCGCTCTTCTTCTCGCGTGGGCTGTGTTGGAAAGAGTGTTTCCACAACACTTTTCAGAAGGGCTGGGCAGGTTGGCGCTTTTCCTTTAGGACCTCGAACTTTAGACATGACCAGCTTGTACGCACCGCCTCAGGGATTTTCATCGAGTTTGTTACAAAGCTCTTTGAAACACACAGCTTTGCTATGTTTAATAGCTTTTTTCAGTTGCTTGCGTTTGGCCTTGAAGTTTTTAGGTAAACTATCTTGGCCTGCCGTGACTGTACTTCTCTGGTACTGTCGCCTCGCTTTATCAGCTCGCAATTGTTAGATATCATTATTCCACCAGTATGCTGGCTTTCATTTGGGGTGTTGCTTCCTTCGAATCATGGCAGCGTCATAGGCTCTCCAGATATGTTGAACAAGCAACTTAGCCTGCTTGTTGGTGTCTTCTGATTCGGGTATGTCTTCATTCAATACGAGTTTGAATAAATCCTCATCGATTGTGTTTTTCTTCCACCCTTTAGATTGTACCTTTTTTACACGCGCACCTCTTCTTTGTCTTACGGAGCAGTTGCTTACATCTATTATAATTGCGAAATGGTCACTGTGTGTGTACGTGTCACACACCTGCCACTCTGCCGTTCGTGCCAGAGATTTACTGGCAAACGTTATGTCAATAATGGAACCACGACCATTTTTTTCGAATGTGTTCCTAAAACCTGTGTTTAACAGGACAATATCAAGTAGCCCGAAGGCTTTCAGTAACGCATATCCTCGCTGGTTTGTGCTTCTGCTTCCCCATTCTAAGGCCCATGCATTGAAGTCTCCTGCTATTATGTTTGGTTTGGTTGCGTGGGCATCCCTAACCAACTCATCGAGAACCTTTTCGAAGACCGACTGTGGAAGGCTTGGTGGCAAGTAACAACTGTAAAAGTGTATTCCGCCGATTTTTACTCTTGTGTAGAAGGATTTATGTGTCAGTGGTTTGTCCTGCATCATTTTATCACCGCAGGTCCAGATTGCTGCTTTTTTGGTGCTATCAGAAACCCATGTATCAGGTAGGTTGATCTGTAATATTTTCATTTCCTTTTCTTTTGGCAGGCTTCTAAGAAAATGGGACACCTCCAGCTCCCAATTTGATGGTTCGTACTCGCTCTTCCTTTGCTTTTACACAAGACACAGAGTGGCTCTTTACGACAGTCCTTCGCATAGTGTCCAGTTTCTCCGCATTTTATGCAACATTTACTCCTGTCATCAGGATTCGTGCACATTTTTGCGACATGCCCGAATTCAAAGCATCGGTAACACTTTTTTACGTTTACTTTTTCTCGAACTCTACATACTACCCAGCCAATCTTGATTTTTTGTGCGCCTAGTAGGTGCCTTGCCTGTTGCACTAGGAGACTTATCTCCGCCTTCTATGTACCTGCGTATGCCTTCTTTACGTGTTTTATTGACTCGACACAGAAGAGATTCAGTTCTTTAATTTGTGAGCGAATGGCCTCGACTATGTCATCCTTCGTTGTGATTTCGTCCAAATCGCGAATTTCAATAGTTAACTCATGAGTCAGAGCTCTAGTCTGCGCCTGGTCTCCTAATATCCTGTCTATTTCCTTCCGGTATTCATGGATACTCCCTGTTTGTGCTCTTTTTAGCTCGAGCAACATCTCTCCCTTGGCAGTCTTTCTTATCCTCGACACGTTTTCTCCGAGCTGTTTCATGTTTCCATCCTTTTTGACCGCCCTCAGTATGTCACTGTAGGACATATCTCCAGTTTTTGCTATGACTAGAGCATCCGGCCGTGGTGGCTGCAGTAGCTTGGCATTTTCCTTCTTCGCTTTTTTGTTTTTGGGGGTTTTGTATTTTACTGTAACCCAAGCTTCGTCTCTTGGTGTTTCTATTTTCCCTACACTAGCTGGCTTTTCGCATATTTCCTCTTCGCTCTCTTTTTCCTTTTGCAAGTCTTCACCCTGCGACCTTTTGGTCCTTTATGGTGAGGTGTTTCGCGTCGCTTGCCTCTCATCACGTAGCCTTTTCGGTGTGGCTGCTACAGCATTCCGTATGGACTGGTTTTGTGTACTGGAAATCTCCAGTTTAGCGAGATCCTTCTGTGCACTTGCATGCAGCTTCACAATCGTGTTTAGAAGCTCCCTTATTATTAATGGAGCGTTGTGGGAGACTCATCATACCTGTTAATTTCTTTATGTTTTCTCCCAATTCGCGCATGTGATCTTGCACGACATCATTTTTTTGGAGCAGCGTCGGGATTTCCTTTTGTAGCGCAGGCGGAGAAGACAGAGCTCGTACTTGTTTTTCAACGGGCGTTTTCTCTGGCGATCGGGCTAGTTTTGGTGCCCGCCTGAATGGATCAGTTTCTGCTAGTTTGCTCAAACTTGTAGTTTTATCTGTCGGGAACCTGCTTGCTCACCCCCCAAAACCGCCGGCCTAGGCTTTTACACCCTGCACCGTAACTTTTAATTTTTCTGTTCTATTCCCAGACATGTTTTGTTTTTCCGGGATCCTACCCATACCATTTTATACCTACTGGAAGGTGGTTTGCTCAGCCGCTCCTAACCTGGAGGCAGACGCTACCCAGTAATCCGCTCAATCTGAGTCAGACGCTTTCGGGGTTTTGTTGGTTTGAAACTTATTTATGGGCGGTGTCGATTCACCCCATCACAGAAACTTCGTAGGGCAGATATAGCTTTTTAGGCTATACCCTCCATCTCTGCTGCTTTGGTCGGGGACTGCTTATTGAATATTCGCAGCTAACCTTCATATCTGGAGGCCGTTCAGCTATCCATCACCTGTTGACCCCTCCAGTAGCATAAGCTAGCCTTGTGTGTGTATGTCCGTATGTATGTAGCACATTGTTTATGCTACATGTTATGGGATTGTTTTCAAGTGCTCATGTACACTTGTAATCAGTTGCCTAAATATATATCTTAGGTCTACAAGTTATCATATGAGTGTATTTGTTTATGCGTTTGGTTATGTATGTATGTATGCCTGTTAAATATATTTGAGCATACATATTTAGGATTAGTGGACTGTATATTCTAACATGTTTCTTAGCTTAATATGTAAAATAATAAAACTAAATTTATTGCTGCACGCCGTCTAAGTGGGGCCCTTGTGGTCCTAACGCACATATTCATTTTTGAACAGTCACTATGTAAATGAGCTTTGGCTTGTCAAACATGAGTGGAAACGATCAAATTAGCGATCGTAAAATAAAAGTATCAAAAATTTTAGATTTTCATCAAGCAGAGTCGACAACAAAGAGCGTACGTGTAGCCGATAAAAGCCGACGATACCGATACACTTAAAGCGTTTGATGGAATTATTTGATTATTTCCACTTTACTGACAAGCAATTTTTATTTCAATTCTACTGCTGTTTCCACGTTCAAAACATGTGCATGTGTACTATATATCTTATATTATATATACAAATTAAACGCTATATCATTATGTACCTGCAGAAAGTCCGAACCACGGCACGAAAAGACGTGAAAATTTACACAGTTATTCATTTATTTCTGCAGAAGGTCCTAACGGAGGCCTTTTTGGCAAAATCAACGCGAAGCATGACATCACAAAAGATTTCATCACGTATGTACATTCATATTTTCATTGTTTTTATACTCTCGCAACCTGTTGCTACAGAGTATAATAGTTTTGTTCATCTAACGGTTATTTGTATCACCTAAAACTAATCGAGTTAGATATAGGGTTATGTATATATAAATGATCAGGATGAAGAGACGAGTTGAAATCCGGGTGACTGTCTGTCCGTCCGTCCGTCCGAGCAAGCTCTAACTTGAGTAAAAATTGAGATATCTTTATGAAACTTGGTAGACATGTTTCTTGGCACCATGAGACGGTTGGTACTGCAGATGGGCGTAATCGGACCACTGCCACGCCCACAAAACGTCATTAATCAAAAACAAATAAATTGCCATAACTAAGCTCCGCAATAAGATACAAGATTTGACACATTAGGGAGGGGCATTTGCAGTTAATTTGTTTTTAAGTAGGCGTGGTAACGCCCCTAATAGGTATAATGTGCATATCTCCTAAACCGCTAAAGCTATAATAACAAAATTCACTGGAAGAAAATGTTTTTGAACTTCTACCCACAGCGTGAAAATAGTTGAAATCGGATGGCAACTCCGCCCACTCCCTATATAACGGTACTGTTAAAAACTACTAAAGCGCGATAAATCAAGCACGAAACAACCCAGAGACATTAAATTTTATCTCTGGGATAGTATGAGATAACTTAAAAGGAACCGCGTTCAAAATTAGAGAATGGGCGTGGCACCGCCCACTTTTAGGTGAAACCCCATATATTGGGATCTGCTTAACCGATTTCAACCAAATTCGGTCTATAACGTTATTTTTATATTTCTATGTCACAGTGCGAAAATGGGCTAAATCGGACTACAACCACGCCTATTTCCCATATATCACCATTTTTAATTCCTTCTACTTCTTTCACTTTCCACTATGCATATCAAGCAACAATGATTATATCGGGGTAAAACTTTGCGTGAATAATACGTTTAAAGTATGCCACCTTGTGACTAAAAATTGTCTAAATCGAACCAAAACTGTTCAAGCCCCTAAGTACTAAATATGTGGACCCCAGTGCCTATAGTTGACCTTCTACCGAAAATCAATCCACAGAGAAATCTCAAACGAGTATACCATTTGACTTTGCGAGAGTATAAAAGGCTCCGTTACATCCGAACTTAGCCCTTCCTTATTTGTTTTTATAATTTTATTGTAAAGTTGTATGCAGTATACCTACATATACCGAGATGAGTCATTTTGACCCCCCACGGAACAAGGTTTTCGTTGCTGTTGTATCGTGGAAAATATTTGTGACACGTAGCCTGAAAGATACACAGAGAAACCATTATTTTGTCATAATACCTCTAGAAAAACGAAAGTTTATAATTTTATTATCGATGAGTGTGCGCTTAGCCTTAGTCGATCAGAAACACTGCCATATACAACTCAGTCGTCTATCAGAAACATTGAAACACAACTCTCAGTACAACTATATTCGCTGTAACCTCATCCTAACTATATCGGAAAACATTGTATTTGTAAAGTTTTAGAAGTATATCATTACGCAAACTGCAGAAATATTTGAACCCATAGATTTACTTCGAAACAATGGGAAAAATTTCATGAAGCAATAAATTATTGAAAGAAATAAATAATTTGGAAGAAAAATGTTCCGATACAGAGTATAATGAAAGTGATCTAGTTGAAAATGAAAATGAATACCTTCCATCAAAAAACGAAAGTCCGAGCGAGTCATCCGATACTCACAGTGAAGATGAAATACTTCGACGTTTGCGTAGAAAAAGTAAAAGAGTCCAAGTTTTTTCTAATTCTGAAAGTGAAAGTGATCAGGATGTTGAAATGTCTGTAATCGATCAAGATACTGAAATATCTGTTGACGGCACTATGTGAAAAAAACTGCAAGAGGGCTCAACACCAGGAAGATTATCAGTACACAACATTTTCAAAGAAATGTCAGGCCCAACGGCATACGCGAAACGACGTATTATGATAGGTAGTGTAAGAACAGCATTTTCTTTGATACTCTGCAATAGTGTTATGAGACACTGACGCAGAAGCTCATCGAATTCTAAATAACCATGATACAGTCCGTATCGTTAGCAAAGTTGAATGCGTTTATAGAAATTTTATATGCTCGTGGTACATAAGAAGCAAAAAATTTAAAACTTCCATAGTAATGATCCGAAAAATGGGGTCCGAAATTTTTCTCTTAGACAATGAACAGAAATAAATTCACCGAAATTCTCCGGCTAATTCGGTTCGATAAGAAAAATGAAAGAAGCCAAAGATTGCAGACCGATAAATTTGCATTAGTTTCATAATTATGGAATAAATTCATTGAAAGTAGTCAAATGTGCTGCCATTACAATTGATGAGCGTCGGATGTAAAAAGTAAATAAGTTGTAATTGCATTTCCCTACTTCGGAAAAGACGAAACGAGATTATCCGTACCTTTAGGTGAATTTATCGTCCTAAAACTTATAGATCCTTATATTGGTTGCGGAAGAACAGTTACAGCAGATAATTTCTTTACAAGTTTGCCATTAGCAACAAAACTAATAACTAAAAGAACTTCCTTAGTTGGCACGACAAGTATTAGACAAAATAATAGAGAACTAACTAAACTTGCAAAATCAAAAAAGGATAACATGTCTCGTTTCACGACAGTACTTTATAAAACAGAAAAATGTACTCGGACCATATATAAGAGTAAACCCAATAAAAAAGTTTTAGTGCTCAGTTCAAAACATAAGTCAGTGAAAATTGAAAAAGATGACAAACGTTTACCTGAAACGATTACATTTTATAACAATACCAAATTTGGCGTAGATGTTACGGATGATGATACAAATGGCTCGGAAATATACTGTGAAAGCTGGATCCCGAAGATGGCCTTTACAAGTGTTTTTCAATATTTTAGATCTTGCTGGATAAAATGCCTGGATATTATATAAAAAAACAACAGGAGAAAATATTTCAAGAAAAGACTTTTTATTCATCCGAAGACCTTGCAATTGACTACAAAGAACTAACCGGTCGAGCTACAGATTTAGTAGAAGGAATATCACCATCTACAAGTATATCGTCACGAAACCAGACACATATTTCGATGAAACGTAAACGGTGTCAAATAGCACAGTGTACTAATAATAAAACGGACAACATTTATGGTATATGCCATAAACGAGTCTGTGGTAAATGTTCTGCTAAAATATCTGTAATTGCAAAAAATGTTTTTGACTTTTATGCATAATTATTTAAAAAATTACAGCTATTATATTACTACTACTATTCAAATTATATTCAATTTTTGTTCAAAGAATTACAAAATATATAAAAACGTAAAAATTGCTGTTTTTCTTATATGTCTCTTAGTAATTTAAGAAACAAGTCATTTTGACCCCTCCGGTAGAAGTAGGTATACGTCAATCGTCGGCAGTTCTAGTGTTAAATTAATATTTTGTAGGATAACCTTTTTACTTTAAAAAAGCTACAAGCCGGAATTGCATTGATCCAACAAGTTCTTTAGTGTATTCGGTACATATTTTATCCCACTCCATTCGTATTGCTGTTTTTAGGTTTTATCTGTTTTTTTTTTTTATACTCTCGCAACCTGTTGCTACAGAGTATAATAGTTTTGTTCACCTAACGGTTGTTTGTATCACCTAAAATTAATCGAGTTAGATATAGGGTTATATATATATAAATGATCAGGATGAAGAGACGAGTTGAAATCCGGGTGACTGTCTGTCCGTCCGTCCGTCTGTCCGTCCGTCCGTCCGTGCAAGCTCTAACTTGAGTAAAAATTGAGATATCTTTATGAAACTTGGTAGACATGTTTCATGGTACCGTGAGACGGTTGGTATTGCAGATGGGCGTAATCGGACCACTGCCACGCCCACAAAACGCCATTAATCAAAAACAAATAACTTGCCATAACTAAGCTCCGCAATAAGATACAAGACTGTTATTTGGTACACAGGATCACATTAGGGAGAGGCATCTGCAGTTAAAAATTTTTTTTAAAAAGTGGGCGTGGTCCCGCCTCTAATAGGTTTAATGTGCATATCTCCTAAACCGCTAATGCTATAATAACAAAATTCACTGGAAGCAAATGTTTTTAGCACTTCTATTGACGGTGTGAAAATAGTTGAAATCGGGTGGCAACTCCGCCCACTCCCCATATAACGGTACTGTTAAAAACTACTAAAAGCGCGATAAATCAAGCACTAAACACGCCAGAGACATTAAATTTTATCACTGAGATGGTATAAGATGACTTTATAGGAACCGCGTTCAAAATTAGACAGTGGGCGTGGCACAGCCCACTTTTAGGTGAAAACCCATATCTTGAGATCTGCTTAACCGATTTCAACCAATTTCGGTGCGTAACGTTCTTTTCATGTTTCTATGTCATAGTGCGAAAATGGGCTTCACTTTCCACTATGCATATCAAGCAACAATGATTATATCGGGGTAAAACTTTGCGTGAATAATACGTTTAAAGTATGCCACCTTGTGACCAAAAATTGTCTAAATCGAACCAAAACTGTTCAAGCCCCTAAGTACTAAATATGTGGACCCCAGTGCCTATAGTTGACCTTCTACCGAAAATATCAGTCAATCCACAAAGAAATCTCAAACGAGTATACCATTTGACTTTGCGAGAGTATAAAATGTTCGGTTACATCCGAACTTAGCCCTTCCTTACTTGTTTTTTTTTTGTTTTCTAATTTTTTGCTCGATAACACTCCATAAACTCTTTGGTGTCATCCGCATCAGGGACAACATCATTTAGGTGTACATGTAGGTGCAGAGTGATATTTTCGCTGAGCTTATCACATCTCACTTATCGCATTGGAGCTGCAAGCCATTGTTGTTGTTCTTTGAATATATGGCAATAGACAGTGATGGCATTCTGTTATTTGTAGAGCTACAGTCGATAATTTAACTTACATAAGTATGTACTTGTATGTATATTAATTTCCCTTGACATAAGTTTTTGTTTTCTAAGGGGATTTCTTGCGAGGACGACCACTTCTTAAGACGTTTGGGAATAACTATCAATAGTGCAGTAAACAAACTGTCTCAAAATTTTAAGTTTTTTGAGAAGCTCATAAATTTCACTTGCACTTTTCCACACTTACATACATACATATGTATGTACATATGTAAAGCAAACAACGCAATACGATTTTCTTTAGCTTCCCACTCCACTGTTATTAAGCGAAAGAAAACACTGAACTGATTATTACATACATACATACATATGTAAAAATGCCTACCAAACCTGTTACAAAACTACCAAATTTTCTTATCATCAATTTCACTTCACATTTGGAAAAATATGTACATATATACAAATAAACCTTAGAACTCAATAAAACTCAGCTACATACTCACTCTTCCTTTTCTTCAAACCAATTGAATATTTTTAACCACACCCTACGAAATTTTTACTTCAAAGGCCAGGCAAGTTATTAATTGAAATGTCGCAAAAGTTTAAGTTTTCATTTACCTGACGACGATATTAATTTGATCGAAGGTTTTAGGTACTTTATTGTTATAAATAAAAAACCATTTGATAAGTAAAATATTAGGTAAAGTAAAAAGTTCGTTCGGTTTTTTATTGATTTTTCAAAAGATGATAACTTTGTGTGCATTTGTCCGATTTAAGTCAAATATGTGCCGTTTTGTTCATAAACTTGTTACCAACGAGATGCCAACTTCATTATACCCCTCTCGTAGAAGGCTGCGTCCCTATTGGCAAAAAACTCGGAGAGCTAATTTTCACAGGCCTCTCTTGAGGCTAACTTCTCACCATTAAGCGTGTTCGCCATGGACAGGAAAAGATGGTAATCACTTGGTGCCAGGTCCGTACTATAAGGTGGCTGCATTAGGAGCTCCCATCCGAGCTCCCAGAGCTTCTGGCGCGTCACCAAAGACGTGTGTGACCTGGCGTTGTCCTGATGGAACACAATTCGGCCTCTGTTGATCAAAGATGGCCTTTTCTAGATGAGTGCTGCCTTCAAGCGGTCCAGATGGACCAGTAGAGGGCCGAATTGAGCGTTTGGCCATAGGGGAGCAGCTTGTAGTAGATGATTCCTTGCCAATCCCACCAAACACACAGCAAAACCTTCCTGGCCGTCAATCCGGTCTTGGCCACCGTCTGGGCTACTTTCCCGAGCTTTGACCACGACCGTTTGCGCTCGATGTTGTCGTAAGTGACCCATTTTTCATTACCAGTCACAATCTGCTTCAGAAACGGGTCGATTTGGTTGCAATTCAGCAGCGATTCGCAGATGGAAATTCGGTTCATCATGTTTTTTTGCGTTAGTTCGTGTGGCACCCAAAAATCGAGCTTCTTTTTGAATCCAAGGTTATGCAAATGGTTCCAAACGGTTTTCTGGCTTATTTTTAGTTCCTCAGCAATTAAATAAGTGCTCACGTGACGGTCTGTTTCCACTATTTTCATGATTTTATCGCAATTTTCGACGACAGGCCTCCCGACGCGTGGTGCATCTTTGACATCGAAATTACTGAAACGGAACCTAGCAAACCACTTTTGTGCTACACGTTCGTTTACAGTATCGGGCCCATAAACTAAATTAATTTTTTCAGTCTATATATATGTCAGTATAGTATGACATGATGCGACAAGTAACACTAATACTACGGACAATAACGACATCTCTTAGATAAAAACCGAACGAACTTTTTACTTTACCTAATATTAACAATCATTTATAGTAAAACTAAGTACTTACTTCCCCATGAGCCCCTTTTGCAATAAGTTGATGCATGAAGTTGAAGAAATGCTCGAAATTCACGGCTCCATTCACACAGCCAGGATGCATTTTCTGATTATCTATAAGCACCTGCATTATCCGCGAACCCAGACCAAGAATGCTTTTCTAGAAAGTTTTGTCGATAATAATATAGATCCATATATTGGTGAAGAAGTTTTAAATTCCGACCACTCTTTATCCAACTTTTAAACACTCGAGATCATTGGATCGTATTATCTCTCTTGTTGAAATTAATCTCACTTCTTCAAAAAAAGATTTCTCATTCGTAAAATGAGGACAAAGCGATGTTTTAAACATTTTAAATTTATTTCAATAAAAAAATCAAAAAGAATCACAAGAAATCACTTATGTATTTGCATAGTGAATATTTGTTTCAATTACGCACTCACCTTTTTGCACTTTAAATCGCCAACATATGAAATCACGGTCTACATCGTGAAAAAGCTGAAAAATATAATAGTAATTAATTATACTATTATTTATCTATATTTTTTAAACAATATATAATATATAATTCATATGTATGAAAGAAACTTTCACTTTGAACCATTGTTTCTTTATAAGTATCTCGAATGATCATAATCAGAAAAGGTTTTGCTAATTTTTTTCACGACACAAAATGTGATATTTGTCTTAATGTAAACACAAATCTCTTGAAACTGTGAGTGTGCCAAGTAATTTTTAAAATAATTTTTTTTTCTTAAAAACGCCAAATAACACCATTTTTCCTTAATATATAGTTATTCGCTTAAACAGAACTTTATCAGCAACATTTTGAAAATGGATTGCTCAATATCTGATTAGCAACCATCTGTCAGTTAAGTTCTTGTAAACTTTACCGAAAGAAAAAATCTTTTGTTAGTTTTTAACCAGAACATGAAATGACAGCTGCATAGGCGGCGTTCAGACGAGGACTCTTATTATTATATAATATGCATACTTGCATTCATATACAGGTTGGTTAAAAAGTTATCTGGAATCACCAAGAAATAGCACTACTAGCTCCAGATATTTTCTTTCCCAAGTTGGTACATCTGTCGTGAGAACACATGCAAAGTTACAAGTCATTCTGTCAATTAATTCATTGTTAACAAGCCATTTAAAGTTGGCATAATCTGGCACTATTTTAATATGGAAAAAACTGAATATCGCACAGTGATAAGATTCTGTGTTTTGAAAGGTTTAAAAGCAAAGGAAATTTATGAGCAATTGTTAGAAGTACATAAGGAGTCCTCACGTGAATCGCTAATGCCAAAGGCATCTCAGACGAATAAGTATTTCATATTTTACAGAATACATATTAAAAAGCTGTTTGGAAAGTTAGTGCCGCACACGTTAACAATTCAACAAAAACTGGATCGAAAACAAATTTCTCAGCATAATGTGGAGCGCTTTAAGCCGAATAAAACCGATTTCTTGTGGACTGAAGCTGGTTGTTCTGTTCCAAAGCAGGTGAAGTCCCAACGATCAGCAAATAAAGTTATGACATCAGTTTTATTTTATACAAAAGGAATTTTGTTGTTTGTTTATCTGTAGAAAGGTAAAACAATCAACTCTGAATGTTATTGCAGCTTTTTGGATCACCTGGATGAAAAATTCATGAAAAAAGACCTGGTTTGCAGCACAAAAAATAATTTTTCATCAAGGCAATGCACCTGCTCACAAAGGTGTTTTAACAATGAAAAAATTCAACGATTAAAAGTTCGAATTGCTTGAACATCCCCCGTATTCAACGGATTTGGCTCCTAGCGTTTACTATCTCTTCAAAAACCTGAAAGAATTCCTTCGTGGAAAGCGCTTTTGGTCGATTGAAGAAGCTATTACAACCGTAGACAGATATTTTGCAGAGCTTCCGGTAAATCAATATAGGGATGGCATAAAATTATTGGAGGATCATTGGAATAAGTGTATTGAAGTTAATTGAGATTATACTGAATAAAAAATTATATTTCGTACCAAAAACAGTGTTTTTTCACTTCGTGCGCAGAAACTTTTCAACCAACCTATATACGATAATAGCAGTTTAGTGTTCCCACTTGTGGTTAGAATGCCAAAATTATTGCTATTACTCGTGCAATTTATTTAAACTTTTGCGTATGTACTTTCAATCACTTGGACATACGAGTAAATATAAAAAAATTATAATTTTTATTTCACTCAGCTGCAACTAAAGTCTTCCGTACGTCATTAAAGAAAAGTGATAAAACATGCAGGATAATACCACACTGAAAGTTATATAAAGAAACTGTGCCCAAATTCAAACAAGCAAAACTCTCTACGGTAGTAAGCCATCAGTAGATTCGAACATGCTTTTAAGAGAAGTAAAAGGTAATTGGGCTCGAATCCACCAATTTTGAACAAAAGATGGTATCGTGGAGCAAGTAAAAAGAATTACCAACGAAATCAGACTATCTAATCAGCAATCTTCTTTAATGTACCTCAGCTATTTTATAAAGTCTTCATATTTAGCCTTTTATATAAAATGAAAACAATGCAACCGAACATTTGATACTCTCCCCGTGCAAGGATCAAAGCCTGGGAAATTACTTCAGATGTTGGCAAAATTTTATGTTAATGGAAATATTGATCCGATTCAACCAATTTTTGACACAGACATAATATTATCGGGAGTTTCCTTTATTTATTTTATTATACTCGTATGATTTTCACTTATATCTTGAGTCAGAAAATTTTCCTTTCAAATCGCATTCTCAAATTCTTGTGCGCTGCATGTACGCGTATAAATGTCTATTATATAATATTATATTATGGATATTTACATACATAGTTGCATATTGCATACAAAAAATAGATAATAATATTCAAAATTCTGACCATAAATATGTTATAATTCGCTATTGTAGTCACGAAAAACACTTCAAAATGAATGAGAATTTCAAGTTGCGGGCCAGTGAACTATTACAAGAACCGATCACGAAAGGCACGGTCCCTCCTCTTTGCTTGTCGTCCCCTCGCCTACGAAACCGGTTGGGACGACAAAAAGCGTTCTCGTGTGAGCATAGTTATTGTAAACTTTGTATTAAATCAATGCTAAGTACAAACCTCTTCAATAAAATTGAATACTTTGTTTTTATATAATCACCCTTTAAAATTATTTTTAAACATGTAAGGAAGGGCTAAGTTCGGATGTAACCGAACATTTTATACTCTCGCAAAGTCAAATGGTAAACTCGTTTGAGATTTCTTTGTGGATTGACTGATATTTTCGGTAGAAGGTCAACTATAGGCACTGGGGTCCACATATTTAGTACTTAGGGGCTTGAACAGTTTTGGTTCGATTTAGACAATTTTTGGTCATAAGGTGACAATCATTGTTGCTTGATATGCATAGTGGAAAGTGAAAGAATCAGATAGAATTGAAAATGGTGTTATATGGGAAATAGGCGTGGTTGTAGTCCGATCTCGCCCATTTTCGCACTATAACATAGCATTCGCACTATAAATATGAAAAGAACGTTTTACACCGAATTTGGTTGAAATCGGTTAAGCAGATCCCAAGATATGGGTTTTCACCTAAAAGTGGGCGGTGCCACGCCCACTGACCAATTTCGAACGCGGTTCCTATAAAGTCATCTCATACCATCCCAGAGATAAAATTGAATGTCTCTGGCGTATTTAGTGCTTGGTTTTTCGCGCTTTTAGTATTTTTTAACAGTACCGTTATATGGGGAGTGGGCGGGCGTGTAACCCGATTTCACCCATTTTCACTCCGTCAATAGAGGTGCTAAAAACATTTGCTCCCAGTGAATTTTGTTATTATATCATTAGCGGTTTAGGAGATATGCACATTAAACCTATTAGGGTTTTAACTGCAGATGCCCCTCCCTAATATGATCCTGTGTACCAAATAACAGTCTTGTATCTTATTGTGGAACTTAGTTATGGCAATTTATTTGTTTTTGATTAACGACGTTTTGTGGGCGTGGCAGTGGTCCGATTACGCCCATCTGCAATACTGACCGTCTCATGGTGCCAAGAGACATGTCTACCAAGTTTCATAAAGATATCTCAATTTTTACTCAAGTTACAGCTTGCACGGACGGACAGACGGACGGACGGACAGACAGTCATCCGGATTTCAACTCGTCTCTTCATTCTGATCATTTATATATACTTAACCCTATATCTAACTCGATTAGTTTTAGGTGATACAAACAACCGTTAGGTGAACAAACCTATTATACTCTGTAGCAACAGGTTGCGAGAGTATAAAAACAATGAAAATCAAAGAAAATATGAATGTACATATGTGATGAAATCTTTTGTGATGTCATGCTTCGTAGTTGTATTTTATTTTTACAAAAAAGGGTTTCTTCCTTGTTCAATCTTTGTTAGTTATCTTGAAGCGCCGGTACAAATCTCGCCGTTTGGACTTTAAATACGTGGTGGAATTTTGGTAAGATATAGCAAAGTGTTTTCAAGTATTTATCGCATCTTGTTCTGACTCTATTATGACAGATAACGCATCTTAACTGGTGTTGTGTTTTTCCGGGATTATGGCCATTGTTGCATTTGATCTTCACCGCCCATCCCTTTATAATAATTTTGGAAGACGTACGGTATATCAACATCAACCTTTGGCTTTTGTGTTGAACACCACTACCAAGAGTTTCAAATGTATCAAAATTGGTTCCAATTGTGCAAACTTTACTAACGTTAATTGGAAAACTCCCCATTGACAGAAGTTCTTTTCAAATATTTCAAAAAGTGGTCTCATCTTGAACAACCTATCAGATGTGGACGATGCCTCAGAATTATCAGCAAAGTGAAGATTCCTTTTGATTTCTAAATAACGACTTTTTGACATACATTTATAAACAGTTGACACGCCAAGATCCTCATCACAACTGCAACAAAACCTTTCTCCTGCCAATTTGTGATGGCCTGCCCAGAAAACGTTTCAAGTCATCAGGATTCAATGAAAAGTCGTTTTTGTTATTTTATGCAGCTTATAACATACTGTTACAAATAATTCGTTATGAAAAGCGATTCGAAAATTTTGACAGAACTATTATCATTTAGTATATCCCTTATCTTAGCTCGTTGGTCTTGTAGAGCTATAGATTTTATTACAGAGGAGGACGTCGAATAAATAGGAACACATTTTCTCCACAATCAGAAGAATTAGATTGGGAATTTTTGGCCTTTTTTTCGGTGGCTGAGAGGTAGAAGCAGTAGCGGCTAGGGACTCCTAATCTCGTCTCGTCCGTGATGAGTAACTAACTCCACATTACCTGGCACAGCCCGTGGTAAGCAGCAAATTTCTAAATCGTCGTTCACGCCATCTTCTTCGTCAGTTACAACGCATGACTCCGGAGGAAGTATCATCAAATCATAAGAATTTTCATTATCTTCTTCATCAATTATGTCAGCCAATGCCTTTCGCAAAACAAAATACTTGTAATTATCACCACTCGTAAATACTCGTCGCTGAGCCAAATCGTAAAATATATTAACAGAATAAAAGTATATAAAATGTACATATGTGCCCATCCTCCTCAATTCAGTACAGTGCTAAAAGCTTGACGACATAAAATACATTACATTTGCACAAAAAAACAAACTTTATTTGGTAAATTACTTATTATAGATATTAAATATCAATATAATATTTATTTATACTGAATAAATACGAAAATATTGACATATCAAGACTTACCTGAGGATCAGCAATATTCCGCGTCACAAAAAAATAGCTAGTCCTATTGTTTTACCGCAAAATTCTCTTTGTTTTGAAATTATTATATAAAATAATACAAATTACAGGTAGATAATGTAAATTTTCCACTATCTACCTTGAAACATGTAAAATCGATGCTTCAAAGTAATGTACTCAATTGAGCACGGCAGGCGTTAATGTAGACAAATGAATACATTAGTGTAGACAAATGAATACATATAATATTTTTTTTTTCAAAAGCGAATCTTGTTATTTTTTAACACACCTCATATATTTTCTCAACTAGCTTTAAAAGAGTGAATTCTCTTGTGAAAATTGTAATTTTAGCTGCTATCGTAAAACTTTAGTTGCTTTTACACTACAAAAACAATCCATCAGCAATTTCTTGTAGGGCAGTTTATACCAAATACCAATAATACCGATGTATTGAAGAGAGATGCAAACTTACACGCATACGTTTGTTTACATCTGTTTTGGCATACTGCCCTTAACCCTTAATCGCACGCCCTGAATCCCCAGTTGAGTAAAGAACGCATGCTAGAAAAGATGTTAGAGCACAAGTGTTGGAAAACTTAGATTTTGATGAGTATAAGTCGCGGGGACTCATGATGGTGGTTAGTGTGACAAAATTTTATTTTTTATTAATTTTTTGCGTTTCTTATCTTATCAGTATTGTTTCAGTATGTCAGCTAATCGTAGAAAATGTAAAAGTATGAACCCTATGAATAAATCTGCTAAAAATAATAACATAATAGCTCGAGGAGAATGAGAATGGAAGCGATTTGAAAGAAGAATGCTTTGATCGTGCAGGATCTTCTCGAAATTGTATATCCGAAGTATTTTCGAACAATGGGGATGCTGATTTCATTCCAAATGACCATGATACTGCTATAGAGTATTCGAATAGTTATAACGAGGATAATGGTAAAGAAGAGCAAATGACATATAATAATTATTTAAGTAAAGTTCGAATAGGTACACACAATGTAAAACATAGTTCATTAAAAACTGATAAATAAGCCAAGGAACAGACAACATATTGATATATTTGCAATTATAAAACAAGAACCAAAACAGATTAACCATGCTTTGCTTGCAAACAATTTTTTTTTGTTTTGTTTTTTTTTGCTTGCTCAAAGCCTAACAATAGTAATAACAACAGTAATAAAATCTTAAATCTGATTAAATATAACCAAGCTCAAGGTTCTAGTTGGGCTTGTTTGGTTCTCTTTAGAAGGCTGGTAGATATTTCCTTTCTAAGCGGGTTTGATTACAGGACAATAGGAAGACAGTATCTAATGGATTAGATAATTGGATGGTTACGGAGTTTAAGTTCATAGTTCTTTTTGCTGTCCCCTAATTCATTTTTTACCATAGGAATACCAAGATCTTTGTGAATGTTTTCATTTCCGTGGTGAACTCGTTATAGCTCTAAGGACTCGTTATAACTCTTTGACAGTAACCTCTGTATTATATCAATGTTAGTTGCACAGGTCGCACCCCGTAGTATAATACCATACATTCAAATCGGCTTTATTACCGCGTTGTATAACAAAACTTTATTGTCAACGCTAGGTTTAGAATTTTTATTTAACAGCCAGTTTAAATTTACTGCTCTTATTTTCATGCTAGTTATTTTCATTTTTCATATTTTGTCAAAATGAATGCCAAGATAAGTTACATCATTTGCTTGTGGTACTGAGATGTTATTCATTTTAATCGGCTGACACATCGTTGGTCATATTGAAAACGTAACATGCTTTTACTTTTGTTCAAATGTCGATGTCATTACGTTATTACCAGTTTTAATGTCTGCTGTATATAAGATATATAGAATTGGACCTAGAACACACTTTTGAGGTACACCAACTCTTATCGGTCATTCATCTGATATAAAATTATGAGCTTCGATTGAGTAATTCAACACGTTGCCCGAGTTTTCCTACTTTTATAAATAGGATATGTTTAAGTAAAATATATAAAATTCTTTGATTACCTTTCATTATTTTTATAATTTAATTTCGTTTAGCTTAAAGTCTTTATTTTTTAACAGTTTTATTTGAACTCAGAAAAGTATCACAAAAATTAAAGTTATATGACGTTTAAACATTTTTTTTTTGTATTATTGAATGATAAAAGAACTTGAAATGTACTTTTCAATTAAATATAATGTACTTTTCAATTAAAAAAAATAATAACTTTGATGTTTTTTTAGAACAAATGTGAGTCCTGGGTACTCAGGGTGTGGTGTACGTAATTTTTCTTAGGTGGTGCGAATAAAGGTTTAGAAAAAAGAGCTGTCTTCCAATCGCTATTTTTCTATTACATGTGAAAGCAAAAACATTCGTACAAGATACCTCATTAAAGTGGTGCAACTGCTATCTTCAATGCTACCAAGTTTTGTTTTGCATAGTTTAGGTCTCTTTTCCTACTGTTAATGGTTCAAAGGACAAATGAAAATACAAATTTATTTTTTTCACACATCTTATCTTGTGCATTTTTCTACGCTATGTACATTTTTTGGAAAAGTAGGATTAGATTTCGCATACCGTAGAAGTAAAGTTGGAAATACGATTTCTTATATTGTTGCTTATACAGCATGTTGCTACAGAATATAATATGTAGTTTTGTTTACTTACTTTTGTTTCATATAAAACTGATCGAGAAAGATATGGTGTAATGTAAATGACCAGGATGACTAGACTAGTTGAATTCCCAGTGATTATCTGTCTGTCCATCCTTCCATCCGTATAAACGATAATTTAGGTGAAAATTGAGATATCTTGATGAAACTCGGTACACATGTTCCGTAAAACCCAACACCTTCTAATAAGTTTAATGTGCATATCTCCCAAACAATTCATGCTATAATAACCAACATCGCTCTGGGCGATAAATCTATAAATTTATATGTTTTTACATTTTACATATTATATTATAAATTTTACACCCAAGATGGTACGAAAGGGCTATCAGAAGCCAGTGTTAAATTTGGATGATGAGCGCGGCACCGCCCAATTTTAGGTGAAAACCCATATCTCGGGTTCTTCTCGACCGATTCGATAGGTAACATTATCCTAATATTTCTACAACTCACTGCGAAAATGGGAGAAATCAAACACAAATCACGCCTACTTCCCATCTAACAAAACTTTAAATTCCATAGGATTCTTTCACTTTCCCGTGTACAAATCAAGAACGAATCAATGTATTTGGATAAAACTTTACACGAATAGTGCGTTTGTTGTGCGCAATCTTATGACCAAAAATTGTTCAAATCGTCCAAAGTAGGTTGAATCGGATCAATAATTCCCTACTATGCCTAGTAAAAAGATTTTCGAACTTACAGCTGATTTTATGCCTCATAATCGGCAAATATGTAAGTTATCTTAATAAAATTGAGAGAGAGTGGTTTTCTAATAACGCTGTTTCTTTGTGCCTAAAATGGATAAAATAGGGTGAAAACTTGCCTTAGACCCCATATAATTAATATCATAGTTTTCTCACATACGGTCGACTTTACTCCTTATACAAGTACTTATATATTGGTGTTGGTATATTATAAAATTAAAAATAAAATTAAATAAATAAAACTCCGAGAGCATCTTTTTCTGTTAACAATATGTAGTAATGCCAAAAATAGATAAAATCGGGTCATTACTCCCCTATCTCCCATATACCTAATAATTGGCTTTTTACCGTTTATATCGGTCGATATGTAAGATAATTTAGCAAAATTAATTCAAAATATTTGAAATTGGTCCACGAATTACCCAAACTCCTATATACTAAAGGTAATGATTTTAGTTATTTTAACAAATCTTTTGCCGGATATGTCGGTGAGTATGTGAGTTATATATTTATTTATAAAATTGCTTGAAAATATGTTCTCGAGTATATCTGAGCAATGTCAAGAATTTGTGCAATCAGCCCAGAGCGTTTAGGTTGGTCAAAATGTGTGATATTTAGTAAAATTAAGTGCACAAGCTTTCTTAAAAATCATGTGATTTGGTCCAAACCTCATATCTCTAATGAAATAAATTCTAATCCTCTGGTTGACGTTTTGAACATTATATAAATATATTAAACTAAGCCTCTTCGATTGAGTTCATGTCAGATATTTATTATTCGAGGATCATTTTAATATAATTTTCGCTGACGGGAAGTAAAATATAGTTTTATAACTGATTTAGCTTATGACCTATAATATAAGTTAGTAAGATAAAAATTAGATTGTAATTCTTTCACGATTTTGTCGAATAGTGAATGTAGTATTCTTTCCTGGTAAGTTGCAAAAGTATGAAATGTTCGGTTATACCCGAACTTAGCTCTGCCTTACTTGTTTTTAAATTATTTTACATGGCTTATGACGTTTAAACAGTTTTGCGTGTTTACAATGCAAGTTTTGTGAACTGTTTTCCACACATATTTACAATAATCAAACTATCTGTAAGTAAGCTAACCATAACTTGGTGAAAACGGTTTTGACAGTTAAAGGTATCATCCAGTTAAGCTACCAGAGTTTAAGAACAATATTAATCGAGTATTGAGAAAACAGCCCTTAAAATCAATTTAAGTAACTTATAGGAAACAAAACTAAAACCGAATATAAGAAAGAATCATAACACTATGCGCATATTCGATTTGCTACTCTCTAACGCTTGGCGATTCGAAGAAAACTAATATAAACTTTGTTCCACGTGCTGATAAAATATTTTCAGCGGTGACAGCCAAATGATCCGTAATATGATTTTTACTCTCCAAAATTACGAGCTCTTGGGTTTATAATTAAAGGCAGGCAGCCGGAAAGTAAAATAACTGAATAATCGGTTATATGGAAGATATATGATATAGTCTTCCGATCTGGCCATTTCCGACAAATGATCAATAGAATCTCAAAATTTACTTATGTATTAAATTTAGTTCGGATATCTCAAAAACTGGTGCAGAAATTTTGAGACCAGTTTTAGACCCATTTTCTCTTAAGCAAAGATGTTCAGAATGATCAATAGAACATTTCCCTTATACGCAATTTTTCCTTTTTTTGGCACCCTGTAAATCAACCCGCTCTATGTACGAGTATATACAATTCGTTAATGGGTTATTGTACTTATGGAATGCAGCCTGCACTACTTGTGATTTCACTGCAATTACAATTTCTTCAAATTCAACTCCGCATTTCGTGTACTTAATTAGTGAAATACTAAAGGCGATGCACATGTTCATATATATTTTCTTATGCATAACTAATGGAACATTTCATTAATGAAAAAAGGTTCAATTAGTTTGACCCCGCATTTTTCTTCAACAACTAATTTTTAAATGGACCAACATTGTTTGGATTGATTGTGAGCATTGTTTGAAGCTGCTCAATTGCTATAAGCCTGATTTTTCGCGTCAATATGTGTTAATATATGTATACTGCTTCCATCATTTCACTCTGGAAACTGAAAATCGTCGTCATCCTTTAATATAAATATTATAAATATCTCAGACATAAAGCAAAACAATTGTAATGAAACTAAGTGCGTCTAAGACCGAATAATAATGAGTGTTAAATTCTATTATCATTATCATTTAAAACAAATCAAGATAGATATAGGGTTATATATACCATATATATATATAATTGATCAGGATAATAATACGAGTTGAATTCCGAGTGACCGTCTGTCCGTCCATCTGTCAGTGCAAGCGATAAACTCAGTTGGCACCCACAAAATGACATTAAGCGAAAACTTGTAAAATGCTACAGCTAAACTCCAAATCAAGACATAATATAGGAATTTGGTACAAGGAATGGCATTAGTAAGGGACACCTGTGGGCTGAAAATTTTAAAAAAGTGGGCGTAGGGCGACCCAATTGGTCTAATGTACATATCTCACACCCATACAAAGCTATATCACCCAAAATTAGCTCAGAAAAAATATTTTCGGCTTACACAGCCTCCGACAGTGTCAAAATGAGTGAGATCAGATAAAATCCACACCCACTCTCCATATAACAGTTATGTTGAAAACTAAAAATAACAATGGCTAAGTTCGGATGTAACATAACATTTTATAATCTCGTTTGAGATTTCTTTATATATTTTAATAATTAGAAGTATAACTGTTGCCTCAGTTATTTAGACAATTTTTGATCACAAAGTGAAATACTTTAAAAACATTATTCACGTAAAATTTTACCCCGATACAATCATTGTTACTTGATTTGCATAGTGGAAAGAATCAGATGGAAGTTAAAATGGTGTTATATGGGAAATAGGCGTGGTTGTAATCCGATTTGTGTTATGTACCGAATTTGGTTGAAATCAGTTAAGCATATCCCAAGATATAGAATTACGAACGCAGTTCCTATAAAATCATTTCATACCATCCCAGAGATACATTTTAATGTCTCTGGCGAGTTTAGTACTTGATTTATCGCGTATTTAGTATTTTTTAACATTACCGTTATAATGGGAGTGGGCGGGGTTGTCACCCGGTTTCACCCATTTTCTATTATTACTGTCGATACTATGGTGTTAAAAAAATTGTTCTCAGGGTATTTTGTTATTATAGTTTTAGCGGTTTAGGAGATATGCTATTAAAATTATTAGGGGGCGGGACTACGCCTACTTTTAAAAAAAATTTTAAACTCCCTAATGTGATCCTGTATACCAAATAATAGTCTTGTATCTTATTGTGGAGCTTAGTTATGTCAATATATTTGTTTTGAATTAATCAGCGGATTTCAACTCGTCTCTTCATCCTGATCAATTATATAATATATACATAACCCCATATCTAACTCGATTAGTTTTAGGTGATACAACCGTTAGGTGAACAAAACTATTATACTCTGTAGCAACTTGTTGCGAGAGTATAAAAAAATACGTCAGACACATTAAATTGTACAAAAAGATGATATGAAAGGGCGTCATAGGAGCCGGTATCAAAATTGGAAAATGGGTGTGATACCGCCCAATTTTAGATAAATTCCTATATCCCAGAACCTGCTCGACCAATTTCGATCAAGATGGCCCACTTAAAGATCGTCGGAAAATTTCATTGAAATCGGTCTAGTCGTTTCGGGGCTTATAATATATTGTAATACTCCTGTTTATTATTAAATATTTCATTATATCATCATTACTGTACTTAGGAAGCATTTCTCGTATGTTCATAAGTCCACTAAGACAGTCTAAGTTGCGTCAATGGGGATAGCATAAAAACCTTCTCCACGAAAAAGTACATATGCATACCAACTTTCATAATGATCGATCAGATAGTTTCTGAGTCTATCGATTTCATAATATACACATCCGTCTTTATATATACATATATAAAGATACCCAATTTATTAAATTTAGTCTCTTTGGTTGAGTTTATATCAGATATGGTCATACATATATCTTATTTGAGTTAGCTAAGTTGATTTTAGCACCAATATCTCGGATATGAAGCAAACTATAGTAATGAGGCTAAGTGAGCGACCTATAACACTGGTGGTCAATGATCACAACCGTACGATAATTATCGTACATATGCGATAATTTCATGCCTACGTACGATGTACGATATAATATCATTATCGTACGCAGATTGTACGATAATTTTCATTATGATGCATTAAAAATGTATCTTATTTCTACCCTCGCAGACAATTGGGCGATTTTTTTTTATAGGAAAAAAGAGGAGAAGGCGCGAGCTCTTGGCTCTAACTGCTAGCAAATATTTCTTCCGTCTTTTTGCTCACAACGCCATCTACTGGTTCGTTCAACGAACAAATAATATCGGTATTGTGGTTTGATTTCGATTATGTTCATACTTCACAGACTTTGCATATCGAAAACTTTAATTCATATCATTTTCACTCTGTAGCTGTAAAGTGAAAAATTAGTTCTTTACGTGAAGATTCCGAAGAAATAAATAATACTAAACCAACTGATGTTGATTTGGACATTACACCTCCAAGAAAAATTGCAAAAATTAGCAATAATTAAAATAATTATAGTCATTCTTTTTGAAAGTACGATAATTTCGTTTCATGTACGATAATTCTACGCTACTGGTGCGATAATCGCCTCACTCCAAAATGTGAACACTGCTGGTGGTATCATTTTTGCGCACGAGTTATTCATACTTTATTTTGGTTGCCTTTATGCCGCAAAATACGAATATAAAATAGTTTTTAATTCAATCAAATTTTTCAAATCAATTTTAAATTCATCATATATGTATGTACAGTAAATAATTTAAGAAAAGATACCGATCATCCATTTAGGATTCATTGTATTGTATTGTTACGTAGAAGTTTCTCTTATTAACCCCCCATTATTGTCTCCAATCATGCTATCAGTATGCTGGCTGTGGTAACGCCTCTCAAATTCCATTATATCTTGATGAAAGCGTTCTCCTTGTCCTTGTTTGAATAAGCTCCCGTATTATCTTTAAATTTATCTAAATGAGAATGTAACATGTGCATCTTTAGAGACATTTTACAGCCCTATGGTGTCCATAGTCCGTCCGTCTGTATATATGCAAACTAGTCGCTCAGTTTTTAAGCTATCGATCTGAAATTTTGTACCTGCCCTTTTCTCACTAAGAATCTGTTCATTTGTCGGAACGGCCGATATCGGACACTATAGCTTATAGCTGCCATACAAACTGAACAATCGGAAGCAAGTCCTTGTATGGGAAACTTTTTTGTTTGACGTAATATCTTCACTGATATTTTAATGAAATTACGTGAACAATTTTTCTAAAAAATAATGTGGTTTAGCGCTGAAAATGAATGAAATTGGTCTAGACCTTGTTCTAAGCCTCTTATATCTAATATTGAATTATAATCCTTTGGTTGACGTTTACCTCATCAACCAAATATACATATATAAAATTTAGCCTATCCAGTTGAGTTTATGTCACATACATATACTCATTTGAGAATGATTTGAATATACGATGTTTGTTCAAAAAGTATTGCGAATTTTTTATTTCCTAAAAAATTTTCTTTCTTATTTAAATATCATTAATTTAGACTAAATTATTTTTAAAAGATAGCATTTAGTTCGCGTCCACTAAACTTATAATTATTAAACACCTTCAAATGAGATGCATATATGTATGTACATATATGATATTAACTTTCTAAATTTCATTAAAATAACTCACATATTGGCCGATAATGTATAATGTCAGCCAGAAATTCGAAGATATTTCCGTTACGTAGTTGGGGGCTAAGGGAAGAATTGACCCGATTCAATCCATTTTTGATATACAGACATTATCAGGAAAGGATCCTCTCTGAATTTCAATTATGTATCTCACACATTGACCGATATTTTCGGTAAAAAGTCAACTACAGGCACTGGGGTACACATACTCGGTACTTAGGGGATTGAACAGTTTTACTTCAAAGGCATTATTCGGGGAGCCACGCTCGTCATCCAATTTTGACCGCGGCGCTTAAGTCCTCTCATACCATCTCGGGGGTAAAATTTCATATCTCTGGAGTATCTAGTTATTGATTTATCGCGCTTTAAGTAGTTTTTAAAAATACATTTATATCTTTATATCAATTATTACAGCGTTGGAAGAAGTGCTTACGGAATTTGTTCTGAGTGAAATTTTTTATTTTAGCTTAAATGGTTTCGGAGATATGTACACAGGTACCCCTTGCTACTGCGATCCGTTATGCCTTCTATATCTTAGTTAGTTCTTAGTTATGGCAATTTATAGATTTTCCATTAATGGCGTTTTGTGGACGTGACAGTGGTCCGACCCATAAACCCATCTATGAACTCGTCTTCACTTTTTTTCCAAAGGAACACGTGTACCAAGTTTCATTAAAATATTTCAATGTTTACTCAAGATATCACTTGCGCAGACAGACAGTTGGACAGACAGACAATCAGTCGGATTTCTCACACGTCTCATCATCCTGATCATTTATATATATAACCCTATATCTAACTCGGTTATTTTTAGGTGAACAAAACTATTATACTCTGTAGCAACATGTTGCAATAGTATAAAAATATATGTAGGCATAGTATATTTAATCAAATACGTAATATCCGATACACTGAAAGAAAAGTAGGGGGCATCTGGTTTCAAAGTTGATGCTGGTCCAGTTATGCGATTAATTTATTTAATTCAATTAAAAAAAGTAGACTACTCTCTATGTTTGTAATTTGTATATCGCTTATCATTTATTCAGCCTGTCATGTGGCTGCAGTGGGCACCCAGTGCAAATACACGCGTACACATTCATACGTCTATGGAGGAGGCATTTTTAGGGCAGTTGTGTACTCCAAGTTACGGTCAGCATAAAAATGTGAGTGTCGATTGGATTGAGTTCATACTAGAATTTGCGGCTCTGCACTACATCCACTGTGATGAAAAGCCACGCCATGGGAGAAAGTGCAATTAAGCCGCAACTAAACTGAATGATTAGTCTGCCTTTGAGTGCGGTACACGCATATAGTTCGTCAGCGATAATCGTAAAACCACTCCTACAAAAATGTAGAATAACATTAAAGATTCAATATAGTGTGGAAATTCATTTTATCAAATATTTGTAATAAAGAAATAAACTCCAATCGATATGCGTTTGAAAATTGGACTGCAGTGCCATCGCTTTGAAATTTACGGTAAGCGGTGCGGGTAGTCAATAAGATATCTCAGTATGGCAATAGTGCACGCCGGCATATCTCTGCACGTTAGCGCCATAGTTACCTGCTTGAGTTGAATAAAATCCCAAGCCTAATGCTTGTATTCCTAATTAGGTCAGATGTGGCTAAGAATTTCCTACTGTGAGCTTAGGGTGGACACAGTTGGCATTTCAATTGCATTGTAAAAATTAAGTATAATATATTCTATTGATAAAAAAGGTGAAAATGAAAATTACGCGCTGTGCCAAGGCGCCCACTAAATTCAAATGTGATCCAGACTTGCATTTTCACATTCAGTTTGTCGCTTTCCAAATTATGCTAACGATTATCAACTTATGAACATGAACGGGTAACTGTGTATTTGTAGGTGAAGTTGTTGGCTCAACTCCATCAATAAAATTCCATGCAGAACGTGGTCGAACAATCAGTAGCTTCGCGGTGACAGAGCGATAACGCAGTTTTAAAATTTGTGCTCTAAGTCTGCCTTAAATCTTACGGTTACTTATTAAAATTATTTAAAATATATTACTCTTTAAGTGCCTTATACGTATAAGTAAGTTGAAATGAAAATCCAAAACAATATGTTATCAAAATATGTAATACAAAACAAATATATTATGTGCAAATATTATACAAAACTGTGTACATGTGGTTTCATAGATCGACGCCATCTCCAATTCTAATAGAGATTTACGTACGTGTTGTACACTACTGACAGACATAAAATGATTCATTATAATGTGTTATAGTTTAAAATATGAACTTTTTCTATAATTTAATAAACTAAACCTCCTACCAAATTGTGCTAGAGGTAGAAAGACGCAAAAAGAAATGTTTCCAATATATTTCGTTAATGTAGCTTTAGTACTTTGTAAAATGTGTGGATAAAACCTATTAGGTGGCGGGGCTTCTCCCACTATGAACCTTTGCACCAAATATCAGTTTTGTAACTTAATTGGTGCCTAAGTTAAAGCATTATAATTTTTCACTGAATGACATTTTGAATTTCTGTAATACCAACATCCTTAGAGTGCCAAGAAATCCGTATACTACCGATTCGCTTTAGGTGTTACAAACATCTTACGGTTACAATACTACTTATATTATACTCTGTGCAAGTCTTGAAACCAAATATTCTAGTTCATTTAAATTTAAGTATGTTCTTTCCAATGAAATCCCCCTTCGTTATCGAAATTAGTACTGATTACGAAACTTGGGCTTATGACGTCAAAACTTCTCAGCAATATAACGAAACATAACGAAAAACCACTTCAATGTCCGTTGTAAATCAAAGCTATAAAATTCTTTTCTTCCAGTACCGTAATTTGGTTTACCATAATCTCATTTCGAATGGTCAAAAAAAGCAACGATGTATTTGATTTAATTGTTGAAAGGGATTGAATAATATCAAGATTTTCTGATAGTTTGAACCTATGTACATCTTCAATATATATATGTTTAACTATTGTAAAATGTTGGCATTTTCTAAAAAGGTGAAGTCAGTAACTTAATTTCAGATAAATTTTTATAAAAAAGCAACATTGAAAAAGTTCTGAAAGGTCAGATAGGACAGTTAATTTTGATAATAATTATAATTATTTGTACATTATAACTTATCTCAAGGATTACTGAGACCTATCTGACCTATTTGTGTTATCAAACAGATTAAGCAGGAATATTGATTACAACTTTGTAATTTACAATTTGAAATTAGATTAATGTAATATAAAATTCAAAATCTAAATATCTACTCTGCAAGAATTTTTTTCAATCAATCATATTCAAATTGACCTCAAGTCTAATGCACGTGAATTTTTATATCAGGTTCAACGTTTTCGTCATCATTTGGTAATAATTATTTCACGGTATTGAATAATTTATAGAATATAAATTAACGTAAACCTTAGTATATATAGTTGTGGCCTGGCATACAAGTATTAGTTGTTTACAAATCTTATCTCTTGTTTAAAGTTTTCAATTAGATATCTTGTATTGTTGAAACAGAGAACTTAAAACAACGAGAAGGTGCAAATTCAATTTTGTATGATGCTCGATTGGTTGTCTGAAAATTTGAGATCAAGGAGTTCACCATTTTCTGTAATATTTTCTGTTATTTAAAAGAAATGAGAATTTATAACAGCGTTCTCTGACAAATTACGTATCTCTCAACATAAAGAGAAAAATGAAATGAAATGAATGAGAAAACAAAAATACAAATGCCTCTTCACATATGCATGATTATTTTTTGCCATATAAACGATTTTTATGATGAAAAATTGATAAAATATGATTTTCTGGTTCAACCAGAGAACTTAAAAGAACGAGAAGGTGCAGGTTCGACAGCGAACAATTTGTAGGATTTTATCAAGGAGTTCACCTCACATGCACGAGAAACAAATAACATTTCTCGCTTTTATAACAGCGGTGCTGTACACATACGCTCTCTTAACATAACCAGAGAACGTAAATGAATAGAGAAGGAGCAAATGTTAGCAGTACTAAAATGTTAATTACGATGGAGGAACATCGAAAACGCGCAAATTGGAAAATAAAATTTCACCACAACTATCAGGGTACGAAACGAACTACACCACTCTATAAGCAAAATGTATATACATACATATGCACAGATGTTCATTGGTATGCGCATAAACAAAAATTGAAATAATAAAAACGAAAGTAATTGACCTCCGACAAGAAAATATAAATAGTGAGGGAAATAATACTAAAATAGAATTCAAATATCATTTAATAAAAAAGAGTTATAAAAATAAAAAATAGTATAATATATAAAAATATGATAGGATTTGAACTTAGGCAAAACATTTCATTGCAATAAGGAAGTGTGCTATACAAGCAGCACCACAGATGATATTAGAGCATATTTGTCTAATCTGTGAACTCAAACAGCTATTGTTGTTTACTTGCTTTAATGTTTATATGTCTATATGTGAATATTCTTGAAATTGCCTTCCTTCATTCGCATGTCCAAATATATTTGCATATATGTACACATATGTACATATGTATGTCCATCAATATGTCTTTCGCAAAAAATCTAACACTCGCGCAAGTGACAAAAAAAACGTAGACGCACCATCATCGGCCAATAATATTCAAGCGAACTCGCGGCATATTTTCTAAGTATTTTATATTACAACGACAACAAATTCATTCATAAGGAACGTGCGTCTGCTTCAAAGCAAAGTGCGCAAAAAAAACCACATTTGGTTTTCATATAGAATTCCTATCGCAAATGCGCGATATGAATGAAATTGAATTTGAATGTCTTCAGTAAAATTGAAGAATCAGCAAAATTTCAATTTTACTATTTGTATCACTGAAAATCCTACCATCCCCCTCGCGTTTGTATGTTGCCCACAAGCTGCTTCCTCACAACATTTGCTAAAAATCAGAAATTGAAGAATTTGTCTGATGTTCACTTCAAAAAGGAGAATTGGCAACATGACCTCTTAGCGAGTTTAAATAATATTTTTATTTTTGCATATTATGCACTATAAGTATACATATGGCATTAAATTACAAAATTTATATTAAATTGCCATTCATATGAAATCATTAACTACTTCTATATATTCTAAGCACAGTCCATATAGTACTTTTATATGTTTACTTATTATCATTATTTCATAGTTTGTCGATTTAGCTCATTTTATCTAAATACGACGCTATGAAAATGCAGCCCAATCGGTAATCGCAATATTTCAAAAGAGCATAAGTCAACTTTCAAAAGCAAACCACTGCAAAAAGGTCAAACGAGACAACATAGCCGATCGACATTGTCGTAAAATTGTTGATTGAAACAAATTTTGTCAACTCCGCCACGATGCGCAAAATTCGGCGTCAATATGTATGCGAGCTCATATGTATATATGTATGTTTGTCGACAAAATCGTCATTTGGTTACTTTCAACAACACAATGTCTGCGCGAACTCGCCGTTATTTCGTTGGCTTGCCACTATACACAGAGGCGTTCTAACTGAAGACTCTTAGTATATTATTATGTTGCTTATTTTGTATTGAAAAATACTGATGCATTTATGAATTATTTTCGTAATATAATATATATTATATATATATATATAAATACACATATATTCATACCTATAAGCGTTTTTAAACTAAATTCGATAAATAAAATATATATCTGAAATAATTATGTGGCAGTGCGCCCCAATCCCTCCTTGCCTGCGATCGTTCAACTCGCAAAAAGCAAAAAGTGTGGACAAAAGTCATTGCTTGTGCGGGGCAAGAAGAAGCAAGCATCAGCGTACGTGTACTCATGAATGTATGTGTGATTATCACATTTGTGTAAATACGCATAAATAAAGGAATATGCAATAAACCCAAACATATGAACATATTTTCCTGAAATATTTTAATTATCTCAGGAAGTTAAATATGCTATTAAAGTAATTGAATTATGATATGTTTAGATTCCAATTAATAAAATAAAAATTAAATAAAATTTCAGTTTCATGAGTTTTAGGATTCGAACGTATAGGTTCGTATTCGGATTGTGCTTAACCCCTTCCCGCTTACGATCTCAGCCACCACAAAAGTGGAAATGTGGCTGCTTAGCCACCGTTTTATTGTTATCTTTTGTTTAATAAGCAATTGCTCACATAACGCACATACATAAGTTGGAAAAATAGCCTACTAAATGTTTATTTTATTATGAAATCTGGGGTTTTTACCGGTAATACAGATTTTTAATTCAGAAGGCTTTTCATAATTATAAATTTGTCATATCATAGAAATTGAAAACATAAATCTAAATAGGTATGCGCAACGTTTTTTCATATAGGAATATTCGTTGTGTCTATTTACAGCATTTTGCATATTGTGTGGTGTATTTTTCTTTTTCGAAGTTATATTTTTCGATGTTCCCTCATCTGGAACTACAAATTAGTACTCAAAAAGTTTTCAGTTAACATTTGCTCCTTCTCTATTCATTTACGTTCTCTGCTTATAGTGCATAATATGAAATAAATTAAAATATTATTTTAACTCGCTAATTACTCATGTTGCCAATTCTCCTTTATAAAGGGAACATCAGACAAATTCTTCAATTTCTGATTTTTAGCATCGTAGTGAGGCAGCAGCTTGTGGGCAACATACAAACTAGGGGAATGGTAGGATTTTCATTGATACAAATTGTAAAATTGAAATTTTTCTCGTTCTACTGAAACCATTCAAATTCAATTGCTTTAAAGCTGATGCACATTCCTTATGAATGAATTTGTTGTCGATGTAATATGAAATACTTAGAAAATATAACGCGAGTTCGCTTGAATATTATTGCTCGATGATAGTGCGTCTGCCATTTTTCTGTCGCTTGTGCGAATGCTTAATTTAACGCCTAGTTAACCAAATTTGGTTTTCATATGGAATTCCCACCACAAATGCACGAAAATGAAGTTTGAATAAAAATGAATGAAATTGAATTTGAGTGTCTTCAGTAATATTTAAGAAATTTCAATTTTACAATTGATCCTACCATTCCCCTCGCATTTGTATATTGCCAGCAAGCAGCTTCTATATGACATTTTATTATAAAATTTATATATAATTGCCATTTATATGGAATCCTTTATTACTTCTATATATTCTAAGTACACTGCATATAGTACTTTTATATATTTACTTATTATCATTATTAAGCTATTGCACAGCTTCTATCGCAGGCAGCTCGGGGACCGAATTCCGTAACGGAAATGAGCCTTATGCCAGAGAACGTATATCATAGAGAAGGTTCAATTGCGGACCAGCGTGTGAATTGTCAAAACCTAACAAGATTTTATTAGTGAATTTCACCAAATCTGGCTCGGAAGGAGAAATTTTAACAGTGGAGAATGAACAGAGCTGAGAATTCAATGAAAATTATTCTCAGAGACTTGGTTTGATATTACAGCTGCATGTTAGCCTTTTGGCATATATTCTTATACGTATATATCATTTTGCGAATTTTTATGAATTCATGCAAAACTGATAAGATCTATGAAATTATGGAATTTCGAAATAATATTTATAGTCAATTTGGGCATTTAATAATTTTATTTAGTTTTTACCTAATATACATTCATACTAAATAGTTTATATTATAATAATAGAGATTAAATTTATTACAATATATGTATGTATATACATCTTTTATCATATTAATCTTATATAGTCATATGTATGTACGTATGTATTTGAATTTACGCATTCAGAAATTCAAATCATGATTTTATCACTTATCAATACACTACGATATACGTATCAATAAGGTAATATTCAATATTACACATGAATATATTTTCCTGAAATATTCCAATTTTTTCAATGAGTAAAATATGCTACTTAAGTAATAGAATTGAGATCAACTAAAATGTAAAATAATAAAATAAATGATAACTAAAAATTAGGATTTATGATTTACAGGATTCGATGGTAAGCGTTTGTATTCGGAACAAATGTAAAATCACTGCCGCTTAGCCATTGTTTTATTGTTAAATTTTTTCTATTCGATATTATTCATGTAACGCACAAAAATGTGTTGAAGAATTTATTCATTACTTATTTTGTTGTAAATTCTGGGTCTTTAACCAAAAATCCTATACATAATTTGAAAGATTACAAAAATTATGATTTTTTGGTAATATGCAAATGTACTTATATCAGCAAGCGCATAATTCATTTAAGAACATTCTTTGTGTATATAGCCTTTTCTCATCATTGCGTGGTGTATTTCACGAGGGTTGAAGTTGTATTTTTCGATGTCCCCCCTTGTGAAAAGCTCAAATTAGTACTTTTAAACATTTGCGCCTTCTCTGTTTATTAACATTCTCTGGTATTGCAATGAAACTTATTTCGGAAGCTTTTTTATGGAGCTTTTGCTTTTGCCTTACTATCCCTCGACCTCACCTTCCCTGGTAAATATATAATGGTAATATCAGAGAACGTAACAAACGACTTCACATGTGATTAGTTCATTTTTCTGCCATTGTATAAGCCTACAAGTAGCCAAAGAATCAGCTGTTTTCCTATGTGTGTGAAACAGCCGTGATCACCTGATCGAATATGCCTTTTTTTGACACAGAGTTTTAAATAAAAGGTTGTAGTGTAACAATTTGCACTTAAAATGAAAATATCTGGAAAACTATACGTTTCCGGCGCCAATAGTTATATACATTCGTGATCTGGAGAATCTCCTCTATCCAACCATACCCCTCTTAACCCTGAAATCGTGGGATGCTAAACTAAAGTTTTCCCATTGCTTTTCCTCACCATCTCTGAGGTTGCAATATAGGCGCGTTACAGACCTTTTTTGGGTGTTTGTTTCCCCAGGACTAAACCGGTAAACTAAGAATTTAAATATTCAACAGACAAAGAATTTTTACTCACAATAACATAAGCATGTAAGTTAAAAAAGATAAAATTGGAAACATTTAATAATATTTCAATACAATAAATAATAATTTAAATAATACTATGTAAATTTAATCTTTAGGAATTAAAACAACCGAAAAATATTTGAATATGGAATAAAAACATTCTTAAAGTTATTAATTTTAAAACATAACACGGCAACACACTAGAGCAGATTTCTGTCATTTGAACGTTTTAGTTGTAGAATATTGGTTGGCAACCCGTACAAAGTGTGATTTTAGTAGCAGAATATTGGTTGGCAACCCGTACCAAGTGTGATTTTAGTAGTAGAATTTTCGAGGCATCCCGTACCAAGTGGGATATTTTTGCGTGTGTTTAGTGACAATCTTAGGATTGGCTACTTGTAGATTTATACAATGTTTTCTACGTCAAGTCGGAAAGTAGTGAAGAGAAGTGTTCGTAACAATTTTCATGTACTATGAATATAGTTGAAAACTTTATATCATAAAATATTGCTTATAGCAAGCAAGACTATTTTTAATAAAGCCAGTATACCTATTATGGGCTGGGGAGTGCGTCGTCTATTAACATGTTTGTTCTAAAATTATTTTGCTGTTTTTTGAAAGCAACAATAATAACAACATACATATTCAGTTATACTAAATATTATATATAATAAAGACCGCGACCAATGAAATGCTTAGTGTGTCGAGTCCATTTTTAATAAGTAATTTCTTTATTTTAAAAAGACATTGCTCATCGCAGGCGCTACAGATATCATAAATGATGCATAGTTTTAGTTTTTATCTAGTATGGTTAAGGTGTGCTCCGTTGAATGGCGTCATCAGTCGTCCTTCTCTTTCGATATAGAAACAGCTGATATGAGTATTCTCCGTTGCTACAAAATATAAATAAATATAAGCTAACGGGTGTAAATAAGTTTGTTTCTAAACAGCTAGTAGCTGTTAACTATCAGGAAGAAGAAGAATGCTAAAATTGACATGTTACTCTTGTAAAGCAAGAATTAGCAAGGAAACACGAGTGCTGTTTTTACTTTCAAAATTCAAAAGTATTAAAATAAACAAATCCAATGCAAATTTCACGCTCTCACCTTATGCTCTCTTCTGCTAGTTGCATGACAATGTTTGTTCACACAGTGCATAGAAAGCAGAGATGCGGCGTAATCAAATACATGCAAAACCTATTAGGCAGGTTCTGTGACAGTGCTCATACATGCAGCATAGATAAAATGATCCGAAACTCCTTTGCTTTCTGAGAGAGCTCATGAACTTTCAGTGCTGCCAAAAAAAAACCACGAGTTCATGAGCTACTGAACAAATGAGAAGCAAAACAACGAACTACCACTAAGAATCCCGCAGAAATAAATTGCGAAATCAGTGGGTTATTTGTGAGATCAGCTTTTCTAGTGACTGTGACGTGTGTTTCTAATTTTATTTAAAGAGATTTAATATAGTTTTGATTTTAAGAAAGAGGTGGTATTTTGTCGCAGAGTATTGTTTTGCTTAGCATTACCAATTATGTAAACTTTGACTTCCGAATAAATTATCGAAAGATATTTGTTTATTTAGTATATAAAAACCAAGTAATGTTCATGTTCAGCTTATTTAAAACTTGTAAGTGTTTTGAAATATTAAAATATTTTGTTAATATTAGTTTAATAAGTTAATTTAGAAAATCTTTTGTGATTAAAATATACACGTACATATATTTAGAAGTCATATAGGATATCTAGCTTGTTAAACAAATTTTAATTATGTATATTTTTCTGTAAAATGAAAACCGAAAAATACCCAAGAAGTACATTAGAAAATCCCAAAACGTATTTCTTTCACTAGTGGCACCATTGTCAAATGTTATAAAAAATGTGGACTATGACATCGCTCTCTCAAATCAAAGAGTTTCGGATCAATTTATCCATGAGTTAACCGTTCGGAAACAAATCTAATATGTGTGGAAATCCGGTACAAATTAAATTTATATTCTACATCATATATTTAGAAAATTGAGAGCATTGTAAACAAATTCAATTCTGTTTTAATTCGGTGGAAATTCTTTCGTTTGCTTATTTACTTGAGAATTTGCATTTTCTTCGACATTATATGCAATGTCGCATATGTATGTTGTTTTTATTGTGGTTATGTTTCGTGCTCGACGGTTCCGTTTATGTTTCATTGTTTTTAATTTATTATTTTCGATTTCCTTAACTGCTGTGCCGCGATGATTACCATTTTTTCCGGCATCATATATTTTCAATTAAATATGGAGTAAGTAATCAATACTATTAACTTAAGAGATAAAAATATAATAGATAGCCTATATTTGGAAATAAATACTGATATTCCCAAATTTACAATACTTATTAGTGCAAATATTTATTTGGTTATAAATAGACTAATTCGAATCATTACAATTCCATTAAATATAAAATTAATATAGTGTGGAAATTCATTTTATCAAATATTTGTAATAAAGAAATAAACTCCAATCGATATGCGTTTGAAAATTGGACTGCAGTGCCATCGCTTTGAAATTTACGGTAAGCGGTGCGGGTAGTCAATAAGATATCTCAGTATGGCAATAGTGCACGCCGGCATATCTCTGCACGTTAGCGCCATAGTTACCTGCTTGAGTTGAATAAAATCCCAAGCCTAATGCTTGTATTCCTAATTAGGTCAGATGTGGCTAAGAATTTCCTACTGTGAGCTTAGGGTGGACACAGTTGGCATTTCAATTGCATTGTAAAAATTAAGTATAATATATTCTATTGATAAAAAAGGTGAAAATGAAAATTACGCGCTGTGCCAAGGCGCCCACTAAATTCAAATGTGATCCAGACTTGCATTTTCACATTCAGTTTGTCGCTTTCCAAATTATGCTAACGATTATCAACTTATGAACATGAACGGGTAACTGTGTATTTGTAGGTGAAGTTGTTGGCTCAACTCCATCAATAAAATTCCATGCAGAACGTGGTCGAACAATCAGTAGCTTCGCGGTGACAGAGCGATAACGCAGTTTTAAAATTTGTGCTCTAAGTCTGCCTTAAATCTTACGGTTACTTATTAAAATTATTTAAAATATATTACTCTTTAAGTGCCTTATACGTATAAGTAAGTTGAAATGAAAATCCAAAACAATATGTTATCAAAATATGTAATACAAAACAAATATATTATGTGCAAATATTATACAAAACTGTGTACATGTGGTTTCATAGATCGACGCCATCTCCAATTCTAATAGAGATTTACGTACGTGTTGTACACTACTGACAGACATAAAATGATTCATTATAATGTGTTATAGTTTAAAATATGAACTTTTTCTATAATTTAATAAACTAAACCTCCTACCAAATTGTGCTAGAGGTAGAAAGACGCAAAAAGAAATGTTTCCAATATATTTCGTTAATGTAGCTTTAGTACTTTGTAAAATGTGTGGATAAAACCTATTAGGTGGCGGGGCTTCTCCCACTATGAACCTTTGCACCAAATATCAGTTTTGTAACTTAATTGGTGCCTAAGTTAAAGCATTATAATTTTTCACTGAATGACATTTTGAATTTCTGTAATACCAACATCCTTAGAGTGCCAAGAAATCCGTATACTACCGATTCGCTTTAGGTGTTACAAACATCTTACGGTTACAATACTACTTATATTATACTCTGTGCAAGTCTTGAAACCAAATATTCTAGTTCATTTAAATTTAAGTATGTTCTTTCCAATGAAATCCCCCTTCGTTATCGAAATTAGTACTGATTACGAAACTTGGGCTTATGACGTCAAAACTTCTCAGCAATATAACGAAACATAACGAAAAACCACTTCAATGTCCGTTGTAAATCAAAGCTATAAAATTCTTTTCTTCCAGTACCGTAATTTGGTTTACCATAATCTCATTTCGAATGGTCAAAAAAAGCAACGATGTATTTGATTTAATTGTTGAAAGGGATTGAATAATATCAAGATTTTCTGATAGTTTGAACCTATGTACATCTTCAATATATATATGTTTAACTATTGTAAAATGTTGGCATTTTCTAAAAAGGTGAAGTCAGTAACTTAATTTCAGATAAATTTTTATAAAAAAGCAACATTGAAAAAGTTCTGAAAGGTCAGATAGGACAGTTAATTTTGATAATAATTATAATTATTTGTACATTATAACTTATCTCAAGGATTACTGAGACCTATCTGACCTATTTGTGTTATCAAACAGATTAAGCAGGAATATTGATTACAACTTTGTAATTTACAATTTGAAATTAGATTAATGTAATATAAAATTCAAAATCTAAATATCTACTCTGCAAGAATTTTTTTCAATCAATCATATTCAAATTGACCTCAAGTCTAATGCACGTGAATTTTTATATCAGGTTCAACGTTTTCGTCATCATTTGGTAATAATTATTTCACGGTATTGAATAATTTATAGAATATAAATTAACGTAAACCTTAGTATATATAGTTGTGGCCTGGCATACAAGTATTAGTTGTTTACAAATCTTATCTCTTGTTTAAAGTTTTCAATTAGATATCTTGTATTGTTGAAACAGAGAACTTAAAACAACGAGAAGGTGCAAATTCAATTTTGTATGATGCTCGATTGGTTGTCTGAAAATTTGAGATCAAGGAGTTCACCATTTTCTGTAATATTTTCTGTTATTTAAAAGAAATGAGAATTTATAACAGCGTTCTCTGACAAATTACGTATCTCTCAACATAAAGAGAAAAATGAAATGAAATGAATGAGAAAACAAAAATACAAATGCCTCTTCACATATGCATGATTATTTTTTGCCATATAAACGATTTTTATGATGAAAAATTGATAAAATATGATTTTCTGGTTCAACCAGAGAACTTAAAAGAACGAGAAGGTGCAGGTTCGACAGCGAACAATTTGTAGGATTTTATCAAGGAGTTCACCTCACATGCACGAGAAACAAATAACATTTCTCGCTTTTATAACAGCGGTGCTGTACACATACGCTCTCTTAACATAACCAGAGAACGTAAATGAATAGAGAAGGAGCAAATGTTAGCAGTACTAAAATGTTAATTACGATGGAGGAACATCGAAAACGCGCAAATTGGAAAATAAAATTTCACCACAACTATCAGGGTACGAAACGAACTACACCACTCTATAAGCAAAATGTATATACATACATATGCACAGATGTTCATTGGTATGCGCATAAACAAAAATTGAAATAATAAAAACGAAAGTAATTGACCTCCGACAAGAAAATATAAATAGTGAGGGAAATAATACTAAAATAGAATTCAAATATCATTTAATAAAAAAGAGTTATAAAAATAAAAAATAGTATAATATATAAAAATATGATAGGATTTGAACTTAGGCAAAACATTTCATTGCAATAAGGAAGTGTGCTATACAAGCAGCACCACAGATGATATTAGAGCATATTTGTCTAATCTGTGAACTCAAACAGCTATTGTTGTTTACTTGCTTTAATGTTTATATGTCTATATGTGAATATTCTTGAAATTGCCTTCCTTCATTCGCATGTCCAAATATATTTGCATATATGTACACATATGTACATATGTATGTCCATCAATATGTCTTTCGCAAAAAATCTAACACTCGCGCAAGTGACAAAAAAAACGTAGACGCACCATCATCGGCCAATAATATTCAAGCGAACTCGCGGCATATTTTCTAAGTATTTTATATTACAACGACAACAAATTCATTCATAAGGAACGTGCGTCTGCTTCAAAGCAAAGTGCGCAAAAAAAACCACATTTGGTTTTCATATAGAATTCCTATCGCAAATGCGCGATATGAATGAAATTGAATTTGAATGTCTTCAGTAAAATTGAAGAATCAGCAAAATTTCAATTTTACTATTTGTATCACTGAAAATCCTACCATCCCCCTCGCGTTTGTATGTTGCCCACAAGCTGCTTCCTCACAACATTTGCTAAAAATCAGAAATTGAAGAATTTGTCTGATGTTCACTTCAAAAAGGAGAATTGGCAACATGACCTCTTAGCGAGTTTAAATAATATTTTTATTTTTGCATATTATGCACTATAAGTATACATATGGCATTAAATTACAAAATTTATATTAAATTGCCATTCATATGAAATCATTAACTACTTCTATATATTCTAAGCACAGTCCATATAGTACTTTTATATGTTTACTTATTATCATTATTTCATAGTTTGTCGATTTAGCTCATTTTATCTAAATACGACGCTATGAAAATGCAGCCCAATCGGTAATCGCAATATTTCAAAAGAGCATAAGTCAACTTTCAAAAGCAAACCACTGCAAAAAGGTCAAACGAGACAACATAGCCGATCGACATTGTCGTAAAATTGTTGATTGAAACAAATTTTGTCAACTCCGCCACGATGCGCAAAATTCGGCGTCAATATGTATGCGAGCTCATATGTATATATGTATGTTTGTCGACAAAATCGTCATTTGGTTACTTTCAACAACACAATGTCTGCGCGAACTCGCCGTTATTTCGTTGGCTTGCCACTATACACAGAGGCGTTCTAACTGAAGACTCTTAGTATATTATTATGTTGCTTATTTTGTATTGAAAAATACTGATGCATTTATGAATTATTTTCGTAATATAATATATATTATATATATATATATAAATACACATATATTCATACCTATAAGCGTTTTTAAACTAAATTCGATAAATAAAATATATATCTGAAATAATTATGTGGCAGTGCGCCCCAATCCCTCCTTGCCTGCGATCGTTCAACTCGCAAAAAGCAAAAAGTGTGGACAAAAGTCATTGCTTGTGCGGGGCAAGAAGAAGCAAGCATCAGCGTACGTGTACTCATGAATGTATGTGTGATTATCACATTTGTGTAAATACGCATAAATAAAGGAATATGCAATAAACCCAAACATATGAACATATTTTCCTGAAATATTTTAATTATCTCAGGAAGTTAAATATGCTATTAAAGTAATTGAATTATGATATGTTTAGATTCCAATTAATAAAATAAAAATTAAATAAAATTTCAGTTTCATGAGTTTTAGGATTCGAACGTATAGGTTCGTATTCGGATTGTGCTTAACCCCTTCCCGCTTACGATCTCAGCCACCACAAAAGTGGAAATGTGGCCGCTTAGCCACCGTTTTATTGTTATCTTTTGTTTAATAAGCAATTGCTCACATAACGCACATACATAAGTTGGAAAAATAGCCTACTAAATGTTTATTTTATTATGAAATCTGGGGTTTTTACCGGTAATACAGATTTTTAATTCAGAAGGCTTTTCATAATTATAAATTTGTCATATCATAGAAATTGAAAACATAAATCTAAATAGGTATGCGCAACGTTTTTTCATATAGGAATATTCGTTGTGTCTATTTACAGCATTTCGCATATTGTGTGGTGTATTTTTCTTTTTCGAAGTTATATTTTTCGATGTTCCCTCATCTGGAACTACAAATTAGTACTCAAAAAGTTTTCAGTTAACATTTGCTCCTTCTCTATTCATTTACGTTCTCTGCTTATAGTGCATAATATGAAATAAATTAAAATATTATTTTAACTCGCTAATTACTCATGTTGCCAATTCTCCTTTATAAAGGGAACATCAGACAAATTCTTCAATTTCTGATTTTTAGCATCGTAGTGAGGCAGCAGCTTGTGGGCAACATACAAACTAGGGGAATGGTAGGATTTTCATTGATACAAATTGTAAAATTGAAATTTTTCTCGTTCTACTGAAACCATTCAAATTCAATTGCTTTAAAGCTGATGCACATTCCTTATGAATGAATTTGTTGTCGATGTAATATGAAATACTTAGAAAATATAACGCGAGTTCGCTTGAATATTATTGCTCGATGATAGTGCGTCTGCCATTTTTCTGTCGCTTGTGCGAATGCTTAATTTAACGCCTAGTTAACCAAATTTGGTTTTCATATGGAATTCCCACCACAAATGCACGAAAATGAAGTTTGAATAAAAATGAATGAAATTGAATTTGAGTGTCTTCAGTAATATTTAAGAAATTTCAATTTTACAATTGATCCTACCATTCCCCTCGCATTTGTATATTGCCAGCAAGCAGCTTCTATATGACATTAAAATTTATATATAATTGCCATTTATATGGAATCCTTTATTACTTCTATATATTCTAAGTACACTGCATATAGTACTTTTATATATTTACTTATTATCATTATTAAGCTATTGCACAGCTTCTATCGCAGGCAGCTCGGGGACCGAATTCCGTAACGGAAATGAGCCTTATGCCAGAGAACGTATATCATAGAGAAGGTTCAATTGCGGACCAGCGTGTGAATTGTCAAAACCTAACAAGATTTTATTAGTGAATTTCACCAAATCTGGCTCGGAAGGAGAAATTTTAACAGTGGAGAATGAACAGAGCTGAGAATTCAATGAAAATTATTCTCAGAGACTTGGTTTGATATTACAGCTGCATGTTAGCCTTTTGGCATATATTCTTATACGTATATATCATTTTGCGAATTTTTATGAATTCATGCAAAACTGATAAGATCTATGAAATTATGGAATTTCGAAATAATATTTATAGTCAATTTGGGCATTTAATAATTTTATTTAGTTTTTACCTAATATACATTCATACTAAATAGTTTATATTATAATAATAGAGATTAAATTTATTACAATATATGTATGTATATACATCTTTTATCATATTAATCTTATATAGTCATATGTATGTACGTATGTATTTGAATTTACGCATTCAGAAATTCAAATCATGATTTTATCACTTATCAATACACTACGATATACGTATCAATAAGGTAATATTCAATATTACACATGAATATATTTTCCTGAAATATTCCAATTTTTTCAATGAGTAAAATATGCTACTTAAGTAATAGAATTGAGATCAACTAAAATGTAAAATAATAAAATAAATGATAACTAAAAATTAGGATTTATGATTTACAGGATTCGATGGTAAGCGTTTGTATTCGGAACAAATGTAAAATCACTGCCGCTTAGCCATTGTTTTATTGTTAAATTTTTTCTATTCGATATTATTCATGTAACGCACAAAAATGTGTTGAAGAATTTATTCATTACTTATTTTGTTGTAAATTCTGGGTCTTTAACCAAAAATCCTATACATAATTTGAAAGATTACAAAAATTATGATTTTTTGGTAATATGCAAATGTACTTATATCAGCAAGCGCATAATTCATTTAAGAACATTCTTTGTGTATATAGCCTTTTCTCATCATTGCGTGGTGTATTTCACGAGGGTTGAAGTTGTATTTTTCGATGTCCCCCCTTGTGAAAAGCTCAAATTAGTACTTTTAAACATTTGCGCCTTCTCTGTTTATTAACATTCTCTGGTATTGCAATGAAACTTATTTCGGAAGCTTTTTTATGGAGCTTTTGCTTTTGCCTTACTATCCCTCGACCTCACCTTCCCTGGTAAATATATAATGGTAATATCAGAGAACGTAACAAACGACTTCACATGTGATTAGTTCATTTTTCTGCCATTGTATAAGCCTACAAGTAGCCAAAGAATCAGCTGTTTTCCTATGTGTGTGAAACAGCCGTGATCACCTGATCGAATATGCCTTTTTTTGACACAGAGTTTTAAATAAAAGGTTGTAGTGTAACAATTTGCACTTAAAATGAAAATATCTGGAAAACTATACGTTTCCGGCGCCAATAGTTATATACATACGTGATCTGGAGAATCTCCTCTATCCAACCATACCCCTCTTAACCCTGAAATCGTGGGATGCTAAACTAAAGTTTTCCCATTGCTTTTCCTCACCATCTCTGAGGTTGCAATATAGGCGCGTTACAGACCTTTTTTGGGTGTTTGTTTCCCCAGGACTAAACCGGTAAACTAAGAATTTAAATATTCAACAGACAAAGAATTTTTACTCACAATAACATAAGCATGTAAGTTAAAAAAGATAAAATTGGAAACATTTAATAATATTTCAATACAATAAATAATAATTTAAATAATACTATGTAAATTTAATCTTTAGGAATTAAAACAACCGAAAAATATTTGAATATGGAATAAAAACATTCTTAAAGTTATTAATTTTAAAACATAACACGGCAACACACTAGAGCAGATTTCTGTCATTTGAACGTTTTAGTTGTAGAATATTGGTTGGCAACCCGTACAAAGTGTGATTTTAGTAGCAGAATATTGGTTGGCAACCCGTACCAAGTGTGATTTTAGTAGTAGAATTTTCGAGGCATCCCGTACCAAGTGGGATATTTTTGCGTGTGTTTAGTGACAATCTTAGGATTGGCTACTTGTAGATTTATACAATGTTTTCTACGTCAAGTCGGAAAGTAGTGAAGAGAAGTGTTCGTAACAATTTTCATGTACTATGAATATAGTTGAAAACTTTATATCATAAAATATTGCTTATAGCAAGCAAGACTATTTTTAATAAAGCCAGTATACCTATTATGGGCTGGGGAGTGCGTCGTCTATTAACATGTTTGTTCTAAAATTATTTTGCTGTTTTTTGAAAGCAACAATAATAACAACATACATATTCAGTTATACTAAATATTATATATAATAAAGACCGCGACCAATGAAATGCTTAGTGTGTCGAGTCCATTTTTAATAAGTAATTTCTTTATTTTAAAAAGACATTGCTCATCGCAGGCGCTACAGATATCATAAATGATGCATAGTTTTAGTTTTTATCTAGTATGGTTAAGGTGTGCTCCGTTGAATGGCGTCATCAGTCGTCCTTCTCTTTCGATATAGAAACAGCTGATATGAGTATTCTCCGTTGCTACAAAATATAAATAAATATAAGCTAACGGGTGTAAATAAGTTTGTTTCTAAACAGCTAGTAGCTGTTAACTATCAGGAAGAAGAAGAATGCTAAAATTGACATGTTACTCTTGTAAAGCAAGAATTAGCAAGGAAACACGAGTGCTGTTTTTACTTTCAAAATTCAAAAGTATTAAAATAAACAAATCCAATGCAAATTTCACGCTCTCACCTTATGCTCTCTTCTGCTAGTTGCATGACAATGTTTGTTCACACAGTGCATAGAAAGCAGAGATGCGGCGTAATCAAATACATGCAAAACCTATTAGGCAGGTTCTGTGACAGTGCTCATACATGCAGCATAGATAAAATGATCCGAAACTCCTTTGCTTTCTGAGAGAGCTCATGAACTTTCAGTGCTGCCAAAAAAAAACCACGAGTTCATGAGCTACTGAACAAATGAGAAGCAAAACAACGAACTACCACTAAGAATCCCGCAGAAATAAATTGCGAAATCAGTGGGTTATTTGTGAGATCAGCTTTTCTAGTGACTGTGACGTGTGTTTCTAATTTTATTTAAAGAGATTTAATATAGTTTTGATTTTAAGAAAGAGGTGGTATTTTGTCGCAGAGTATTGTTTTGCTTAGCATTACCAATTATGTAAACTTTGACTTCCGAATAAATTATCGAAAGATATTTGTTTATTTAGTATATAAAAACCAAGTAATGTTCATGTTCAGCTTATTTAAAACTTGTAAGTGTTTTGAAATATTAAAATATTTTGTTAATATTAGTTTAATAAGTTAATTTAGAAAATCTTTTGTGATTAAAATATACACGTACATATATTTAGAAGTCATATAGGATATCTAGCTTGTTAAACAAATTTTAATTATGTATATTTTTCTGTAAAATGAAAACCGAAAAATACCCAAGAAGTACATTAGAAAATCCCAAAACGTATTTCTTTCACTAGTGGCACCATTGTCAAATGTTATAAAAAATGTGGACTATGACATCGCTCTCTCAAATCAAAGAGTTTCGGATCAATTTATCCATGAGTTAACCGTTCGGAAACAAATCTAATATGTGTGGAAATCCGGTACAAATTAAATTTATATTCTACATCATATATTTAGAAAATTGAGAGCATTGTAAACAAATTCAATTCTGTTTTAATTCGGTGGAAATTCTTTCGTTTGCTTATTTACTTGAGAATTTGCATTTTCTTCGACATTATATGCAATGTCGCATATGTATGTTGTTTTTATTGTGGTTATGTTTCGTGCTCGACGGTTCCGTTTATGTTTCATTGTTTTTAATTTATTATTTTCGATTTCCTTAACTGCTGTGCCGCGATGATTACCATTTTTTCCGGCATCATATATTTTCAATTAAATATGGAGTAAGTAATCAATACTATTAACTTAAGAGATAAAAATATAATAGATAGCCTATATTTGGAAATAAATACTGATATTCCCAAATTTACAATACTTATTAGTGCAAATATTTATTTGGTTATAAATAGACTAATTCGAATCATTACAATTCCATTAAATATAAAATTATGAATTTTATAGCGAAAGCGCACATACTGATTTAATCTGCATTGACATACACAAGATACGAATGACAATAAAAATAAATAAATGTTAAAAAAATTTCTTCGAAAGAAAATATTCCCATAGCAAATATATTATATATTAATACTATCAATTCAATTTCGCTCTTTTATCGCGTCAAATAATCGATAAGATAAAAATAATTACGAATACTACTTTTTAAAGTAATTATAAAAATGCTAATGTAATGCTTAAAAAAATTGTTTGTTACACTTTTTGTTATTGAAAACCGAACACTAGATACTCCTTCAATTCATTTTATATAAAGATGTCTCAATAATATATTATTCGTAAATATTAAACTAATTGTTACACTGGTTAACAAAATGTACTTCTTTTGTCACATGAATACTCATTATTTATATTTTGAATGTACTAAAGAATAATATGTGAATGAAAAAACAGGTTTTCTTTTGACATCAAAACATATATTTTTTTTAAAAAGTACAAACATTCGAGAAATTATTGCGTAATATAGAAATAATATTTATGATTTTCATGAATATTTGGCTCTGGAAGGTCTTTTTTAAGTCTCCAACAATAATCTGCTAGCATTCCATTTAAGTCAAACAAAAATAACAATCAATTACATGATGCTTTGGTTCGGTCTAAATCGTTGATATAGCAAATGGCATATGTCTGTGTTCTTGTTTAAACCTAACCTTAAACCAACCTAAAAGCCGTCTCATACACGTTACGTAAATATTCGTGGCATGTTTATGATATAACAATCGTATTTATGATGTAAGTTGGTCGAATGCAATAGTTATATAGTCGTATAAATGATGTTATTTGTTTTGTTACAAACTTGCCCAGTTGAATTCAATATACTTACTTTAAGTCAAAAAAATCGACTTTTCGAAAATTCCTAAGTCTAAATATTTTACTTAGCTTATTATGGTTCTAACTCATTTAGCAAGAGTATTTGCGTCATTTATTGAAATCATTAATTATATGTATCTCCTAAATTGACTCCATTAAAATTAAATAAAAAACTCTAACCATGAACACATGAAATTTTTTTTTATATTTGTAGCATTTTCTTTACTGGTCATGGGTGTCGTTGGTTATCTTATTCACTTCGCAATAGCGCTAGTTATTGTTAATAAAGAAGTTACCCCTACACGTGGCATGCTTTATCCACGAGAGTCTGAAACTCGTGATGTACGTTCCTTAGATGGGCTATGGAACTTTGTCACATCGGACGAAGCGAATCCGACGCAAGGTGTGAGAGATAAATGGTTTAGTGATGATTTAAGTAAAGTTAAGAATGTCATACCCATGCCCGTGCCAGCTAGCTACAATGATATAACCACAGATAACGCTATTCGCGATCATGTGGGCACAGTGTGGTACGACCGAAAATTTTTTGTTCCTCGATCATGGGCAAAGGACCAAAGGGTATGGCTTCGTTTCGGTAGTGTACATTATGAAGCCTTTGTGGTAAGTAATTATCTCATATGTCTGAAATATACATATATTAAATATATTTAATATATGAAATTATGGACAGTAATAGCTAATTGTTTTAGTGGGTTAATGGAGAAATGGTTGTTAAACACGAGATGGGTCACTTACCATTCGAAGCAGAGGTAACAAGCTTCGTAAAATACGGGGAAGAAAATCGGATTACTGTTATGTGTGATAATGCACTAATACAAACTACAGTGCCTCAGGGAAAAATCAGTGAAGTAAAAAAGTAAGTGTACAGACGAAATCGGTTCTAGATATAATTGAGTATATTTTTCAAGGGATGGAGGAGTTGCCATAGTTCAGTCTTATAGCTTTGACTTCTTCAACTACGCAGGAATTCATCGCTCCGTCCATCTGTACACCACACCTAAAACATTTATTGAAGAGGTTGAAGTGACTTCTAACTTAGCTGAAAATTCAGGTTGATTTTTTATACTCTGTATATTTTTTAAATTACTTCATAAGACTAAGTATATACATATGTTTATTTTGTTTATATCTGAAGTTGGTCATGTATATTACAAAGTCAAAGTTAGCGGAACGGCCTCGAATGAAGCAGACAGTGCCCTACAAATTCGGGTGCAATTACGTAATAAAGAAAGAGTCGTTGTAGCCAATGGTACATCAAATAGTGATTTAAATGGTGCACTTGAAGTGAAGCAAGTGAAGCCCTGGTGGCCATATTTAATGCACCCCGAACCCGGTTACCTCTACCATATGGAATTGCTTTTGTATACTGCCGATAACACACTACTTGATGTTTACCGACTTAAAGTAGGCATTCGTACACTTACTTGGAACAATACTTCTTTCCTCATAAATGGACGCTCAGTATACTTCCGAGGCTTTGGCAAACATGAAGATTCAGATGTAAGTAACTAAATCGGAAGTGTCGGTGATAATTTGAGCAAAATGCAATGGTTAAGTTTATCAGATTGTTACATTTTCTGCATATGCTTATGAACACAAAAAACTTTCTAGTTTAGCGATCTACTTTAAATTGACTGTGTGGCTTGACATTTTTTAAAGTGAACATTGTGGCGCTAGAGATATATGTCGAGAAAAATATCTCATTTGCATAAGAGAATATTAAATATATACTTAGCATTAGGATCTCTCATATCCCTAATACAATACAACGAATTTCGTACTTTCAGATGAATTAATATACATATGTATGTAGGAAAAAAGTTAGGTGAGCATAACAGGTTTTGGGAAAGCTTACGTTACTACGATATTAGCAGTGTTTCATGTTTAGATGCTCCCGAACCTTGCTCTTCGTTGCTTTTTTTAAATTGTTCTATGCTATTGGTTTAAATGTAGTTGGAGACTATCAACGTTTATGTACTTTGTATACAATTTAAATAAAAAAATTTTTCATCACCAGATACGTGGCAAAGGATTAGATTTTGCTTTACTCACCCGTGACATGAACTTGTTGAAATGGATTGGAGCAAATGCTTATAGAACGTCTCACTATCCATACTCAGAAGAATCCATGCAATTTGCAGATGAAAATGGTCTTATGATAATTGATGAATGCCCCAGCGTTGATACAGAGTACGTATTCTAAAATGTCTCGTAGCTAGCAGACTATTTTCGTTGTTCCAACTTTATTTATTCACATACTATTTTACAGCAACTATAACCAAGCGCTATTGGACAAACATAAATCTTCTATGGAGCAATTAATACACCGCGATCGAAACCATCCGAGTGTAATAATGTGGTCTATAGCCAATGAACCCCGCACAAGCCCATTCCAAGCTGACTCACATTTTCAGTAAGAATTTTACCCCTTAAACTTTTGATATACTCATGTATGTATGTATCCGCACAGGTTCGTTGCTAATTTTACACGATCCCTTGATAGTACTCGACCGGTAACTGCTGCAATTGCCGTTCCCTCGGCCAGTGACAGAGCTGTAAGTATTATCTTCCTTAATAGAAGTCCTTTATGTAAAATTGTTCTTTTCAGGCAAAGCATTTAGATATAATATGTTTTAATCGTTACAATGGATGGTACAGTAATCCTGGAAAATTGGACATGATTACAACGCATGTTGTCGAAGAAGCGATTACATGGAATAAAAAACATAACAAACCAGTCATGATCGGAGAATATGGGGCCGACACAATCGAGGGTTTACATTTGCTTCCAGCTTACATTTGGTCGGAGGAATACCAAAACGAGTTGTTTTCGAAACATTTTAAGGCCTTCGATAAGCTCAGAAAAAATGATTGGTTTATCGGCGAATTTGTTTGGAATTTTGCAGACTTCAAAACTGCACAATGTATAGTATAATCCCTTATTTTTTGCAGGGTCTTTTCTCAATTGTAATTCTTATTTCAGCAATAACACGCGTAGGCGGTAATAAAAAGGGCGTTTTCACACGCAATCGTCAACCAAAAGCAACAGCACATCTACTTCGAAAACGCTATTTTGCTCTTGGACGCGAGTTGGACCGTTGCGAAATTCCCGAAGATCTATTTCTTTATATCACTGATGCAACATCTACAGGGTCGCATGGCAAACGAGAAACAGCAGATTTATAGAATCGATTCCATATGAAGGAATGCAAAAGCTAGTAAATGTAGTAAAAACAGCTCCAAATCCAAGTTCAATTAAGCATTTAAAGTTTTGTCTTTTGACTGGCTAAATATTCATATACTACAATATATAGATGAATGATTTTGTATTAAAAAATATTTTTATACGCATTTATTAAGCTTTGATATACTTAATGTTAACGGTTAATAAAATATTAAAAACGTATTTGTATTGTACTATATAATTACCCATATTTAGAAAAACGAAGGTTCAAATGTATATTTATAATGAATTAGTGACCTAGATTTCATTCATATGATAGGCTTTTAACAGTGCAGTAAGACTTAAAAGGCATTTCTACAAAGGAGTCAAATTATAATTCTATATGCCTAAATAGCACCTCAATTCAAAATATATTCACTCATGTACATATATTTACTTAAATTATTCACAAATGCCTTAAATTATAATTAATATACCATATTCTGTTCACTTTCTTCAAATAAATAGAAGTAAAAGTGTATGTTTTAAGGGATCAAAGAAATATATATTTTACACACTAAATATTATTTGTTTTATTTCATTCGTGATTTATAAAAAAATGCATAACAAGTAAGGAAGGGCTAAATTCGGGTGTAACGGAACATTTAATTTTCTTGCAACTTGCAAGGATCAAATCCGGGTAAAAACCTTGAGAAATGTTACGAAATATTTCCGCAATCATTGTTCGACGAAACTGAATGGTTGACAATTAAATTTGTACCTTATTAACTAATATTATATTAATGGTCTTAAATTCAATTTGTTTTATAACTATATTTTACTTCTCCTCAGCAAAAATTATATTAAAATCAGCTTCAAATAAGATATATAGTATATCTGACACAAATTCACCCGAAAACTCTAAATTTAATATATTTAACGTGAAAGAGGTGATCGGAACTGATTATATTAAGGATACCAGATTTGGACCAAGTTCGAAATCAATTCCATATATATTCAACGCTGAACCACATAATTCTTAAGAAAGCTTGTCCACTTAATTCCATTAAAACATCACATATTATATTTTGACCAACATAAACGCTTTAAAGTATTTTGACCAACAATAAATGCTGGAAAGTGGATAATCACTATACAGGGTATATTAGAGGCTTGTTACGTTAACCTTTGACATTACTTAAGAGAACATATATTCAATTTTATAAATTCATACAATGACCGACATAAAGAATATAATTTTATGGGAGTTTGAGTCATTCATGGATTAATTTTACATGTTTTCGGCATTAAACTATATTATATGCAAAATGCAATGAACGTATAATCAATTAATTTCGATTTTTATGATGAGACGACCGAGTGACGTCTGTCCGTCCGTCCGCCAGTGCAAGTGATAACTTGAAATTACGATATCTTAATGAAATTTAGTACACATGTTCCTTGGCAAAAAAGTAAGGACGAGTTCGTAGATGGGCGTAATCGGACCACTGCCAACGTATAAAGTGCCATAACTAAGCTGCAAATTAAGATATAAAACCGCAATTTGGTACAACGAATTACACTAATGTGTGGCATCTGAGGATTAAATATTTTTTTAAAGTGGGAGTGGCCCCGCACCCTAAAAGGTATTATTTTCACAAGTCATACCTTTTCGACACCACTTGCGACAGCATCAATATACTTGTAGGTTAAGGGGTTACATGGTCTTCAAAAATAAAATTTTTTTATTGTCCTATTTAATTCTATAACATCTCTAGAATATTGTCCCAAATTCAAGTTGATATCAGTAGTTTTGGAGATATAGTTTTGAAAAGTTGCGTGCTCAAGGTCAGCTATATGGCCACTTAAAACTTTAAACGCGTTTTTCTCGAAACTGTGTTTTCAAAGCCGGTTGTCAAGATTTCTCGCGAACTACTCAACCGATCTTGATGAAATTTTATACAGGAGTTTGAGATAAAATTTACTCGTAAATGGACGAAGGATGTTTATTTTTTTCAATTAAAATTATTTTAAAAAAAGAAATGTCCAGCAAATTTTACCGAAATTTTCATTTTTTTGGAAAAAGGTCTGCCAAAATTCCAATTTTAACTTTTTATTTTTTTCCTTCGTTCAAGTACGAGTTTATTGTCTTAACTAAAACACATATTTTAAATGTTCTTATCAGGAGTTATATACTTTCCATATAACACAACTTTAAATTCTATCTGATTTTTTCACCATAACTATTCATGCCCCAGATACCGGAAATGTGGAGCCCACAACCTATGGCTGACTTTTTGCCGAAAATATCGGTCAATCTGTGAAATATGTAATTGAAATTCGGGGAAAACGTGTTTTGATTATAATATACCCTTTTGACAAAAATGGGTTGAATCCCTTAGCCTCCATATACCTAATATAAAGATTTTTGAACTTCCAATTGACTTTATACCACATATATCGAAGAGCGTGATTTTCTAATAATAGTGTATCTATGTGCCAAAAAAATTAAATCGGGCGGAAACTTGCCTTAGCCCACATATAACTGATATTCAAGATTTTGAACGTCGGGCTAACTTTACTTCGTATGTATATATGTTTATATTTATAAAATTGCTTGAAAATAAATTCTCAAATATACCTGAGCAATATCAAAAATTAATGCAATTAGCCCTTCCATTTCAATGCCCCCCATGATTTTATTATAATTTTCGTTGACGTAAAATATTGTAATAAAACTAAAGGTGGTTATGACCTTCAAAATAAGTTAATATTATATTATATAATACCAAATGTGTTTCAAATCCCTTCACCATTTCGTCGTACAATGAAGTTGAACCTTTTCGCTACATTTCTTAATATAAAGTTTTGCCAACACCCGAACTTAGCCCTTCCTTACTTGTTGACATATTTTTCGATTTAATTAGAAAATACATTCGAGGTCTAAAATCAAAAGTATAATTTTGTCACTGCATACTACGTAATTAGCTTCTTCCAAATGTTTTTGCATATACTTTTTTATAACTCTTTTATTAGCTGCACCTATATATTTGTATATTTTTTTGTTTGTATCTTTTTCCAAGCGATAACTTCAGTATAAATTAGGATATCGTAATGAAACTTGCTACATATGTTCCTTGGCACTCAAGAGAGTACCAATGGAAACCTACGGGCTGAAATTTTTTTAAAGTGGTCGTAGCCCCGCCCCCTAAATCGTTTAATGTATATATCTGCCGCTGAAGCTAACATAACCAAATTCGCTGAGAGAAAGTTTGATTACTTCTCCATACGCAGGGAAAATGGGTAAAATCAGATAATAACTACACCCACTCTCATATAACGGTTATGTTGAAAACTACTTAAAGTGCGGTAACTCACTAAATAAATGCGCCACAAGCATTAAATTTCACAAACAAGATGGAAGAGCTTTATAAGAGAAGGTGCAAAAATTGGTAAATGGGCGTGGCGTATAGGTGAAATCCTATATTCCAAGAACCACCCATTCCATCAAACACTACGAAATCGGGCGAAATCGTACCACGACTATAAAACAATGCAGCTTAAAGCATGAACTATCCATCCTGCAAAAAAATGCCCCTAAAAATATGGAGCTAAAATCATCAACTATTTATGCTATCATTTGAATAACAAATTTTAAAATACTAAAAAACATGCTTTCAAAGCACATTAAACTGAAAAGTGAAAAATAAATATATATATAAACTAAAAAACACGGTTTAAAGCACTTCAAACTTAAAAGTGAAAAATAAGTTTTTATGTAAACTGACCGAAAAATACTTGTATTATTATAAGTAAAGCGTGGGATGGTATAAAATATTCGGTTACACCCGAACTTAGCTTATCCTTACTTGTTTCAGTTGGTTTCTCCAACACGTTCTCGCTTACGTGATTAACCCATGTATTCTTCTGATCTTTCATGATCTTACATCATGCAAAATGTGCAGTATGTGAATGTGAATATAAAATAATTAAGCGATATTTTTAAATATTTTTTTTTTTTATAATAAATACTAATTCAGGTAATTCAGGTCACATTCATGTGAGTGATTTTTGTACACATTTTTGTGCACAATTACCCACTGCACACTTCATCGTCGTTTCTAATTTTTGAACGCGATTTTTGCAGAATTTATACTTTTAACACATTTAATGCTATTTAAAAAATGTGTAAAACCCGTTTTTGATATACGTTTTTTTTGCGCGCCTGCTGTGAATATACCACTTTATTTTTACGGATTTTATTTATTTACATATGTCATTCGTTAGAAATGGCATCAGCCATTATAGTTGCTATGCATGTAATTTTTTTTTTTGGAAAATTCTTGAAGTTTGCAAAACCATTTCTTTGGTACAAATTCTTACCAATTGTCAATTAGAACAAGACCATTTAATAGCTATATAATATTTTAAGCTATTTCAAGAATAAAATAACATAAACATATTTAACCTTTAACTAGTGAATTGTAGTCTCACAGGTGTCGCGTGTTTTGCAATTTCTTAGAATTGACCACTTCCCCCCCATTTGCCACGACCCCGCGTCACAATATATTTTTTTCATTTCAGTGCAAAATGGTTGAAAACGCTAAGAAACGTCAACTCTAGCCCACGAGTTCATTAAAGAGAAAAATATTACAACTAGACAGTCCATCATTAGAAGAGGAATTCAATGCCCTTTTGCTGGCTTCAGCCAATCTGCCAGTGAAGATGATATAGACGAGTTGTTGGTTTCCCATCGTGATCTATTACAGTTTCGTGACCAAGATTAAGATTTAGAGGAGAATATTCCAAAAGTGGATAGCAGCAATGAGAGGAGCGCTGATAGATCTGATGAAGATAGCATCATTAGTCCTGATGCTGCCTGGCCTCTTTCCAAAGACTCATCCTAATGCTAGGGTTTGCACACTTCAACATAATATCATAACTCATGCTTAAGCCTCGAAATTGACAGACGCGGATGCTAAAGACCCTATCAGCATGACGACAAAATGCTCCAACAAATATTGACTTGGACAAACAATAAGCTCTTCAGTTACAGAATAAAGTTTGCTCGTCAAAATAAACCTGAACTAAAAGACATAGACATAACTGAGCTGAAAGCTTTTGTGGATTTTTTGCTATATTCAGCTGTTTTGAAATTTAACCAAGAACGCACAAGTTACTAATTGGCTAGGGATGGCACAGGGTGTGAAACAGATATAATTTAGATTCTTCATGTCAGAAAATTTTGTTACTGTGTTTGCGTTTTGATAATCCAGACGATCGCGCTGAAAGGCAAAACTATGATAAGTTGGCAGTTACCAATACCCAGCGAATTTGAGCCTCAAAAAAACAAAAAGATGTCCTTGTATCTTCAATGCATCATGAAAAAGTAGTTGATGAAGATACTAAAAAGCCAAAAATTATTCTGTATTATAACCAGAGAACTTAGAAGAGTTCTTCTACGATCTCTGATTGAACCAACTACAGTGGGACGATTTTGATAAAAAAAAAAATACTAGTTATATTATATGTGTTTTATTTTTACGTTTGTTGTTCAAGTCATTATTATATCTAGTATATAGCTATACTATCAGTTTATAGCTTTTTATGATAATGTTCTAAGCGGTTTCAAAGATATAAACATATTAAAAAGTATATGATAATATCAAATATATTTAAAATTTGTCGTAACCCTGTATTCTATGAAAGTTGTATAATTATATATATACAGCCACAAGCAATGAAATAGTAGTGGGTATCAACACTCTAAATCTTTTTCAATTGTTATCAATGTTAAATGGTTTTGGCTCTGGTTGCATTGCATATGTAAACTTTTTCTCCTTACTATGTTTATAAAAAAAAAGCATTTAGTTCACACAGGCAGTATACGTTTTATTACATAAACGTTATTTTACATGGAAGTTAAGAGGAACAATATTATAGTAGTGCATAAAAAAAGTAATCTTAAATGATATTTTTAGAGTTGTGCCTATACCTACTTAGTACTTGGTAGCATGACCTTTATTTTTAACACGCTTATATTAGTTTCACTTGTATGTCTGTTTGTAACTAAAAAACTAAACTCAACACGATTACAAAGTATGCGCAAAATGTTTGCATACTTTTTAACACTCTTTTATTAGCTTCATTTCTATGTGTGTCTGTCTGTTTGTAATCAAACTAAACCCAACACGACTACAAAGTATGCGCAAAATATTTGCATACTTTTAGGCATATTTTGGCTCTCAAAGGGAACAAATCAACTGAACGGACAGAACAAAAATAATAATATTGTAACGGATTTCTCGATAAATCGTCTACCTGTAACTCACTCTTGAGTTCGATCACTGGATTGTTAAATAAAAGTCCCAATTTAATGGCTACACACTTATCTTTATTTCTAATTAAAACAACTTAACACTTATTGCTCGTTATTCGAGCTTACAACTTCTTGCTTATAGCTTGATTGCTCTTATCACGACAACACTCTAACTAGAACTGTGTTTGCTGCACAATCCGGCAGCCCTTATATAGTAAATCTGTAACAAAACATTGCTTCTAGAACATTCTGGCCACTACGAATTCGCTAACTACTTTACTACTAGAACATTCTGGCAATTACGAATTCGCTGTCTAGTTGCTTCTGGCAATTTATCGTCGATTCGATTTTGTTCTATCATCCGTGTTCGGCACAATATTTTAGATAAAAATTTTTAACGGCAGACCAAAATATGGAATTTAATAATTCACAAATCATCAAGCACAAGTTCATACAACTGTGTCTAAAATGATTAATTGAAAAATTTCATTCATATTTTTAGCAAGAGACAATTATAAGATGATAGAATTTGGGTAAAAAGAGCCGAGAAAATATGAAATACAATCGAGTTCATAACGATGAGTCATTCCATATATTGGTCATACATTACATACTGTGATACCAGAGAACTTAAATAAACGAGAAGGTGCAGGTTCGACAGCGAACAATTTGTAGGAATTTATCAAGGAGTTCACCACACATGCACGAGAAACAAATAACATTTCTCGCTTTTATAACAGCGGTGAATCTGTAAACATACGCTCTCTTAACATAACCAAACGGCGAATATTGAAGAGAATGTAATGTGTATGCCAAACTGGGAATATTAATATGGTATTTGAAACATATTCCCTTTTATTGAACTATTATTTATTATTATTTTTAAGTTATTTTATGTTCATTCATTTTTACTTTATTGTTAGTTATTAATAATAATTTAAAAATATTAGAAATTAAATAGAATTGTGTTTTGCCATCGGCATTTCACATTCATGCTTCAATTTTTCTTTTCAAATGCATGTGTTAAAGTAATTATGTACGTAATATGGACGTATTATGTCGTTTGCACATTTGTATGTATTTGTATGTATATATGTACACTCAATTCTTCATGTGAAATCTCCGTTGACACATTTTTTGCTTTTATGTCAAAGAGTCTATCTGTCGAAGGACTGACGCGACGACAAAGCGTCACAACATTGTGTTATTGGTAGAATTGTAGATAAACGAACGCTCGCCGATTGTCATCATTTCCCTTGCCGCTCTAACAGCTTTGCCTACAAATCATTGTAGGTATGTATGTATTTATGTACACATGCATACATATTGACGAAGAATTTTGCGAGCCCCGGAAAAATATTTTAGAATTGTGAAATATTTTAAATCGACAAAAGCTTTGTTGCCACTTTTGTCATTGATTTCTGTGTTTGCAGGGTTGTCACTTTTCTCTTATAGAGGGAACATCAGAAAGATGTTCAATTTAAAATTTCTAGCTTTTGCCATCGTCGCGAAAAGACGCTTGTAGACAAACGCATGCTCGGGGAGATGTGTAAGGCGTATGCTTTTATGAATGAAACGACTTAGCTTATTGCTTGTGCGCCAGCGTTCATGAATGAAAATGTTGTTGGTGTGTGATTTATTTATGTGATGTTTATTGATAATTGATAATATATTATTACAAGTATATTATATAATATAACATATTGATGTACATATGTACATACATAAATTATTAATTCTGTAACAACTAAAATTAGAAAATTATGAAAATAGTAAAAAATCATTTCTTGCATAATCTTTCACATTTTATCAATGTAGCATTTGTGCAAAAAAATCATATTTTATCAATTTTTCATCATAAAAATCGTTTATATGGCAAAAAATAATCACGCATATGTGAAGTGGCATTTGTATTTCTTGTTTTCTCATTCATTTCATTTCATTTTTCTCTTTATATTGGTAGCTACGTATTTTGTCAGAGAACGTTGTTAAAAATTCTCATTTCTGTTAAATAACAGCAAAACTATACAGAAAGTGGTGAACTCCTTGATCTCAATTTTTCAGCCAACCAATCGAGCATCATACAAAATTCAATTTGCACCTTCTCGTTGTTTTAAGTTCTCTGGTATCACCAGAGTTCACCATTTTCTGTAATATTTGCTCTTATTATGCAAAAATGATATTTTACTATTTTCATAACTTTCTAATTTCAATTTTTACAGAATTAATAATTTATGTATGTACATCAATATGTTATATTATATAATATAATAAAATATTATCAATTATCAATAAATACATGTGAGCGCACTGCTCTATATGTAAGTATGTATGTACAAATATGCATATGACCGCGCAAAATAAGTAATGCATACACAAATCTACATACATTTAAGCGTACAAATGTAAGTACGTCAGCCAATAGGAAAAATACAAACACTGTTGTACAAAAACAACAATTGTTTCAAATAGCATCAGCACCAGAAATCAATATGGCTGCCAAATTGACAAATCCTAAATTTGTAGTAAATCACACACCAACAACATTTTCATTCATGAACGCTGGCGCACAAGCAATAAGCTAAGTCGTTTCATTCATAAAAGCAAACGCCTTAAACATCTCCCCGAGCATGCGTTTGCCAACAAGCGTCTTTTCGCGACGATGGTAAAAGCTAAAAATCATAAATTGAACAAATTTCTGATATTCCCTCTAGAAGGGAAAAGTGACAACCCCTCAAATATGAGTATTAAAATATTTTAGAATAAAAGTGACAACATAGTAAATTTGTCGATTTACAATTCAAGAAACTTTTTACAGAAAATATTCAATATTCCTCTGATTTATGTATACAGTAAACCCCGGTTAAGTATCACTCTTCCAATCCCTCTTATCTGCCTGTGTCTTGCTGCATCTCACTTTTTTTCTTAATTTTTTAAAGAAAACGGTAATTTTTTTTTAAATACATAGAAATAATTTTTTTTGGTACCACTCGCTTAAGTACCACAATCGCTTATGTACTTCAAAGCACAAAAAATCTGCATCTTTGGTTTTGGCACTTAACCGGGATTGACTGTATTTGTCAAAGAATTTACGTAGGTACGTTCGAATTTTTTGTACACACATTGACTTTGCACTTGCCCATATGCGATGTATGTTTGTAAGAGTGTGTATGGCACATCTCGGATTTTCTACCAACAACACAATGTTGTGACGCTTTGTCGTCGTGTCAGTTCTTCGACAGATTGACTCTTTGACATAAAAGCAAAAAATGTGTCAACGGAGATTTCACACGAAGTAATGAGTGTACATATCTACATAAAAATACATACAAATGTGTAAACGACATAATATATGTATGTATGTCCTGTTGCACATTTGCTTCTACGCCAGTCAAATTTCTATAGGAAAATCAACTGAAATTAGTATTGAAATAAAATAGACTTTTGAGCAACAATATATTTTTTAAAATTTTATTAAAAGTAATATAGAAAGAATACATGTTTATATAAACACAATTCTGTACTTTTATGACTCCATAATGGTGTCAAGTACAATTAATGAATTATTTTAAGAAATATATCAAAATACTTTATTAGTAATAATTTAAAAGTATTTTGATATATTTCTCATAATAAAGTAAAAATGAATTAACATAAAATAATTTAAAAAATAATAAATAATAGTTCAATAAAAGGGAATATATTTCAAATGGCATATCAATATGCCCAGTTTTGCTCACATATTATATTCTCTTCAATATTCGTCGGTTGGTTATGTTAAGAGAGCGTATGTGTACAGATTCACCGCTGTTATAAAAGCGAAAAATGTTATTTGTTTCTCGTGCATCTGTGGTGAACTCCTTGATAAATTCCTACAAATTGTTCGCTGTCGAACCTGCACCTTCTCATTGTTTTAAGTTCTCTGGTTCAATTTATGATTTCTAGCTTTTGCCATCGTCGCGAAAAGACGCTTGTAGACAAACGCATGCTCGGGGAGATGTGTAAGGCGTATGCTTTTATGAATGAAACGACTTAGCTTATTGCTTGTGCGCCAGCGTTCATGAATGAAAATGTTGTTGGTGTGTGATTTACTACAAATTTAGGATTTGTCAATTTGGCTGCCATATTGATTTCTGGTGCTGATGCTATTTGAGACAATTGTTGTTTTTGTACAACAATGTTTGTATTTTGCCAGAGAACGTAAATGAATAGAGAAGGAGCAAATGTTAGCAGTACTAAAATGTTAATTACGATGGAGGAACATCGAAAACGCGCAAATTGGAAAATAAAATTTCACCACAACTATCAGGGTACGAAACGAACTACACCACTCTATAAGCAAAATGTATATACATACATATGCACAGATGTTCATTGGTATGCGCATAAACAAAAATTGAAATAATAAAAACGAAAGTAATTGACCTCCGACAAGAAAATATAAATAGTGAGGGAAATAATACTAAAATAGAATTCAAATATCATTTAATAAAAAAGAGTTATAAAAATAAAAAATAGTATAATATATAAAAATATGATAGGATTTGAACTTAGGCAAAACATTTCATTGCAATAAGGAAGTGTGCTATACAAGCAGCACCACAGATGATATTAGAGCATATTTGTCTAATCTGTGAACTCAAACAGCTATTGTTGTTTACTTGCTTTAATGTTTATATGTCTATATGTGAATATTCTTGAAATTGCCTTCCTTCATTCGCATGTCCAAATATATTTGCATATATGTACACATATGTACATATGTATGTCCATCAATATGTCTTTCGCAAAAAATCTAACACTCGCGCAAGTGACAAAAAAAACGTAGACGCACCATCATCGGCCAATAATATTCAAGCGAACTCGCGGCATATTTTCTAAGTATTTTATATTACAACGACAACAAATTCATTCATAAGGAACGTGCGTCTGCTTCAAAGCAAAGTGCGCAAAAAAAAACCACATTTGGTTTTCATATAGAATTCCTATCGCAAATGCGCGATATGAATGAAATCGAATTTGAATGTCTTCAGTAAAATTGAAGAATCAGCAAAATTTCAATTTTACTATTTGTATCACTGAAAATTCTACCATCCCCCTCGCGTTTGTATGTTGCCCACAAGCTGCTTCCTCACAACATTTGCTAAAAATCAGAAATTGAAGAATTTGTCTGATGTTCACTTCAAAAAGGAGAATTGGCAACATGACCTCTTAGCGAGTTTAAATAATATTTTTATTTTTGCATATTATGCACTATAAGTATACATATGGCATTAAATTACAAAATTTATATTAAATTGCCATTCATATGAAATCATTAACTACTTCTATATATTCTAAGCACAGTCCATATAGTACTTTTATATGTTTACTTATTATCATTATTTCATAGTTTGTCGATTTAGCTCATTTTATCTAAATACGACGCTATGAAAATGCAGCCCAATCGGTAATCGCAATATTTCAAAAGAGCATAAGTCAACTTTCAAAAGCAAACCACTGCAAAAAGGTCAAACGAGACAACATAGCCGATCGACATTGTCGTAAAATTGTTGATTGAAACAAATTTTGTCAACTCCGCCACGATGCGCAAAATTCGGCGTCAATATGTATGCGAGCTCATATGTATATATGTATGTTTGTCGACAAAATCGTCATTTGGTTACTTTCAACAACACAATGTCTGCGCGAACTCGCCGTTATTTCGTTGGCTTGCCACTATACACAGAGGCGTTCTAACTGAAGACTCTTAGTATATTATTATGTTGCTTATTTTGTATTGAAAAATACTGATGCATTTATGAATTATTTTCGTAATATAATATATATTATATATATATATATAAATACACATATATTCATACCTATAAGCGTTTTTAAACTAAATTCGATAAATAAAATATATATCTGAAATAATTATGTGGCAGTGCGCCCCAATCCCTCCTTGCCTGCGATCGTTCAACTCGCAAAAAGCAAAAATTGTGGACAAAAGTCATTGCTTGTGCGGGGCAAGAAGAAGCAAGCATCAGCGTACGTGTACTCATGAATGTATGTGTTATTATCACATTTGTGTAAATACGCATAAATAAAGGAATATGCAATAAACCCAAACATATGAACATATTTTCCTGAAATATTTTAATTATCTCAGGAAGTTAAATATGCTATTAAAGTAATTGAATTATGATATGCTTAGATTCCAATTAATAAAATAAAAATTAAATAAAATTTCAGTTTCATGAGTTTTAGGATTCGAACGTATAGGTTCGTATTCGGATTGTGCTTAACCCCTTCCCGCTTACGACCTCAGCCACCACAAAAGTGGAAATGTGGCCGCTTAGCCACCGTTTTATTGTTATCTTTTGTTTAATAAGCAATTGCTCACATAACGCACATACATAAGTTGGAAAAATAGCCTACTAAATGTTTATTTTATTATGAAATCTGGGGTTTTTACCGGTAATACAGATTTTTAATTCAGAAGGCTTTTCATAATTATAAATTTGTCATATCATAGAAATTGAAAACATAAATCTAAATAGGTATGCGCAACGTTTTTTCATATAGGAATATTCGTTGTGTCTATTTACAGCATTTCGCATATTGTGTGGTGTATTTTTCTTTTTCGAAGTTATATTTTTCGATGTTCCCTCATCTGGAACTACAAATTAGTACTCAAAAAGTTTTCAGTTAACATTTGCTCCTTCTCTATTCATTTACGTTCTCTGATTTTGCCTATTGGCTGACGTACGCTTAAAGGTATGTAGATTTGTGTATGCATTACTTATTTTGCGCGGTCGTACGCATATTTGTACATACATACTAACATATAGAGCAGTGCGCTCACATGTTTTCATTGATAATTGGTAATATATTATTACAAGTATATTATATAATATAACATATTGATGTACATACATATGTACATACATAAATTATTAATTCTGTAACAACTGAAATTACAAAATTATGAAAATAGTAAAATACATTTCTTGCATAATCTTTCAGATTTTATCAATGTAGCATTTGTGCGAAAAAATCATATTTTATCAATTTTTCATCATAAAAATCGTTTATATGGTAAAAAATAATCACGCATATGTGTAGTGGCATTTGTATTTTTTGTTTTCTCATTCATTTCGCTTCATTTTTCTCTTTATGTTGGGAGATACGTAATTTGTCAGAGAACGTTGTTATAAAATCTCATTTCTGTTAAATAAGAGCAAATATTACAGAAAATGGTGAACTCCTTGATCTCAATTTTTCAGCCAACCAATCGAGCATCATACAAAATTCAATTTGCACCTTCTCGTTGTTTTAAGTTCTCTGGTTGAATACCCAACCAATTTTTAACTTTTTTTTGAAGGTTTTGCCGCTTTATATAATTTTTCTAATAATATTCGTTTTCGCGCGTCCCATTATTATTTTTATTCTCCATTTGAAAAATAGAAAAACCGGTAAAACATACTAAATATGTACATATATTAAAAATTATTACCTTGACGTGAACTCAAAGTTTTTGCTTATTATTAGAATTATTCGCTGAGAACTCCAAATATCTCAATGCTATCTGTTCTAGAGAAAAATGGTATTCACTTAACATTTTCTAATTGAGTGCAATAGGGACGTTACATATGTATGTATTACAGAATTTATTTTAAGACTTCAAGAATTTTTAATTTGAAATAAATTTTTTATTTTTCACAACAAATGTATATACATAAACAAGTAAGGAAGGTCTAAGTTCGGATGTAACCGAACATTTTATACTCTCGCAAAGTTAAATAGTATATTCGTTTGAGACTTCTTTATATATTTTAATAATTAGAAGTAGGAACTGCTGCCTTAGTTATTTACTTTTAACTCACAGTGAAAATAATTAGAGCAATTTGTAAACTAAATTTACTCAAATTATGAGAAATCGTTCTTGTGCTTTTTGTATACGTTTATAATTGATGTTATATATTATATTTAGAATGCATTACAACAGTATTGAGAAGTATGAAAAGAAATCGTTTTTGGACAATGAATAACATTTTTTATTTATTATATCGATATTATTATACATGTTTAGCTTAAAAATAATAAATATTAACAACTTTAAAAGTGATATAATATTATTATATTAATTTGTATATAATATTTACAATATTAAACATAAATTTTTGTAGAGATTCTTATGCATATATCCAAATTATATTTCTTTTTTCCTTATACTATTTAATTTCTATCATATATTTATACAATAATGTCATATATAATAACAAATTATATATATGATTTAAATTTTCTTAAATAGATTATTTACATATTTTTCTTAAAATTGTCTTAAAAACTTCTCTCAAAATTCCTATACCATTCCAATTCGATTATATTTGGAAAAAAAAAATGAAGAACTATTGCACTAAGTCTAAAAACTTTAGTTCGAAATAGAGACACAAATACTGTCATGATAGCTGTGTACTGTCTCAAAAGTAATTGCATTTACACGGGAAGGATCCATGTTTGAAAATGCCCAATCAATTTGTGTACCGGCAGGTGTAGTTGAATATTCTGCACCAAGCAGGGAACTGAAGTTTTTTCTTGGAGCACATTTCTTATTGCAGTCCCTGTAGACATTAAACAAATGTTAAAATCTCCAACAATTAGCACATTTTGATTGCCTAACTCAGAAGTAAGGACTTCCTGAAGTTCTACAATTAATTGTCTGACAGAGAAAGCTGAATTTCTATATAGAACCAGAGTATTAATATTGAAACATTTAAACAAAACCGCTTCTAAAACTTTGCGGCCTGAATAAATTTTCTTTACAGCCTTTGATTCTATAGAGCAAGCAATACTATGCTTTGCATATATTATAATGCCCCGTTTATTTCTGTTGGTTGTTTCCGTGCTATCTATCCTCAGCTCGTTAATTGTAGTAAATCCTGTTATATCAAAACTTTCGCAAGGATAACTCCAAGTTTCTACAAAACATAAAATTTCTGAAGATAGCATCAAACAGTCGCTTTTTATATCATTAATGTGAGCGCGAAGACTCTGAACATTATGGAATAAAATTTGATGTCCTGATGTTCGGGAAATCATAAAATTGAAACTTGTTGTCAAAGCTTTATTTGTGTTCAATTCCCTCAGTTCCCTAAATACGGGATCCGATTCAGAAAATTTGTTAGGAGGAATAAAATTTCCTATGATGAATAGACCTTCTGCAGAAGTAGCTCGACTACAAGCGACATATATTGAAGCTCTAGGCATTCTGGGTCGAGTATGAACTACAACTTTATTATATGTGGAACCCTGACTTTTATGAATAGTTATTCCCTCAGCCGGAACTTCATTTCTTTTATATTGAAAAGATTTTAGAACTTTTTCAATTGGTGTCCAAGAACTTTCTAGAGGATGAGGCTTTTTTGATCGTGCTATCGAACCAACAGAAGGTTCCAAAAATTTAATCCACAGAATTGTTGGAAAAGAACAATGGAAATCAATTTGCATAAGTTGTCCAGCTGCCCCATTAACCAAGCCATCACACGTGTTTATGTTCTGTAATCATATATTTGGCGGAGGTTTTTAGTGTCAATTCATAGGGCAGTCCCTGCGTTTCAGAAGTTTTGAAAAGTTTAACTCTTTCCAAAATATTCTCATTTTCATTTATACCAATTCCTTTAACTGAGTCTTTTGCAGTTAAAAGGATAGCTTCAGTTTGAATTCGACTGAGCTTAGGGGCATTAAAATTATTTGTTTATTCATTGGACCAAAATAAATGTTTGGCATCATAAAGAACTCGAAATTAACTACTCGAGTTTCAATGAGTGATATGTCCTCATTTGTCATAGTACCAGATGCCATATGATTTAATGCAATTGCAAAGGCCTGATCCTCCCGTTGTCAATATCTCTGTTAATTCAAAGTATTTAAATAACTCCCACAAAGGGGAACCAACTAAAGTGCTTTATGCATCATTGGGATTAGGAGAGAATATCCACCTATCTCCAACAGGTGAGAGTTGCTTCAAATCACCAAACACTATAATCGGTATACCACCGAAGGGGCTGTCTGTTTTGAAAATTTGTTTTAATCTCGCATCAACAGAGCTAAACATACGAGCACCTACCATCGATATTTCATCCATTATGATTAATTTTAAATCGAAAAGTCTGGAATACAATGAATTCACTGTGTCACTGCTAAGTGGCCTCAACTCTCTATTCAACTGATTAACAGGTAAAGAGAATATTGAATGAAGGGTCATTCCACCTATTCCGAATGCTGCTTTACCCGTAGGTGCGCAAACAAGAACTTTTAAGGGACTTGGATTGGATTCAGGTGTAGAATTGTAACGATGGTTAAGAGCTTGATATATTGCAGATATCAAACGACTCTTTCCTACACCTGCACCGCCGCCAATGAACTCATAAAATGGGAGATTTGTTTTTAGGTGGTGCATTAAATGTGTCAAATTCTTTGCTTAGTATTTAGATTTTGAACTAAAGAAAATAATTCCTCAACAATTCCTCAATTAAAGGGGGTAGTTTAATAAGTCTAACATTGTAATCAGATTCAGTGCCATTATCTGTTGAATCTTCACCATGCAAGTCCAGCAAATTTATATTTGGGTTTATTTCTGGAAGTGCCAACACTCTGAACTCATTTTCCACGATAGGTAGTTCATTTTAAGCACCTTCGTCCAAGTCTATTTCATTATAAAGACTTTCTAGAACATTTTCAAGTTCTCTTTGCTCAAAAACATCATATTTTCTTTGATTTTTCTCAATTATAATACGATGTGTTATACAAGTCTGCTCATTATCGTTTTCAATGAGATCTTGCTGTTCATTCCGCCAAGGATAGTAAAGCATTAACATTTCGCGGAAATACTCAACTCTGGCCAAATCTGGGTTAAACCTTCTATACCGAATAATACAAGGTTTGGTACGTTTTTTCACAAAACCGCTACCGTCTTTAAGAGGCATGACAACCCCGCTTTCTGGTAAATTATCGTCTTCCATCTCTTCTTCTTCATGATCACTATCTTGTGCTCTTCTACTAGATTTAAAATATTTATACCTAGATGCAAAATCAGCTAAACAAAGAGTTTCTAACTGATCGGATCTTTGAACATAACGGTCTAAAATACCGGCTACGAATATTTCAGTCGAACCTGAAGGAAGATTCTGAAGTTCCGCTCTAGGTTTTACCATTCGAACACGTTCCTCAGGTCGAGAGGTATTTATAAATATTTCTGCATTACTTGCTTCCGAAAGATGGAGCCCAATGCAGCAATATACTGCTTCTTGTGCAGATATTTCTGTGCCTGATATAAATTTGTGACCTATATGTTTAAGTTTTTGCTTAATAGTATAATTTCCAGCATTTACCTCTGATATAGCTTCATTTAAGAGCCTAGAAATTCCCCTGTTAGACTTGTTAATATAATTAATTATATATGAACAGCAAGCATATGCATCCAGTATATATTGGATATCTATATTTGCTCTATGGAGTTCCAAAATCAGAGGATTATAAGCGTTTATAAAACGATCCTGTAATTTTCTTTTTAGAAAAATTTTGGGTTTTGTTAAACTTGACCTAAGGGCTAACAAATAGTCATCAAAAGACATATTTATTCTACTATCAGACAGGAAGTGTTCAAAATCGTTTAAATTAGAAATGTCTTCTATAGTCATATTTGAATTTAAAACGTTTTGAATTTTGAAAAAGTTTTCCTTGTGTCTTTCTGAATTTTAACTTGTTTCTGTAAGAGGTAACAGTATTTGCGTTGAAGGCATTGGTGGATATGGTATACCAAAACGACAAAACTGTTGTCCTCTTATTTCCCTAGTACAAGACCGACTGTGGTTATGCTTTTGATAACCCAAGTAATTTTCTAAGTGGCTGATCGAACCATCGGTAGAAATATAATTGTCAATAAAACTAATGACATCAGGGAATGTTAGCTCTGAAGGTAAAAGACCCGTGGGAATATTATTACCTGAGGAATTATCATGAGAAGTTTGTGCCGCATGAAAAGATTGAACCAATCGGGAATCCTCTGCAGATGCAACAAACGGAACTTCTTCTTGGTTATTAAATTCTGAAATCCAGTTTTCATTAATATGTACTTATAATGTGCTTACGATACAGAGGGGTATTCACTAAGAACTGCAAAAGCTTCCATAATCTTTGCGGGGCATATGGTATCGATCATGTAATCATGATTGTATTCCAAACGCCTTCTTAAGTGAATTTGTATAACATGAGCCTCATCAAAGGACCTTGGTAGAGATGTCACAATATTGTTAACAGAAATTGGTATATTAACAACAGCACCTTTGAGCAAACTCTGACCTTGATATCCTAACGGATGGATTGTCATAAAAGGCAATCTATGCATTATGAGACGTTCTTCAATTGGGGTTAAACCTTTCAAACAATCAGGTATTTCAGGAAAGTCTAGACCGTTAACTAAACATATTTTTGGAACGTTCTTTTTAACATTCGCATTTTTGCAAGTAGCACAAAAATTGTAATTTCCATCTTCTGAAGGAAATTTTTGCATTAAAAAGAAGGCGGATGCAGCATTCGGGTGACCTTGCGCAATAGTTTCGAAATTTAATTTGCGAACTTGGTTAAAAACCATAAGCCGCCTCAGCAAATTCATATTTCAGTAGGGCCCTTATTTATATTTTGGAAATAAATGTTTTTGAAATCTGATAAATTGCCACTATTATCAGTTTCTATAACATTATTTTTTCTCGTTAATCGGATTCGTTGGGACTGCCTTTGGTTTTCAATTTGTCTATTGAGTGGGTTATCTCTACGAGGGCGATCTTGACCTTGTCTAAGACGTCTCTGATTCAAAATTTCTTCCCTCACAACCCTCTTAATAAGCTGTCGACGTTGTGTTTCTCTATCACGCTCCTCTCTCCTTATTTCAGGGTTTCTTCTTGCATGTTCCTTTTGCATTTGATCACGAATGCGCTCTAAATGCCTATACCCAGGATTTCTTGCGCGAAGTTCTCTATGATCCCTAGTGTTCCTACTTTGTTCATCATAACGTACCTCAGGATTTTCTCGACGAGATCTATGACTTCGAGTATTTCTTATTTGCTCTTCAGAGCGAATTTGTGGACCTTGCCGCCTTGTTCTATGTTGAACAGTATTTGCAACTTGCTCAACAGATCGAAACTCGGGGTCTTCACACCGAGACCTATGACCTCGAGTATCTCTTATTTGCTCTTCAGAGCGAATTTGCGGATTTTCCCGCCTGGTTCTATGTTGATTTGTATTGATAATTTGTTCGGACAGACGTACATCGGAATCTAATCTACGATTAGCGTGACTTACAGTATTTTTTGACTGCTCACTATCTCTATATAAAGAGTTTGCACGAAGAACTCTCATACGTCTTCTATTCTGAAGACGACTTAGTAATATAGATTTTCTACTTAATCTAGGCATAATTAATTAATAATAAATGGATTAATATATAAAATACTTCTAGATAATACTTATATAATTCAGTCCGTCCGGGTGTTAAAAGTTGGATCCTAGGTGCTGCTCTCTTTCACTGTAATTCCTTGTAAGTCCTTGCTATGCTATTGCTCGTCACTATACACTGTACTGTGTAATACACTAAAATTAGTTTGAATAAAGCACTTTGCTTGTAAAGACATCTAGTGAAACTGAAACTACAAATACAGTGTAATGATATTTATTATACTCTTGCAACATGTTGGTACAGCTTACGTACTTTTGTATACCTATATATTACTTAGCTATTCACTAACATAATAATACATAATATTAGTTATATTTATATTTTAGAAATTAGTAGTTTATTTCATTGTATTGAAATTAAGTTCTCGGAAAATCCCTCCGTAAATTACTTTTGTTAAACGCGTTCTAAAACAGGGGGATCTATGGTACCTATTTTGAAGGGTCTACCCATGAAGGCTAAATTAACAATAACTTACATATAATTAAGTATGGTAAACACATATGTAAAGCAGGTATGTAGATTTTCTTCTTTCTGTCTTAATGTCTAAACCTTTCATAAGCTGCCAACAGCGCTAGGTAAAAATGTAATTTTCTTGAGTTTACAGTTCACCTCATGACCTTCATATTAAAATGTGTCGCAAAACTGAAATAATAGACAGTAGCATGTAAACCGATGGTCGCAGTTTATCTATAACCACATAAAAAGGGTCTTTAGCCCTTTTGATACTACATTACTAATATTTATTTTATGCAATTTTTTCTAGAAAGATTTTTTTGCTCTATACAAAGTCCAGTACTCTAAGAAACTTTTTTAGCATTGTTGACTGGTATATTTTATAATGAGTTCAACATGATGGCTGAGAAAATATACTTACCACTGATTATCACCAAATATTATAAGAAATATATGTGTATAGAAATCTATATCTATCACTTTAGGTGATGCAAACAACTCTTTGGTGAACAAAACTATACTCTGTTGCAACATGTTGCGAAAGTATAAAAATGTTGCGAAAGAATTCAACATTCATTACTCGATTATTATTTGGTATCTTATTAACTTATGTTATTGATGATAGATTTATTTTGTGTCAATACTATTTTTTTCTCCGAAATGTTAACTTTTATAAAAAGAAGCTATTTAACTCAAACATGGTATATGTGATATAAACTGAACTAAAGGGGTTAGATTTAATATGTGGGGTATATGAGGTTGCTGCTGTACCAGAGGAGCGGAAATCAGTATATTAGGGTTATAAGGTTTAAACAAAGTCTAGACCAATTTCATTCATATGCAGCGATATACATTATTTTTAAGAAAAACTGTCCATTTAATTTCATTAAATTATCAAATTGACGAAAATAATTATACCATAAGTAGTACATGTGAGCTGGGAACATCAAAGACCAGAAAATTCCTCCAAACCGTATATTAAAAAATGTTGAATTAAACATCCATTATTAAATGATATCGTGATTAAATTACAATCAAATTTGGTATCTTCTTGACTTATATTAAAGGCCATAAACTTAGTCTCAGTTTTATTGCTTGAAGTGAGATATACATAAGTATGAATGTGATATTAACTCCACCAAAGTGGCTAAATTTTATATTATATTATAAGCTTAGGTGGCAAACGTCAACCAGAGAATCGGAATTCATTATATGAAGGTGTGAGGTTGACTTAGTATATACTAATTTCATTCTAATTCAGCGTCAAACCACATAATTTTTAAGAAATCTTTTCCACTTAATTTCGTTACGTCACGTTGATCAACCGGAACGGTGTAAAGTCAGGTGGAAAGACGGAAATCATATATGTATTGGGGATAGAGAAATATATTAATTTTGACATTGCTCAGCTATACTCGAGAACATATTTTGAAGCAATTTTATATATAAAAAAAAATAATAATACTCACTGACCGACATGTTCGGCATAAAACTGGTTTGAATAACGAAAAGCATTATAAGTAGTATATGGAACTTGAGGGCAGTATTATCCCGATTTTATTAATTTTTTCCAATACCACATACTACTAACATGCCACATACTAATAAAATGCTCCCACTGTTTCATTAAGATACTTCACATACCATCACTAATCATATGGAGTAAAGTCAGACGAATGTTCGAAAATCCTGATATTAGTTACATGGGGGCTTAGGAAAATTTTCACCCGATTTGGTATTGTTATGAGTAAAACACGCTCTCTCATTTCCATTGAGATAACTCACATATGCGGTATAAAGTCACGCGGAAGTTCAAAAATATTTATATTAGATATATGAGGGCTACAAGAACTATTGATCCGATACAACCCATTTTTGAAACAAAGACATACTATTATCGATAGTTTCATTTATTTATTCTATTATATGAATTTCAATTATATATCTTACACAATGGCCGATATTTACGGTAAAAAGTCAACTATAGGTACTGCGGTCCACATATTCAGTACCTAGGGGCTTAACAGTTTTGGTTCGATTTAGAGAATTTTTGGTCACAAGGTGGCGTACTTTAAACGTATTATTCACGCACAGTTTTACGCCGATACAATCATTGTTGCTTGATTTGCATAGTGGAAAGTGAAAGAATCAAGTGGAATTTAAAATAGTGTCATATGGAAAATAGGCGTGGTTGTAATCCGATTTCGCCCATTTTCGCACCATAACATAGAAATATAAAAAGAATGTTATGTACCAAATTTGGTTGAAATCGGTTAAAAAGATCCCAAGATATGGGTTTTCACCTAAAAGTGGGCGGTGTCACGCCCACTGTCTAATTTTGAACGCGGTTCCTATAAACTCATCTCATACCATCCATGAGATAAAATTTAATGTCTCTGGCGTGTTTAGTCCTTGATTTATCGCGCTTTTAGTATTTTAGGTTTAGGAGATATGCACATTAAACCTATTAGGGTTTTAACTGCAGATACCCCTAATAGGTTTAATGTGCATATCTCCTAAACCTTATTGCAGAGCTTAGTTATGACAATTAATTTGTTTTTGATTAATGGCGTTTTGTGGGCGTGGCAGTGGTCAGAGTACGCCCATCTGCAATACCAACCGTCTTACTGTACCAAGAAACATGTGTACCAAGTTTCATAAAGATATCTCAATTTTTACTCAAGTTACAGCTTGCACGGACGGACAGACAGTCACCCGGATTTCAACTCGTCTCTTCATCCTGATCATTTATATATACATAACCCTATATCTAACTCGATTAGTTTTAGGTGATACAAACAACCATTAGGTGAACAAAACTATTATACTCTGTAGCAACATGTTGCGAGAGTATAAAAAAAAGAAAAATAGGCGCATTTTGTCCCCGTGCTAAGCGACGAATGACAAAATCATTAACATTCTCTGCTGGTGATATGTACCAAATGTGGTTGAAATTGAAATTAGTCCTGATACATGTGACTTGACCTAAATGTGGGCGGTGCGCGGCCACTCGCTAAATCTTGGCAACGGTGCCTATAAAGCCCTCTCGTACCATCTCGGGTGAAAACTTTCATATCTCTAGCGCATTTATTTTTTGATTTATTGTAGAAATTAAGTAATTTTTAACAAAACCGTTATTTGGGAAGTGGGCGAGGCTATCATCCGATTTCACCCATTATTACATTGTCGTAAGAGGTGTCAAATGATTTGTTCTGTGCAAATTGGGTGATACAGCTTGAATAGTTTGGGGGATATATGTATTAAACCTATTAGCTGGAGGGGCCACGCCCACTTTTTTAAGATTTTGAAACCACAAATGCCCCTCTCTAATGCGATTAGAGTATTAAATCTTAATTTGCGGCTTAGTTATGGCAATTAATAAGTAATCGATCCCATCTTCAATACATACATTACTTCTTATAGCGCCAAGGAATATATGCAGAGAATGTAGATATATAGAGAAGGTTCAATGGCGGAGCAGCGTGTGAATTGTCAAAATCTATCAAAACACGATCAGTGGATTTCACCACAGCTAGCTCGACTTAAGAAATTTTAACAGTCTCGCGTGAACAGAGCTTTACATTGAATGAAAATTATGCTCAGAGACTTGCTTTAATATTACAGCCGCAGGTTAGTCTTTTGAGTTATATTTTTATAAATTTATTTACATGCCACCATATTTATTGATACGAATATAATTTTGCGAATTTTTATGATAACATTCTAATTAAAATATGCAATTTTCAAAGTAATATTTATAATCATTGTGCAAATAACACCTACTTTTTAAATATTTCTAATGTTTGATAATTGGCTGAGCTCAGGCGACCAAGGGCTACAGCTTGGCGAACTGTAGACGGCCTACGATCTTAGGTTAGCTGTGAATATAAAATAAACAGCCCCTGACCAAGAGCGACAGGAGAGGAGGGTTCGGCTTAAAAGACCAGAAACATCCTACGAATCTCCGGTGACGAGGCGAATAGATGCCGCCTCGGTATAAGCATCCACAGCCCCTAAGGGGCCGCCTCGAGGGAATACCTACCCATGAGAGGGAGGCGACAGAGCGACGCGGGACGCCACATCAAAAAAAAAAATCCCCAATGTATACACGTGCACAACTGCATGGAAAAACCACTCCGGGCTAGCGCCCATCAGGATCGAGACCAGTAAGATCCTGATTAAGGCATACTGGAAAAAACTGATAGGACAAAATTGTTTTTCGGGCTGGTGAGAGTGATATTCTACCACTTCAGTAAGCAAGGGTGACACCTTGCTGAAATGGCTGGTAGGCTAATATCACAATCGCCTCCGTCTCGTTAAAACCCTGGCAGGTCTTCAAGTACGTTCAAAGCACGTCACCATTAAATTGGTCGTACAGGTTCAGTTGAGAGAACTCCTGATTAGCGTCCGGCTGGCTCTGAACACAATCTCTCATGAGGACTTGTGTCAACCCTCGCGTGACCTACCGTAAGTGTAGACAACCACGGGCCCTTTGTCAGGGCGACTGTACAACGTGCGGCGATAGCGGCTTGAAACGGAGACCCAATTGAACATGAACACTCAAAACCAAAATCGAAACTATGAAAACGACAACAGCGAAAGGAAATCACAACAAGAAGAACAGAACAACAGAAACGACGAATACAACAACGCTTTTCATAGAAGCAGCAGGGTTCTGCGATCGCCAGCGTCACAACTAACACCAGTGACCCAAAAGAGCGCGAATACCCGCCAAGGAAACTTGGTACCGACCGAGTCTACAACGACGATTTCAGCTGCAATCCTGGAAAGACCAATGACGGAACACAACACTCCAACATCGGCAAAAATAACCCATACCCCACAAAAGTCCCCGAGACAGGAGTTCGTGCACAAAATGCGATTGGCAGAAGAAGAGTCCCTCGAAAAGTGCAGAGCCGTCGTTCAAAAAATGAAGCAGGCAATGGCTAAACAGAAGAACGTCAGTCTCGACGAAAAAAATGGAGCAGCTCAGCTGGAAGAGCTTTTCGACATCATTAAAAGCTACCGACGGAACTGGATGATGTCAGAGAAGAAACCGCAGCCTATAGCCGAAACTAATAATCAACCGATGACAACGCCCCAGGCTACCACATCCAAACGACGGGCCACCAGCCCGGCAGAAACACGCACCGCAACGCGTCCCCGAAAGGGAGAGGCTGAGCAGTGGAAAACAGTGATGCCGAAGAAGCCAAGGAAACTTGACGAGCGTCAAAAATCAACAAAGGGCTCCACAAAAACTGGTGGTTCAGGAAAGCCAATAGAAAAGGCCAACGCCAAAATCAGGCCAAAAAGACTCTCGGAAGCTGTTATTATTAAGCCAACAAAAGGAAACAGCTACGCAGATGTCCTTAGGGATATCAAAACAAACTTAAAGCCCGACGAAACAGAAGTCAAAACAAAGGGAATACGAAAAACTAGAGCAGGATCACTTTTACTGGAGCTAGAAAAAGGCCAGGTGGCAAGCCCGAACTTCTTCGAATCTCTAAAGAGTACATTAAAAGAGAGCGCATCAGTAGCCGACCTTAAACCAAAGACCACAGTGGAGATTAGAGACCTCGATTCCCTAACGACAAAGGAAGAAGTGATCGAAGCAATAGAGAGCGCTCTTGGAGAACCAGTTCCTGACCCAAAAGTAAACATCTCTCCACCCAACAGTAGAGAGCAGGTCAGAGCATTCATTACATTGCCAAGTGCTAAAGCAGATACACTGCTAAGACAGAGGAGAGTCAAAATTGGATGGATCAGCTGCAGACTACGACTAAAGGAGACTATCAAAAGATGTTTCCGTTGCTTCGGACCAGGACACCTTTCCTGGGATTGCAAGGGACCAGACAGAAGAGGGTAGGTATATGTATAAAATGCGGCCAACCGGGACACAGGCTTAAAGAGTGCAACAAGCTTCCAACCTGCTGCATATGCACAGAGGCCAAACTTAGCCGAACGGATCACCTACTGGGCTCAAGTAAATGCACGGTATTTAAAGACTTCATAGACAAATGAAAGTTCTCCAAGCCAACATGCACAGAAGTAAAACTGCGGACGCACTCCTGACTCAAATGACAACGGAGCGCCATTACGACGTTGTCATTATAAGCGAGCAGTACAAAAGGAAACAGAGTGGAATATGGATAGAAGACAAAAGCGGCACTGCCGCGACTTGGCTTCCCCCCAGTAGCAAAATAGCCACTCCAGGCAGAGGAATCGGGAACGGTTTCGTCTGGACCAAATGCGACCTCTGTACCATAATAAGCTGCTACTTAACCCCTAGCGACAATATCCAGGACTTCCAAACCAAATTAGACAGCATAGAAGACACAGCCCGAGACATCGGAGGAGACTTTATAATAGCAGGAGATTTTAACTCAAAAGCTATTGAATGGGGAATGCGAAATACTGACTCCAGAGGTAAACGCGTACTTGACATGGCCGCCTGGCTCGGCGCTATGGTACTCAACACTGGAGCAGCAACGACATTTAGGAGACCAGGCTGCGAAGAAACTACACCAGATATCACACTAGCATCAGAGCGCATAGCAAGCATAGTAAAGCGCTGGGAGGTTATGGAGGATTACACTGGCAGTGACCACCAGTACATAACCTTCGAAATAGACCCCCAAAACACAGTCCCCAGAACAATTTACACGGCACCACAAGAAACTGGAATGTATCTAAACTTAATAGCGAGGCACTCATCTCAGAAATTGATAAGCAAGACCTCCCAAAATACGACATAGGCGACGTAAGAGAAAACGTACAGAATACAATGAGGCTAATCACCCAAGCATGTAGGAAAGGAATGCCTCGGAGCCAAAGCAGGAGACAAAAACGCGCTGCATACTGGTGGACAGAGAACATTGCTCAGTTAAGAAGAGCGTGCCTTCACCTAAGACGGGTCTACACAAGAAACAGACGAAGAGGAAACGCAACAACAGAAATGTATAATCTCCACGCCGCGAAGAAGGAACTAAAGCGGTCTATCGAAATTAGCAAAAAAGCAAAATGGGAAGAGCTTCGGAATGACCTAAACATAAACCTGTGGGGTTTAGGGTATAAAGTCGTTATGAAAAAATTAGGTGGTCGGGCCCCACCCCCCCAACTGAACGCATATAAAATGGACAAAATCGTCAATGCCTTATTTCCCATACATGAAACAAGGGCCGAGAAAATAAGACCGACGGAACCACCCAACGACGCACTCCTCTTCACCATCGAAGAGTTGCAAACGGCGGCAAAAAAACTTAAATCCAACAAAGCACCCGGACCAGAGGGAATACCAGCAGAGGTACTAAAAATAATCGCCGAAAGACGCCCAAACGTGCTACTCGGATTGTTTAATACCTGTCTTAAAGCCGGCGTATTCCCAGAAATTTGGAAAAAACAACAGCTCGAGTTAATTAGTAAAGGAAAAGGTGATCCAGATAGCCCATCAGCATACCGGCCTCTTTGCATGCTTGACACAGCCGGTAAGCTTCTCGAGAGAATGCTGAAACCGAGGATAGAAGAAGCAATCACGACGGCAGGCGGCTTATCACCGAAACAATACGGTTTCAGACCCGGTAAATCAACACTGGGGGCTATTGAGAATGTCGTGAGGAGCGTAGAAGAAGCGCACAGAGGATGCAATAAACTCAGACGAGTTGTTTTACTTGCCACCCTTGACGTTCGGAACGCCTTCAACAGCGCTCGATGGGAAAACATGATTGAAGCATTAGAAGAAAAATTTAAAATACCCGCATATCTCAGCATAATGGTGAGAAGCTATTTGGAAGACAGGGTTTTGCTGTATAAAACCTCCGAAGGACCACGACATTTGAAGGTCACGTCCGGAGCTGCGCAGGGTTCAATCCTCGGCCCAGACCTCTGGAACGTCAGTTACGACGGCATATTAAGCCTCGATATGCCCGACGATACTTATCTTGTTGGCTACGCAGATGACATCGCCGCGATAATCACTGCGAGAGACACCGAAGATGCGCGCAGGAAGTTAAACCAGGTGATGATCAGAGCACAAATGTGGCTTGATGCGAAAGGTCTCAAACTTGCCACTGAAAAAACCGAGCTGGTACTGCTAACAAAGAAGCATATTCCGACTATAGTAGACATGAGGACAACAACAGAAACATTAAGGACACAAAAGGTTGTCAACTACCTGGGGGTAAGAATAGACTCCAGGCTTACCTACTGGGCACAAATTCAACACGCTGCGAAAAAAGCGTCCATAATTACTAGCCAACTGAGCAGGCTGATGTCTAATATCGGAGGACCTAAACAGGAAAAAGGGAAGCTTTTGATGTCGACAACACTAAATGTCTTGCTTTACGGAGCAGAGTTATGGGCAGACACATTAACAAAAAGTAATCGACGCAAATCCCGCACAGCTGCTCTAAGAGTAGCGTCGGCATACCGTACAGTCTCGGACGAAGCTGTATATGTAATAAGCGGGAACACACCCATCGACTTATTAGCATTTGAACGAAAGAAAATGTGGACGTTGAAGAAACAAGGAACAGACGCTACCGCTACAAAAGAGGAAATAAAGAGCGACACCTTGGAACAATGGCAAGCTCGCTGGGAGCAAGGACGCCACGGTAGATGGACGGCCAGGCTAATCCGAAACATAAAAGGATGGTTTAACAGGGAACATGGTGAGGTGGATTTCTACACTACTCAGATGCTGTCCGGGCATGGATATTTTAGGAAGTATCTATATAAAATGGGGAAAGTCGAAGAGCCGTCCTGTATATACAACGACGCGATCGAGGACGACGCTGAACACACATTTTTCAAATGCACACGCTGGCAAACGCAGCGAAATAGGCTATACACTTTGGTCGGCACCCTGAATGCGGATAACATTATAACTGTCATGCTCCAAAACGAGGAAAATTGGAAGAACGTGAAAAATTATATAGACAACGTACTACGAATTAAAAAACGGGACCTGGACGCAGGTAATGACATGTAAGTCTTAAGACGAGAAATATGGAACGCCACCCTGAAGTAATGCGAAAGCGGTTCCGGGGTGGGCGACGGTTCGCTAGAGGAGAGTTTTTTAGTGACCTGCAAGTGGCACATACCATTGCTGTGACGACACAATGACGATGCGGAAGGCATTTTTCTCAACCTCCCGCGAAAAAAAAAAAAAATGTTTGATAATATAATATACTTTCAAATAAATGTAAACGCATATGTACCATATATGAGTATCATATATTATATGTATATGCTATATGCCATATATGCGGCGCATGACATACTATCATAATATACTAATAAACATAATATATTACAATAGTAATTTATATAAATCGTACCTTTAATTGTATAAAACTTATAAAGGGTTTTATAATACAATCGATAAAATTAAGTTCTAAATATAACATCATTCAAATGGCATCCACGACTTCTTTGACAGGAATGAATTCCATGAACCCAATTTTCGAGTACTTAATAATTTGTAAACGTTGTTCTTTCCATGACGAAATTGTAAACATTACTGAATACAATAAAAAAAAACAAGATAGATGACTGTTCATTTACATTGCGCTCTCATAAGATAGGTCGTATCTGCTGATTCGGTCCACGGTTTTGCATCGCTGATTGTTTGTGCCATAAAAATCATATATTGAACAACTTTGTGAAATATATTTACGATAGTTTGCTGGCAAAGCCGTTAGAGCGGCAAAGGAAGCGGCGTTCGTTTATTTTTTTCGGCCCATCTCGGATTTTCCACCAACAACACAATGTTTGTTTTTTTGTCGTCGGGTCAGTCCTTTGACACATTGACTCTTTGACATGAAAAACATTGGTTGCCCGGGTCAAGGGAGAATAATGAAGCAATGAGTGTACATATAAATATACGTACGTATGTATGTATGTTGCATGTAGGCAAATTTACATACATTATCCCTGCCAACCAAAAGTGGTTAAAAACTATAGGCGGCGTGACAATCTTCACCACTTTCTTCTTACACGCACGTATACGTGTGAGCAGGTATCCCTTTTGCAATTGTTCAACAGTTTCATACAAAAAACATATATATATGTACATATGTATATAAGTACACAGTACAATAACTATTATATAATTTTTAATAGCAAATATTTACACAGCAGTTAAGAATTTAATTTAAGTATCCATGAGGCAAAAAAATATAAAAAATGTTTAATTTTAAAACCTCATATCCGCACCAACTGAGCGTTGAAATACAATTTTATTGAAGTGCTGAGGCGATAAACGGCTACTTAATTTGTTTGCAGTCAGATCAGAATGAGAAAATAATCTTTCGCAAAATACAGAAGTTGCTATAATAAATATAATATAAACTTCCACGGTACATTCCATAAATGAGGTTTTGATTGATTTCCAAACTGTATCATCCAAACCTGCTTCATCAGTATGTGATTAAAAATAACTGTAGTTGACAGCTTGATCCAGATATGAACATATTTCATATATCATTGTCATGATTTAATACAGCTCTTTCTGGAGTTAAAAAGGAATGATTTCAATAGCAATCACTCCAAGATGAGCTGTTGTTACTCGTTGTGTTTCCAGCCCTCAGACAAATAAATTATAAGTTAAATTAATACCAGCAAAAGAAGTAAAGCCTAAAAGTAAAAACAACTAAAATTTTTTACAACAAAAAAAGCAGCGACAGAGAGAAATAATGTAAAAATAATTTCTGATATATTTTGTATGAAATCACCGATTTACGTAGATATCACAAATTACTTTTTTAGGTTGAATCACAGAATTATTTTTCATTTTTTCGTGATGTAGTTTAAAGGAGCATTCATTTTATGTATTTATTGCATATAATTAATCCTAGGTAAAGTATTTCTACTTAATTTTATTACCATGGTCGGTTCTAGAACAATAATCCCAAATATAACTAGCTGTCATAGCAGAAGAATTATAAAAACATTTAGATTTAAAAAATATATTTATAAGTATGTGGTAATGATATTTAAGTCAGTTACATTTATTTAAAATGACAGTGGTACTTATTATTTGAAAAAGTCGATTCATGAAATCTAAACCAGCAATTTCTCTTCATATTTAAATTATGAAAGTATGATTGCTGATACGACCAATATGTTTTACAAACTTTAACAAAAGTTCTTTGGTGCTCCAGTTCTCCAAACGATTTCCATTTCTATTCGCTAAGTTCGGCAGTTTGTGAGAACTAACTGTCTGTGAAATATTTCGAGGTGTCTGCGAAGCTTTATTATGAAGGTGAAATCAACATTCGTTGAAAGCGATCGCGCTAGTTTTTGGTATGAAATAAAATTATGCTTAAGGACACTTGCTCAAATACGTGTATATCAGTTCATTAAGGTATATTTCTTAATATCGAAGTCAAGCTGATTAACAGAAATTTAAAAAGTGTGCTTTTTTAGACTTGTTGTTTTTAAGAAGAAATACAACGCATTTAATAAGAGTTTGCCATTATGTTTAAAAAATGATTTCGGGCTGATATGCGTAGATAAGCAGTTTTATATAACCCCACCAAAAATAGTTCAGCGGTGTTAAATCGCAACGCCACAGAAAATAAAGAAATATGGACCAATGATTCCCTTTACCCAGCACACCAAAAGGTGACTTTGAATGAAAAAATTTTTTTTACAAGATAAAAATAAAAAACCCAAAAACATGGTTATTTGAATTTTTCACATAAATTTTGAGGATATCTGAAAGAAGATCCTTTCATTATCTACAATATTGCTATATAACTTTTTATTTAGGATATTTTATTTATCATTTTTATTTTATTATTTATTAATGTTTGTCCAATGTTTCAACCAACTATGAACTTCTTTCTTTTATTTATTATTTTCAAAGGCCTCTGCACTAATCTAAAATTTCGACACTTAGAGCCATTTAAGTATGCTTGTTTTAAGAAAGCAATGTATTTGAAAATAATTTTTGTAGAATTTGACGTAGCATTTATAGGAAAATTTTCTGAAATTTCCAACATACCTCATCTGCACATGCAAATATAAGCTATATACATATTGTCATGCATGCATGCATACGAACGTGGGAATATAAAAGAAGCAAACTCTGTTGGGCATGCAGTAAATCAACAGACTCGCATGCCATGCGAAATATGCAAAATTATACAAATTAACAGAATAATACGGTTCGTTCAAATTTATTTCACAATATTCTATACACACGCTTCCATTGGAGGTAATAATACCGAAGAAAAAAATGTGTACAAAATTTCATATCGAAATTTCAAAAACTCAGGAGCTAATTCGCGTATATACTTGTATATACAGATAGACGAACGGACAGACCATCACTTAGCTTCATTACTACATTTGGCTTCGTGTCCGAGAAATTTATATTAAAATTAACCCAATTAACTCAAATGAAGTATGTATATGTGATATTATAATAACAAGGAAGAACTGAACCAAAGTTGCCAAAATTAGTAATTGGGTACATCAACTAGATGATAAAAATCAGTGGTCCTAGGTCTAAGCCTATTTCATTCATAATCGTCTTCAAAGCACATAATTTAAAAAAAAAAAACTTGTCCATTTAATTTCATTAAAGTATTACACATCCGATAAAGAATCAACAGTTTAATGCAACGAACACAAGAAAAAGGCCTCGAAACACAAACACACATAAAATTACGACATTTTGTGCCTACCGGGAATAGCATGACGTGAGAACGTTTAATGAAGAAAAGGGGCACCCTGATTACGTTTAGTCAGTAAAAGATTTTTTTTTAATTCTCTTAACATCTCTTAATTTAAAATACTTTTCCCATTTATGTTTTTTATGCATATTTACATTATATTCATACAATATTATACTTTAATATATTAAGTGGTAAACTATTTTAGCACATAAGCCTGAAGAATATTTAACATTTGTTTTGTTATATATAAATACATACGACTGTTAATAAAGTGAAACTAATGTAATATGTGTCCCTAACATATATTCGTGTATCTGAAAGATGTACTGAATTCAAATGTGAATGGTCTGAAGTGAAGTAAAAAATATATACATATATAAAAAAACATAAAAAAATTAAAATTTAATTATTCACGTAAACGTATATATCTTTTGTTGGTGGAAAAGTATATTTTATTATTTTCTCACTTTATACACCAAACAGCATCCCCACTTCACAATTTGGTCCACAAAAAAAGGCAAATGGCAACCGTGCTCTGGGAAGAAATTTACGGACCGCATAATTCACCGTGCATTACTAGGAACTCTACGTACAGCTAACAGCAACAGAGATGACATAACTTTCATGAGGGACGACATAAATGCGAAAATTGCTCCTAAAAGAAGTAACTTGCAGCTGGAAAGGCAAGAACGACATGATCAGGCAGACCGCATAAGAGACGATCGGCGTAGTAAAGTTCACCCAGCAGAAACTTTGGATATCTGATTTCACTTAGAGCATCATACAGCAAAGAAACGAAATTAAAAGGCAGCTTATAAATAATGATTCTGTATGACCATCTTGGGAAAAATTGGTAAGAAACGAAAGGAGACAGTTCATTCAAATAATAGTTAGTGACATGCGTCGAGCGGTTCGAATAATACCATCAAACACCGGAGTTGACCTCTCTTTTCTTTTCTCTATGCAATAGTCCTAGGTGACGTCATGCTTACTCTACACAAGAAAATAGGTATCGTAAGGAAGATAACGTCGCAACTCCTAGAGATAGTCAATAATCCAGTCGACCTGGCATGTACTGTCTGACAAGATATAAACATAACAAAAACAAGAGCCGTGAGAATTAATCACTCCAGCAGGAGTCAATTAAACATTTACAGTTGAGTTCGTCGACAGCTTCTGCTACCTCGGAAGCATTATAATAACTGTCGGAAGAGCTAAAGAGGGTACCAACTATAGGATGAGCAATGTAAAAGCGGCATATGAAAGACTGAAATCGTTGTGGGCAAGCTCGAAAATATTCAGAAGCACATAGGTGAAATCGACGCTGTTGTATGGAAGCGAATCATGGATGGTCTTGAATTGCACCAACAATGCCTACGAATCATCTGCAGAATATTATGGCCTAAAACAATCTGCAATCAAGAGCCATGGAGGCAATATATTTTTTAGAGATTAATATGTTAATTGATTGTTATATTAATAAATGGACTAAATATAATATAACTCAACTTCCGGAAGGCTCATATCATAACGGTATACATTAGATAAACAAACTGTTGAATTGTTTAGGTTGGAATACGTTTGTTGAAGTGGTGTCATCCCTTGAGAATGATCTTTCTGTTAGACTTTTTTATCTGCCGTTTGCTCTGGAATAGCTTAAGCCCTGATTATTTACGATGTCGTTCTTCAAATTTTTCATGATAGTTTCTGTGAATAAGTGGCTTCTTTCTCTTTAAAAGTCCTCATCCATCTTTGAAGACCATTAGAAGTGCAGCGTTGTGACATCCTCGTTTTCTACTTCATTGTAGTCTTTATTATTAATAGATACATTTCTGCTTGTTTTAGAAAATCTGAACCTTACAAAATCTGTGAAGTATAGTTCTTCCAATTGATCGAGCCTTTAAGAGTAATGCTCCAGCACACTCGACACATACATGTATGTATGTAGGTCCGTAGAATCCTTCTGTTAGGCATTCAATTCACCCTCTTGGATTTATTATCCTTAGTCAGTTGCTTGGTTGTGATGAATTAATAAATACCTCTCCATTACTGGATCCTGGTATATGCAGTCCCAAGATATTATAATCCACTTCTTGAGCCCATATTTTCGTAATTTTGATACTCCTCTCTGATATTTGTTATGCAGTTCAACCGTGTAGTTTCTTGTTCTGGTAGATCCGTTGAAATTAATGATTTCCGTATTTTTTGGATTGGGCTTTCTGTTGCTCAATACTTTCCAAATTATCTAAGGGGGAAAAGTATTTGTTTCCATGATATCGGCGGATATAGCATGTTGTATTATAACACTTTTTTCCACGTAGATCTCTTGAGCGTATCTGCTGATTCGGTCGACGGTTTTGCATCGCTGATTGTTTGTGCCATAAAAATCATATATTGAACAACTTTGTGAAATATATTTACGATAGTTTGCTGGCAAAGCCGTTAGAGCGGCAAAGGAAGCGGTGACAATCGGCGAGCGTTCGTTTATTTTTTTCGGCCCATCTCGGATTTTCCACCAACAACACAATGTTGTGACACTTTGTCGTCGTGTCAGTCCTTTGACACATTGACTCTTTGACATGAAAAACATTGGTTGTCCGGATCAAGGGAGAAGGATGAAGCAATGAGTGTACATATAAATATATGTACATATGTATATATGTTGCATGTAGGCAAATTTACATACATTATCCCTGCCAACCAAAAGTGGTTAAAAACTATAGGCGGCGTGACAATCTTCACCACTTTCTTCTTACACGCACGTATACGTGTGAGCAGGTATCCCTTTTGCAATTGTTCAAAAGTTTCATACAAAAAACATATATGTACATAGGTAACTGCTCCAATTTTCCCATTTTTATTCTTTAAAATTCATAATTCTTTAAACGGTTTGTGTGCACTAAAATGGTCTCAATAAGCACTAGTACTGGTCAGTTTGTTAGTACTAAAATGAGCAGTACTACCAGAGAACGTAAATGGACGAGAAGGTGCAAATTGAATTTTGTATGATGCTCGATTGGACGGCTAACAATATAATTTATAACAACGTTCTCTGACAAAATACGTATCTCCCAACATAAAAAGAAAAATGAAATGAAACGAATGAGAAAACAAAAAATGCAAATGCCACTTCACATATGCATGATTATTTTTTGCCATATTAACGATTTTTATGATGAAAAATTGATAAAATATAATTATTTTGTACAAATGCTACAATGATAATATGTGAAAGATTATGCAAAAAATGATATTTTACTATTTTCATAATTTCAATTGTTACAGAATTAATAATTTATTTATGTACATATGTACATCAATATGTTATATTATATAATATAATAATATATTATCACTTGTCAATAAATACATGTGCGCGCACTGCACTAAGTAAGTATGTATGTACAAATATGTGCGTTAGTTTATTTTTCGGCACAGCTCGGATTTTCTACCAACAACACAATGTTGTGACGCTTTGTCGTCGCGTCAGCCCTTCGACAGATTGACTCTTTGACATAAAAGCAAAAAACGTGAGCTTCGAGCATTGGTTGTCCGTGTCAACGGAGATTTCAAATGAAGCAATGGTTACAAATATTTTTCTTTCATATTTCTTTACATGCACACATGATATGAAAATGCCGACGGCAATACACAATTCTATACTTTTGTGACTCGATTATGGTTCAAGTACATGAATTATTTAAGAAATATATCAAAATACTTTATTAGTAATAATTTAAAAGTATTTTGATATATTTCTCATAATAAAGTAAAAATGAATTAACATAAAATAATTTAAAAAATAATAAATAATGGTTCAATAAAAGGAAATATATTTCAAATGGCATATCAATATTCCCAGTTTGGCATACATATTATATTCTCTTCAATATTCGCCGGTTGGTTATGTTAAGAGAGTGTATGTGTACAGATTCACCGCGGTTATAAAAGCGAGAAATATTATTTGTTTCTCCTGCGTGTAAGGTGAACTCCTTGATAAAATTTCACAAATGTTCGCTGTCGAACCTGCACCTTCTTGTTAGCAGTCCATTTTGGACCCGTCGATATAGATTGAGATAGTAACATACTAAACCTCTTCTCCAATCACGTCTAGAGAGTACTCTTACCTGGAAGTAATCCAACCTTGGAAAGGTTATTCATAATGCATTGAAAACGTTTACAAATAACTAGTTTTGCTGACCACTCATAACGCGTTTCCTTTGTACTAGTTATTGACAATGGTAATAAATGTATTCCAAAATGTATTGATATCCATATCTCTTTAGAAATAATTATCACTCAACCTCAGAGTTTATTGAGATATTATCTTATCGGGAAGGCTTTCCACTAAATTTTTGAATCAATGGTTGTATTTCCGAACTTTTTTCCAAAAAGTAATACTTATTATAGGTACAAGTACATATATATTAATTAAGATGTTAGCTATAATCTCACTTATTCCTTTATCGCTCAATTTATTTTGAATAAAATCTTCATATACATATGTTTCCAATAAAAATTTAATAACATTTTTTCTATTTGATGATTAGCTTTTCGTCCCCGTGGAATTTAACAAAAAGTTTGCAGAGTTTACGATAATTTATATATTCTATAGTTTGCGTATAAAAATACCTATTCTAATTTTAAAGAAATTCTTTTATTTTGTGAATAATAATTGGCTTTTCAAATCTCTCCAATTAACCGATTTTTTTCTTTTAGGAAAACTATCTTAACGCAAAATTTCAAAAAAAAAATTTTTAATTTCCAAAGTTATAACTGTCTTTGTTGACCCAGTTCCAAGAAAATATCCTTGCGGTGACAATCATAAGTCCTTGGAAATTTATTTAAAATCAATCGGATAAAAAAATTAGTTTTATAAATAGATAATCCTGGACCTGATCAAATCTTTTTTTTCAAACATTATCAAAATGGCGGCCTCAGGAAATTGTTTTCTAGATTTTTGGAAAAAAAATCGTGATTAAAAAAATCGAAATTTTTGAAAAAAAAATCTTTCGATCAGGCCCGTGTTTATTATGTATTCTAAAAGCTGTATAAATTTCGTAAAATCTATCGAGTAGCAGTTGTCACCAGTTCAAAAAACATAGTTTTGAGAAAAACGCATTTAAAGTTTATCGGATATGCTTGAAATTTTCAGAGAATATTTTTAAGATATTACATTTAACGAAAACGCAACAATTTATTATATTATTTGAAAAGCAACTCTATTGGCATTCTTCTTACGTGAACATCCTACGTTTCCATGGTTAAAGCAAGCCTTAGTTAAATCTATTCTAGCTTTGCTTAACGTTTGCCCTTGTGACTTGTCGATCTAGTGATCGAACTGAAAGTAGAGTTTCAAGGTAGACGATTTATCGAGTAAATCCGTTACAATTGGTGTCTGAAGTGGAATTGTCAATAAAAATCCCATAAGAGATAATTGTTTCAAAACGACTAAGATTAATGAACCGAAGATTCAACATCTAAAAGAGAGATGGAAAACGTGGTTTAATGAAATATAGAATAAAATCCGAATTACGATCACGGTTGCGACAGGCCATGGAAGCAGAAAACATTAATGTAGACGAATACGTCTTTAAATCGGAAACACATTTAGGAAAAACGAAAATTTTCTTTACAAGTTTGACGGCATTTTAGTAGTTGTCAACGCAAATATTGTATTTCAAGTCTGAAGAACAAGAGGCCGCGAATAAAAGGACAGATTTCGGAAAAGGAGGATAAAATTGGCGCTTATTTAAATGAGTCTTTGCAGAAAAATCCAGATTTGAAACATGTAATGCATGAAGTGGAGCTGAACAAACTTGCAACAAAAGAATATATATATACTTGTAAAGCCCAGTCGCAAATGCATATTGGGCACAGTAGATCGGTATAAAGTTAAAAGGTGTTTGGATGCTTACATCGAGTAAAGCGAACAGAAGATGGGCAAAGCTCCCAGGCTCTTATGATTGTTCATAAGTATTTGCAAATCTTTTGAGAACCACATTTGCGCCCAACGATGGATATGAGATAAACTGTGAAAATAGTTGGTTGGATCCACACATCAGCATTTCTCCAGTTACTAGTACAGAAGCTAAAAATCTTATCGGGAACATAAGGTTCAAAAAAGCTCATGGGGTCGATTTAATAACCGGGGAAATATTACGCAACTTACCAAAGAACGTAATCATCTCATACCAGCACATCAATTTGGCTTTCGTGACCACCATTCAATAATTGATCAGGTGCACCGAACTGTTAATTTCGTTGAAAATACAATGGATAAAAGGAATGTTTGTTCGGCGGAATGTTCGTTAAAATGCATGTTACCCAAACAATATTGCGAAATAATTGCTTCCTACTTAAAATATAGATACAATCCACAATAAACAAGAGCATGTTTACTCTAACTTGCAACCGATAGAAGCGGGTATTCCCCAGGTAAGCGTGTTGGGGCCAATGCTTAATTTTCTTTCAACCAGTGACATCCGAACTGACCCAAGTTATGTATTGTAACAGCGATATTTGCGGATGACACAGCATTGTTAGCAGCAATCAATGCAATTACGAAGTGGGCATCTAAGTGACGCATCAATTCATGTCGACTTTACATTGAAAAAATTGGCATATCGTCCTGATTCGAACACACGATTGTATATGAAGATTAAGACAATACGCGACGACGGCTAATTTTATAGCCGACCGCGGCGGCAAAAACGGCATCACTATATCAAAGAAAGATTATTTTCAGTAGAAATATTAAGGATTTTCAAAAATAATGTAAGAAAATGTCTGCGTTAGCAATATTAAGATTGTTTATGTTTGGTTTCGTCATTTATTGTGATATTTTTGAGCGCTGAATATACACTAGCTGCGACGAAAATCGTCCGTTTTGTGTTTTACACGGCGGCAACACTCGGCGAAAATCCGTCCGACAGCGCCACCGAGTACGACGAATATTCGTCGTCGCCCGTATTGTGTTTAAGCTATTATATAAATATTCCTCCTATACCACATCATAACAGGGTTAGGTATCACTTTAGATAATGCTCCTTGGTACGTTAGATCTGCTGACTGACACCGTGTCTCTAGGCGTGAATTCAGTGGTAAAGAGAATAATCAAAATTGCAAACGAACTGAGGCCTTGACAGCATGTTAATGAGGGGGTTTCCTGATTCATCGAAACTGCTGGGCGAGAAATCCGGTTGAAACTTAAGAAGCCTTCCGACCTATTAAGGAACAGTAGCAGCAAATGTATTTCATTAACATTTAGTTTTTAAGTATTTTATTTTTTATTTTATTTAGAAATTAATAGTTTGTTTTTTTATATACTAGGTACAGTTGTAAAAATTAATATAAAAACAAGTAAAGTAGGGCTACGTTCGGATGTAACTGAACATTTTATACTTTTGCAAAGTCAAATGGTATACTACAATAGTTTGAGAAAAAAAAATATTAATACTAACTGACCGACATATTCGGCATAAAACTGGTTAGAATAACGAAAAACATTGTAAGTAGTACTTATATGGAAGTTGAGGGTAGTATTAACGCGATTTTATCAATTTTTGCCATACCAACTACTACAAATATGCCACATACACCCTCAATGCTTCCAGGATTTCATTGAGGTACCTCACATACCATCACCAATCATATGTAGTTAAGTCAGCCGAATGTTCAAAAATCCTGATATTTGTTATATGAGGGCTAGGTAGTTTTCTCCCAATTTTATCCATTTTAGACACAAAGATACCTACGCTGTTATAAGTAAAACCCGCGCTCTCATTTGCATTGAGTTAACTCACATATTGGCCGATATATGCGGTATAAAGTCATCCGGAAGTTCAAAAATCTTTATATTAGGTATATGAGGTATATATGAAGTATTGTTCCGATTCAACCCATTTTTGACACAAAAACATACTATTATCGAGAGTTTCATTTATTAATTTTATCTTAAGAATGTCCATTATATATTGTATTATATCTTACACATTGACCGATATTTTCGGTAAAAAGTCAACTATAGGCACTGGGGTCCACATATTCAGTACCTAGGGGCTTAAACAGTTTTGGTGCGATTTAGACAATTTTTTGTCACAAGGTGGCATACTTCAAACGCATTATTCATGCAAAGTTTTCCCTCGATACAATTATTGTTGCTTGATTTGAATAGTGGAAAGTCAAAGAATCAGATGAAATTTAAAGTGGTGTTATATGGGTAAAGGGGGAGTAGAGAAAGAATGAGCTGATCGATGTAAACAAAGCTACAGCTGAGAGGAGTCCATGGAGAAACGTCAAGTCCGCCTAGGGGTCGAGTTTCTATTAACAGAAAATGGTTGCATCTTGCTATTTTCTTTTAATTTATGAAAAAGTTGTCCAAAAAATATTGGTTATATGTAAAACTTTAATATGTTTTCAAATTAAAATAAGCTTATATTAATATATGTTCTTAAAGGAGTGGCTATTATTGGCAAATTTTAGAGTAATTACGATATATATTTATGCCTTTTTTTAACTGTGGTAACTTAATAAATATTCACCACAGAAAAATGTAAGGTGCAATTAAGCAACCATGTCAAATAACGGGGTGCAGAAAATGCTTATTCAACGAAACTGAGGGCAATGTTTATAAATTTCCAACACAATCTTCGTAAAATAATGAATATTTATATTTCTCCTGATAAAACTGGTCACACAAGAACTTTTATCAATAAGCAGGTGTGTATTAGTGTGTTTGAGTAAAAGTTGTTAATAAGTTCAAATGCCAGTATTGCTATTGAGCATTGCGTAACAGTGTTGCGCAAGCTAATTTTAAATTACTTTTTAAAAAAAAAATATAATATATCCACCGTATTTTATACCCTTATACCATGTTTTATACTATAAAGATATTGCAACTTCAACAAATAATTTATTTTCGGAGTCTATATTTAAAAACTAAACTTAGAACTATATAACAATATCGTAATTTATTTATGTTAAGAGTTATATGTTTAATATTGTACGTATTATAATCGCTACATGCTGAAATACAGAGACAGCTATATGATATGCCTACCGTGTTTTATACTATAAAGATATTGCAACTTCAAAAAATAATTTATTATAGAAGTCTATATATTTAAAAACTAAACCAAGAACTATATAATAATATGATAATTTTGTATGTCAAAAGTTGTAATAAACTATTGTACATATATCCCCGTTAATTGCTGATATATAAAACGTAAATAAAATTTGTGATTAAATAAATCTATACTTAAATTAGAGAAAATATCGGCACAGTAATTATTTCTTGATATAAGTACAATGATAAATTTTGCTTTATTGTTTAAATGACTTATTATCACTTGTATGACAGTGATAAGTTTTGCTTTTTTGGGTATATAAATTCTTATTACTTATAATATCAAATTCTGTTACAATAGTAATTTCTTCCCGTCCGCTCATAGTTAAATTGAATTTTCAGTTTGTCCATTATTAAGTTATTTAAAATGCTTAAAAATATACCGCATATTTACCTATATCAACATATTATAATATCATATATTGTTAGCATTAAACATCAATTAATAACCAAAATTTAAAATATTTTTAAATAATTATTTAGGCGTTTTCTGCTATGCGCAACCCGTTTTAACCCCTCGCCACCCTAACTCACCATGGCCACCATGTTGGTATTATTATGAACGTACGCCTCAGAGGTAGCGAAACTAATGTGAATGGGACTCTATCCCTTATACCATGCTGCTGATGGATTCACCAATCCACTCACATTTATTATGTCAGCACTGACAGTCAAATGAACAGTAAAATGACTGTCAATGTTTACAATTTTTCCAAAAGCAAATTCTGTATGCGTCGAAAAGAGACAGAATACATTTCCATAGAAGTTTCGAGAAGTTGTGAAATACCTACTTATGTAGTTATTATTCCGTGCGGTAAACTAAAAGTGTTGCGTGCTTCTCTGCAATAACTATTTTTGTGTTAAAAAAAAAATTAAAAAATTAATAAATAACGAAGGAGTTTCAAATATAATATACGTAAGTTATTATTAAGTTTAAAATAAAATTATATTTTTAGTTAATTTTCATTTTTATTTAGGCAATTTTAAATACCGAAATATTCATGAACTGGAATAACACGTACAGCAGAGCTTTTGAAAGAAGCAAGCATGGAAACAAGCGAAAATTTCTTTTTATAATTTATTACTTATTTATATTTTTGTTACACTCTTTTTTATATTTATGTATATTATTATATTTTAATTAAAAGTTTTGAATTTAATAAAGAAAAAATTATATTATCTACTGCGGAAAAGAATTTTTCACTTGTGATAGATTTACAATCAAAACTGACAAATTGCAGCTCTGATGATAATGGTCAGCAATGACTCAGAAAAAGACATGAGACTGAGCAGTATAGATATATGACTGTCACTGTCCTTTTAGAGTTTAGTAACAATCCTTACAAGAAATTTTTATGTCAGTCGTGACGAACAGTTTACTTGTCTACTGACCTACACTGTTATTGTTAAACAGAGACATCGTCGAATTATATTGCTAACATGAATAAAAATGAAATAGCTGAATTCTTTAGTACTGTCATCATTGACACGTCAAATGAATATTAAAATTACTGTCAATGTGATGGTTGTTAACATAAAACGTTTATCAACCCTATTCATCACATGTCAACACTTATCTCTTCGCGTAGAAGCTAAACGGGACCCATAAAATTCCATATAAGTTTCTCAACAACTGCGCACAACAATTTTTATGGCACAAACAGTCACCGACGCAAAATCGTGAACCGAATCAGCTGATACGACCTATCTTATGAGAGCGCAATGTAAATGAACAATGTCCACCGCTTCTACCGTTTGGATTTTTTCCATAGAAACGAGTGAGCTGAGAGTGAGAGAGCAATCTATTGCAACGCAGGTTTCCCAATCTCAATATTTTGTAGTAATTAAAAAATGAACTTTAATATATTTAAAATTTTATTAAAATGACTCAAAATCACACTCGAATACACTTATTTATAAATAGGTACACTATTTTTATACTCTCGCAACCTGTTGCTACAGAGTATAATAGTTTTGTTCACCTAACGGTTGTTTGTATCACCTAAAACTAATCGAGTTAGATATAGGGTTATATATATATAAATGATCAGGATGAAGAGACGAGTTGAAATCCGGGTGACTGTCTGTCCGTCCGTCCGTCTGTCCGTCCGTCTGTCCGTCTGTCCGTCCGTCCGTGCAAGCTCTAACTTGAGTAAAAATTGAGATATCTTTATGAAACTTGGTAGACATGTTTCATGGTACCGTGAGACGGTTGGTATTGCAGATGGGCGTAATCGGACCACTGCCACGCCCACAAAACGCCATTAATTAATTAAAACAAATAACTTGCCATAACTAAGCTACGCAATAAGATACAAGACTGTTATTTGGTACACAGGATCACATTAGGGAGGGGCATCTGCAGTTAAAATTTTTTTTTAAAAAGTGGGCGTGGTCCCGCCTCTAATAGGTTTAATGTGCATATCTCCTAAACCGCTAATGCTATAATAACAAAATTCACTGGAAGCAAATGTTTTTAGCACTTCTATTGACGGTGTGAAAATAGTTGAAATCGGGTGGCAACTCCGCCCACTCCCCATATAACGGTACTGTTAAAAACTACTAAAAGCGCGATAAATCAAGCACTAAACACGCCAGAGACATTAAATTTTATCTCTGAGATGGTATAAGATGACTTTATAGGAACCGTGTTCAAAATTAGACAGTGGGCGTGGCACAGCCCACTTTTAGGGGAAAACCCATATCTTGAGATCTGCTTAACCGATTTCAACCAAATTCGGTGCATAACGTTCTTTTCATGTTTCTATGTCACAGTGCGAAAATGGGCGAAATCGGACTACAACCACGCCTACTTTCCATATAACACCATTTTAAATTCCATCTGATTATTTCACTTTCCACTATGCAAATCAGGCAACAATGACTGTATCGGGATAAAACTTTGCGTGAATAATGCGATTAAAGTATGCCACCTTGTGGCCAAAAATTGTCTAAATCGAACCAAAACTGTTTAAGCCCCTAAGTACTAAATATGTGGACCCCAGTGCCTCTAGTTGACCTTCTACCGAAAATATCAGCCAATCCACAAAGAAATCTCAAACGAGTATACTATTTGACTTTGCGAGAGTATAAAATGTTCGGTTACATCCGAACTTAGCCCTTCCTTACTTGTTAATAGTTGGATTTTAGTTCTTAGCTTTAACATTATTAAAAATTATAACTAAAAAACTAAATGTGTAAGAAATAGAGTATACAAATAGAACAATGGCAACGTTGGAGAAGTGAAAGCCAAAGAGAACAACTGTATTGTATATTAAATTTTTATGTTATATGATGTTTTAAAAATTTTATAATATGAAAACACGTGTATCGTTATATAGGCCTACTCGGGGACCGAGCACCTAAAAATAATATCAAAATGCAAAATACCCAAAAGTTATTTTTAAAATTCCCAATATATTTTCTTTCGACAGTGGAATGATAACTTTTGACAAATTTGGTTTGATACGGGCGGTAAGTACGGAAGGGAGGAATGTCGGTGACTGTTTGGGCTATAACTGTTCTTCTCTTGAACATTTGGATAATGAGCGTATTTGTTTAAGAGCTTGACGTACCACATCATCTGCAGTCGACACACTTCGAAGACCCTATCACTAGGATTGACTAGCCTTAAATCGCTGTCATCCTTATAATTTCTTGCTCTGATTAGGGCCTCCGAATACAGCGTTAAATCGCTCTGTGTCTTCGTCATTGTCTTAGTGCATTTTTCACAATGAATCTTACACAGAATTTTCTGGTATATACCATAGCCTGTATAATACCGCTTGATTTGGACGTCAGCTTTGTCGTCCTCTTTAACAAAATTCTCGTCTGGAATTGTAAATGTTTCCAAGTCGAGTTACTCATATTCCGGTTCGTTTCCCAGTATATCTAGATGACGATCTTCGGGGCCTAGGTTCCAATCTAAATTTATATCGTCATCATCCCCGCAATCAGCCCCCTTGTCCTGAAAATTTTGTCTAAAAATTTTCATTGAAATTAAACGACCTACAATATGTTGGATTTCATAGGCAGAGGGGTGGCTATTGATACCCTGACTTGCCCGGACTCTATAAAAAGAGTTTTCCAACGCATCTTGATTCATTTTCCCAAGGAATATATAACTTAATTCATTTTTACCCCTAAATAGCTCTTCGCTCAACTGTATCATTCCAATAATTGTGGAACAGAACACATTAATACATTTCACTTGAGCATTGGTCGGAAGTTTCATTGACTTAAGATACTTTATATAATCATAGAGGCGTTGGACCTTCCCGGAGTCGTTCTTTAATAGCGGATATTTTAACGACTTCAAGAGATGGCAATAGTCACATAAGCAATATATCTTAGAATTTTCGTGCATATAAAAGGGTCTCTTCAGAAATTTTTAGCTAATTGAAAAGTGAAGAATTTGCAGACCCTTGATCGCAGACTAAAGCCTTTACATTTAGATCAATTGACTTTAGTGCTGCAATATTTTTATTCAGAATTTCTTCCAATTTTTTTGTGGAAAGTCCATTTTGGAAATATAGTATGAAAACACATATTTCCAATGTGAACTTAACCCTTTTATCATAAAAAAACAACACTTATTACTGAAAGTCATTTCACGATGGCCTTCCCCAAAATCCACAAACCCATCAATAACATCTCTAAAACTATTATAAGTTAGGTCGGACTTTATTGTTATTTCGTCAAATAACAGAACGCAATTTCGTTCTAAAACGGACATTTTTTTGGAAATTTTTTCTAAATTTCCCATGACATTGGCATCGAAGCCAGGGACAACATACCTAATGGGGCGCCATCGCAAAAGGGATCTCGTACTTGGTAAAGCGAGACCTAAATCGTCACGCATAAAACTATAAGATTTGTTGGACATGTAATTAATATTTTGTGCCAATGCCCTTTCCTCATCACTAAAAACAGTGCGCTTCGTGACGATCATCCTAGCGAATGTTTTAGCATCAGAGCTTGAAGATTCATCCGCAATTATTGCACTTTTTCTAAGATCTTGATATTTAATTTCTAAATCTCTAATCACCCCCTCTAACTCTTCGATCTTTCTATTCAATTTAACCGCATTACTTTGATAGTAACGTGCTGATCGAGCAAATCGTTCGCGGCTATCTAATGCACAGCCCTCGTCGTTACTTTGTGGTTCTAATCCTAATCTATTATCCTCTAAAATGGAAAATCTTTCGAATTCCCTCAAAGTTATGTCGTCCTCTTATTCTCTACTTCCTAAAGCTACTTTAGGACGACCATAAGTGACAGTGACGGGCGGGCACACCCAACTAGAGTCAGCACTAGATGAGCTACGACTTAGTGCTGGCTCTAATCTCAAACAAGGTAAAAGCCCCAGACAAAAGTTTGTACTTAGTGACGTACTGTGAATCAAAATGATTTCGGCAAATAAAAAGGGTATCGGAAGGCGACACGACTAAGTTGCGAGCCTTTACCCAACTCTGTCGAACATCTTCCTCTCGCGGAAATGTAAAAAGCGTTGTCGCTCTCTTCACGCAGCTGCTAATACAGCATCTTTTTTTTTTAATTAATTCCCCATATGTATGTATATAATTCAATTAAAATACAAAAATGTTATCTTATTTATATAAATAATATACTATATATTATTTATATATAGAAAAAATATATATAAATAATAATAATATTGCATATTCTATATAGGTTTACTCTACCCCCGTAATATGTACATATCACACAACATCACTCGGAAAAAAATCGGACACACCCGTATACTACCTACCACACCCGGGAGTACCACTCATAACCACACCGTGCACATATATCACCACACATGATGACACCTCAAACCATAAACTAACTTATATCAGAGAACTTAGAACAACTTTCTTTTCTTTTACATTCTCTGCTTATACAACATATAGAGCTTATACATACATAAATATAAAATTATACACTGCGATATTTAAACAAGTAAGGGAGGACTAAGTTCGGGTGTAACCGAACATTTTATACTCTCGCAACTAGCAAGGATAAAAGCCCGGGAAATTATTTCATGTTTACTCAAGTTACAACTTGCACAGATGGACGGACGGACATACGGACAGTCACCCGGATTTCAACTCGTCTCTTCATCCTGATCATTTATATATACATAACCCTATATCTAACTCGATTAGTTTTAGGTGATACAAACAACCGTTAGGTGAACAAAACTATTATACTATGTAGCAACATGTTGCGAGAGTTTAAAAATACCTCATACAACGTTTAAATTAAAATAAAGAGCACTCACCAAGGTGGAGGGTGGGCACAGCATATGCCTTCAACTTCTTCATACACTGCATTTCGTTCGAAGTGCTTAATACAAACGAATGCATTGTGGGTGGGTAAATCCTGTGTTGATGGGATCTGCAAATTTTTTCACCCACTTCTGGAAGTCCTCCTCGTTCCTGGGGAAAAAAAATAATCTTCTGGAAGATTCTGTCGTGCACTCCCGCTCGCGACACTTTCTAACATTTTTACTCGCCATTTTATTTTAAATAAAACTAAAAAGCGCAAAATCGAATTGGAGAACGAATTTAACCTTTCGCGACGAAATTCTTTAAGAACTAAAATTCCGTTGACGATTTCTTCTTCAACTTTAATTTTTGGCGCAATTTCCCCAGTAAACGACATATTAGACTTAGAAAAAAATGTAACTACTTGCATATAGTACAGAAGAACTTTTTAAATCAAAAGCAGAATTCCCTCTTTAACTTTCAATTTGGCGCAATTTCTCAAGTAAAATATACATATGTGTATTAGTAGAAAAAATCTAACTACTTACATATAGTATACATGAACTTTTCCAACCAACCATAAAACACCTGCATATAAATATATATATGTATATGTATATATTAGCTTTGTCCCAATTGAATTTGGCGCAATAAAGCATACATATGTATGTGCATTAGACTTAGAAAAAATCTTACTTTCCCCAGGAAAACATACATAAATCTAACTACTAGCATAAAGTATACAAGAAGTTTTCAAATCCAAAAGCAGAATCCCCATATAACTTCCAATTTGGCGCAATAAAACATACATATGTGCATTAGACTTAGAAAAAATCTTACTTTCCCCAGTAAAACATACGTATGTGTATTAGACTTAGAAAAAATCTAACTACTAACATATAGTATACAAGAAGTTTTCAAATTCAAAAGCAGAATCCCCTTATAACTTCCAATTTGGCGCAATAAAACATATACATATATGTGCATTAGACTTAGAAAAAATCTAAATTTCCCCAGTAAAACATACATATGTGTATTAGACTTAGAAAAAATCTAACTACTTGCATATAGTACAGAAGAAGTTTTCAAATCCAAAAAACACCTGCATATAAATACACATGTACTTATGTATATATATATTAGCTTTGTGCACATTGATACTCTTCGATTTATATATTAACATATTATTTCTCATTTACCCCTCAATCCAGCTTTATATGCGCTCTTGCTGTTAAATCAGAGAACTTAAAACAATTTTAATTATTTGTTTCTCGAGCATCTGTGGTGAACTCCTTGATAAATTCCTACAAATTCTTCGCTGTCGAACCTGCACCTTCTCATTGTTTTAAGTTCTCTGGTTAAATGTACACTGTGGTGAAACACGCTCATCGTTTTCAGTTCCCCTGCGAAACGTGAAATATTTTGATATTGGCCGCACTGTGAACCTTCTCTATGATATACGTTCTCCGCGTGTAGCACGCTTCTGTTTAAAACTCTTTTGGGTTTTGTGTTAAAAATATACATTGTTAAATAATTAAGTTACCAGCGGATAGAGTTCTCAATGCTTTATTAGGATTTGTACAATTGTGAACGGTTTGCTTGACATGTCCTCCGACATTTATAAAAGTTCAACAGAATTTTAAAATACCGTAACTTTAAATATGCGTAAACAAACATAATTATAAAGAGAAATGAATGATAAAAGAGATATGACAAATATAAAGCTTAGATAAGACAGTATTGCCAGATCAGACTTGACATTATAAGAAAATAATCTTAAACTAATGTAAATAATCCTAAACATAAGTACATTTTAATGAGAGAGGGGAGTTTTCAAATATAACATACACTGATTGGGGAAAGACGTACGCAGAGCTATTGAGAGGAAGATATGGAATCAAGTGAAAATTTCTTTTCATAATTTATTATTTCATTATATATTTTGTTGCATTCCTCCTTATATTGATTATTATAACTAATTTTGATTTAAAGTTTAAAATTTATTGAAAAATAAAAATTATTTTATATACTGTGCAAAAGAATTTGTCTTTTGTGATAAGCGGCCTTTACACGGTAATTTTTGTATGCAAACATGGTGTGATGCAAAAAAAACTGGTTTTCGTTTAAACGGTCGAACATGCAATCATACTTTATTTCTCTGTTATTTGTGAACGAAGCAACATCAAGGATGAAATGACAAGGATGACATGAAGCGAGACTATCTCATTTTCGCTGATTTTTCTGTTATTCTCTTTCCCTGATTATTAAAATCAGGGAATTTCGAACAGCTGATGTCAAAAAAGGCGGGATGCCAGAAATAAACCCGCTAAAAATAGCTAACAAAAGCAGTGCGAAACGAAATTTCAGGGAACGACACGAATATTTTTGAACAACGTGCAACTAAATTTTATTTGCTAATTTAATTTAAAACGTTCATCATAAAACCATGATATTTTATTATGACTTGTATTGTTTCTTTGTTATAATTTTTTTTTATTTATATGTTTTTTTTATGCTATATGATTTTTTTTTAAATTTATAATCCAGCCATCCAGAACGCTTAGATAAATTTCAAAGAAGTCCTTCCACAGTTCTTCGTTTATCCGTGACGTCATTACACTTCAATGTTTGCTTACGACTGAAAAAATATACTGCGTGCATGATGCAAGCGTTTACACCATAAAACATGTTCATAACAACATCATGTTTTTAAAAATTTTTAAAAACCATCGCACATGTATGACGAACACGAATTTATTATGTTTACACGCTCATTCTTCTCATCACGCCGCACATGCTTGTGCCGTTTCAGACAGGGACTCAAAAGAGTCGCATTTTTTTCAAATTTTCTTTTGGTGTCGCTCTGGGCATTCACACGGCCAAAAAGAGTCCAGCAACTCGAGTCTAGTTTTTCTGCATTCCTTTTCACAAAATGTTCGTAAATATTTGTGCGGTTCAACTGCGCAACACTGCGTGCTGCGTATTTCATTTGTATGTTGAGATGATGGTCACACATTTTGCTTGCAATGAATTACCATGAATATGGTAGAACAATATGCATAATACAAGTACCTACCCGCTAAATAGTTTCAAAAAAATACTAAAAACGGGAATTCCCTAATCCACAAGAATGTATTGAATATCCGCTATTAATATTTTCAAGGCCAAATTTATAATAGGAATTTCCTAATCTTTAAGTATTAAAAACTCATAATTTCTTTACTCCATATTAAAAATTCATAATTTCTTTACTCCATAATCTATATCTTAATTTTCTCCTTATTTACAATTTGTCATAATATTTCTATTATTCTATGCATACGTATTTGCATATTACATACAAAAATAGATAACAGAACTCAAATTTGCGATCGAATTCATTTGAAACCGAGCGCTCTTGCAACCATTCAAAGGATTTGAAAGTGAAAAGGAATGCTGAAAAGGGTAGCAGCGAGCTGTTACGAACAAGAACACAAAGCGTGCCACCCGAACACGAGTGGCACGGTCCCTTCGTCTTTCCTCGTCGTCCCCTCGCCCACAATAAACTGGTATGAGACTCTTTTGCGTCCCTGTCTGAAACGGCACCTTGCAAACATGAATGACCGTGTAAAGGCCGCTATAGATTTACAGTCAGTTTTCAGCTTTGACGGTTTTATGATCAGCAATGACTCAGAAAAAGGCATGAAAGTGAGCAATATACATATAAGTATAGTAAATCAATTCCGAATATCCATATGTTAAATATAGGTGCACACAATGCAATAACACACATGCGTTTCTTTTCATCAGTTTCTGCACAAGGCTCTTAAGAAAATGATAGAAACTTTGTTCTGCGCGCTGACAAAAATTTTTCAGCGATGACTGTCATTATTCTTGTAGGGTATATGTACCCTTTATTTACTAAACGCAGGTGTGTGCATGTAGGTTGTGCTTATCAGCTGATATTTGTTTACATGGGAAGTATTCTGCAAGAACAAAGGAAGATTCAAGCAAATTTATTGTCTCCTAAGTTAAAAGTAGTGGAAAATTAATTAGTAGTAAAACGCTATTATAAGCATGATTGTTGTGAGAACGTACATTAGGTTTCTGAACCTTTTACTTGCAATTTTGGGGAGTATCGATCGTTCCTTAGGAATAATAGAACTGAAAATACAGGATTTACCAGCAAACAAAAGCAATAAAATAGACACCACAGGTAAACCATTCGATTATATGGGGTTGCAAGATACGTCTTCAACTCGTGGTCTTCTTTATCCACGGGAATCTGAGTCACGTGAAGTACGAACGCTGGATGGCATTTGGCGATTTTTGCAGTCAGACGTTAATGATCCCATGAAGGGTGTGCGCGATGGTTGGTTTAAAGCTGATTTGGACAAGGTAAACTTCAATTCACAAGCTTAACATATTATTTAACATGTATGAATCAAGGTGAGACCCACACGTCCCATGCCAGTGCCTTCAAGTTATAATGATATTAGTGCCGATGTTAAATTGCGTGATCATATTGGAACAGTGTGGTACGAAACAAAATTTTTTATACCACATTCCTGGAACATGGATCAGCGCATTTGGCTACGTTTTGGAAGCGTTCACTATGCAGCTATTGTTGTAAGTTATAAAATTTATTTTAAATATACCCTGTTAAAGTTTTTTTACTCTTTATGAGTAAATCCCTTTATAATCCCTACCATAAAAGAGGAGGGTACTTAAGCTTTATTTGTTATCGGAGCATTTTATGTTATCAGATACTTTAAATAATAACCGCCTAAGACTGAAAGCTTCAGTATTTGTTATTATGTTTTTTCGTATATTTGTATTTAGTGGATTAATGGAGAAAAAGTAATGTCACATTTTATTGGGCACTTACCGTTCGAGTCGGAAATAACAAACCACGTGAACTTTGGAGGTGAAAACAGGTTAACTTTAATCTGCGACAACACGCTTGTAAATTCAACAATTCCACAAGGAACGATAGTTGAGGAGGAAGGGTAAAATAAGGCGGGAATTTATCTTAAAGCTTTTAGAGCGTTTCATTTTGAATATTTCAGTGATAATGGTATGGTTATGATCCAACGGTATACTTTTGATTTCTTCAATTATGCTGGTATACACCGTACTGTTCATCTTTATACCACCCCTGCTATTTACATTGAAGATATTAAGGTTTTAACCGATTTGACTGAGAACCATATAGGTAAGCGTTACATAATGAACAAACATATCTACTCCTTTAATTAATAAATACAATTATGCTGTATAGGACTTGTTCATTATGAAGTTATTGTAAAGGGCAATAAAAGTAAAGTGGTTGTTTTTGATCCACCAATAGAACCTCTTTATGTACATGTGCAAATACGCAACAAAGAAGGTGAAATAGTAGCTCATAGTATTTCTAAAACAACGTTGAATGGCACTATTGTAGTAAAAGACGTTATGCCCTGGTGGCCATATTTGATGAGCCCCGAACCCGGTTATTTATATACTATGGAATTATATTTGCATGCTGTTGATAAATCTCTCCTAGATGTATATCGTATGAAAGTCGGCATTCGCACATTAAAATGGAATAATTCAACTTTTCTTTTAAATGATGCCCCGATTTATTTACGAGGATTCGGGCGACACGAGGACTCTGACGTAAGATTAAAAATCGAAATATTTACTTTCTTATATAAATGATTTTAGATACGAGGAAAAGGATTTGACTATGCCTTGCTGACAAGGGATTTTAATTTGATAAAATGGATTGGAGCAAATGCTTATCGTACCTCACATTATCCTTATTCAGAGGAATCAATGCAATTCGCTGATGAGTTTGGCATCATGGTCATAGATGAATGTGCAGGCGTTAATGCAGAGTAATTATTTTAATCTGACTCTAAGACACTAATAATTATGTTTTGTCCCCATCATATAATATACATACGTATTTAATAATGTAGTATTTTTGAACCATTGTTATTACGGAATCATAAATCCTCGATTGAACAACTAATACATCGTGACCGTAATCATGCCAGTGTTATTATGTGGTCTATTGCAAATGAACCTCGTTCCGGTAATGCCCAGGCGGAAAAATATTTTAAGTAATTACGTTCTTGAATTACTGTTGTACATCATTTGTTTCCCATATTTTTTTTTTGAAGAATTTTATCAAATTATACCAAGTCGTTGGATCCCACGAGACCTATCACGGCCGCTTTAAACGTTGAGGCGAAAAAAGATAAATTGGTAAAATATGCATTAAGCACTTGATTCCACAGTACAATAATACAAGATTATTAAAAAATAGGGACAATATTTGGATATAATATGTTTTAATAGATATAACGCATGGTACCAAAACGCCGGACAATTGGATATGATTACCAAACATGTAGTGGACGAAGCAACATTGTGGCATGTAATGCACAATAAAACCATTATAATGACAGAGTACGGTGCAGATACTTATGAAGGATTACATTTTGTAAGTAAAAAATAAGATTACTCAAATTAAATTAAGTTTAGTAAGAAAAATATAATTGACAATTTTCAAACTTAAATGCAATCAGCTTCCAGCATATATTTGGTCGGAGGATTATCAGTGGTCACTACTCGGCAAGCACTTCAAAGCGTTCGACAACCTAAGATCGCAAAAGTGGTTTATTGGAGAATTCGTATGGAATTTTGCTGATTTCAAAACTGCACAAAGTATATCAAAAATATTCAATTTATATAAGTTTTTTGTCGAAATGGATTTCTATTTTCAGCATACACGCGCGTTGGAGGTAATAAGAAAGGAGTATTTACACGTCAACGCCAGCCAAAATCGGCTGCATATTTACGTCATCAACGATACTTTGGTTTGGCAATTGAATTAGACCAATGCGAGGCGCCTCCCGAAGTATTCGATTACGTTATACACTGGCAAGAAAGACCACAATTCATTCGGGATTATGAAGACTTATAACAAATAAACCTGGAAAATAGTCAAATTAAATCCATTTTTAATATAAGTAATAGGTAATATACTATTATTCAAGGGCATTCTGTGGTTCGACAAGTTTTAAGCATTCATCAGCAAATTCTAAAAAAAGCGGTTCTTGCATTGCTGCTTTCATAGCCTTCCAAGCATCAGGGGCCACATCAATTTCAGAAAGTAAATTTCGTAGATGTATATTATAAAGCAAATCATGTAATGCTTTACAGTCTTCTATTATAATAAAATAAATTCGTATTAATATAACAATCACAAGAATTACTTGGACTATATTACTTAAAAGTTCCAGATTGTTACGTGATACCGTGTCTTCAGTACTAAAAGGTTCATGCAGAGTGGGTTCCAGTTTGCGATCGTGCTCTACGATTTTGTCTACGTTATGATTTGGTAGACATAGTACTTCTTGATGTTTCTTGTAACAGCGAAGCGAGCAACTTTTATTTATATAAACGGAAAAAAATATATATATTACGTCGATATATGTACATAACAATGAGTACAATAATTAAACTTACTATGCTTCCAAGCATTTTGGACATTTGTATTTCTTAGTAGTCGCACCGCACGTTACACACAACATTGTCTAGTGTTTTATGACGCATCAATAAGTAATGCTATAAAAATACAATATTTTCTAACCCATTACATTTTGCCACCTCTAGTATTTTAACAGTCGCTGTTATTCTAAAGTAAGATGTTTTGGGAAAAGTAAGTAATTTTAAAACTAGCTACCAATAACAATGTGCTTAAACTAAAATACACATAAATTTACAGTAAAAAACTCTTCATAAACTTCGATTGGTTTAAATTTTTTTAAAAGAGACAACACTTGGTAAATGTGTCAAATGAAACATACCATTGGTAGTTGCCGTATTGTTTTAAGCTAATGTATGGTTAAAATGACTACCAATCCCGAGGGCTCCTATGTACATTGTAGATTAAAATTTATTTATTGGTATTATTAAATTATTGTTTCTAAATTTTTAATAATATGTTTTATTTTAAGTTTTGATATCCAATTTGAATTAGTTTTAATAATTTATCATAATACGGACACGCACCCAACGTACTTAAATTGGCGACATCTACCGCAAAAGTTAGAAAGGTTGGCTATGGTAACAGCAGAGAATGTTGAAGAATAGAGAAGGAGCAAATGTTAACTGAAAACTTTTTGAGTACTAATTTGTAATTCCACATGAAGGAACATCGAAAAATATAACTTCGAAAAAGAAATATACACCACACAAGGTGCGAAATGCTATAAATAGACACAACGAATATTCCTATATGAAAAATCGTTGCGTATACCTATTTAGATTTATGTTTTCAATTTCTATGATATGACAAATTTATAATTATGAAAAGCCTTTTGAATTAAAAAGGAGGATTACTGGCAAAAACCCCAGAATTCATAATAAAATAACCTTTGATATGCAATTTTTCCAACTTTTGTATATGCGTTGCGTAAGCAATATACTTATCAAACAAAAGATAACAATAAAACAGTGGCTAAGCGGCCGCGTTTCCATTTATATAGTGGCTTAGGTCGTAGGCGTGAAGGAGTTAAGCTCAATCCGAATACGAGCATATACGTTCGAATCGTAAAATACATAAAACTCAAAATTTTATTTAATTTTTTTATTTTATTAATAGGAGTCTAAGCATATCATAATTCAATTACTTTAATAGCATATTTTACTTCCTAATATAATTAAAATATATCAGGAAAATATGTTCATATGATTAGGTTTATTGAATATTTTCTTATTATGCGTATTTACACAAATGTGATAATCACACATACATTCTTAAATACACGTACGCAGATGCTTGCCTCCTCTTGCCCCGCACAAGCAATGACTTTTGTCTACGCTTTTTGCTTTTTGCGGGTTGAACGATCGCAGGCAAGGAGGGATTGGGGCGCACTGCCACATAATTATTTCAGATATATATTTTATTTATCGAATTCGTTTAAAAACGATTATAGGTATGAGTTTATGTGTATTTATATATATATATATAATATATATTATAGTACGAAAATAATTCATAAATGCATCAGTATTTTTCAATACAAATTAAGCAACATAATAATATACTAAGAGTCCTCAGTTAGAACGCCTCTGTGTATAGTGGCAAGCCAACGAAATAACGGCGAGTTCGCGCAGACATTGTGTTGTTGAAAGTAACCAAATGACAATTTTGTCGACAAACATACATGTATACATATGAGCTCGGATACAATAGCTCGGCGGAGTTGACAAAATTTGTTTCAATCGACAATTTTACGACAATGTCGATCGGCTATGTTGTCTCGTTTGTCCTTTTTGCAGGGCTTTGCTGTTGAAAATTGACTTATGCTCTTTTGGAATATTGCGATTATTAGCAAAATCTCACTCTATAAGCAAAATGTATATACATACATATGCACAGATGTTCTTTGATATGCGCATAAACAAAACTTAAAATAATAAAAAGGAAAATAATTGGCTTATGAAAAGAAAATATAAGTAATGAGGGAAATAATATGAAAATAAAATTCAAAATATCATTTAATAAAAAAGGGTTTATAAAAATAAATTTAAATAATTTATATCTGTGATAGGATTTGAACTTAGGCAAAATATTTGATGTTGCAATAAAGAATTGTGCTATACAAGCAACTCCACAGATAATTTCTTATTCAAATAGTCGAATGTGTGAATTCAAACATCAATAATTTTTTTACTTGTTTCAAATTACTAATTTGTATGTATGTGAATATTCTATTGATATGAATAATCAATCGTATGATAGAATCTGACGAAAGAGAGTATGCACCTGATTGGTCATATTTTAACGGCCAAAATAGAAATACAGCTAATATTTGGTGTGAAATTGCGCCAAAATAAAGGAAGAGAAAATCCAATAAATGCAAATCAGAAAATAGTTGTGAATTGGTTTAATTGCCATTTATATGAAATTGCATCCAAATAGAAAAGGAGAAAAAATGAAATTTCAATGTTGGAATCAAATATACATATGTACATATGTAGGATATATGTTTTAATAAATAAATATAAATTGTAGTAAAGTAATTAAAATATAGTTTAAATAGATTTTATTATTATTTTAATTAAATAATAAATTAATTAATAAAATATAAATAAATATAAATTAATTTATTTCCATTTAATTCGTTAAATATTTGAGGTTTCGATAATACATAGGTAAGTATACAATTTTTTGATTTGACCACCAGTTAGTGTTCACTTCGTTTGCACAAAGCAGCTAAAAATAGAAATTCATACATAAATACGTGAATTGCCACGGTCTGTTTGTATGCACTATGACTTGTATACATACAAACAATTCAATATGCCATATACTTGTATTCATAATTACAAGAAGAAAAAATTCATTCATGCATATGCATATCTACATACATGAAAACGTGAATTTGTCACGGTCTGTTTGTATGTACACACGTCATATGCTCTTCAATATGCCATATATTCATACAAAAAGAACAAATTCATTCATACATATATCTACACATTCAAATAACACCAACAACAAATTCATTCATATACATATGTATATATCTACGCATTCAAATAACACCTACAACAAATTCATTCATAAGAACGCGCATATTCTACAAGTTGCCCAAAAGCTGCTTCTTCATGGTGATACTAAAAATCTGAAGTTGAAGAATTTTCTGATGTTCACTCCAGAAGAGAAAAATGGCAACTTGGGTCATTGCCAATTTATTATTTTTGTTTTTTAATTTTCATATATTATACTACATATGGTTTTAAATTATAAAATTTATGTAAAATTGCCATTTATAATAAATCCTTCATTACTTCTATATATTCTAGGCAAACTACATATAGTGCTTGTATATGTTTACTTATTATCATTCTTTTATATTAGTTTGTCGATTTAGTCCATTTTATCTAAAAACGACGCTATGAAAATGCAGACCAATCGTTAATCGTAGCATTTCAAAAGAGCATAAGTCAATTTTCAATAGCAAAGCCCTGAAAAAGGACAAACGAGACGACATAGCCGATCGACATTGTCGCAAAATTGTCGATTGAAACAAATTTTGCCAACTCCGCGACAATTCACACAATTCGGTGTCAATACGTATGCGAGCTCGTATGTATGTATGTAAATATGTATGTTTGTCGACAATTTTATTTAAATAAAATTAAATTTTATTTCATTTTTTTATTTTATTAATTGGAGTCTAAGCATATCATAATTCAATTTCTTTAATAGCATATTTTACTTCCTGATTACGCGTATTTACACAAATGTGATAATCACATTCTTAAAAACACGCTTGCTTCTTCTTGCCCCGCACAAGCAATGACTTTTGTCCACACTTTTTGCTTTTTGCGAGAAGCAAGTTGAACGATCGCAAGCAAGAAGGGGCTAGGGGCGCACTGCCACATAATTATTTCAGATAGTTTTTATTAATCGAATTTATTTTAAAAACGATTATAAGTATGAATTTATGTGTATTTATATTTGTACGTATATTATTAATATATTACGAAAATAAGTCATTAATGAATTAGTATTTTTCAATACAAATTAAGCAACATATTAATATATTATGAGTCCTCACTTGACACGCCTCTGTGCATGGTGGCAAGCCAAGGAAATAACGGCGAGTTCGCGCGGACATTATGTTGTTGAAAAAAACCAAATGACGACTTTGTCCACAAACATACATATATACATATGAGCTCGCATACATATTGACGCCGAATTTTGCGCATCTGGCGGAGTTGACAAAATTTGTTTCAGTCGACAATTTTACGACAATGTCGGTCGGCTATGTTGTCTCGTTTGTCCTTTTTGCAGTGGTTTATTAATTTAATTTGCATGAGTTTCAGGATTCAAACCAGGGATAATGGGATGCCCAACTCTTTCCAGTGTGAGAGCGCCTCAAAATTAGCGTTTTTTATAACATTTTCCATTGTAGCCAGATGGTACAAAATAATAATTTTTGGGAATTTAAATTAAAATACCCATCATTTATTAAGATTAAATATTATTATACATGTATCCGTTAAACATATGCAGAAACTTTTTATACTCTTTTTTTGTGATTTTGTGATTTATTAAACAATTGATTTTTGAACTTTCAATACGTAATCAAAAGAATAAATGTATTAGCTCTCAATTAATAAATGTTTTTAAAAATGTTCAATTGAAAATCAATACCACTTAGCATGACATCACATACATTTCAATTTCGCGTTTTCTTTCATTTTCATTGTTTTCCAATTTTTGTTAGTGATCTTCAACAGCAGCACAAATCTCTCTGTTTACATATTTTTCTGTAGGATTTTAATCTGGCCGTCCCTCTTTTTCCAATTGCTAAACGTCAGACCTACTGAACTTTGACAGTTGCTTGAGTTCAGTAGGTTTTGACGTTTATCAATTGCGCTCTCATTTCCAGTGAGAGACGAGTTGGGCATCCCATTATCCCTGATTCAAACGTATAGGCTTGTATTCGGATTGTGCGTAACCCCTTCCCGCTTACGACCTCAGCCACCTCAAAAGTGGAAACGCGGCCACCGTTTTATTGTTATCCTTTGCTCAATAAGCAATTGCTCAAGCAACGCACATACATATGTAAGTTGGAAAAATTGCCTATTAAATGTTTATTTTATTATGAATTCTGGGGTTTTTATCGGTAATACAGATTTTTAATTCAGAGGGCTTTTCATAATTATAAATTTGTCATATCATAGATATTGAAAACATAAATCTAAATAGGTATGCGCAACGATTTTTCATTTAGGAATATTCGTTGCGTCTATTATTATAGCATTTCGCACATTGCGTGGTGTATTTTTCTTTTTCGAAGTTATATTTTTCGATGTTCCCTCATCTGGAACTACAAATTAGTACTGTAGTGCAATTTTATATAAATTTTATAATTTAATGCCATAAAAAGTGCATAATATGAAAAAAATTTAAAATATTATTTTAACTCGCTAATAGGTCATGTTGCCAATTCACCTCTCTGAAGGGAACATCAGACAAATTCTTCTATTTCTGATTTTTAGCAAATGTTGCGAGGAAGCTGCTTGTGGGCAACATACAAATGCGAGGGAGATGGTAGGATCAGTTGTAAAATTGAAACTTCTTACTGAAGACATTCAAAATTCAATTTCATTCATTTTTATTTTTGCGCATTTGCGGTAGGAATTCTATATGAAAACCAAATGTGGTTTACTAGGCGCACAGAAAAAATAGCGCGGCGCAGAGTTATGAACGAACGCACTTTGTTTTGAAGCAGACGCACGTTCCTTATGAATGAATTTGCTGTCGTTGTAATATGAAATACTTAGAATATAAGCCGCGAGTTCGATTGAATATTATTGGCCGATGATGGTGCGTCTACGTTTTTTTTGTCACTTGCGCCAATGTTTGATTTTTTGCGAAAGCATATTGAGGGACATATATATGCACATATGTGTACATATATGCAAATATATTTGGACATGCGAATGAAGGAAGGAAATTTCAAGAATATTCACATATAGACATATGCACTTTTGAAGCAAGTAAACAACAATAGCTGTTTGAGTTCACAGATTAGATAAAGTGAATTGAATATTTTCTGTGGTGCTGCTTGTATAGCATACTTAATTATTGCAACGTGAAATATTTTGCCTAAGTTCAAATCCTATCAAATATTTTTTATACTCTTTTTATATTTTTATAACCCTTTTTTATTAAATGATATTTTAATTTTATTTGCATATTATTTCCCTCATTATTTATATTTTCTTGTCAGAAGTCAATTTCTTTCGTTTTTATTATTTAAATTTTTGTTTATGCGCATACCAAAGAACATATGTGCATATGTATGTATATACATTTTGCTTATAGAGTGGTGTTGTTCGTTGCGTACCCTGATAGGTGTGGTGACATTTTATTTTCGAACTTGCTCGTTTTCGATGTTCCCTCATCGTAATTAACATTTTAGAACAGTTAACATTTGCTCCTTCTCTATTCATTTACATTCTCTGGTAACAGCAGGGAACGTAAATGAATAGAGAAGGAGCAAATGTTAACTGTTCTAAAATGTTAATTACGATGAGGGAACATCGAAAACGAGCAAGTTCGAAAATAAAATGTCACCACACCTATCAGGGTACGCAACGAACAACACCACTCTATAAGCAAAATGTATATACATACATATGCACATATGTTCTTTGGTATGCGCATAAACAAAAATTTAAATAATAAAAACGAAAGAAATTGACTTCTGACAAGAAAATATAAATAATGAGGGAAATAATATGCAAATAAAATTAAAATATCATTTAATAAAAAAGGGTTATAAAAATATAAAAAGAGTATAAAAAATATTTGATAGGATTTGAACTTAGGCAAAATATTTCACGTTGCAATAATTAAGTATGCTATACAAGCAGCACCACAGAAAATATTCAATTCACTTTATCTAATCTGTGAACTCAAACAGCTATTGTTGTTTACTTGCTTCAAAAGTGCATATGTCTATATGTGAATATTCTTGAAATTTCCTTCCTTCATTCGCATGTCCAAATATATTTGCATATATGTACATATGTGCATATATATGTCCCTCAATATGCTTTCGCAAAAAATCAAACATTGGCGCAAGTGACAAAAAAAACGTAGACGCACCATCATCGGCCAATAATATTCAATCGAACTCGCGGCTTATTTTCTAAGTATTTCATATTACAACGACAGCAAATTCATTCATAAGGAACGTGCGTCTGCTTCAAAGCAAAGTGCGTTCGTTCATAACTCTGCGCCGCGCTATTTTTTCTGTGCGCCTAGTAAACCACATTTGGTTTTCATATAGAATTCCTACCGCAAATGCGCAAAAATAAAAATGAATGAAATTGAATTTTGAATGTCTTCAGTAAGAAGTTTCAATTTTACAACTGATCCTACCATCTCCCTCGCATTTGTATGTTGCCCACAAGCAGCTTCCTCGCAACATTTGCTAAAAATCAGAAATAGAAGAATTTGTCTGATGTTCCCTTCAGAGAGGTGAATTGGCAACATGACCTATTAGCGAGTTAAAATAATATTTTAAATTTTTTTCATATTATGCACTTTTTATGGCATTAAATTATAAAATTTATATAAAATTGCACTACAGTACTAATTTGTAGTTCCAGATGAGGGAACATCGAAAAATATAACTTCGAAAAAGAAAAATACACCACGCAATGTGCGAAATGCTATAATAATAGACGCAACGAATATTCCTAAATGAAAAATCGTTGCGCATACCTATTTAGATTTATGTTTTCAATATCTATGATATGACAAATTTATAATTATGAAAAGCCCTCTGAATTAAAAATCTGTATTACCGATAAAAACCCCAGAATTCATAATAAAATAAACATTTAATAGGCAATTTTTCCAACTTACATATGTATGTGCGTTGCTTGAGCAATTGCTTATTGAGCAAAGGATAACAATAAAACGGTGGCCGCGTTTCCACTTTTGAGGTGGCTGAGGTCGTAAGCGGGAAGGGGTTACGCACAATCCGAATACAAGCCTATACGTTTGAATCAGGGATAATGGGATGCCCAACTCGTCTCTCACTGGAAATGAGAGCGCAATTGATAAACGTCAAAACCTACTGAACTCAAGCAACTGTCAAAGTTCAGTAGGTCTGACGTTTAGCAATTGGAAAAAGAGGGACGGCCAGATTAAAATCCTACAGAAAAATATGTAAACAGAGAGATTTGTGCTGCTGTTGAAGATCACTAACAAAAATTGGAAAACAATGAAAATGAAAGAAAACGCGAAATTGAAATGTATGTGATGTCATGCTAAGTGGTATTGATTTTCAATTGAACATTTTTAAAAACATTTATTAATTGAGAGCTAATACATTTATTCTTTTGATTACGTATTGAAAGTTCAAAAATCAATTGTTTAATAAATCACAAAATCACAAAAAAAGAGTATAAAAAGTTTCTGCATATGTTTAACGGATACATGTATAATAATATTTAATCTTAATAAATGATGGGTATTTTAATTTAAATTCCCAAAAATTATTATTTTGTACCATCTGGCTACAATGGAAAATGTTATAAAAAACGCTAATTTTGAGGCGCTCTCACACTGGAAAGAGTTGGGCATCCCATTATCCCTGGTTTGAATCCTGAAACTCATGCAAATTAAATTAATAAACCACTGCAAAAAGGACAAACGAGACAACATAGCCGACCGACATTGTCGTAAAATTGTCGACTGAAACAAATTTTGTCAACTCCGCCAGATGCGCAAAATTCGGCGTCAATATGTATGCGAGCTCATATGTATATATGTATGTTTGTGGACAAAGTCGTCATTTGGTTTTTTTCAACAACATAATGTCCGCGCGAACTCGCCGTTATTTCCTTGGCTTGCCACCATGCACAGAGGCGTGTCAAGTGAGGACTCATAATATATTAATATGTTGCTTAATTTGTATTGAAAAATACTAATTCATTAATGACTTATTTTCGTAATATATTAATAATATACGTACAAATATAAATACACATAAATTCATACTTATAATCGTTTTTAAAATAAATTCGATTAATAAAAACTATCTGAAATAATTATGTGGCAGTGCGCCCCTAGCCCCTTCTTGCTTGCGATCGTTCAACTTGCTTCTCGCAAAAAGCAAAAAGTGTGGACAAAAGTCATTGCTTGTGCGGGGCAAGAAGAAGCAAGCGTGTTTTTAAGAATGTGATTATCACATTTGTGTAAATACGCGTAATCAGGAAGTAAAATATGCTATTAAAGAAATTGAATTATGATATGCTTAGACTCCAATTAATAAAATAAAAAAATGAAATAAAATTTAATTTTATTTAAATAAAATTGTCGACAAACATACATATTTACATACATACATACGAGCTCGCATACGTATTGACACCGAATTGTGTGAATTGTCGCGGAGTTGGCAAAATTTGTTTCAATCGACAATTTTGCGACAATGTCGATCGGCTATGTCGTCTCGTTTGTCCTTTTTCAGGGCTTTGCTATTGAAAATTGACTTATGCTCTTTTGAAATGCTACGATTAACGATTGGTCTGCATATTCATAGCGTCGTTTTTAGATAAAATGGACTAAATCGACAAACTAATATAAAAGAATGATAATAAGTAAACATATACAAGCACTATATGTAGTTTGCCTAGAATATATAGAAGTAATGAAGGATTTAATATAAATGGCAATTTTACATAAATTTTATAATTTAAAACCATATGTAGTATAATATATGAAAATTAAAAAACAAAAATAATAAATTGGCAATGACCCAAGTTGCCATTTTTCTCTTCTGGAGTGAACATCAGAAAATTCTTCAACTTCAGATTTTTAGTATCACCATGAAGAAGCAGCTTTTGGGCAACTTGTAGAATATGCGCGTTCTTATGAATGAATTTGTTGTAGGTGTTATTTGAATGCGTAGATATATACATATGTATATGAATGAATTTGTTGTTGGTGTTATTTGAATGTGTAGATATATGTATGAATGAATTTGTTCTTTTTGTATGAATATATGGCATATTGAAGAGCATATGACGTGTGTACATACAAACAGACCGTGACAAATTCACGTTTTCATGTATGTAGATTTGCATATGCATGAATGAATTTTTTCTTCTTGTAATTATGAATACAAGTATATGGCATATTGAATTGTTTGTATGTATACAAGTCATAGTGCATACAAACAGACCGTGGCAATTCACGTATTTATGTATGAATTTCTATTTTTAGCTGCTTTGTGCAAACGAAGTGAACACTAACTGGTGGTCAAATCAAAAAATTGTATACTTACCTATGTATTATCGAAACCTCAAATATTTAACGAATTAAATGGAAATAAATTAATTTATATTTATTTATATTTTATTAATTAATTTATTATTTAATTAAAATAATAATAAAATCTATTTAAACTATATTTTAATTACTTTACTACAATTTATATTTATTTATTAAAACATATATCCTACATATGTACATATGTATATTTGATTCCAACATTGAAATTTCATTTTTTCTCCTTTTCTATTTGGATGCAATTTCATATAAATGGCAATTAAACCAATTCACAACTATTTTCTGATTTGCATTTATTGGATTTTCTCTTCCTTTATTTTGGCGCAATTTCACACCAAATATTAGCTGTATTTCTATTTTGGCCGTTAAAATATGACCAATCAGGTGCATACTCTCTTTCGTCAGATTCTATCATACGATTGATTATTCATATCAATAGAATATTCACATACATACAAATTAGTAATTTGAAACAAGTAAAAAAATTATTGATGTTTGAATTCACACATTCGACTATTTGAATAAGAAATTATCTGTGGAGTTGCTTGTATAGCACAATTCTTTATTGCAACATCAAATATTTTGCCTAAGTTCAAATCCTATCACAGATATAAATTATTTAAATTTATTTTTATAAACCCTTTTTTATTAAATGATATTTTGAATTTTATTTTCATATTATTTCCCTCATTACTTATATTTTCTTTTCATAAGCCAATTATTTTCCTTTTTATTATTTTAAGTTTTGTTTATGCGCATATCAAAGAACATCTGTGCATATGTATGTATATACATTTTGCTTATAGAGTGAGATTTTGCTAATAATCGCAATATTCCAAAAGAGCATAAGTCAATTTTCAACAGCAAAGCCCTGCAAAAAGGACAAACGAGACAACATAGCCGATCGACATTGTCGTAAAATTGTCGATTGAAACAAATTTTGTCAACTCCGCCGAGCTATTGTATCCGAGCTCATATGTATACATGTATGTTTGTCGACAAAATTGTCATTTGGTTACTTTCAACAACACAATGTCTGCGCGAACTCGCCGTTATTTCGTTGGCTTGCCACTATACACAGAGGCGTTCTAACTGAGGACTCTTAGTATATTATTATGTTGCTTAATTTGTATTGAAAAATACTGATGCATTTATGAATTATTTTCGTACTATAATATATATTATATATATATATATAAATACACATAAACTCATACCTATAATCGTTTTTAAACGAATTCGATAAATAAAATATATATCTGAAATAATTATGTGGCAGTGCGCCCCAATCCCTCCTTGCCTGCGATCGTTCAACCCGCAAAAAGCAAAAAGCGTAGACAAAAGTCATTGCTTGTGCGGGGCAAGAGGAGGCAAGCATCTGCGTACGTGTATTTAAGAATGTATGTGTGATTATCACATTTGTGTAAATACGCATAATAAGAAAATATTCAATAAACCTAATCATATGAACATATTTTCCTGATATATTTTAATTATATTAGGAAGTAAAATATGCTATTAAAGTAATTGAATTATGATATGCTTAGACTCCTATTAATAAAATAAAAAAATTAAATAAAATTTTGAGTTTTATGTATTTTACGATTCGAACGTATATGCTCGTATTCGGATTGAGCTTAACTCCTTCACGCCTACGACCTAAGCCACTATATAAATGGAAACGCGGCCGCTTAGCCACTGTTTTATTGTTATCTTTTGTTTGATAAGTATATTGCTTACGCAACGCATATACAAAAGTTGGAAAAATTGCATATCAAAGGTTATTTTATTATGAATTCTGGGGTTTTTGCCAGTAATCCTCCTTTTTAATTCAAAAGGCTTTTCATAATTATAAATTTGTCATATCATAGAAATTGAAAACATAAATCTAAATAGGTATGCGCAACGATTTTTCATATAGGAATATTCGTTGTGTCTATTTATAGCATTTCGCACATTGTGTGGTGTATATTTCTTTTTCGAAGTTATATTTTTCGATGTTCCTTCATGTGGAATTACAAATTAGTACTCAAAAAGTTTTCAGTTAACATTTGCTCCTTCTCTATTCTTCAACATTCTCTGGTAGTAGGTAACAAAGAACGTAAGTTTACATCGTAATTAATCTGTTAAGAATCATAAACAGAAAAATAATTAACGCTTACGTGTTTAAAATTAAGAATATCGACAATTTGGTTTGTTCGCCCCAGTGGCCTAATGGATAAGGCGTCGGCCTCCTAAGCCGAAGATTGTGGGTTCGAGTCCCATTTGGGGTAAAGTCGGAGATTACTTTTTAAAAATTTTATTTAAATTATGGTATAATAATAATTATTAAATCAGCTAAGAAAAAGAACTGCGGCTTAGAAACTCTAAAACAAAACTGCTGAATATACTTTGTTCATTGAAATATTGCTTTGTTGAGCGATAATTACTTTCAGTTCTACTTTTCTATTAGCTGTAAAAAGTTCACTACGAAAAACAAGAAAATTGTGATAATTTCGTACATATTTTGCATTTTATTGTTAGAAATGTCTCATTTACATTGCCCATCGCTAGTCACAACTTCTTCCCATCTTTCTGGCGAAGTTCGAATACAGCTACCAATTTCTTTGACTGAAAGAAGAAATTCAACACTTCCCGCAAATGGCGATTATTTGGCAAAACTTCGCACTCATTCGCACAACCAAATCTATATGACACATAAACAAAGTCACTAATGTGGAAACACAGTTTCTTTTTCAAATCGATTAGCTCTAACTGCTGGAATTATATTGCAAAACAGCGGAAACTTAGTTGTGCACCTAATATTTGTATTTAGGAACGACCTATGTGTAATAGGGAGGGCCGAAAATCCGTTTTTTTTTAGAATTTTCATTATTAATACCGAAAATATTTTTCTTTGTTAAAAAAAAAATATTTTCAAGAAAAAAAAATTTTTCGGTCGGAAATTTAATGCTCGTTATTTCAGTAACAATCAACTCTAGAAAAACCTTACGTAACTTTACTACAGAACCTTTTTTGTAGAGAATTAAATTTCCGATCGATATAAGGTAAGAAAAAAAATTTCCAAAAACTTTTAACTTTAACTGGATTTGGCAAGCCTAAGATGTCGACCGAAATTTTCTTTTTTTAATATTTTTTTTTTAACAAAGAAAAATATTTTCGGTATTAATAATGAAAATTCTAAAACAACGGATTTTCGGCCCACCCTAATGTATAAACTGGGGAGCAAAACCGTCAACATGTTTAATGAATGCTGCTAAATGTTCTTATAAATTTATTTTCAACATTTATACAGCAAAATAAAAACAGTACTTCAATTTATTAAAAATTGAAAACAGAGAAGCATTATTTTATTCCTGAACGGAAATATATGTACGATAAATTCCAATTAAAAGTCATTTTGACAGTTTTGTTGTTCTTAAAACAAAGAGAATTTAAAAAAAGTGATAAAGGCTAAGATCGGGTGTAATCGAACCTGTTAAACTCAAGTTTCATCCGAATATATTTATTATTGCTTGATTTGTGTACTGGAAAGTGGAAGAATTATATGTAATTTAAAACTGTGAGATATAGGGAGTGGGCGTTCCGTTCCGTTGTCAATACAAGTCAATACTGCAATCACCTGTACCAAATAACAGGTTTATATATTAATTTAGTTTTTAGTTATGTCATTTTATACGTTTTCGATTAGTGATGTTTTGTGGGCGTGCCTGTAGTGCGTTTACGCCCATCTACGAACTCGTTTTACTTTTTACTCTAATTATCGCTTGCACAGACGAACGCACGTACAGACGATTGTATAAATCTAGGCAAACAGCTGATTCCTTGGTTACTTGTAGGCTTATACAATGGTACTGACAGGCAGTCACTGGGAATTCAACTCGTCTCATCATCCTGATCATTTATATTTGAGACGAACACGGATGATAGAACAAAATCGAACCGACGATAAATTGCCAGAAGCAACTAGACAGCGAATTCTTAGTTGCCAGAATGTTCTAGTAGCGAACTTTTGTTAAAGATTTACTATATAAGGGCTGACGAATTGTGCAGCAAACACAGTTCTAGATAGAGTTTTGTCGTGTTAAGAGCAATTGAGACATAGCAAGAAGTTATAAGCTCGAATAACGAGCAATAAGTGCTAAGTTGTTGGAATTAGAAATAAAGATAAGTGTATAGCCATTAAATTGGGACTTTTATTCAACAATCCAGTGATCAAGGTAGACAATTTTTCGAGAAGTCCGTTACAATAGATACCCTATATCTTATTCGATTATTTTTGGGTGATACAAAAAACCGTTATGTGAACAAAACTATTATACTCTGTAACAACATGTTGCAAGTGTATAAAAAAAAGAGAATTACAAATTGTACACAAATTTCTTTATAAATTTTATGAAATTTTATCCGGTTATCAGAGATAGTTTGAACAGAATATTACCAAAATAGTGTCCGTGTCCGAGTGTCCGGACCACTCGATAGTTTCAATAGTTTAAAAACTACTATTAATACTATCGAAAGGTTTTCTCCTTGAAAATTAATTACTTTTCGCTGGTTCAAATTAATAGCCCTTGGCTTTATACACTTAATTTTTGTCTTTTGTGGGAAAAGACAAACAGGGAAAAGACAAAATATGAAATCAATAGTAGTCGTTCACAAGTAACCAATGTATATCACACGAACAACAAACTGTTGTCGTATACCCAAATTACATTTCTAATTAAATTAATTAACTACTCATCCACTGCTTAACTCCCACAGGTTATGGGCCCAGTGATCGTAGATTAACGCAGCGAGTAAAGTGCGAATTTAAATAATAAGAAAAAGAAAAAAGTCGGCGTGTAATTGACCGCGTGGAAAAACATAACCTAAAAATGGCACACAACGGATCATCGAGAATTTAAATGCTAGACAAGCAAAATTACGACTTTTGGCAAATACGTATTAGATCGATTCTAGGAAAGCATGATCGATGGGGATATGTAAACGGTGAAATTACAAGACCTGTAGGAAGTGCTGCGACAGAGCGTGATATTTCATCGTGGAGAAAAGAAGATGAAAAAGCAAAGGCAGACATCCTACTATCGATAGGAAACACTGAAATTAAGACAGTGTCCAAATGTGAAACATCTAAAGAAGTCTGGGACAAATTACAGTCAGTACATGCGTCAAAAGGTCCAGTTAGGAAGATAGATCTGCTGACCGACGTCACATCATTCAAAATCGACGAGGACGACGACTTCAAGGAACGCCTGGACAGCTTCATGAGTGCCGTCGAACACTTAGAAGATATGAAAGTAGAAATACCAAATGATATGTTAGTTGTACTAATTCTCAAAGGACTACCTCCAAGCTTTGAGAACTTTCGATGCGCAATAAGATCCAAAGATGAATTATTCAATACAGAAACATTAATTGGTAAAATTCTGGATGAAAAAAGAAGCAGAAACACAACGGAAGCTGACAACGAAGATAATGCTTTATATGCAGGTGATCGACGACATTAATACCGACACCCAGGTAAAAATAAAGCAAAATCCAAACAGTCATGTTACATATGCGGTAAAACAGGACATTGGACAGCAAAATGTCCAGGACGAGATAAAAACTCAGTTAAGAAGGTTGAGTAGGTAGAAAGCTGGATGAAAAAAGAAGCAGAAACACATCGGAAGCTGACAACGAAGATAATGCTTTGTATGCAGGTGTTCGACGACATTAATACCGTCACCCAGGTAAAAATAAAGCAAAATCCAAACAGCCATGTTACATATGCGGTAAAACAGGACATTGGGCAGCAAAATGTCCAGAACGAGGTAAAAACTCAGTTAAGAAGGTTGAGTAGGTAGAAAGCTGGATGAAAAAAGAAGCAGAAACACATCGGAAGCTGACAACGAAGATAATGCTTTGTATGCAGGTGATCGACGACATTAATACCGTCACCCAGGTAAAAATAAAGCAAAATCCAAACAGACATTGGGCAGCAAAATGTCCAGAACGAGGTAAAAACTCAGTTAAGAAGGTTGAGTAGGTAGAAAGCAACTACATGGAGATATTAAAACCTGAAGAGGTAAGGAACGTGACAACGACGACCAGATGGTGCTTAGACAGCGGCTGCACATCGCACATGTGTTCCAGTGAACAGTTGATGACCGATTTGCAAGAATGTACAGCGACATTAAATATGGCAAATTCAGCATCAACAACAGATCTCCGTACTAATTTAATTTCTGTGCCAAAACTCACTCGAAATAATCGAGAGGTACTATTCAGGGAAGATGATGCTATTATTATGGACCTAGAAGGAGAAACAGTAATGATAGCAGATCGAGTTGGAGACCTGTATTACCTACGAGAGCCTGATGAACGAGCTGGAGCTGTGACACCACAAGAAACGAGTACTACAGATGCTCAACTGTGGCATGCGCGACTGGGGCATCTACACATGGACGCAGTTGTTGAACTGCCAAGAGGACAGGCAACAGGAATCAAGAGATTAACTTCTGGAAGGATACCGTGCGACATATGTCATCGAGGAAAGATGACAAGAAAACCTTTCGAACCAAGAACTAAGAGGAGCACAAAATTAGTCGAGATAGTTCACTCAGACTTGTGCCAACCATCTAATACTAAATCAGAAGGTGGAAACAGATACTTCGTAAATTCATTGACGACTACAGCGGCTGGTGCGAGCTGTACTTACTAAAAAGCAAAGATCTAGTATTCCAAGCATTCAAAGAATACAAAAACTTCGCAGAACGTCAAACAGGAAAGAAGATCAAGAAATTGCAATCAGACAATGGTCGAGAATACTGCAACAAACCATTCGACGACTACTTGAAGCAGGAAGGCATACAAAGACGCCTGACAACGCCATACACACCTCAGCAAAATGGAGTAGCTGAACGTATGAACAGAACGATCGTCGAAATGGCCAGATGCTTGTTAATCCAATCAAAATTGCCCACGATGTATTGGGGTGAAGCTATCCTGACCGCGAACTACTTGAGGAACAGAAGCCCAAGCAGAAGTCACCAAGGGATGACACCGTATGAGCTGTGGATTGGTACCAGACCACTCCTACGTCATCTTAGAGTATTCGGATCAAAGGCATTTGTACTTGATGAAGGATCAGGACGACGAAAACTAGATGAAAAAGGTATTGAAGGCACACTAGTCGGATATTCACGCACGGCAAAAGCCTATAGAATAAGAAGAAACGACACAGGAAAAATTATTGAGACCAGAGACGTTCAAATACAATCAACCACACGAAGAAACTCGAGAGCCAGGGAGAGTAACTCAAAATAAAGAAAAATGCGACGAGCATCTAATGAGACCTCCAACAATTGGTTTACGACGCAAACTAGGAAGACCTGCAAAAGGAAAGACCGGAATGCGAGGAAGACCAGCAAAAATCTTCCGATATGTCAGTTTATCAAGCGTAGCAATCAGCCAAGAATCGAGTCAGGAGAACTTATCTGAGAACGAGGTACCTGAGATCAAGAGAGATGATGTATTTGAGCGAGCAACTGACGACGAAAATCACGGTAAAAAGAGACCATTGGATACATCTTTGTTCCCAGAAGATAAAAGAGCAAGACAAGATACACACAGCGACCGCGAAGAGTCACCAGAGTATCAAGAGGCCGATGGAAAGCATGAACAGGAGTTCATGGAAACCGAATATGCCGTAGAAATGGCTATGACAGCAGACATTGAACTAGAAGATGCAATCCATGGAGCCGAATCACGCGAATGGAAGCGTGCATTAACCGATGAAATTCGTTCCTACCTGGAACATGGCATCTGGAAACAAGTGAAGAGACCAGGAGACAAACATGTCATAGATTCCAAGGTAATATTGAAAAACAAGCTGACTGCTGATGGAAATATAGAGCGCAGGAAGGCAAGAATAGTGGCTAGAGGGTTCACGTAGCGATCAGGATTCAATTCGACTACTAGCATCATTAGCAGCAGGTATGAAATCAAAAATATACCAATGGGACGTAGTTACAGCATACTTGAACGCTGAACTTGACGAAGAATTATACATGGAAACTCCGTCAAATGAAATGCTGAAGGACTTGACAAAAGGAGATCAAGTATGTAAACTTCAAAATTCACTATACGGGATGAAACAATCAGAAAGGAAATGGTACAAGAAACTATGTGCAATATTCGCTAAACTTGGTTTAAAGCCAACAATATCAGATCCATGCTTATTTACACGACAAGAAGGTAGCAAGATATTAATTGTCGGTATTCACGTGGACGATGCACTGGCAACAGCGAACGACCCAAAAATAATCGAAGACTTCAAGATAGCATTTAACCGAGAGTTAAAAATAAAAGACATGGGAGAAGCTCGATATTGCTTGGGAATTAAGTTCAAGCAACAAGTTGGACGGATAAGTCTAAATCAACGGCAATATGTTAGAGAAATAGTAGAAAAATTCGGTATGAAGGGCAACGGCAAGCCCGACATCGAAATTAAGAGCGTCAACAGATCCAAACAAGCCCACAAAGAACTCACAGTACAGAGAACTCGTAGGCTCCTTATTGTACTTGGCTGTGGCAACAAGACCTGACATTGCACACACAGTGAGCTTGCTGAGCCAATTCAATGAAAAACTCACTGAGGAACACTGGGGCGCAGCAAAGAGAGTGTTCAGATACCTGGATGGATTACCTGACAAGGGACTGGTATTCAATGAAAAAATCGACAAATTAATTGGCTACTCAGACGCAGGATGGAGAAGCGATCAGTTGGAAAGCAAAAAAGCAACCATCAGTTGGACTGTCAACAAAAGAATCTGAATTCAGAGCACTGACTGAAGCAACAAAAGAGTCCATGTACCTGAGAGAACTACTCGGCGAGATTATCTCATCTGTCAAACGGTCTAATTTACTGTGATAATTTAGGCGCGGTGCAATTTACAACATCGATGGGACACCACGAGCGCACCAAACACGCTCGAATGTACTTTCATTTCGTCAGAGAATCAGTAGAAGGTAAACAAGTCCATGTCGTGCATCTGCAAACTAAAGAAATGATAGCAGACATATTTACCAAAACTTTGCCACGAGACAGGCATGAAGAACTCACTCGAGCGCTGGGCATGAGTAAGATTCCGCAATAATGATCCACATCAGAGAATACGAATTTGTACGTGTACGTAACAAGGGAGAGTGTGGAATATAGTGATACGCACACATGCATATACGCAACGTATTCACGTACACTATCGCGAGCAGCGCTGCTGCAAACCCGACGGCGTCAATCTACCGAAACAGCAAACAGGGAAAAGACAAAATATGAAATCAATAGTAGTCGTTCACAAGTAACCAATGTATATCACACGTACAATTAACTGTTGTCGTATACCCAAATTACATTTCTAATTAAATTAATTAACTACTCATCCACTGCTTAACTCCCACATCTTTGGATTTATTAATAAAACAAAACATGAATAAATATAAAATTTTTCATGTTACTATAGTTAAAAAAGGTAAATTTTTTATACATTTACGAATGTAATATGAGATTTAGAATTTTATACTTAAAATATGTTACAGTATACTACTTTATTCAACTTTAATCCACTTTCTTTTGTTTAAAAATAGTACAATAATTTGTTGACGTTTTTAGCTTTTAGTGCTGTTCTCCTATCAGATATTAGCAATCCAGCATGGCTAAACATTCTCTCCGACTCTGTAAAATTATGATTAATTAATGTGATATTCGTTTATATGCACTGAAGGGAGACTAATGTTTCTGGGTGCATGTAAGAGTATGTATGTATTATATATACATAGTATAACAGTATGTTCACATAATATATTTCAATTTCATAATTTTATTTTCTAAAATCAGGGGTACTAAATAAAATCTAATTTCCTTTACAATTGTTATATATCCACAGTTCTTAATTTTCATTAAAATACTGGAAAACTGTGGCCTCAAAAATTCTGAATTGCGGCTGCATGTATGAATAAGTGAGGTTACGTCCAGCCGGCATTTCAGAACTTTAGAAATACTTACAAATTGTAAATATTTCCGCAACATTCCTTCTTACGCATCCAATACCTAGTTTAAGTGTAAAATAGTTAAACTTAATAATTTGTGTATTATTTTAAAAATTGTCTGTACTTACGAATTTGAAACCACATGCGCGCAACCAAGCCAATAATAGTTAATTACCCAGCAGCGCTATCAGAGATCCCTGATAAAGTTTCTATGCGTTTCTTATTGCCCAATTGACAATTCTTACTGAAACTCTTGTGCACGTGTAATCGTTCATACCTTTCTTACGCATTAGTCTTATGAGTTGCACGGTGTGTAAGTTAACACCACCAATAATATACATACATATATTTTACTAATTAGACCAGGGTAGATAACTTTAAAAACAAAAAAGAATCATACTAGGTTGAGACCCATCGGAAACAAAAGATAAAATAACAAACATTAAGGGAAAAAAAATTTACTGCAGATCTGAGTTCGAGGAAACGAAGGGGAGGGGCGTGGAAGGGTTAATAATGGTTTATATCGATTAACGGTAAGACTAAGGGTCGTACAGAAAAAAGTTAAAAAGTCAAAACTAACTATCGATTGTAAGACGAAAATAAAACTATCGATACTATCGATAGTCGAATAGATTGTTTTGCAGCTCTAGCTGTCCGTATTGACATTTGTTTTAGCAGAAAAGTTCGATGTACCCTTTTGTATGAGTACGTTTCCATAAAATGTTTTCATGCAGCTCTCAACCAGCTTTGTCGTTTTGGTCCGAATGGACTAAAATTGGTAGTTTCACTTTCCTATGGTATTTTTTGTCAGATGTATTTAGAATGAAAGTTAGTCTTTAGATTTGTTGGCTCAAAATTGCGTACTATCTTGTTTGGTATTCACACTAATTAAAAAATAGGTATGAATGGGAACCATCTACTCAATGTGTACAAAATACTATAATTTCATTAGTTCTATACTTTGAAACTGTAAAATAAATATGGAAAGTATCAAGTGAAATATTCATTCATGCATAAAGTTAAAGAAAAAGGGGCTACTCCCACATGTGCCTATACTTTTCAACTGGTTTTTTATGTATAACAATAAATCACCTAAAACCTCTTCAATAAGCGAACAAAATGAATGTGAATAAATAACTTGACTTTGTTGAGATATATGCTCGCCTGACCTTCAAAGCGAAATTTTCGTAGGAACTGGTTAAAAACAGTCGATTGGCTTAAAGAAAAGGAAGGGTAACCTAACAGGGAAAGCCTTTGAGCCTATCATAAATTTGTTGAGACGCCTAATGTCAGTTTCGGCTATGTCTTCAGGTTCCCCGAAGGTAAGACTGTCGAGATACTTCAGCCTGGCCTACCTAGATCCCTCGTTCATACAACTTTGAAAACTACGGTCCAACAAGATTTTTAGTTTTACCGTATGAATTCCTACTGGACAGTGTCCAGTAAGAACCCTATGATTACGCTATAATGAACTTTGCTAAGGTCAAATAGTTCAGTAGATCTCCTGTGTTATACTCTAGGTCAAAAGGATCTCGCAGTCGTCCACTGGTCAAGTGCTAGAACAAGATTCAACTCGATCTTATTCCGATGTGAGCGGGTCGAGGGTGCCCCTCTGGCTAGCTTATCTGTTTTGTAGTTGACAGCGATTCTGTTATAGCCAGGCACCCAAACGAGTCTGGTGATGACAAGCTTGAGCGCATAGTTAGCGAGCTCAGCGCTAGTATTGCTGCTCTGCTGTCGAAGTGATTGCTCACCTCCCTGAAAGAGGCTGCACTTCGTAACAGCAGGTCTATCGCCACTATAAACTAAGTCGGCTACAAAGCCGTTTCTGCCTGAAAAACACCACAGTAGTCCGGTAGCCTAAAGCTAAGATGGGCGGAGAGCTCCTTACAGAGAACTCCCTTTACAACCTTCCCTCCTAGCTTCGACCCATCTGTGAAAAAGTACACTGCGCCACGTCTCCAGTAACTCCTCCCCATCCACATATACCTAGCCGGTATGTGAGCAGGTCCTTGTTCGAACTACTTCATATATACTTTGCGTAGCCTAAGAGCGCACTTCGCAACAAGACACCTGCTGGCAATATCCACGGGAATGGAAGGGTGTGCATGTTTTTAAATTTAATTTACCTCTAAGGTTTATTTGAATGTACATATTTTTTCAAATGCGAAGTGTAATAAAACCCAATGGTTTGATGATAAGAAAATTTGGTAGTTTCACAATTTGGTAGGAATTTTGGTAGCCAAAGATTTTCTCAAGTGACAACACTGCTCTCGCCAAGCAACAGTCGCCATTTTTATTAGAGAGTAACACTGAAAGCAAAGCGTTTATTGTGGCATACCCTTTGTTTTCTTCGATTTATTGGTTTAGTGTGAATAGTCACGCAAAACGAGAAAAGTTATATATGAATGAGCCATAAGGGTTAAGTTTGGGTGTAACCGAAGATTTTATACTCTCACAATTTGCAATAATAAAAGTGGGGAAATACATTTGCAACTTACAAGGATTAAAGCCGGGGAAATACCTTCAGGTGATGGTAAAACTTTATATTAGGAAATGTACCGAAAAATTTTTAGTTCATTGTTTGACGAAATGGTGAATGGATTACATTAAATTTGGTATCAAATTTCAGTTACATGGGGGCTAAGAAAAGTTTCCTATCGATTTTATCCATTTTAGGCACATATATACTCTATAATTAGAAAAACACGCTCTTTCAAGTTCATTAAAATAACTCCCATATTAGCAAATATATATGGCATAAAATCAACTGGATGTTCGAAAATTTTTATATTGAAAGTATTGATCCGATTCAACCCATTCTTGACAAAAGATTATTATCAAAAAAACATTTTTCCCGAATTTCAATTCAATATCTGACAGACTGTCCGATATTTTCGGTAAAAAGTCAGCCGTAGGCTCTGTGGTCCACACTTCCGGTATCTGGGGGTTTGAATAGTTATGGTCCGATTTAGAAAATTTTTAGACCTGAAATGGCATACTTAAAAGGAAATAGTCGTGCAAATTTGTATCACGATATATTAATTAGTGCATGATTTGTATACGGGAATGTGAAAAAACCAGATGGCATTTAAAGTTGGTTTTATGGGAAGTAGGCGTGGTTACCGTCCGCTTTCGTCCATTTTCGTAATGTACCAGTGAATGTCAAAATAACATTATGTACCAAATTTGGTTGAAATGTAATGTGGGCGGTGTCACGCCTATCGTCCAATTTTGAAACCAGCTCCCATAAAGACATCACATCTCGGATGTAAAATTTAATGTCTCTGACGTATTTCGTTATTGATTTACCGCAGTTTTAATAGTTTTAACCAAATTGTTATAATGGTGAATGGATTACATCAAATCCTACATCTGTAATAAGTGGAGTGGACGTTGTTATCTTCCGATTTCACCTATTTTCAAGCTGTCACAAGAGGTGTGGAATGATAGTCTTGTGCAAATTTGGGTGATATAGCTTGAATAGTTTGCAAATTATGTACATTAGGAGGCAGAGCCACACCCTTTTTAATGTTTTTTAAAGCTGTTGAAAACTACTAAAAGTGTGATAACTCACTAAATTAATGCGCCATAAACAAGATGGTAGGGAAGAGCTTTATAGGAAGAGGCATAAAAATTGGAAAATGGGCGTGGCACCACCAACCTTTAGGTGAAATCCTATACCTCAGGAACTATCGAACTAATTTCAACCAAATTTGGTATGTGGGGTTACCCAGTCATTTTTATCACACACTGTGATACTGGGTGAAATCGTACAACGACTATTAAACTATGCAGCTCCTGCAAAAAAAAAAGGTCCCCAAAAGTTTTCAGCTAAAAGTATCAACCATCTATGCTCTCATTTGAAAAATAAATTTGTTCAAACGCATCCTTAAAGAAAGTGAAAACACCACGTGTGGCTAGTTAAAAAAAAAACTAAAAAACTTGCTTTTGAGCCATGTCCGTTTAAATATTGATCGAAAAATACTTGTATTATTAAGAGAAAAGCGTGGGATCGTTTGTGTCAAAATAGATAGTAGGATAGTAGTATAGTAGTCATGAAGACTGAAACTAATGTTGATGGAGAGTTCCGATATTAGTCACCGCAACCAACCTTTGCTCCGGCGGCTTCTTTCCACCTTTATATTTATCGCAAGTATAATATAATCAGAGACAACACCGCCAGCGCTTGGTTTGGCGAATGTATGATCCAGAAGATGTGGTATAAGGTCAAAGCGTGTAAGAATGCCTGAGTGTTCAGACATATGACAAATTAGAAACCCAGCTTCTTTGAGTGTGATAACAACTCTTGCAGCTAATAATGTCTTTGGGTGCTCTATAAAGAATTGAGTTAAGTGCTATGGTTAGTGTGTACTTAGTGAACCCCACATACTGATAGGCGTCGCTAGAGCGCCTTCCATGTCAGGAAGTTGAAAATAATGTGTTTAAATATGGTGTCGTAGAGCCAAAGGAGTAGATGTAGTGAGAGATTCCAACTTTTACCAAGGGCTCTTCTGCAGCAGTACAAGATGATATTGCCCTGTTTCTCCTCCATATAAGGCTACATAAAAGTTTCCTATCTAGGATAAGCGCTAAATATTTCATATTGCCTCCGAGATTTTGTATGGCTTAGTGAATAAAACCAGCTCTGTTTTACTTGGGTTAACTCCGAGGTCCCTTCTAGCCACCCAATTGTTAAGACGCCGAGGTACCCTTGCGTTAGCTCATACTTCCAGCAGTTGAGGACCATGATCCATAGAAGGGAGAAAGAGCTCCAACTTTTAGAGTGCACCAATTCACGCTATTTCGTTCGTGCGCTACTCTACTAAGTCATGATAATTCAGTCGCAAAAAATACTGATTATGATGTTTGATATTGATTATGACGTTGGATTCAACCAAAACATTATCCAAGGCTGTTATGGGTTTCAGGAAAAACAGAAATATCTAAGAAGGTCTACAAATTCTTCAAATTAGGGATCACGCCGCAGTTCACTTGGCTCCATTTGGCTTAAACACCATATACAACAAATACTGCATTTTTAAGAACAATTCGAAAAATGATCGTAGCAAGTAACCTGACTTCTACTGTCTGCCTCGAGGTGCATCCCTCGAAACTAATGGGACAAAAAGCTGTCATCATACATTCACTGCTGCCTGACAATTGGTTCGCCCTGATTTAGTCGTATCAAACACATTTGGTTTGCCCTTTTTGTTATTTCTTTATTGGTAATTCAATAATTTCAAATTATTTTTATCATTCCGAAAATTATGTTGTTGTAAAATTCCCTACCGCTTTATGGCTTTTTCTGGCCATACCACGATATTATGAAAGTGCTGCGCTGCGAATCATACCCCTAGTCTGATGCAGTTCGCATAGATAAGTGTCAGCCAGTTGCAACACCTTCACAGCATGTTGCAGCTGGGCTGGCATGATGTCATTCGGCTCTAGGTACTTGAAGGGTTTGCACAAGTCGATCGCCCAAGTCTTGTGTGATGTATCCTGAAGGTCGGCAAAGGCTGTGCAATATTCCTGAAGCACTCCAAGAGTCACCTCTCCGGGGGATCAAAGTGCTCATAAAGTAAGCATCAAGAAGAAGCTGAAGCGTTGCTTCACAGCTTAATATCCACTTTTCATCTTAATGGTAACTCACGACGAATACGCCTGCAACGGAGGACACACACAGCTTGTTTTTCGTAAAAATTTAATAAAATTTAGGGGTCTGTCATGACCAGACTTTTCTATTTTTATATTTCAGTTTGTATATATGTATGTACGTTTCCTATAATTAAATGCTGTTTTTTTTTTAATTATAACATAAATAAGCTGAAAATTAACGGAAAACTGAATCACATATGTATACATATGTATGTATATAACCATATTCTTACGACTATACAATATAATAAGTATAAATACCCAACCATGTGTTTATGTAGTGCGAATACTATATAATAAGTATAAATTTTTTTTGTATATTTGGACATTTATCGTTGGTTAAACTAATCGAGATTAATATTGGGTTATTAATATATATATTAATGATCAGGATGACGAGACGAGTTGAAATCCGAATGGCTGTCTTTCCGTCCGTATGTCTGTCTGTGTAAGCTATAATTTGAGTAAAAATTGAGATATCTTCATTAAACTTGGCACACGTGTTCCTTGGTCAAATCGGGAGGACGAGTTCGCCATATCACCTAAATTTGCACAGTTAGTTGCAACACTTCTTGCTACACTCCCTATATAACGGTTATGCTAAAAACTACTAAAAGTGCGATACATCAAGAACTAAATACGTAGAAGACAATATATTTTACACACAGCATAGCACAAGAGAGCTTTATTGGAGCAGGTTTCAAAATTGGACGATGGGCGTGGCATCACCCACCTTTAGGTGAAATCACATATTTTCGGACCGACTTAACCAATTTCATCCAAATTTGGTACATGGAATTGTTTCGCTATTCCATGTACAGTGCGAATAAAGAAAATCGAAAAGCAACCACGCCTACTTCCCATATAGCACAACTTTATACTCCATCTGATTTTTTCACTTTCCAGTGTAAAAATCATGCATTAATTAATATATCAGGATAAAACTTTGCACGAATAGTACCTTTTAGGTATGCCATCACTGGTGTAAATATTGTAGTATTGTTCAAGCTCTCAGATACCGGAAATGTGGACCCCAGAGCCTATGGCTGACTTTTACAGAAAATATCGGGAAATGTGTGATATACATAATGGAAATTAGGAGGGAATCGTTTCCTCATAATCGTATGTCTGTATGTCAAAAATGGGTTGAATCAATATTTCCCCTAGCTCTAATATACCTAATATAAAGATTTTCGGCTGACCTTATACCCTATATATAGAACCATATGTGAGTTATCTTAATTAAATTGAGTGAGCGTATATTTTTCTCCTAACAGGGCCTTTCTGTGCCTAAAATGGATAAAATCGGGTGAAAACTTGCCCAAACCCCCCATATATGTTAACTAATATCGGGATTTTCAAACATCAATAAACCGAAAAAAGGTGAAATTATATTATACTACATATAACCATTTCCATTATTTTAACAAACTTTATTAAGTTAATGGTTTGAGGATGATTTTAATATAATTTTTGCTGACGGGAAGAAAAATATAGTTATGCAACTAATTGAGTATATGAGCTATAATATAATATAACTTAATAAAATACCAAATTTGATTGTAATACATTCACGATTTCGTCGAATAATGAATGTTGAATTCTTTCGTAACATTTTTCCATATGAAGTTTTGCCAATACCTGAAGGTATGTATTTCCTCGGCTTTGGTCCTTGCAAGCTGCAAGAGTATAAAATGTTCGGTTACACCCGAACTTATCCTTTCCTTACTTGCTGCTATTACCCTTATTCGCCGATTATTTGGAGAAAATCACCGCAATGAAGTCATCGCATAAATCAAATGGCATTGCTGACGCATTGTCGGAGTAAATTGGCCACAAGCTTCCAGTGCGCCAAGGCAAAGCGAAGTGGAATGTAATAGTGCTTTGTTTAAAGAAGATTAAGTACTCCATGGACAAGAATTGTAGAGCTTTGTTGTATGTACATATATGCATACGAGTATACGTATATAAATATACAAGAGCAAAACTAATTCGCGACAATAGGCAATGACTGCCCAATAATAGTAAAAATATTGATATTGATAAATTGAAAATGGAAGATAACATAATACTGCTGAAACTCCAATTCGACATTTACCATATATGTATCTTAATTTATAACTAACAAAAAGTTGGGCGCCCTTAATTTATTATATGTATATGTACTAATATAAAATAGATCAATAGTTGTTTTAATTAAAGACTAAATCACGGCTTTTTAATTTAAAATGTCTCCTAATTCAAAAATAGAGATTTGACTGTTGAAAATAAAATATCTTCAAAATGCGCTATGGCAACATCATAGATATGTATGTTGCCGTGGCAGTCGGGATTCAGACATGAATTCCATGGAAATAGTTCTTAAATTTTTGTCAAAATCTAAAGGCGCATAGAAAAATGTTTGTATGTACGGCAACGCTGAATGGTATTTAATTTAGATAATAATGCTACAGTACATACAGAGATTATTTCATAATTCTAATGGTTGGCTGTAAGCGGAGCACTGAATGCATAATTAAGCGTTCTGTGCGTTATAGTAACTATAAATAATAATATGATTATTTTTATATACGTCACAGGTGGCAATAATTGGATCTAAATATGTGAGACGGTAGTGCAACAAGAATCCGCCGTTTGTCTGAAGCATCAAATAAACCAAACCTAATGGAACAACTCGGATATTAGGTATAGTAATAGTTTGGGTAATAATACAGGCAAAATTTCTTGAAGATATCTTGTCAGATAAAAAGTTTTCCATACCTGATTCCGATCGTTCAGTTTGTAGAGCGATATCGGCGGTTCCGGCAAATTTCAGAGCGATATATCACAAATTGAGAGACTAGTTCGCGTATATACAGACAGACTCGAAGAAAACTCATAGCCTCACTTATTTTCATTACTATTTATAATTGAAATCAACGTTATTAACTATAATAAGATACGAGTATAAACTTAACCAAATGGGTTAAATTTAACATTTTAGTTTAATGTATATGAGGAAAAATCAATGGGAGTTGAGGTAATTCCGGGACGAATTTCATCCATTTTCGGAATTAAACTGTAGTATATCTACGTTCACTTGGTAAAAAATCTTACATATTGAACGATATATGTATCCGCATTAATTGCAACCCGAAGTGCAAATTCGTATGTTAGGTATATGCGGGCTATGGGCAGCATTGGTCCAATTTTATCCATTTAAGATAAAATTATCCATAAAGATAAGGACATAATGTTGTTAGGAAGAGGCGATCTCTTTATTTCTTATAAACATTTTACCGTATGTATGGTATAAAGTTGGAAATATTTATATTACGTATATGGGGCTAGGGAAGTATTGCTCGGTTACTAACCATTTTTGACTCAAGAGCACCCTACTAAAAGAAATTTCAATAACATTTCTGAGGGTCTTACCAATATTTTCTGTAAAAAATCAGCTGTAGGCACTGGGGCTCTATACATTTGGTAATTGGGTACTTGAAAAGTTATTTTTCGATTTCGACAAATTTTTAAATGTTTTATTCTGATAAATAAATTGTTGTTTACTTTATATTATGTAAAATGAAAAAAAAGAACGGATGGAGTTTAAAATTTTGATATATAGGCAGCAGGCGTGGTTATTGTCCGATTTCGCCATTTTTATACTGAAGCATAGGAACATTAGTATAATATTCTGCAGAAACTTTGATTGAAATTATTGAAGTAAAAGGTTTCCCAATAAGAGTGATATGATTTTTGTTTTTCAAAAACAAAACACACTAATTGTTGAGAAGATTCAAATATTTTTTATTTAGCGTGAAGTACAATCGATACAATTAAGTTCTGAATACAATATCATTCAAATTTCCTCCACGACTTCTCTTATAGGAACGAATCGATGAACGCTTTTCCGCTAAATTATGTCGTATGTCATGAATAGCACGTGCAATATTGACTTCTAAAGCTTGAAGAGAGCCTGGTTTATTGCTAAAAGCCAAAGACTTCAAATAACCCCACATGAAGTAGTCTAATGGTGTTAAATCACAACTTCTTGGAGGCCATTCAATGTCACAATTTCTTGAAATTATCGAATCTCCAAACTTTTCTCGCAATAATTCGGTTGTATCACGTAGTACGAACCGATATTCCACCAGACCAAAAACCACACCAAACTGTCAATTTAGGTGAATGTATGTGGTATCTTTCCATTACTGATCATTGATATTTACAAATGAATGCTCAGTATAAAAATCGTTTTGAAGCAGCCTTTCTAACAAAGCATACTAAAGGTCTCAAATAGGCTTTTCACAAAACTACAAATTATTTAAATTCGAGTTGCACATTTATAAAGAAGTGATCTGACCATTATGGAAACGTATTTCCAAAACACACATTGAATAAAGGTTGCATTGGACGCAACCGTGATTGGAGCAATGTAATAGGTATTTACAGATGAGTCAACATCAAGAAAGCATTTAACGTCAACAAAACATTTCATTCGGCTACTCCAATACCTGGAGGTGGCTTTCTGTGTAAAATATTGGGAAAATTTTGTTGCAGGGTGCCATCAAAGATGTCAGGCTATAATAGACAACGAGAGAGATTGGAAAGAGGATTGAATAAACTTCAGCTAAACAAAACAGTTTATGTTATATACATATTTTGGTATGTACATATGTATTTATAAAAATGAAGTGCTATCTCGTTATGTACCCGAAGAACGTCCGAACCACAGCAACGGAAAGACGTGAAAATTTGCACAGTTATTCATCTATTCCTGAAGAATGTCCTAACGGAGGCCTTTTTTTGCATGTATTAAAGAAAGTCGTGCTAGTTACACTATTTATAAATGAAGAACGGCTGAACCAATTTGGCTGAAAATTAGTGGGGTTGTAGCTTAGAACCAGGGGACGGACATATATAATTTTTATCTTTTTATGTTAAAAGTCAAAACAATTCATATATACAAAATTATATTTCATTGAATATTTTGTTACTTTAAAAAAGTAAAATAACAAAACATATGTAGCTACTGCAAGTAAATTTTGAACGAGATGGATGGCACATCTATACGGCACTACTTTTGCAAAGTTCTAACCTGATATTTTTATTGGCCTTCAATTTCTATACTGTGAAGTGACAGAATCAGAAGTTCAAATTTGTTTTATATGAGAAGTAGGCGTGGTTGTAGACCGAATTCGCACATCGCAGTATGGGAAGGTCAGAATAATGTTATAAACCTAATATCGTTGAAATTGGTCAAGTAGCTCATAAGAATTTTATTAACGAAGATTTTACTAACAACTAAATTTACGTAAGGAATTCAGTATTCGTTATTCGACGATACCGTGGCTGAAATACAATAATGTCTGGTATCATACCATAGTTCATATACCTTGAAGGGGAAAAAATAGATATTCATGAATAAATAAACACTTTCTTAGGAATTACAAAATCCACGATACTTTTTGAACAAACCTCGCATATGGGAGTGGGGTAATTCGTGGACCGATTTCACTTTTTCGGCATTAAACTATAGTATAATCAGAACTACACGTTAATTTGGTTAATATAACTTATATATTGGCGATCATTTGTAAAGCAGTAAATTTCCTTTAAGACTATGAGTTTTGCAATAAAATTATTTTTCTTCCATGATATATAAAATTTAAAACAGAAAAACAAATTTGCCCTAACATAGTCAAACTTCAACCGTTAATATCTCTTAAACGGTTAGGCTTACGAAAATATCGTAATAGACCTTTTTTGAAGAGCATTCAATTTAGTACAAACTCCACAAAGCGAATTACTTTTTAAGTAGCGAGATGTGAATTTTTCTATCTGATAATAATAAAAATTAAAAAAATGTAACGCGGAGAACCCTCCTGTTGCAATTAAGAGGTCGTACTTGGAGAGACTTTCTTAGATGCGTCTATCATTCAATTTTTTAGAGTACCCAGCAAAAACGAAAACATTCGTTTTTTTGATCCACCCTATTACATACGATATAAAGCTAACCGAAAATTTAAAAATCTGTCATTAGGTATATGAGAACTACATGTAGTATTGACCCATATCGTGACCTATTATTACCAGAAAAATATGCTCTCTGAGATTCATATAGATAACTTACATATTGATCGATAAATATGTTATAAAGTCAACCTGAACTTTAAAAATCTTTATAGTATTATATGGGGGCTATGGGAAGCATGGACCCGTTTTTACGCCTTTTTATCGTCAGGACACAATATTACCAGCAAAAAACATTCAGGGTTGTTGCGGAAGCCAAGACAGATTTGCTTAGTTGTTAGAATTGCCAACCAATTCTGATTGTCAATAGTGTTAAAGAATCTAACTAGATTTTCGTCTTTTTGAACATACGCAAAATTAATATTCGAATCAGGTGTTTACTAATGTGACAAAACTAGCAAATGAATAAATGGAAGCAATTCTAGTAAAGTTTACAATGAGTTCCGATATTTTAGTTTTTGTTTTATTGGAAGAAAAAAGCGAGTAGATTAAAAATTAAAAGAAAAATGTTAAGATATTACAATAATCCATTTGATGCACCAGGGGAATCGTGCGTGAAATTTAGCTTTACAGATTTATATTAGAAAATGTTAGCCATAGGCACTAAGATTCACATATTTGGTATCCATGTATTCACATATATGGTATATTGGTACGTCCAAGACACAAAATTTGGTGGCAAAAAACAAAAAGTTTAAACACAAACCTACCAAAGATACAGTGAAGTGAAGTATAGTGGAAAACAAAATAATATACATAAACATTTACAAAACTACTAAGTGCCGTTTCAGACAGGGATGCAAAAGAGTCTGATCTTTTTCAAATTTTCTTTTGGTGTCGCTCTGGGCATTCACACGGTCAAAAAGAGTCCAGCAACTCGAGTCTAGTTTTTCTGCATTCCTTTTCACAAAATGTTCGTAAATATTTGTGCGGTTCGACTGCGCAACACCGCGCAACACTGCATGCTGCGTATTTCATTTGTATGTTGAGATGATGGTCACACATTTTGCTTGCAATGAATTACCATGAATATGGTAGAACAATATGCATAATACAAGTACCTACCCGCTAAATAGTTTCAAAAAAATACTAAAGACGGGAATTCCCTAATCCACAAGAATGTATTGAATATCCGCAACTAATATTTTCAAGGCCAAATTTATAATAGCAATTTCCTAATCTTTAAGTATTAAAAACTCATAATTTCTTTACTGCGTATTAAAAATTCATAATTTCTTTACTCCATAATCTATATCTTAATTTTCTCCTTATTTACAATTTGTCATAATATTTCTATTATTCTATGCATACATATTTGCATATTACATACAAAAATAGATAACAGAACTCAAATTTGCGATCGAATTCATTTGAAACCGAGCGCTCTTGCAACCATTCAAAGGATTTGAAAGTGAAAAGGAATGCTGAAAAGGGTAGCAGCGAGCTGTTACGAAAAAGAACACAAAGCGTGCCACCCGAACACGAGTGGCACGGTCCCTTCGTCTTTCCTCGTCGTCCCCTCGCCCACAATAAACTGGTATGAGACTCTTTTGCGTCCCTGTCTGAAACGGCACTAAGGAAGAGTGCAGTGACTCAAAAAAAAACAAAAATATATATATAAATAACCAAAGCGCAGTGCAGTGCTGGAAAAATATCCATACTCGTATATATACATATTATATAAAGAAAAAGTGCGTGTAGCCCAAAACATAAAGACAATAACAAATACAAAAGGGTTTAAACAAACAAAAATTCACACAAACGGGCGCGAAATACTAAAGCACCTAAATACAACAACATAAATAAAAACAACTTAAACGGGCGCGAATTTAAAACAAACGATAATAAACAAAAACAACAATCACTAAAACCAAGCTCAACTGGAAGCGGAGAAAAAGGAATTGACAACAAAGGAATACACACACGTACATACATATATATTATCCCCTCAAAAAACCCTTGAGGGAGCATAAAGTGAGTCGTATCGTTTCCTATTATTTTATTTTATCGTGCATATATGTATGTAAAAATTACAGTTTTATATATATAGAACCTGTAATAACAAATACGTTTACCAAAAAAAAAAAAACGGTTACCAAACTGTCTCAGTTTCGAGTTTTTTTTTGCGGGAAAAACCGAACACAGTCTGGTATAATATATATTTCAAAAAACATACTTATATATTAAAACAAAAACAAAAATTAATATTACCTTATTGCCTAACTACAAGCTTACCTTTGTGTATTCAAACACACAAATTAACAAACACAAAAAACAAATTCAAGTATATACTTGCACATTTCTCCCGCAATACCCCTTATGTTTAAAAAAAAAAAAAAAAATAAACAATAAGCAGGATTGCATAAACTAAGTAAGCAAAGGCACAAGTATAAATCAAAATTCTAATATAAAAAACAAAAAGAAGAAAACAAACAAAAGCATACATATATGCATATTTGCTTACATCTTATACCTATATATATTTTTGATATACACATTTACATACCAAAACATAATTGTACATAAATACAAAGTGCATACGGGAACATACCTGCACATTATTCACTTCGCTTTCTCGCTCTCCTTGAACATACATATTTATACATACGGCATATAATCTATGCATATGCTTATATACCCTATATAAATTGGGTCAATTTCATATTGAAAATTTACAATATAAAAAGTTGTAAAATTACATAAAAAATAAAACAATAAACGTTGTGGTAAAATTAACACTACAATTGCTTGTAGATATTAAAAATTTTAAAATAATAAATAATTTATTAAAAACAAAAATAAACATATTTTCAAAGTCCACATTGGCATACATCCCGCAATACCCCTTGTAACAAACAAGCAGGATTGCGTACATAAAAAACTAAAAGCACATTGATCTCTTCAACGAGCTCTCAATTGCATTAGAGAATATACATACATACGCTCAAACAATCCGTGCATACTTATGTACAAAGTGTATTGATCTCTTAAACGAGCTCTCAATTTCACGAGCACATAAATATATACTAACAAGTCCGTGTATTAGGGTGTACCTAAATACATCAACATAAGGACATAATAAGTATTATTAAATTAAAAGTGCCATTCTTAATAACTAAATTAAGAAAATTTAAATTACGCCACAAATATATATTTAAAATAAAATACAAATTAAAAAATTATTTCGCAAGTAAATATTTATCTAGTCCGAAAAAAATCGTATATACGAAAATAGTATTCGGTATTAATTATCATTTATTGCTGCATTTAAATCAGTTTACACTGAGAAAATTTTAATTAACTTTGACACATATAGTAATAAATAACAAAACAAAAATGGTTAATGACGATAAAAATCAAATTACACCTGCAGAAGCTACACGCGCAAGACAGGTTACCACAAAGCACATAAAAAGCAAAAATATTTGTGTTGCCAAATTCATTTCCGAGAGTGACAGATTAACACGATACTGCACTCGATTTTCATCTTCACCGATTCAAGACATCTCTGAATCGTTATTGGAAATAAAAAAACAAAATATTGACAATTTTTGGACTCGTCTCCAAACGGCTCATGACGCCATTGTAGATTATGATAATTCAGATCTACCACACGATTTTAAATCATCAGCTTACGCACTATACGAAAACTGCTTAGACCAGTACGAAGAAACAAAAGCTATGATTTCTGATCAATTAAAGCTAATAAAAGCGATTGCATCTACTCCACATCCGAGAGTAGAGCTGCCACAAATTCTAAGTCAAGAGGCAAGTTCAGGCATCCATCTCGAGGTGCCCGCATGTGACACAGAAATATTTTATGGAGGTTATGAAGAATGGCCGTCCTTCCGGGACATGTTCACTGCCGTTTACATCAACCATCCAAAATTATCAAAAGCGCAAAAATTGTATCACCTCCGATACAAAACGCAAGGTCAAGCAGGCGCAATAGTAAAACAGTTCGCACTAAATGACGACAATTTTAATTTGGCTTGGGAAGCTCTAACATCTAGATATAAAAATGAAAGAATATTGGTCGATAACCAAGTAACGACACTAATAAACTTGCCTAAAATTCAAAAAGAAACCAGTGAAGAGTTTATAAGGCTGCAATCCACTGTTTCAAACTGTTTGTCGGTTTTATCGACACGAAATATTCCCACAGACAGCTGGGACCCTATACTGGTAAACATATGCACTGCCGCATTACCAGAAAAATCGTTACTTTTATGGGAGCAATCGCTCTCATCACGAAAGAAATGCCCCACGTGGCAACAAATGAAAGACTTTCTAACTACCCAGTACGAAATCGCTGAAAGGGTAGACAAAAAGCTAGTTAGAACTAAAAACGTTCAAAACGACCTAAAAAGAAGCTTCAATAGACCCCAAGCTAGTAGCAAAAACAAATTAAACAGAAGCTTCTACAAATCTCAATCGTTCACATCCGAACAGAACAATCATACGTCATGCGAACTATGCACGAGAGGGCATAAGCTACAATCTTGCGAGAAGTTTAAAAACTTAACGAACGAAACTATTTCGTGAGATCAAAAAAACTTTGTACAAATTGCTTGTCACATGCGCATAAATATAAAAATTTCAAAAGCAAATTCAATTGCTCATATTGTCACAAAAGACACCACTCAATGCTCCATTACAGCAAATTTCCCATATCACCCCAAAGAAGCGCTTATACAAAAAGACCCACAGGTTTAGTGGTAACAGAAACTGCCAAAAACCAAAATCCTGGAAATTGCCAAAAAGCACCGTGCTGCTCAAAGGCATTAAAAATACAAACGGTACACAGCGATATTCAAAGTAGGGTATTACTACCCACAGCAGTCGTCTCTATCGAGCACCGAGGAGAACTTTTTAAGCTTAGGGCCTTAATAGACCAAGGATCACAACGATCATTTATAGCGTCTAAGGCACAAAATAGGCTAAAATTGCCATCAAAACAATCGAATTTTGAAATTACGGGAATGGGCGGAAGAGTAGTCCGAAACTCAAATAAAATCTGCCCCATTGCCCTAATTTCCCCCCAAGCGGATAAGCGAATTGTAGCAGAAGCTATAGTTCTACCGCAACTTACTAACATGCTTCCATGCTATCACATAAATAGCAAGCATTGGCAAAAGGTTTCACACTTAAAGCTAGCAGATCCCAACTGCAACACCCCCGCTAACATAGATATTCTAATAGGCAGCGACCTTATACCGCAAATAATGCTTGAAGGTGTTGAAAAAATTTCAACGACCCTTCTAGCCCAAAATACAATATTCGGTTGGATTCTAAGTGGACTAGTTACTGAACCAATTTCCACATCAACAACTCAAGTTGACGAAAATTCAAAAGAATACCTTAATTCACAATCAAGGATATTTCGGGAGTTAGAAAAATGCCCCCTCATATCAATTAAAACCCCAGAAGATCAGTATTGTAAAGACTTCTACAAAGCCACAACTACCCGATCAAATAATGGTCGGTACGTCATATGACTACCACTAAATTCACAATGTTCCAACACTCCAAGAATTGGCCGAAAAAACAAAGTCAGAGTCCCTTCTGACAAGATCAGTTTTAAAAAACACAAATATGTAACTTTTCGACCCCGCAGGATGGCTCTTGCCAATAATGATACAAAAATCCTGATTCAAAAAGCTTGAGATATGTTGTGCCCTCCTACTTGCAAAATTAGTGCATACGCACTTTAACATACATATATCCAAATTGTCCCAAAAAAGTCGAAAAAATCGACACATAACAAATTGTGCTCTAGTAGCTTACTTTTTCAAAATTATAAAACAATTTAAAAATAAAGTTAAGCGATCAGCATGCTCCCAATGCGATACAATGACGCACCAAGCCTTACAACAAGCAAAGGTCGCTCTAATCGCATATATCTAAGCCCCCTTTGTATTGGTGGTTTATGGGAAATACTTGTAATACGTGTACAAATCCACTTAAAAAGTAGCCGTAAATCACAAATCTTACGCTCGCAAGATCCCTCTTCAAAGGTTTCAAAGGAGCACCCATTCTGGCCATATCTGAGCTAGGCGTGGAGTCGCCATCCTATAAGCCGATAATAAAGTAATAGTAGATAATCGGCAATAAAATGAATAAAATTATACCATCTAATAATACGTCGTCACAACAACAAATCGAATAAATGCAAAACAACGTTGCTTGCTTAACGCACTAACTTCCAAATCAAAAAACATAATACCAATTTCAAAATCAAGATTCCATCCTACACGTACCATATTTACCGATCTACCACTACTGCACTATCATGCATACCGCGCCCTCGGCTACTCCAATTGCAGTACGCCGTGATACCTGGGACATTTACAGCATATCTGTACTACTAGGCAAAATATTCGCTTAGGGGGCCCAGGATGTTTAAATGACTATAAACTCCCTTTCCAACTACACCGCTTCTTCAGGGTAAATAATGTCACACCCTAATACAACACACCACACCTTGGAACACAACACGCACTCACAACATAAACGACCACACTGCACACGATGTCAGCACAGAAGTTACCACCATACACGATGACACCCCACACAATCAACAAAAAGAGGGATTGGATCTTCAATTCACCACATTCGAAATAATTCCGATCTCTTTGCGCAACGTAAATGTATAAAATCGCTATCTCCGCTACCAACCGCCAACACTTTCTGGGCTTAAAACCGTGGTATTAATCTTTATCAAAAAAAGTGTTAAACCAATAAAAAATTTGTGAAAATTAACATTTAATAAAAAAGGTAAAGAACATTTTAATTTAAACCTTAAAAAAGGCGTTTTGTGGAAAAAATGGAAGAAATAATGTCATTGGTGAGTGCTAACATTATAGCATAATTATTCAGCTTCTTCTATAATGCGTATAGTTTAACCATTTCTATAAGTTGCAGGGTTTGTGCATTTGTTGCTGATTTTGTTTTGGTACTGCAACAAGCCCCCGCTAAGACAGTGTAGTCAGTGGTGTCATTTCCAATTTAGTTCGTATTAAATTTATTTTTGTCAGTTATGTAGTGATGTTACCTCTTATGTACGATAAATAAATAAGTTCATATCTAGTTATACATATATACATACTCGTATATGCAGTGGTAACGCCATATAACCGAGCTCTATTTAATGAAAAACTCGATATATCGTAGAAAATATAAAAGTTTGTTTTGTTTGAAATAATCCGCTTAATTTTAAATGCAGTAATCCTCTCAAACCAACAATATTTCTAAGAAATATAATCTATTAATTATTATATTTACCAAAGCACGGCCCATCGTCAATTTTACAATTTTGCGTTTGTTTGCACGCTGCGTTGATACTGCATTAATATTCGAGGAATAAATATTAGTTGTTATACATCTCTCTCCTTATAACGAAAACCCTTTATAAGGTAAAAAAGTATCCGATCCTAAGATGATATCGTTGCACCAGTCAATGAGTCTCTGAAGAATTTAAAATTTTCAATGTACTCGAAGAAGAAAATATTATATTTAAATTCGCCCTACTTCAGTTCATTTCAAGATGTTGAGATCCCATAACAAAAAACACATTCGTTAACGAAATTATTGACGACCGCTGGCTACATGGAGATTTACAGACAACCCTTTTGAGGAATATATTATATAAGAATGGCTCAACTAATGTTGACGCTGTTCCTGTTTTAATGGACTCACTGGTAATTCGAAAAAATATGTCTATTTACGATTCCCGTCTCAATCGGCTTTTATCTTTCCAGTTCTCATGTTAGGGTAAAAAAGCTTATTTGTTAGCTTAAATATGTCGATTAAATTGATTATATATTTTTGCAGATGTTTTATTCCTATAATTTTCGAGAATAATAATTGCTTGGTGCCTCCTTAACCTTAGTAATTTGGTTTTATTTAAAACAAATACTGATTCACAAATACTTCCGAGAGATGCTGCTTACATAATCCTTTATGTTGGCTTAAAGTTGAGCACATAAAAAAATCCTTCGTTAGCTTAGTTTTTTAGATTTTCTTAAGACGATCCAGCATCAAACATTAGGCCTGACATAATGACATATTTAGAACTTGGTATGTTAAGAAAGGACTTGGGCCTGTTCCCCTTAGATACTATAGCCAAATATATACATGTGTATGTACATATGTATATTAGAAGGTTTTGGCTTTCAAATTGCAATTGTTCACACAATATTAAGAATAATAACGAATACATATTATTAATATTGTAAACAAATGCTTGTCTTAACTAATAATATTCTTAAACGGTATTTGGAAAATAACACATAATTTCCAAATTAGCAAGCATTTCACTTTATATTACTTCGTAGTAGTTCCACGTTCTTGTGTCTTGGGTTTGCCTTAAAACGTGTAATTGAAGAGATATTTGTGTAAAAATTAAACCAGAATTTTATCATAGTCACTTGAAATTAAATTCATTATAATTATAGTTCCTTTATTTGAATATAAATAGATGCATACATATATGTACATCAATATGCAGAAGTACAAAGTCGTTGTATTTACTGTTTCGGATTCCTGTGGTTTCCTTGTGTTGTCCACACCAGCTCAAATGCCGCAGTGTAAAACAAAATCCGATTCCCCAGCGGCAAAAAATTGAAACAGAACAGCCGAATACCCAAAATGGTAGCAGAGGCACTGCCGCATTGCCTTTCATTTACCGGACAGCATACCGCGTCGAAGATGACGACCAGAGGATAAAGATAAACCCGGTAAATATGGTGGGCCACTAAAGTCAAAATAGTGTTGGTAGGACGGATTCCAACTAAACCAACAATGACGATAACGTTTCAAATATCAGGGGCAGTTGGAGCTTTTCGCGGCATTTGTGGCCGCCTTAAGTAAAATTCCCACTGCCATTTTAGCACCAACAGCAACACTAATACCAAGAATTCAGGATGAACGTTCAATTCGGCTGGCACCATGTGGCTTGGCGCGGGATGAGGCGTGAAGTGTGGCGTGCGGCATATGGTATTCACTGCAATTCTACAGCGCTTACAGTTACACGTGTGATTATTTTATGAGATTTATCTGCAGCAATGGCCACAACGATTCAACGAGGTAGTAGCTTTTTCATAGCCATTGCTGCCTACGTGGCTTGCCACATTGCGTGGAAGGGTTTTCCATTTTTCTTTTGCGGTTTCGTTTGTGCAAAGGAATAACCTGCAGGCCGAGTATAATAGCTCTACGTAGCCTCTAGCCAGTGTCCATTTGAGTTTTGTGGCCATAAAGGCTCAAAGCCACGCATGGAAGGAATCGGCGAATTGACGCAGCAGGACGTTGAGTTATTGTTACGTAAAAGTTCCAAACGAGCTGTTAAAGAAATGCACTGATACATGCGCCATGCACCATATGGCATGTCGCCTAAGGCAAACGTTTTAAAAATGTATTGCTAACAATAAGGTCAAGCAAACGAAGCGTGTCTAAGGCACTTATCGTCGACAATTGCTTTCTTTAGCACAATGCTGGTCATCTGTCCGTACCAATAACAACAAAAGCAACATTTTGTATTGTATATAAGTGTGTATATGGATATTCAACGCACCCCGATTCGATATGTGTCGATTTACCTGAGCGTTCCACACAAACACTTCTCATGTTACACATATATTTTGGAGTAGCTGCACAAGTCATATAATACAGTAAACTACCACATTGATGAAGGAATTTGTCAAATGATTGATTACTCTTCATTTACACCTTCATTTCTTAGTACATATTGAGCATAACATCTCTATTTCCAGAAGGTAAGGTACAGGGGCATTGTACACAAAATTAATAAAAATCGTTGAAGATGGTAGACTGAATTGGAATAAATATATATATATATACCTACTTGTACAATATATACATATATATGTAGCTATACATGTATAAATACAAATATATATGCATATACCAAGTTTTGTAAAACAAATTAATTTTAATTGATTTTCTTAGCCCTATATATATTAGGGTGTCCGTTATTTCCCAATATGCTTTTTTTTGCAAACGCCTCTGAAGCTTTTTTCATGAAAGCATTCTTTTAAAAGTTATACGCAATGAAACTTATGTATCCAATGTCTTGAGCAAAAATTCATTATAAAATCTGTGTTGCTCATACGACATGGTACTGTATGAATGCTCCGTTACTGAACTACTGAGCCTCGGTGACTTTGACTCCATATAACTTTTACAGGAGTGGTAATATGTTAAAAATAATTAAGACCTTTTTTGTAGAGTGAAAAATTAAAACTTAAAATATAAGAGCTTCAAAAATAACTTAATACTTTGAGAATGCTTGTTTATTACACTATTGATCGTCTTTCCCAAAGGGGAGTCTACAGTTGATGAGAGAAAGAGGAGTGATCGTTCTGCTGTAGTTTCAATCAACTCAGCCATAAAAACTGATCGCATACGCATTCACAGAAATCCTCTTGGAAAACCGAAAGATATGTTAAAGGAAGTAGATCAATGTCAAGACTATATTAGAGATGATCTCCACATGAAAACTTACCAACGGTCAACTGTATAATCAATAATGATTATATTTTTAATTTTATAGCTAAAGATGATTGACCGTCCTGATTTGAATCCCTTGGTTGAGGTCAGAGTTTAAGAATATGGCATGTCGAATATATAATAATATGGTATATTTTATGGAAAACGCCTTTCTTGAACTCCTATATTGTGTTAGCAGCAATGCCAAATCGGACAATTTTGAGACTGCTGACAACATATTTTATTGAAAAAATGAAATACTATTTGCAAAGTAGTGGACAGACTAGACCAACAGTGAAATCATCAGATATTTAAACAATAACTGATATTAAATCGAACTGTTTAAAAACACTGTTATTCATATGAATGTAACGCATTTGATATATATTTTATATTACATTGGAATAATGAGATAAACCCTAAAGTTCTTCAGAAATGTAAAATTTAAATGAAATGTAAATTTAACATCCATCCTCTTTTTAATGTCTCAAATTAATTACAATACTGAAGAAAAAAATTATAGAGATAAATATTACCATGGATGCCAAACAAAAGAAATGTAAGGCGAGTAAGGCTGTGGGTACAAAATGATGAATACACATACTACTGGAAAAAATTGTTAACAACACTTTTAGTGACAAGCACTTGGTGAAGAGTAAAAATCATATATCGTGCAGATAGATTAAAATTTTAGGAATGCACTGCGATATGTGGTCTATTGTGGCCTATCCTGTTATCCCAACACTTCGTTTAACCCAGTCAAATCAAAGAGGCTTAATTACCGGATTTATTTGCCTGATAGCCTGACTCCCTCTTCTTGCGATTTCGATGCAATTAAGGAGTATGTGCTCTAAGGTCTCTGCAGTTAGGTCACAGAAGCGACACAGATTAATGAAAACCCTAACAATGCCTATTTTAATTTAAAACGAGTGGATTAATATATAACTAGCTGACCCGGCGAACTTCGTACCGCCATAGCATAGCTTTGATGCACTACTTTATTTTGTATAGCTGACTGTTGTCCTATCTTAGGTATGAGTACCTATTCAATTTAAACTGGAATCTATAATATCATTCACATAAAAATGAATCCCTATTTCCCTGGTCTCGCCATAACTGAAAAGGACTTTACTAATTTCATAATTCATTAATATTGTGTAGTCATCAAAAGTTAATATTAAGATGTGAACTTACCGTGATTAACAAACTCTTATTAGCAAACAACAAACTTCTTAGTCTCTATAATAATAAAATTATTGTTAGCGCTATGTTAGGTTATGTGTGTCAGATTACCACAGATTACGAAATAGGTTATGCAAAGTTTGTATACTGCGTTCTGAAATCTAACTGATAATATACATATTTTATTATTATTAAATACTTACATTAAAATGAAATTATCACTGGTATTATTAATATTACCGTCAAAGTCGGTACATTTAACATGGCGGGACAACGGTAAGCGATTTTCATTTTTATATAATATAGAAGAATATGTTTACGTCATAAAAATTATTTTTTGGCACAATCAATTTCCCAATATGCTCTTCAGTCAGTGATGATTATGAAGTACTTATTTTCCTTTATTGAATTTATTTCAACTACTTGGATTAGTATGAGATTCAATTCTACAGAAAAGTACAAAATTGAAGTTTGTTTTCGGGAAAACACAACATAGTAGCGTATTCTACTATGCGCACAATTTCTGTACGTACGCTCATGACATATAATATTTTGCGATTCACATTAAAATACAAGTACATTTATAGAGATAGAAAGAGTAGCTGTGGAACAAGTAGCAAATGCATGTATGTTTACATTTGTATATTAAGACTACACGTGTGAAATATGCAACACATGAACTATCGCGACACATCGTATACGCATCCGTATACTTTAATATCGATGATTGGTTAGACAGAGATAAGCAAGCAGCTTGCTCTCAACGACACCGACACGAACAATCAGTAGCTAACAGTCATCTGCCAAGAGCCATTTGCCGTATTGTTGTAGCTCATTGTGTGTTCAAAGATCGTTGGTTGATGCCACTCCAGACGTGTTGTAGCCCCAACAACAATTGTGTCAATTTCATTGCATTGTTCTATTTTGAACAATTTGTTTTCCAATGATTGGATGTACGCCCAGTAACGGTTGTCAATTGCTTGCCTCTTACCTCTTCGCACTACGCCATCGCACTACAGGCGCCTTATTTTCCGGTGTTATTTTGTTACTTTAGTGTCGCATAACAGGTGATAGGCCGAAATTTAACTATAAGGTGTTGTTGTGCAACCGAGGCCTTTTTCATGATAGCCCGAGACTAAGGTTTAAAAAACCGTTGAAGTACCCCGCAACTAATGTGCCATATCCGATGTCGAAACAGTTCCCCTTTGGTTTTTGGCTTCAGCACAAGTGCCATTATACAATTTTCTTTTTCCTTGTTTGTGTTTATGCCTTTTGGGCTTCCTTCATTGGCGTAATGTCTGCACTGACTCTGCATTGTTGAACTTTTCGCCTCGTATATTTCGCAATGAATGAATGAATCCATGTAAAGTCGTAGACATATGAAGGATATATGTAAACGTGTTCATATGCAAGTGGCAGGATGCATTCCCAAGGGGCTTTTCAATTTTACTGCAACATAAATTAAATTACCTCCTTCGTTGGCGCATCGCATCTCCTTCAGTGACGTCACATTTTCATACTTTTTAAAATTTTTTGCACGCACGTACACATAGATCCACTTATATAGCACGTGGTGCGTACGTCAGAGTGTGTATGTACAAACATGTCTTTCATATGACACAATGAAATGTTTTCTTACTCATTTTTCTATCATTCTATGGTATGTATCCTTTGTAAGAGGAAGGATTTTACGAAAACGTGTTCACATTTGTTGCTGCGGAGCCTAGCTAAAAGAGCAGCTACTATCTAGTAATGCCTGAAAAATATTCAATTTACACACATTGCTCGTACTAACGCATTACTGCATTGGCACTTGAGCATTCGAAATAGTATCGCCTAGTCGACCATTACGTAGTCCGCACTGCCAAACTCTAAAAGTATGTTAAAATGTACAAGCATACAAGCAAATAGAGAAAACATTTCCCAAATTGCTGCATTATATGTTTGCAGTACGTAAAAGGTAACCCATATTATTTCTTTACCAACATGTTTTTGCATTATTCTGTTTTTTTTTGCTACTATTTTTATGAGTATTACGTACACGCAGTGGTGCACCAAAATTGAAGTTTCTAAATGTTCTGCACCTTTTATGTATGCCCATACCATTGCCAATGATATTTAATGAAATCAGTTGATGTCATTGCTGAACTATTGGCTTGTTTTCTTGTTATTGTAACTTACTGTACCTATATATTATATATTGCTAGCATATGCATGCACATCCATATGTACAATAATTTCGGGACATGATTGCACAAAACATTTTAAATGTTTCTTATTCAATTAAAATTGTGAAATAATTAAAAATATTCAGACTTTTCTGTAAATTTTTAAATAAATGTTATAATTCCAAAGCAATATAAATGATTTCAGTAAAATATAAATATTTATATGCATTAAAATAACTTTTATTCTTTCGCGAGACGTTTTAAAAATTTAGAAATCTTCCAATTATTACTATTCAATAAAAGTATGCTAATTTAATTTAATAATAACAACTTCAGGTGTACATATGTAGAAGAAAACATGGGAAGATTATGTCAGAATATTTAATATAATATAAATATAATTAAAAATAATATCTGTAAAGGTATATGAATTCTTATCATTGTTTTAATTAAAGTAGAACACTACTAGTAGTTTCAATGAGATAATTCCTTTGTATTTAAAATATTTAATCTTGTATAATTATCGTTTCTATCGGTATTGCTTTGTGATCCTTTTGGAGATTGGCATAATAGTTCTTGAAGTGTTTCTTAGTTACTAATGGCAAGCTGATATGTAGTCACCAAGTTTAGTGATGATAGTTTATATAGTTTATGAGATGATTAAGTTAACGTTATTAACGGAATGGCACCCAGATTTTAAAGGTTTAGAGGTTTTATATTTCAGTAAATTGTACAAGAACACTATGTGTCCTTATGAAAATAAACTGAATTACAACGGATTTTACGTTTTTAAATATTAATTTTTCAAAACACAGCTCACAAGTTTGGTTTAATTTAATTGACAAATGGTGTATATAGGTTAAAGGTTCGGTTAGGTAGTAAGTATGATCTTTTCAGCAAAGGTGACGCAGGATACCACTTGGGCAGTTATGAACGATGGTATTTTGTAACTCCTAGATATGGATCACTAGACCCTTTTAGAACGAAGAGACGATTTGAGCATACCACAAATTTGTTAAGGCGGCTAATATCAATCAAAATATACCAAAAATACCAAAATTTTTCAATCTCAATCTGGCAAAAGCTGAACAGTTGTAAAGAAAGATGATGATTTAATTTCCCCTACTTCCATACAGCTTTGGCAATTTTTGTCCGACAAGATATGTAACCTCACCTCATGTGGGCCTATGGGACATTGTCTAGTTAGAATACTTACCACGGCTCTTCAAAAAACCTTTTTTTTCTTAATAATCTCAGATTTATATATAGCAAATCCCGCTTTATGAATTGCTCAATCGGCACTTGAGCCGCTTCTACGGACCTTATTGAACATATATCTGCTTGAAGAGCTGATCTCCGATAGCTCAACTGTCCAAAATAGAGTTTTCTCTTTTCTTTTCCAAGTTTTTAGAGGACAGGAGCTTTAAAGTAGAGCTGAAGCCGTCGACAAGCTCATAGCGCTGGCGGATAGCAAATGGGGGTAACCGAACCCGCTTTGTCTGGGTTAAAACTAATGTACTTATGATCAGAGAAAGAATGGTCAGAACCATCTATTTTTAGATATTCAAAAGTGCAACTTCCTCTGAGGTCAAGAGCTTTTCCTCTGCCCACAGTTATGAAAGTGGGGGAGTTTTCCTTATTACATATAAATATGTTTTCGCTTAAAGTTTATGTCCAAGCTACACCAGACGGTGTGTCTTGAGTTCGTCGGTTATGAAATTGGCTCTCCCTTGCTTGTTCTCCGCCAGAGTTCTCTTAAGAAGCGCTGGAGGTGCCTCGGCCTCGTCATCGTGCGGCAAGTAGACCAAGTCTAGTTTTCCAGGTGCAGTCACGATCATCAGGTTGTGGTTCTTCGTTCTTGTTTCGGATACACGTATGCTGCTTAGCCACGGCTCTTGGACTAGGACACCGCCGCCTTTGCAACACACTTGACTCTATTCTTTTGGACAGAAGACGGATTGGTCGATAGCCCATACGCCTTCAACGATCGCTACGTCCGAAGGTGATGACTCCACTTCCGTGCATATTTGGGCCTCAATACCTTTCTCCTCCATCACATCTGCAGACTGTGAAACATCTGTTTCGCTTGGAAAACCACCATTTTGTGTCGTTGAGAGGATCGATGGACTACTTATTTAAGAGTATCACCGCTTATCGATATGCTTCACCGGTGTTGCTCCTGTTCGAGGCTTTTTAATGAGGGTGGTTTCTCCCTCCTGCGACTTCTGTCTATTCATCGATGGTTGGCCGCCACGGTAGCGGGCTACAATCTTTGGTGCCATACAACGGCCTTACTTCAACTTTTTTTCCGCCGTCACCTACTGCCTTTCGGCCCCGGATAATTCCCCTACACACTCAGATCCGCTATTTATTTTTACGGGACGAAGGAATTCTCGGAATAAATCCGCCAGCTATTACTACAGGGAATCATCCTTGCATACTCAGGTGACAGAATACCTCGACCACCAGCATAAATCCAAAACTTCAGTCTTAAACATAGTTCGAATCCATTAAGAGTTTTTCAGGCCGTGAAGGCCGCAGGTCCTTTATCGTTACCCAGAATGCACCGCGCTGAGACGACCCACTCTACATCTCAATGGTATATCTAAGTCCAAAAGAGAAAATACATATCTGCCATAAGTTTAATTTGTACACTACATTTTTCACTTGTTAGTAATTTGTCTGCTGCTAGGTACTAACACATACATATATACTACCACAATAGTGTACCTCTAAGTGCGTTAAGAAGCCGGTGTAAATTTCAGTACTTTCATTCTTCCCAAGGGGCTATTAAATTCTATAAAAAAGTACTGCCAGAATTGCTTTTGCTAAAACAAATCAAAATCAACAAACGCGACAAGGGAGTCGCAAACTTCAGTATATTTACCAAACCGCCTACCAAACAGTTTTCGTAGAGTCAACCTTGGCAATAAACTATCTTTCTGTTTTCATCAGCAAAAGTATCTTTACATAAATTCTTTTTTGAGTACACTTTTTTGTTAACAGTGGTAGTTCTCAAAACCTGTCTTCAAGGGGTATAAAACCCCTCTCAGTGCACAGAAGGGATATGAAGCTCTTTAGCTAATTTGGAGTAACTTTGGGAATAGGCCCGAATGTCGCGGGCGAATATGCATGATTCCGGGGCCAATATCTAACCCCTTTGATAGCTTATGTAACCAGCACTATTTGCTCACATTCTCGGGTGACAACTGCAAAATTAAACTGTGGCACGAACGATTACACAGATCGCAGTGTGGGGTACCGTACAACCTACCTCCCACAAATGTTAATTTATGTAATTTGCTGCAAACAAAAGCCATTCACAATTGGCTCGCATTTGTTTTTCTAGCCAACTTGATGTTTGTTAAGTTTTTTGACTCCTTGTGCATCATGCTGTGGATATTTTGCAGTGCTTTAGCTACGCGAGGTCCTGATTTACTCTTATGAACGCGCAGGTTATTTGCCATCATTTTTCCAGTAACGTTACACAATCCACTCCAACGGCTTTGAAGGCGAGTCTTGGTAAATGGCCAATGCGGCCATAATTAAAATTGGTCAGCTACATTTTCAGAATGTGGTGGTTACATCGCTCGTTCCTAGGCTCATAGTTACGTTGCTACACCTGGTCAGTCAATTTGACCATCACAATGTATATGCGTGTGTGTGTGTGATCTATGTCGAAGAGTCAGTACAGACACTTTCATGAGCGAACGACGTGCGTGCCGAATATGTTTGGCGTGTTGTCTAGCTATGTAAATTTTTTTGTGTACTGCCGTGTTGTGACTATTTGACATTTTTAGTTTATTACCTTCCACTGCGGATATAAACGAAAAAATGAAAATAGGCGAGTAGACCACACTCGCGGCCCTTTGCCAAAAACCATTTCGTGGTACTGCGCTCTGTTGGTATATTGAATGGAAGTCATATCGCCCTTAGATGCATACAACAAGGTTCATTAGAAAAGCTAAAGCTTTTCGTTTATTTCTGTTTGAAAAATGTATTTTTAAGCTTTTCAAAATTAAAGGACCTAAGACAAAATTAAACACACGTTAATTCGATGCATATTGAATTTTCTCCTTTTTATTGGTTTTTTGAGTTCCACGATGATTAAACTCAAAGAAGAATCTCTAAAATCTTACCGCTAGCGGGGGAATAATAAATAGCTTTTATTGAGTGAGACTTTTACTGATTTGATTTTACTTTTTCTTGTCATTCTATACAATTTCAATTCTATCTTAATGAACTAAAAGTCTAGTCATCCGATGAGGGTTGTTTTTAAGAGTATAACTCAATGCACGTGTATGTGTGTATATTGTATAATATTATATAAGTTTACTTTCAATTTGTGACGAAATATGCTTTTTTGTGTACCCATTTAATTTGCGATAATGATATTGATATTGCGATGTTTTCAAGTGCACATAATAGGTTAGGTTAGGTTAGAGGGTCGATTCTAAGAAGAATCACACTTGGACAGTTTAAACACCGGTCCGTTGTGTAACCCAAAACTCCTATGAGCCGGATCAATAGACCCTTACATGTCGACAAAGCGCTTTGTGCCTATGACAAACTTGTTGAGACGGCCAATATCCGTTTCGGCCAAATTTTCTGGTCCGCCAAAAGTGTGATTGCCGAGATATTTCATTCTCAGCCTAGCAAAAGCCGGACAGTGGAGGAGAAAGTGCCGGGATGGTTCCACTTATTCTAAGCCGCACCGCATGAGTTCCCATTGGACAGTGCCCAGTGAGAACTCCTACTATGGCGGCGAGGTGAACTTTGTTCAAGGCGAGAAGATCCCCCGACATCCTGCGATCCACTCTCGGCCAAAAGGATGGTGCAGTCGCGCAGGAGTTGGTTGTCGACCAGCGTCTGTTGAGCGCATGCGAGGTGCATTGGTCCAGAGCCAGAATGCAAGACGTTAGCGGAGAACCAACTCGATCCCATTCCGATGTGAGCGGGGCAAGGGTGCCCCACCTGGCCAGCTCATCGGCCTTGCAATTCCCAGCGATTCCGCTGTGACCAGGCACCCAAAGCAGCCTGATATTGAAGTAGCGTGATGCTAATTCTAGTGAGAACAGACACTCCCTGACTAGCTTTGAATGCACGGTTCGCGCACTCAGGGCTTGTATTGCCGCTCTGCTGTCGGAGTGAATGCTCACCTCTCTAAATGAAGCTGCACTTCGTAACAGTACTTCTACCGCCATCTTGATCGCGACCACTTCCGCCTGAAAAATGCTACAGTGGTCCGGTAGCCTGAAACAAAAATTGACGGAGAGCTCTTTACAGAAAACCCCCTCTCCTAGCTTCGACTCATCTATGAAAAAGCTCACCGCGCCTCTTCTCCAGCGGCTTCTTTCCCTCCACATCTCCCTAGTCGAGATATGAGCAGAGAAAAAGCCGTCTCGAGTGGCCGCTGTGACGCAGTGATCCAAATTTTCAGGAGTGCAGCTGAAGGAGGAGAGAATTGTGGCGTGCCCTTGCTCGGACTTCTTCAAGAGCCCAGCTTCCCTGAGCCTAATAGCACACCTCGCAGCAATGCACCTACCGGCAATGTCCACAGGTGCTATATTTAATATAGCTTGAGAGCTATAGTTGGTGTGGTTCGAAGTTCACCGGTGATTCCGATGAGCGCCGCTCTTTGGACTTGCTCAAGCTTTTTAGCCAAGGTTTTAGCCAGACGAACACACCATAGAACAATATTGGCTTGACTACGGTTTCGTAGAGCCAGAACAACACCTTTGGTGAGAGTCCCCACCTTTTCCCTATAGCTCCCCTGCAGCAATATAAGGCGACCGATGCCTTCTTGACTCTCTCCTCGATGTTCGGCCTCCAAGAAAGCTTTCTATCAAGGATGAGCCCTAGGTATTTCACCTTATCAACAAGTTGGAGACGTGAACCCCCGAAAAAGGTTGGAGGCACATTTGGGATCTTATGCCACCTAGTAAATAAAACCATTTCGGTTTTACTTGGGTTGACGGCTAGGCCGCTTCTATTTGCCCAGTTGGATACCACGTCTATCACCCGACAGCCTTGCTCCTCGAGTTCTTTAAGTAGGTCGTTTACCACTAAGATCCAGAGCAGTCCGCTTCGTCCCTTCCTAGACGAAGCAATAGATCGGCGGAGGTCGCCTTTGAGTGCTGGAGGTTAATTTGGAGGATCTTCATCCTCCAAACTCCTCTCCAGCAGTGCGAGTTCTGCACCATCGTCCATATCGTCGACGCCAGCCTCCTCGAACAGACGCTTGAGACTGAAGACGGATCCATCATCACCTGACGATGAGCCCTTAGCGTTCGCCGAAGACCCCGTGACCCCCATGAACTTAGCAGAGGTCCCTCTGCAAGTGCTGGCGATTCCGCCTCGCACTTCTGCCCTACCCAAAGCTACCGTCGGCAGATTCCTGCCGACCCCCCTGCCTTACCGCCCCCAGTGACGGTAAGCCAGGCACTCCCTGTATTTCCCTTCTCACCCTTATATGGGGACGATTTCGTCCCCCTCGGTGAAAGTGTTCCCCCCAGGTAACCGTCCACTATTGCAGAGGTCGGTTTCGACCTGCTTCCCCCCTCGTCCTTAGTATTTTCGTTCATATTCATTTTGTTGGGTCCCCACTCAGAGCCGCTATCCGCCTCCCGGAAAGGTAGTCGCCTTTAATGGTCCCAAGGTTGTCTCAGTTACGAGGCCAAGGCGAGGGTTGACGCACGCCCTTATGAGGCAATGCGTTCAGAGCTGACCAGCGCAAGGAAGGAGTCATCTCAACAAACACCTACCACACCAACTTAATGATGACGGGAGGGGAACGTACTCCGAGGCCTGCCATTGTTTTAACGGGACGGAGGCAGCTTTGGCATTAGCCCATCAGCCATTTCTGCAGGGTATCACCCCTGCATACTCAGGTGACAGAATACCACGACCACCAGCCCAGGGTTCAACCGAATTCATCTAATAGTCCAGGCTATGTCCATGTCGAGCAAAGGTCAGATCAGGAGTTCAAAAAAGGCCGTAAAGGCCGCAGGTCATTTGGCGTTACCCAGGATGCACCGCTCGGAGGCGAACCTGCTCTACATCCACCACATAATTATAATGCCTTAATGTATTTTTAGAAAAACTATTTTATCAATGCATACATCTATTTATGTATGCATGCAAATTGAATGAAAATGCTTATAATTTTATTCATAATTTATGTATATATGTTTTGTACTGCCTCGGCATTGTCTAAGATAAGCATGTTCAAAGATATTTGAACACAAGACATATATGTTCCTGAAAATTCATAGCCAAGTAAGGGTTTTATTAATTCAGGTTCATTGAATTCTTGAGCTGTAAAGAAGGCAGATGAAGTATTTTATAAGTCATACTCTCTTCTTAAAAGTTAGCATTTTTCATTTCAAACCCGATAGTATGTTTCAAGTTAAAGCTGTGTATTTCTAAAGTAAAGGAATTTTTTATTGAACTCAGAAGAACACCAGCTTGAAATCAATAGAAGGCCTGACTTCACGAGGATTTGATTTACTTTTTTTTTATACAATAACAAACGCACGAAACTATTTGAAGTATGAAAACGTTCGTAGGTTACTGATAACGTTTCGAATCAATTCCCTTTTTCTAATATAGGTATATGCAAGTACTCATCCAATTGAATGTAATGAAGTTAAATTATGCGATCCTTTTAAGCGGTTCTAATTTCACTTTACTAAACCATGAAACATTTACGAATAGACCTGATTTTGTAAAACAAACGAATTACACTCCAATGAATTCTTTGTAGCTATTTTTACTGCCGTTTGAGCGCTGACTGCAAATAAAAATTGTCACTTATTTATTAACCCGTGACCAAAATAGTGATGTGTACGTGGATGTGCATGTTCATATCCGTCTAACTTCCAACTGCAAAACTTTATCCTGGTCCCAAGAACCAAGATGGTCTGAAGAATGCGCTTCGTGGCATAAAAACAAATTTACAACTGTAATAAAAAATGATAAACAGCGACAGAAATAAAAAAAACCCACATTTCGAATATACAAAAAGTGTAAACTCATTCAACATTTTGGTGTAGCCGGCGCTGCAGAGTACGTACCCCACTGCGCCGGTAATACATCCGAATGTACGCTGGTTCATGGGCTAGTGCAGATGTTTTTTGGTGACCAAATATTCGAGCCTCTGTTGACTAGTCAGCATAGCGAAATAGTACGTGAATTTTTGCATGTACGAGATGTGTAACAATGCTTTCGTATAGAGTGAAGAGAAACATCGAAATTTTGCTGGCCATGCGTTGAACATCAGTCAGAATAAGCTCGAAAAAATGGTGACGAAAAGGATGTGATACACCAGATTTCGCATTGGTGTAGTCTTCATGTATAACCACATGCATGAGACACACTTAGTGAAACTGTTCAAATGCATTCCTTTTGTATACATTGCAGCGCTCTATGAGCTTTGTGGCCGCTATGGCTTGTGCGTCAGATGCCTACCGTTTTGTTGGTGTTGCTCATTTTTATACTTATGTGACATGTCGCTACAGAGTATAATCGTTTTATTTACCTATGTTTGTCCGTCTGTCTGTGCAAGCTGTAACTTGAGTAAAAATTTGAATATCCTAAGGAAACTTGGTACATGTGTTCTTTGGCAAAAAAGTGAAGACGAGTTCGTAGATGGGCGTAATCGGAACACTCCCATAAAACGCCATTAATCAATAGCTAAATGCACAATTATATTTGACACCCAGGAAGATAGAAGAGAGCTTTTTAGGAGCTGCTTTCGAAATTGGACGATGGGCTTGGTACCAATCAAATTTAGGTGGAAACCCATACCACTGGATCTACCGATTTCATCAAACTCGGTAGGTTCCTTAACTATGATAATCGTATATTGCGGTGCGAAAATGGGCGAAATCGGAATCGGGTCAATACTTCTCTTAGCCCCCATATACCTAATATAAAGATTTTTCAACTTCCAGTTGACTTTATACCCCATATTGGCCGATATGTGAGTTATTTAAATGAAATTGAGAGAACGTATTTTTCTAATGACATTGTATCTCTGTGCCTAAAATGGATAAAATCGGATGAAAACTTGTCTTAGCTCCCATATAACTGATATTTAAGATTTTGAAACCGGCTGACTTGACTCCATATATATGTTTATATTAATATATTTATAAAATTGCTTGAAAATAAGTTCTCAAGTATACCTGAAAAAAGTCAAATATTTATGCAATCAGACCTTTCATTTCCACTTCACTTCTTGCAAGTTGCAAGGGTATAAAATGTAACAGGTAACACCCGAACTTATATCTTCCTTACTTATTATAAGGTGAATTTTTGCAGTTTTATCCTCGCTTGTCTGAGATTATTACAATGAATCACATTGCGGTTGGCCTCTGGTTCATACACCGAGTAACCCCTTCGTGCGTGAATTAGTGCGCACAATATGTAGCGGTGGTATGAGGGTTGAGTGATTTACGTGTAACATTATGTAAAACGATGATAAAAGAAATTTTATGCCCATGTGAAAATTATGTTGCTTTAGCAATTAAACTCATAATAGATGACCACACTAGTTTTGGCTGTCCTAAATTTTGAAAGCTCGAATATACGAACAAGCCAATACCTAATCACATACATTCATGTCATATAAGTGTTTGATAATGTAATGCAATTTAAATATATAAATCTTTCATGTAAAATGAGGTATTATGTTATATTTGCAGACACGTAAAATTTTGTAATACAATCAGACAATCTCTTTAATGATCCTTCCAGATAGATATTCTTCAGAGACTGCAGTGGCAAGCTCATCGAGAGAGAAACCAATTAAGAGTTTTTTGGTTAAAATATTTGCAAATATATTTTGTTTAGATATTCCCAAGCAGTCTATGAAGTAAAACTCTTAAGTTTAGCTAAATTTTTGGTAATCATCAAATTGCATCAGTCATTTAAATTATTTTCCACTACATGAAATTATTATCTTGGATTAGTCGTTTTGTTCATATTATTATTTTACTCATATTCGTATTATAACCCAGAAATATGATTATTATGCCCTTACTTTTATTTAATATTTATAACATTTTGCTGTCTAGTATTTACATTTGCGAAACCTTGGGATTCAGATAAGTGCGTTTAACTGTTCCATTATTTTTATTTTAAAAAAAATTTTGACCTTTTGTAATTAGATGCAACCTTAAATTTGAAAATATAAATTAATGTATGCGTTTGTTTCCAACATAGCAAATACGAAAATATTATTTGTGTTTTAAAATAGAGAAAGCTGCCGAAAATTCATCGACAGCAACCTATTTTATTTATGTCATTATTAGCTTTTAATGCTGCAACAATATTGCGGTTATCTGACATGTTCATTGACTTGCCAAACAATTTCGAATAGATTTTTGGAAGTATCCAATTGGACGGCAAAATCATTTGCAAACAATTGCATTATACGTATGAGTGCATTCATTGCACATACCCAAACACATATGTGGCTATGTATATATCTGTGTAGTTGCATTTGTACCTTGCAGTTCAGGAAACTTGTGACATCGCTATGTTTAGTAACCAGAACTAGTCTCTTACTAACCTTCTTTGATGGTTATCAATCGACGAATTTCACATTATCATACCGTACTAGCCACCAAGGCATTATAGACCAAATTCACCGTGGGGTGGGCATTGGTCTGTAATTAATAAATGTTGTGATAAAAAATTTGCGTGCAGCCGAATATTTTATACTCGATGCTCAAAATCGGTAAAATGTTTTCAGATATCGACAAAAACTTTATATTAAAAAATGTTGCGATTGAACTTTATATACGTTAATTTATTTTATCTGATTTAAGTAAAATATGCACCTTTTTTATTCGATAACTTGTTGTCATTTTGAAGATAATTTCATAATGGTATAGCCGTTTTCATAAGCTTCTCTTGAGTCAAAATCATTCGCTTTAGCCAGGAACAGGTCTAAACAGGTTTCTTTTTACTAGATCAATATTATGGTCTATAACTTAGTTTCATATTCAACGCTTAACACACTATAGTTCTCAATTCGTTTCCAAAATGTAGTGTATCCAATATTATACGTTGATATATCTTCAACATAAAAGTGGGCATACATTCTCAAATTTTTATACCAAGTCGCATGCAGTTCCTCTATCTTAACTATATTAACTATAAAATTTAATGCTTCTAGGTGTTTCTTTAGTGAGCACGTTTAATAGCTTTGTACATATTCCTTATATGAGGAGTAAGCGTGGTTATTATTTGGTTTTACTAATTTTGCATGATAAGGTGCTAAAGGGATATGTGTTAAGCAAGTTTTGTTGATATACAGTATTTTTTAGTAGATTTTGATCTAAGTGCATAAAACATATTAGAGAGTGGGGTCACGCTCACTTTTCAAACATATTGATCTGTGATCCCCCATTATACGTTTTTAAATTTCTAATTTTGCACTTAACGGAATTTGGTGCGTTTGGCAATTGTTCGATTACACCCATCTTCCTTTTCAGGTGCCAAGATTCATCAAGATATATTTATTTTTACTTTAGCTTTAGCTTGCACGGACAGATGTACGGACCGGCGGATGTCAGACTTTAACTCGTCTCGTCGTCTTGATGATTTTAATATAATCCTGATAATTTAATATAACTTTATGTCTACCTCGTTTAGTTTTAGGTGTTACAAGCAACCGTTACGTCAACAAAAATATTATATTGTGTACAACATGTTAAACTATTTCTATAAGACATAGATCTCACATCTCAATTTCGTCACTATCGAAAAAGAAATTTACTATAGTATAGTACATTCACGTAGATGACTATTGTCAACGGCACTTCACAGCAGTGTTTTATAATATTTTTGCGCAAAGCTAATATTTTCTGCGCCGTTTTGTTAAAGAAACATGGATTCAATGGTTTACTTTGCATATCTCCAAAAATAGAATTTTTTTAGACGGTTTGAGAGATAAATAAAAATGTTTCCAAATTTTTAAGTCTAAAATCAAGTATTTTAGATTTGGTCTTTAGATTTAGGTTAGTTTAGTCCGGTAGGCTAATGTGCCACGTATAGACCAGTGGATGAGGCCCAAATGCTTGAAGCGTTTCCTTGCCAATATGGGACAAGGGCACAGGAGATGGTCCAATGATTCCCTGGTGCCTTGCTCTTGACATTTCCTGAAGTCTTTTCGATATGTCAACCCCATTTCTGTATGCATGTGCCGCCACCAGACTTTGACTAGTGAGTATTCGAACCATGTTCCTTCCTATCGATTGCCAATAGGAACTTTATGTACCACATTTCTCTTTTATCGCTTTAGACTTGACTTTAGAAGCTTTTGCCCTCGATGCTTTTGTGACCTGGAACCCAATAGAAGTGAAGCCGCTTGTTCCTGGCAACACTCTCTACTGTTGCCCTGCTTCCCAAGACAGTTCTGGTTGATACGCGAAAAAAGGTTCTAGCCTCGATTACTGCCTCGCTGTCCACGTAGATGTTCACACTGGAGTTGCTTGCTATGCATTAGAGGCTGTGGATTTTCCAATAGCAAAGACCTCTGCTTAAAATATACTGCAGTGGTTCGTCAGGTTAACAGGGTGCCTTAAGCCCAACTCTGGACAGTATATTCCCAACCAACTCCGTCCTCCATTTACCTGGAGTATCTTCCGATCTTGGTTTCGGACCCTCATAATGATGAGTAGATACCTTCTTCACCTGCCTGTAGGACAAGTGAAGTCGCCATGATCATTTCTATGCCACGATTTTTCTCCACTTCACCTTTCTTCATCGTGTTTTTGTTGCAGTCGGCGGGATGGCGTTTCATTCAGAATTCAGATTCAGATTTAATATAAAATGTAGGAATTACGCACATTTTTGTAAACAAAGTAACCAAACGATATAAAAATTAAAATCAAAATTAGGCACGACGTGTATGTATGCATTCCAGCTGAAGTTTCCATATTAATTGTAATAATTTATTATTCATAAATGTAAATATGTGTCACAAGTGTTAATGTTTAGATCACTGTTTTATTTGTATATGTACTTTCGTTTCTCAAATATACTTTTCTTTCAAATACCAATTTTCTAATAATATACATCATATAAAATATAAAGGTAATGAACAGGGGAACAGCTAAAAATATATCCATCTAAACATCAAATAATCAAATTATAACTATTTTTATTTTATTATTTAGTTTTACAACTCCGTCATACCTTTGGACACTGCAAATATTATATAATTTGGATACTAGTCTCTAGTTGCACTTCTCATGAATCTGCGGGATTCGATTTGGTGACATTGTTGGGTATGTTTATTCGGCTAATCATACAAAGGTAGTAAACGGAAAGTACAGCGTTGTTAAATGTGCATGTAAAACCACTAATTTATCCATTATACTCGTAGTGTTGCATTTACCTAATTCTCTGAACAATTTCATTTTATGTCTACGACGCAGAATTTCATCAATTAATTTTTCACTAATCCTCGCTTACCATGTTTGCCCATCCGTCTGCCTGGTTTTATGCTTACTTTCCGTAATAACTTTTCAAAATCATTACTGGATCATCTGCAATGTTTTAATTACAACATAGAGATATAACTAAATTTTATTTTTTTAGAATTAGTGCCAAATACGTTGTAATTTGAAGATTGAATCTTGATAGTGTACCAAATGTATTTATTTGTTTTCAAAAACCATAATGTGGTAATACAGTTCCTATTTTTTGGTTGTTTTTTTACCAAAACTGTAATTGGGTGAGTTGAATTTAAGCTCACAGCGAAAAAATAAGTTGGTTGGGAAGATAAATATCATTTTACAAGAGAAATTAAGCTAACTCAACCGTTCAAAATAGAGAAAAATTTCTGGTTTAAGGTCTACCTCACATTTAACTAATGCAATTATATAAGTACACAGTACAATAACTATTATATAATTTTTAATAGCAAATATTTAAACAGCAGTTAAGAATTTAATATAAGTATCCATGAGGCAAAAAAATATAAAAATTTTAATTTTAAAACCTCATATCCGCACCAACTGAGCGTTGAAATACAATTTTATTGAAGTGCTGAGACGATAAACGGCTACTTAATTTGTTTGCAGTCAGATCAGAATGAGAAAACAATCTTTCGCAAAATACAGAAGTTGCTATAATAAATATAATATAAACTTCCATAATGAGGTTTTGATTGATTTCCAAACTGTATTAGCAACCCACCTGCTTCATCAGTATGTGATTAAAAATAACTGTAGTTGACAGCTTGATCCAGATATGAACATATTTCATATATCATTGTCATGATTTAATACAGCTCTTTCTGGAGTTAAAAAGGAATGATTTCAATAGCAATCACTCCAAGATGAGCTGTTGTTACTCGTTGTGTTTCCAGCCCTCAGACAAATAAATCATAAGTTAAATTAATACCAGCAAAAGAAGTAAAGCCTAAAAGTAAAAACAACTAAAATTTTTTACAACAAAAAAAGCAGCGACAGAAAGAAATAATGTAAAAATAATTTCTGATATATTTTGTATGAAATCACCGATTTACGTAGATATCACAAATTACTTTTTTAGGTTGAATCGCAGAATTATTTTTCATTGTCGTTTAAATTTTTTTGTGATGTAGTTTAAAGGAGCATTCATTTTATGTATTTATTGCATATAATTAATCTTAGGTAAAGTATTTCTACTTAATTTTATTACCATGGTCGGTTCTAGAACAATAATCCCAAATATAACTAGGTGTCATAGCAGAAGAATTATAAAAACATTTAGATTTAAAAAATATATTTATAAATATGTGGTAATGATATTTAAGTCAGTTACATTATGAAAAAGTCGATTCATGAAATCTAAACCAGCAATTTCTCTTCATATTTAAATTATGAAAGTATAATTGGTGATACGACCGATATGTTTTACAAACTTTAACAAAAGTTCTTTGGTTCTCCAGTTCTCCAAACGATTTCCCTTTCTATTCGCTAAGCTCGGCAGTTTGTGAGAACTAACTGTCTGTGAAATATTTCGAGGTGTCTGCGAAGCTTTATTATGAAGGTGAAATCAACATTCGTTAAAAGCGATCGCGCTAGTTTTTGGTATGAAATAAAATTATGCTTAAGGACACTTGCTCAAATACGTGTATATCAGTTCATTAAGGTATATTTCTTAATATCGAAGTCAAGCTGATTAACAGAAATTTAAAAAGTGTGCTTTTTTAGACTTGTTGTTTTTAAGAAGAAATACAACGCATTTAATAAGAGTTTGCCATTATGTTTAAAAAATGATTTCGGGCTGATATGCGTAGATAAGCAGTTTTATATAACCCCGCCAAAAATAGTTCAGCGGTGTTAAATCGCAACGCCACAGAAAATAAAGAAATATGGACCAATGATTCCCTTTACCCAGCACACCAAAAGGTGACTTTGAATGAAAAAAATTTTTTTACAAGATAAAAATAAAAAACCCAAAAACATGGTTATTTGAATTTTTCACATAAATTTTGAGGATATCTGAAAGAAGATCCTTTCATTACCTACAATATTGCTATATAACTTTTTATTTAGGATATTTTATTTATCATTTTTATTCTATTATTTATTAATGTTTGTCCAATGTTTCAACCAACTATGAACTTCTTTCTTTTATTTATTATTTTCAAAGGCCTCTGCACTAATCTAAAATTTCGACATTTAGAGCCATTTAAGTATGCTTGTTTGAAGAAAGCAATGTATTTGAAAATAATTTTTGTAGAATTTAACGTAGCATTTATAGGAAAATTTTCTGAAATTTCCAACTTACCTCATCTGCACATGCAAATATAAGCTATATACATATTGTCATGCATGCATGCATACGAACGTGGGAATATAAAAGAAGCAAACTCTGTTGGGCATGCAGTAAATCAACAGACTCGCATGCCATGCGAACTATGCAAAATTATATAAATTAACAGAATAGTACGGTTCGTTCAAATTTATTTCACAATATTCTATACACATACGCTTCAATTGGAGGTAATAATATCGAAGAAAAAAATGTGTACAAAATTTCATATCGAAATTTCAAAAACTCAGGAGCTAATTCGCGTATATACTTGTATATACAGATAGACGAACGGACAGACCATCACTTAGCTTCATTACTACATTTGGCTTCGTGTCCGAGAAATTTATATTAAAATTAACCCAATTAACTCAAATGAAGTATGTATATGTGATATTATAATAACAAGGAAGAACTGAACCAAAGTTGCCAAAATTAGTAATTGGGTACATCAACTAGATGATAAAAATCAGTGGTCCTAGGTCTAAGCCTATTTCATTCATAATCGTCTTCAAAGCACATAATTTTAAAAAAAAACTTGTCCATTTAATTTCATTAAAGTATCACACATCCGATAAAGAAACAACAGTTTAATGCAACGAACACAGAAAAAGGCCTCGAAACACAAACACACATAAAATTACGACATTTTGTACCTACCGGGAATAGCATGACGTGAGAACGTTTAATGAAGAAAAGGGGCACCCTGATTACGTTTAGTCAGTAAAAGATTTTTTTTAATTCTCTTAACATCTCTTAATTTAAAATACTTTTCCCATTTATGTTTTTTATGCATATTTACATTATATTCATACAATATTATACTTTAATATATTAAGTGGTAAACTATTTTAGCACATAAGCCTGAAGAATATTTAATATTTGTTTTGTTATATATAAATACATACAACTGTTAATAAAGTGAAACTAATGTAATATGTGTCCCTAACATATATTCGTGTATCTGAAAGATGTACTGAATTCAAATGTGAATGGTCTGAAGTGAAGTAAAAAATATATACATATATAAAAAAACATAAAAAAATTAAAATTTAATTATTCACGTTAACGTATATATCTTTTGTTGGTGGAAAAGTATATTTTATTATTTTCTCACTTTATACACCAAACAACATCCCCACTTCCGCTCTTCCGATTCGAATTGGGTTTGGTCCATTTTTGCCCAATTTGGTCCACCAAAAAAAGGCAAATGGCAACCGTGCTCTGGGAAGAAATTTACGGACCGCATAATTCACCGTGCATTACTAGGAACTCAACGTACAGCTAACAGCAACAGAGATGACATAACTTTCATGAGGGACGACATAAATGCGAAAATTGCTCCTAAAAGAAGTAACTTGCAGCTGGAAAGGCAAGAACGACATGATCAGGCAGACCGCATAAGAGACGATCGGCGTAGTAAAGTTCACCCAGCAGAAACTTTGGATATCTGATTTCACTTAGAGCATCATACAGCAAAGAAACGAAATTAAAAGGCAGCTTATAAATAATGATTCTGTACGACCATCTTGGGAAAAAATCGGTAAGAAACGAAAGGAGACAGTTCATTCAAATAATAGTTAGTGACATGCGTCGAGCGGTTCGAATAATACCATCAAACACCGGAGTTGACCTCTCTTTTCTTTTCTCTATGCAATAGTCCTAGGTGACGTCATGCTTACTCTACACAAGAAAATAGGTATCGTAAGGAAGATAACGTCGCAACTCCTAGAGATAGTCAATAATCCAGTCGACCTGGCATGTACTGTCTGACAAGATATAAACATAACAAAAACAAGAGCCGTGAGAGTTAATCACTCCAGCAGGAGTCAATTAAACATTTACAGTTGAGTTCGTCGACAGCTTCTGCTACCTCGGAAATGGACTAAATATGTTATATAATATAACTCAACTTCCGGAAGGCTCATATCATAACGGTATACATTAGATAAACAAACTGTTGAATTGTTTAGGTTGGAATACGTTTGTTGAAGTGGTGTCATCCCTTGAGAATGATCTTTCTGTTAGACTTTTTTATCTGCCGTTTGCTCTGGAATAGCTTAAGCCCTGATTATTTACGATGTCGTTCTTCAAATTTTTCATGATGGTTTCTGTGAATAAGTGGCTTCTTTCTCTTTAAAAGTCCTCATCCATCTTTGAAGACCATTAGAAGTACAGCGTTGTGACATCCTCGTTTTCTACTTCATTGTAGTCTTTATTATTAATAGATACATTTCTGCTTGTTTTAGAAAATCTGAACCTTACAAAATCTGTGAAGTATAGTTCTTCCAATTGATCGAGCCTTTAAGAGTAATGCTCCAACACACTCGACACATACATGTATGTATGTAGGTCCGTAGAATCCTTCTGTAAGGCATTCAATTCACCCTCTTGGATTTATTATCCTTAGTCAGTTGCTTGGATGTGATGAATTAATAAATACCTCTCCATTACTGGATCCTGGTATATGCAGTCCCAAGATATTATAATTCACTTCTTGAGCCCATATTTCCGTAATTTTGATACTCCTCTCTGATATTTGTTATGCAGTTCAACCGTGTAGTTTCTTGTTCTGGTAGATCCGTTGAAATTAATGATTTCCGTATTTTTTTGGATTGGGGTTTCTGTTGCTCAATACTTTCTAAATTCTCTAAGGGGGAAAAGTATTTGTTTCCATGATATCGGCGGATATAGCATGTTGTATTAGAACACTTTTTTTCCACGACGATCTCTTGAGCATACACGACCATGTCTGTGATTTTGATATTGAATAAAAAAAACTGACATTGTTGTAAAAAATTTTGGCAATCCAAACTGGCGGACCTGGCTAAAGGATTGTTCATGTTCTTGTGTGCAAGGGAGGTCATCAGCAGATAGTTCAATGCCTTCAATATTTTTCTGCCCGCACTGACTCCGTCATAAAATTTTGCTATTATGCCAAGAGAGTTTCAAGTGCAATTAAATGACATTGCCGTTGTCGAATTTTCGTCACAGCATGGTGACTGGCTATAAAACAGAAAAACTCGGATATTCACTACTACTTCACGAATATCACATTGTCGTTCGTAGCCCGCCGTTCCCATAAACGTTACACTTGGTGATACTAGCCTTTCATCTAGACACGGGGAAAAGTTCTCGACGTTTCTGGCTTCTACTGGCTTGCCTTTCACTTTCCAACTGACTATTATCAGGTTTCGAGCTATGCAGTTGAAGTCTATCCAGCGTGTATTCCTGTTTATTTTCAAGTTGTTGATTACTTTGCTGGCGGGTCACTCTTTTTTGACAGGAATTTAAAATGAGTTCACGATGCCTTCTTATCGGACTATCTCTACGATTACTCTTCAATGCTTAATTTCGTTGCTTTTTTTCTTCTTCTTATCTTATAATTGGGTTCTGACGACGCTCAAAACATTCCACTGTGTCGCGCTCCATATTCAGGCTTTATTTCCTGTTTAAATGTTCAACAGTGTTTCGCTCCTGCCTTGAAATTCTATAAATAGATTGAATTCTATTGTTGTTTAAATGATCGATTATGTCGCCCTCCTGTTATGCTGCTCTATACTCTGGATTGGTTCGTCTATTTGATAGTTTCATGGTGTGGCGGTCCTGCTTTTCAGGTCGATATACCGAACGAATCTGGTATTTGTCTTGGCTATTTGATTTACTTATTGTGTAATGCTTAACAGAAATTACGTCGTCTAGTGGAACGATTCGAATTGTCGTGAGTTCTATCTTCATTGAGGTACTCGAACTCACTACGTAATTCTGCAAAACAGTCGGCATTTATCTGTCGACTCATTTCCAAATTTTGAACATATTTTCGTCGCCTGCGATTTAGAGCATTTCGACGTATTTGTTTCTAGAACTGCCTATATAATACAAAGTAAAAAATTAACTTAAACAAGTAAGTAAGAGCCAAGTTCTGATGTAATCGAGCATTTCATACTCCTGCAACTTGCAATGATCAAAGCCGGGGAAATATTTTCAAGTGTTGGAAAACTTTATTTAAAACAAGTAAGGAAGTTCTAAGTTCGGTTACAACCGAAAATTTTATACTCTCGCAACTTGCAAGGAACAAAGCCGGGAAATGACTTCTGGTGTTGGCAAAATTTTATATTAAAGGAAGTATTGATCCGATTCAACTCATTTTTGACACAAAAACATACTATTATTAAGAGTTCCATTTATTTATTATATTATATGAATTTCAATTACATATCTTACACATTGATCGGTAAAAAGTCAACTATAGGCACTGGGGTCCACATATTCAGTACCTATTGGCTTGAACAGTTTTGGTTCGACTTATACATACTTTAAACGCATTATTCACGCAAAGTTTTACCTCGATTCAATAATTGTTGCTTGATTTTCATAGTGGAAAGTGAAAGAATCAGATAGAATCTAAAATTGTGTTATATGGGAAGTAGGCATGTTTGTATTCCGATTTCGCACAATAACATAGAAATATAAGAAGAATGTTATGTATGGAATTTGGTTGAAATCGGTTAAGCAGTTCGCAAGATATGGGTTTTCCCCTAAAAGTGGGCGGTGTCACACCCGCTGTCTAATTTTAAAAGAGGTTCCTATAAATACATCTAATACCATCCCAGGGATAAAATTTAATGTCTCTGGCGTGTTTAGTGCTTGATTATAGGTATATGGGGAGTGGGCTGAGTTGTCATGCGATTTCACCCATTTTCACACTGTCGATAGGGGTGCTAAAAACATTTCTTCCCAATGAATTTTCTTAGTATAGCTTTAGCGGTGTAGGAGATATGCACATTAAACCTATTAGGGGCCACGCTTACTTTTAAAAAATATTTTAAACTGCAGATGCCCCTCCCTAATATGATCTTGTATACCAAGTAACAGTCTTGTATCTTATTGCGGAGCTTAGTTAGGGCAATTTATTTCTTTTTGATTAATGGCGCTTTGTGGGCGTGACAGTGGTCCGATTACTGCCATCTGCAATACCAACCCCCTTACGTGTATACCACAGTATACCAAGTTTCATAAAGATATCTCAGTTTTTACTCAAGTTACAGCTTGCACGGACGGACGAACAGACAGTCACCCAGATTTCAACTCGTCTCTTCATCCTGATCATCTATATATATATAACCCTATATCTAACTCGATTAGTTTTAGGTGATACAAAACTATTATACTCTGTAGCAACAGGTTGCGATAGTATAAAAATTTTGCGAACGAATTTAACATTCATTGTTCAACGAAAGTGTGTGTATATGTCATTATACATGTCACATAAATGCAACCAAAGAAGCTAATTGTAATATATTGAGTTTATGAGGAAAACGTCTACCAGAGGAACGGCATTATTTATATAAGGGATATGAGGTTTGGACTAAGGTCTAGGCCTGGGCAAGGTTTTAATCCGTTTTTTGCACTTTCGATGTAAATGCTGAAAATAGTTGTCCTGAGCAAATTTGGTTGGTTTAGCTGAAGCGGTTTGAACCAACATTATGATATGAACATTAAACCTATTAGAGGTGGCCCCACGAACAGACGGACTGACGGACAGACCGACAGCTACTCGTATTTCAACTCGTCATCATCCTGATCATTTATATATAGGTATATAAGCCTATATCTATCTGGATTAGTTGTGAATGTTACACATCACCGTTCGGTGAAAAAAAGTATTATACTTTGCAGCATAGGAATATAAAAATAATAATAATTTGAGAAATAATAATGTAACTAAAATAATCCTAATTTTAAAACGATTTTTGATTTTCGTTGGTCAACCTTTAAGTTGCACGCGTAAATTGCTTTGATCAGTTGTGCTACACGCTATTTATTGGATATTTTTATCACTTCAATTTCAGATCTGTAAATTCGTTTCTACTTCGAGGAAATATTAAGGATTTGTTACAAAAAGGTAAATGCTTCCACTCCACTAGGTTATATCGTCGACCAATGTTTATTTCCTATTCAGCTAATTTTTATTAATAAGTTTTATTAATTGTTTTGAAAAAGACGTTAAAAGAAGTATCCCGTAGAAAAGAAAGAGCTACGCGATATTAATAGTGAAATTTTGTATTTTTTTTGTTAGTTTTATTGTTTTGATTATCATAAAATTCATTAAGTTACAAACTAAAGAAATCTTTGCTTCTTAAAACATTGCTTTTTTTTAATAGTTAAGATTAATTAATATTTCAAAAATATAAAAGTTTCCATAGAAGAATTTGATTGTGATCGGTCAGTATATTCGAAGATTGTAGCGTTGCCTTTAATCTATGCCAAATTTCGTAAAGACATCTCGTCAAATAAAACGTTTTTTCCATAGAAAACATTTACTTTGGTTAGTCAGTTTGTATGATACCTACATGCTATAGTGGTCCGATCTGAATAAATTATTCGGAGAGTATACCGTTGCCTTGGACAACCACTTGAAGTAAAAGAGTTTTCCATAAAAGAACTTTATTTTCATCATATGACAGCTATATGCTATAGTGGTCCGAAATCGACGATTCCGACAAAATTCAATTCAGAATTTCGTATCGATGTATCGAAAATTGCGGGACTAGTTCGCGTATATAAAGACAAACGGGGAAGGCCAAATCGATTCAACTCGTCTCGGTACATATGTAAAAACGTTATATTTTGAGTGGGCGTGGTTACTTTCCGATTTGTTTTTTCACAGCATATAAAGAAGTGCTAGAAAGGCTTTTTCTCAGCAAGTTTGGTTGAAATGCCTTTAGTGGCTTGTGAGATATGCGCATTAAACCTATTGGGTGCGGATACCAGTTTTTAAAAAGTTTCATCCCATAGATGCCCACTCCATTGCGATTCCTCGCATTTACAGTTCTGTCATCCGGATTTCAACTCGTCTCGTCATTCTGATCTTTTATATATAGGTACATATAAAACTATGAATCTGTCTTGATTAGTTTTAAGTGATACAATAAACCGTTAGGTGAACAGAACTAAATATTATACTCTTTAGCAACATGTTGCGAAAGTATTTCGAAATTTTCACCTATTTTTCAGAAATGCAAAAAATAATTTGTTCACCTCACGGTTGTTTGTATCCTCTCAAACTAATCCAGTTAAATATGGGGTTATGTTCCAGCCCAAAAATAGATTAATGCCCAGTTAACAATTTTGATTTTATTTAATTTAAGTTTATATTTAATTTCATTACTCTCTTAACATTCCAAATTTTCTATTAAGAACGTGCTTAATATTATGCTAGCACGGGTTTTTATCCCGTCTTGTGCCTATTTTCTTATTACCTACGTACATATGTAAGCATGTGCGTATATACTTATGCGGGTAGGTATGAAAATATGTATTTTTGTGTGAATGCACATATGTGCCTGCTTGAAAAGGACAAAGCGAAAAGTATGAACAGAAAAAATGCAGTTATGTACAAATCATAGAAAACCGTAACATATGTATGTGGATATAAGAATTAGTGTGCATATGCATAAATAGTGATCTCATAGAGGTGAATAGCCTAATTCATGGTCACATGGTTAGTTGGGCATATTCGGACCACTGCCACGCCCACAATACGGCATTAATCGAAAACGTATAAAGTGCCACACCTAAGCCATAAATCAGGATAGAGAACTCAAATTTGGCACAGCGAATCACATTAAAGAGGTACATCTGCGGTTTGAAAATTTTTAGAAAGTGGGCGTAGCTCCGGCCCCTAATATGTTTAATGAATATAACCAATGAAGCTATATCCTCCAGATCGCAGGAAGCATTTCTTCAACCCTTCTTACGACATTGGATTCTGATACATTAGATTTTACATCCCGAATTGTACAAGAGGACTTTTTATATGCAGGTGTCCAAATTGAACGATGAGCTTCACACTGCCCACTTTTAGGTAAAATCACACATCTCCGAATCTACTCATCAATTTTAAGCAAATCCCGTATGTCACATTCTTCTGACTTAACATTCTTAATCCTATGTTACAGTGTGAAAATGGAGGATATCGGACTACAAATACGTTTACTCTCCATACGAGCTGTGTTCAAAGAAAAAAGTGAACTTTGATTTTTCGCGGGCTGTGTACATACGATTATCGATATTTTGTTTTTGTTTTATTCGGACACATATGTTTACCATGTGTTTGCATTAGGAGCCAATTTAGATTAGTAGTAACAGAAAAGGTAAGGTAAGTTTTGTGTGCTCTTTAATTTTTGACTGTTTTTTGATAAATTTTGAACAAAAACAATGTCGCATTAGTATCGCTCAGGAACTGTTGAATGACGACAACGACGATCCGGGTTTGCTCAAACGGGTCATAACTGGTGACGAAACTTGGGTATATGGTTATGTCGTCGAAACCAAGGCCTAATCATCCCAAAGGAGCTGCTGCCGAAAAAGGCAAGCCAAGTTCGATCAAATGTGAAGGGTTTGCTTACTGTTTTCTTTGATTACAATGGTGTGGTGCATCATGAGTTCCTGCCAAAAGGTCGTACAGTTAATAAGGAGTACTACAAGAAAGTTATGCAACGTTTGCGTGAAGTAATACGCCTTAAACGATCGGAATTGTAGAAAACCAAATCGTGGATTCTAAAATGCACGATACGGCCTAAAATGTTGCGCTATAACGACCAAACAATTTTTTATTGATGTGAGCACGAAAGTAAACATATCGTATGAGATCTCTGTAACGTTGTGTTGTGATAATTGATTTTTATCCTTTTATTGAACAGGCTTTTCGTGTTTTTATATTCTTTTTTATTTATTTTACCATGAAAAGGAATTCATGTATTCGTAATCGTAAGGCATTTGGCGCAGGGCATACTTTATATATATTATACTATTTTACGTATAAATATATGTATGTACTTGAATGTAAATTTAAATTAAATAAAAAGATTAAATGAATGCCAAAAATAGATAAAATTGGGTCAATGCTACACCTATCTCCCATATACCTAATAAAAGATTTTCAAACTTCCTGTTGGCCTATATATCGGCATATGTTAATGGTTTTGCGATGAATATGAATGAAGTTGGTCCAGACCTTGGTCTTCTGGTTGACGTTTTGCACATAAAATATTAAATTTAGTCTCCATGGTTAAGTTTATGTCAGATATATCTCATTTGAGGATGAGTTTAATATAATTTAATATAATTTTCGCAGACGGCAAGTAAAATATATTGTAGTTTTAAAACTAATTGAGTCTATGACCTATAATATAATTTAATAACATACCAAATTTAATCGTAATTCATTCACGATTTCGTGAATAGCGAATTACTTCGCAACATTTTTAATATGAAGTTTTGGCAAAACCTGAAGGCATTTCGCCTGCTTTGCTCATTGCAAGTTGCAAGAGTATAAAATGTTCGGTTACACTCGAACGTAGCCCTCCCTAACTTCTTACTATTATTATTAAACTAGAAGATCCGGCCAAGCCTTTTTGTGGCTAAAGTATACATTAGATTATATTATAGTAAAGTTTTTAATACAGTAAAAATATTTTAATTCATAAAGACGAACACGTTATAGCCGGTAAATTTGAAAATTATTGATATAAATTTTTGTAGATCTGTATTAAGCACAAATCAACATGAAATATTAAATTTTTATAACATTTAATATTATAAACTTTGTACAATTACTATTGTCAACAATTTAAAATTAATACAATATTTTTGTATACATAAAATACAACAGAGTTGTCATCATCAACATCAGTATCTTAGCCTAAAGACGTCCACTGCTGAACATAATCGCTTGTTATAAGACAATTACAGTTAATTAATTTGAAGCATTCTTATAAACTATATTTTTTACTTTTGCTTTGCGTAAATATATAAATATTATTGTTTTACGACCCGCGAATACGCAACGTATAATTGACCATGCGTGAAACAGAGAAATTCTAAGTTGATTCCGCAAACTTGCAACAATTGCCCTTGCGATTTATTGACGGCCGTTGCAAAAGCCAGACGCACGGGAAATTGAAACCGGGAATTGAAAACGAATAGGAAATCCATTAGAATCGGTATACATACGGTATACGCGGGATCAAGCCATTTGTATTTTCCTTTGCTAATATTGGCTTCGACGACATTATTCATTAGTTTCTTCACAGCCAATCTCGTTCCATTGAAAAGTCGAAGTTCATTTATGTTACGCAACATGTTGAGAACTGATTCTGCTTTTCATTGCAAATTATGTGGTAGAAATCTAGGCATTTCCAAAAAATTTAAACATTATGTGCGATAGTTGTCTACGTCATCCTGGTTTGTAGCTGTGTTAACTGATTTGTACCATAAGTAAATAATTCTCCTTGAAGGAAATTCTGAATTGTCATTATATTGTTGGTTTATGTCCAAACAAACACGCTGAATAAGCTATTCTCTCGAGTCTGTGAAGTGCCAGTAATCTGAGGGAAATATTATTAATCCTGTTGAGGTGTCAACCCCGACCTTATCATTTCTAGTATCTAGCCACTGCTTCGAAAACACAATCGCAGTTTGATTTTGTTGCAAGAACACTCGCATGTTAGTCAGTAATTGAAGTTTCTTTACGTGCTGCTATATTAGATGATTTTAGGCATGAGTTTAGTTCGTCAGCAATGGTTGATTGAGGAATAATTGTAAGAGTCTGGCGAAATTCACCTGCCATACCCAACAATGGCCCCACCTAAAATGTTTTGATTGTCACCTAAATCTTTTAAAGTCCTGTCCAGTGCCTCCAACGACCTCTTGGGGGCCATTGGGTATTCGCAAATTATCAATTTGCATATCTGGAGAATTTTCGTCCTTGCGTTGTTTTTGGTGATGTTGTAAAATGGTTAAACGTTTATTTGCATATTAAGTGGTGATTTAAAGACAGCTTGTATCAAACTATCGTACATTATCCTTTTTTGTGTATTTAATTTCTATCAATATTTCTGTATCGTACTATTGTTCTCTTTGTAACTCATGGTTAAATGCATCTTAGTGCACTTTTACATTGGGACTCAAAAGAGTCTCAAACCAGTTTATTGTTGGCGAGGGGACGACGAGGAAAGACGAAGGGACCGTGCCACTTGTGTTCGGGTGGCACGTTTTGTGTTCTTGTTCGTAACAGCTCGCCGCTTCCCCTTTCAGCATTCCTTTTCACTTTCAAATCCTTTGAATGGTTGCAAGAGCGCTCGGTTTCAAATCAATTCGATCGCAAATTTGAATTCTGTTATCTATTTTTTGTATGTAATATGCAAATATGTATGCATAGAATAATACAAATATTTTCAAAAATTGTAAATAAGGAGAAAATTAAGATATAGATTATGGAGTAAAGAAATTATGAATTTTTAATACTTAAAGATTAGGAAATTCCTATTATAAATTTTGCCTTGAAAATATTAGTAGCGGATATTCAATACATTCTTGTGGATTAGGGAATTCCCGTCTTTAGTATTTCTTTGAAACTAGTTAGCGGGTAGGTACTTGTATTATGCATATTGTTCTACCATATTCATGGTAATTCATTGCAAGCAAAATGTGTGACCATCATCTCAACATACAAATGAAATACGCAGCACGCAGTGTTGCGCAGTCGAACCGCACAAATATTTACGAAAATTTTGTGAAAAGGAATGCAGAAAAACTAGACTCGAGTTGCTGGACTCTTTTTGACCGTGTGAATGCACAGAGCGACACCAAAAGAGAATTTGAAAAAATGAGACACTTTTGAGTCCCAATGTAAAAGTGCACTTACATAGACACATAGCATAAACACATATGTAACTTCTAGTATGATTAATGTCTTACTGTGAACTTCTGCAGTAATTTGTAATGTAGGAAAGTTCGATAACGCACACATCCTCAGACATGTATTCGGTATATTTCATCCATAAACCTTCCGCATTCGACATCTCGATATTAAATTTACAAAAAATTTTGAATTTGATGCGGCGATGAAGAACCAAACCAAAACATATAGAAGAGATAGCATAGAAAGAGACAACCTGCCGTCATTGTAATTGGATAGAGCGGGAAAGACGTTGAACATCCAAGAGGCAATGGATTCCTTTTTTCCAACTCGCTGAAAAAAAGTAACACATTTTTTAACATACATATACACGAGTAAACAATAACAAGTAGTTAACACGTTTGCTAACAGATATCCGACTTGCAAGGATTGGTTTGACGGTCGAAACAGAAATTGTATCGCTTTTGGGTATCACTGAAACCAATTTTAGCGGTTTTGTTATCAGAAGCAAAGCCAAAAGATAGTCGCTGATTTGAAATATAAGATTCTATAGGTGAAAACATAAGAATAAAACACAAAATGTCACAATTATTAAATTTGTGGAAAGAATCCAGATATTTTAAAAAGCTTTAGGGTTGTGCTATAATAGTTTTGTTTACCTAAGAGTGAAAAAAGGTGAAATCGGATGATAACCCTGCCCACGCACTAATAAATAAATGCGTCAGAAACATAAACTTTTACACCGAGATCAAAGGAGATGGCTTTATGGGCGTGGCACCGCTCATCTTTAGGTAATGCCCATTTCTCGGGACCTGCTCAATCAGTTTTAACCAAATTCGGTTTGTAGGATTAGGCTGATACTTCTATGTTACAGCGCGAAAATGTTCGAAATCGGCTGAAAACTTGCTCTAGCCGCCATGTAGGGTAACTAATATTCGGTTGACTTTATCCCACATATATTGGAGATGGTATGTGAAGTACTGTAATGAAACTCAGAGATCACCTGTTTCTGTTAATAATATGTGGTAATGGCAAAAATAGATAAAGCGGTTCAATACTACCTCTATATTTCATATACCCAATATAAGATTTTCGGCTTTATATCATACATATGGGTCCATATATAAGATATCTTCACAAAATTAACTGAAAGTTTAACATTGGACATACTATAGCTTAATGCCAAAAATATGTGATACCAAACTACGAAATACCCAAACCCCCATATACTACATATATATAATGATTTTCTTATTTTCCTTTTTTTTTCAATTTAAGTGGACAAGCTTTCTTAAAAATTATGTGGTTTAGCGATTGGAATTGGTTTCGCCCTTGGTCCAAACCTCATATCCTTAATATAATTAATTTTGATCCTCTGATTTACGTTTTGCACATTAACGCAATAATTAAATTTTGGGCTATTTCGGTTGCATTTATGTCAGATATATCTTATTTGAAGACGATTTTAATATAATTTTCGCTGAGGGGAAGTAAAATATAGGTATACAACTAATTGAATCTATGACTAATAATATAATATAATAAGATACAAATTTGTTAGTAAAATTCAGTCAGTTTCGTCAAATAAAAAATGTTGAATTCTTTCGCGACATTTTTTGAAATAAAATTCTGCCAACACCTGAATGTATTTGCCCGAATTTGATCCCTGCACCCTATTGTTGCTTGGCTAATTCCTTACTTGTTATACTCTTGCAACATCTTGCTACAGATACAGTGTAATATACATATATATATAAATGATCAGGATGACGAGACGAATTAAAATCCGGGTGGCTGTCTGTCCGTCCGTCCGTGCAAGCGATAACTTGAGTCAAAATTGATTTGGTGGTAGGGAATCGCATTATGGCGTGGCTCCGCCCTCTAATAAGTTTAATGTACATATCTCCAAAACCATTCAAGCTATATCATCCAAAGTCGCTAAGTGCAATTCTTTAAGAATCCCAACCGGCTTTGTGAAAACGGTTGAAATCGAATTTTAACCCCGTCCTCTCCCCATATAACGGTTTTGTTAAAAACTACTAAAAGCGCGATAAATCAGTAACTAAATGCTTCAGAGACATAAAATTTTGCACCCGAGATGGTATGAAAGAGATTTATAGGAACTGATGTCAAATTATCGCGATTGGCCGTTCATATTACCTAACTCGACCGATTTGAACCATATTCGTTGTGTAATATTACCCTGACATTCGCAATCAGCCAAAAACCACGCCTACTTCCCATGTATTATTTAACTTTCCAGTATACAAATCAAAAATTGTCAAAATCGGACCTCAACTTTTGAAGAACTCAGACGCCTAATATGTGGACCCTAGTGCGTACGACTGACTTTATGTTGAATCGGGTAAATAATTTCCTATATACCTAAAACAAGTATATAGATTTTCGAAATCCCAGTGTTTCTTTGTGCCTAACATGGATAAAATCGGATGGAAACTTGTTTTAGCCCCCATATGACCATATTTAGCCGGCTTTGACCTTTGCAAGTAGCAAGAGTATGAAATGTTCGGTTACAACCGATCTTAGCCTTTCCTTACTTTTTTTTTGATATATTGTTATTTTTGTTCTTCGAGAGAAGATATTGCCTCCAATTGCCTATTTCCTAAGACGTAGGATGTTTAGTGTTGTAGTCAAGGGGTGTAGGAGTCAAACCACCAATACCCCCGCTGTTCTCTTAGCACATCAGTCGCAAAGTTTTACTTGAGATTTGTAGAGTAGTGTAATCTAAGAATGTTGAATGGCAGACAGAAAAATTGAACTTTTTGTTTTGTTAAGGGCAATAGTTCAGTTCGTACTTTATATTAGATTTCCACCAACAAGAAAATACTGTTACGATCGCGTAATCTTTTCATTTCCCCTAAACCTGTTTATTTCCTTTAAATATGTACCTATGCTTACGTGAACAATATGCGTACTTTTATTGTATGTTCATACCATCGCATTTTGAGCATGTATTAGTTAGCGAAAGCGTTTGCATGCTATAATAAAAACTAACCGAAACAAACTATAGTCAATAAGAACAGTCGGGGTAAAAGGCCACTGGCACAGCAGAGACTGAAGTGAATATGTATATAATTGTAAAATATTCGTGAGTGTAATTTCCATGCGCAGACGCACACAAACTCACAAAAGAAGTAGGTAGATGGCGACCCGAACTCTGCTAACTAAACATGTTGGCCAGGAGGTTTGGAGAGGTCGGTAATGAAAAAAGGCAAACAACAGCATTGCGGATATTTTGAGGACATTGCACTGCCACTTTGACCCACATTTGCACATGCACATTTCCACCAAGAACATACACACAAATTTGTCCCGATGGTTTCAGTCAAAAGTTGAAACCAATATACTAAAATATTTCTCTAAAACTGCCTGAAATGGTGATATCAAAGTTCAACTTACAATGTTTTATTAAATTTAATGCTAAGCATTCGCATATGTCGCCGTACCTGTGGTTCATAAATAGTCACAGCTGCTGAACGATTTTTTTATTGTATTTTGGGTAATTAGGGTAATCATACCAGAACAAGGAAGGAATAGTTCGGGTGCTCGGTTATTTTACATTTGAGGTATTGACAAAACTTAATATTAAAAATTATTTGAATGTAATAATTAAATTTTTAGAAAGAATTCAATATTCATTAATTGACAAAATTATGAATACATAACAAATATTTGGTATCTTATTAACTTATAGCGAATGCCGTTGGTGAGAACTTCTTGTCGAGTTGTTGTTGTTTTTAAATACTTCAGCACATTGAACTAGACCTTGTTTTTCAAACATTTTCAAATCTGTTTTTTGAACCCTGCTGTAGAATGCTGATGGCGTATCACAGTCACTTATTCCGTGTAACAATAGTACATGGTTTTAACACTTTGCAAAAGTAGATTAGCTTTGTGATGAATACATTTGCGATTGATTTTGAGCTTTTCCTGGTTTTAAGAACAAAATAGTTTTCTCAGTTGGAGCTCGAGCAGTAAGTAATACGAGTAAGTCTACATCTTCACCAACAACAATAGTTGTATTTGTCAAATTGATTTGTTCTATTGCTGTTTTCATGATCAATACATCAGCATCGTGTTCACTATTTATATTGTTAAAGAAATTTTTAAAGCTTTGCGATGGTTAGCCTTAAGGCAACAGTTTTTGATCCTTGTCTTGCAAACATCGCTTTACCTACTGTGAATCTGGCTTAAAATTAGTTCAAAAAGAAAACTAGCAACACTCACTTTATTGAACTAATCCTTCTGACGAATTCGAGTAAAATAGGAACAAGGGAACATACATACATATATATACACCTGCTTCTATATAAACCTATTCCTAACATAGACCCTTAATCACTTAAAACCTCTATAACATATTATAAAATATTTTGTGTTTCCATTGGACTTTAACTTATCGTGGTTCTACTGTATTACAACTCTGGAGATGTATATACGAGGCGTATTCATGCATATTATAATGATTAAAACTATTCTAAATTTTTGAATCGGTATATCTCCGAAACAGTATTAATAATTTTTTTTTTAATTTGAATTTAATTTGACCGGACTACTATAGATCATTATCTTAGTGTCATATTCGAGATACTTTATTAAAACTAATCTAACTAACACAAATCTCTCTGATTTAAAGCTGTGGGAAGGTACATACATCGCGATATTCATAATTTTTTTATTGATAGACAGTGCTAATTAAAATATTCTTTATCTTCTATTAAGATATATGAATGAAACAATATTTAATAAATTGTGTAAATGAGAGAAAGTAACTAGAGGAGCGGTTAGTATTTTATTAGGGGTAAGCCACTTCATGTTTAAGAAAACACGTCCTCTTAAACTATTTATATCTTCTAGAGTAGCCAATACTTTCGGGAAAAAGTAAGCCATAGGTACTAAGGCCCACATATATAAATCAATGGTTCGATTTAGAGAACCTTTAGATGTGAGAGGGCATGGCTTGAAGGCACTAATTATGCAAAACCGTATTCCGATATCTTGGTTGGTTCTTGATCTATGCATTGTACAAGTAAAGTGAAAGAATCATAATTAATTTAAAATTGTGCTATATGGGCAATAGAAAAACTTGGTGTCCACTTTAAGGTAAAAATGGTATTGCATTCTCATGAAACTCATTCAGTTTCAATCTAGAGAAATCGATCCATATTTAAATCTAATTTTCTCATGGGACATCACAAATAGTGTTTTTAGCTCTCTGTTTGTTTTACTTTATACCCCAAAATATAATCAAAAGGTGACATGTATTTATGATATAATATTCACATTAGTTTTATTAAAATATCTCACATATATATTTGGCATAAAGTCAACCAAAGCAGCAAAAATCATATAATATTAGGGATACCATGGCAAGCCAAAGGCTGCACAGAACTTTTCAGAAATAACGCTAATCCCCTGAAATTTGTTCATCAGTTGTCCTACTCTTGATATAATAATCCAGTAAATGAATGGCAAGGTTTTTTATAAAACAGTTCTGTAGGATATATTTCACATATTCTTAATACTTGACTCTGAGAGTATATCACGTTCGACTGCTCTCTTAAGTGTAAACTTTTAGTTCGTTGTTTAGAGTCATAACCATATAAAATGATATCAAAATTCATCAAACATGTTAATCTCTTATGATACACTTACGGCATTAAATTGGGATTGGTACCGATTGTTTGTTTTGCGAGATCGCTTGCGTAAAATTTCCAGAAGGAGAATATGTAAACCCTTTATACAAGGTGCGTTCCAAAGTAAACAGGACTTTTAAAAAAGAGACAGAACAAGTGGTTTTATCGGCAAAATCAATTAATTTTATTCAAAATAGTCTCCTTTTGCTTTAATACAGCGTTTTGCACGGTCCAAAAGCTGTCGAACGAGTGTTTTAGCTCGTTGCCCGGTATAGCCGCCAGTATGCTGGTGCCAGCCTTTTGTATGGCCTCCATGTCTGCATAACGCTTTCCTTTCATCGGCAAATGCATTTTTCCGAAAAGGTAGAAGTCGCACGGTGCCATATCAGGTGAATACGGGGAGTGGTTGATTGTAAAAATGTGAGGTTTGGTCAAATAATCGGCCACAAGCGTCGATCGATGAGACGGCGCATTATCGTGCAACAAACGCCAGCTTCCATCTTCGCGATATTCGGGCCGAACACGTCGAATACGGCGCGCCAAACGCATCAAAACTCCAAGATAGAATACCGCATTAACGTTTTGGCCAGGTAGAACAAATTCTTTGTGGACAATACCCTTGGAATCATAAAAACAAATCAGCATTTTTTGGGTTCATATTCATCGTCATTTATGTCCTCACGACCACTTTGAAAACGTTGAAACCACTCGTGCACTCTGCTACGGGATAGGCAATCATCGCCATAAACTTGTTTCATCAATTGAAACGTTTCGGTAAAAGTTTTACCAATTTTAAAACAAAATTTAATGTTGGCTCTTTGTTCGAAGCTCATTTTCGTACAGATGACAAAAACTACTTACTTCACTTCCAATAGATGAATGAAATGTCATGAAATTTTTACTGGAAGTCGATAAAGAATAGCAGATTCTAACGCACTAGTCGACATATAGATGGCGCCACAAGAGTTTACTTTGTTACTTTTTTACTGTTTACTTTGGAACGCACATTGTATAATATATGGCATCTTAGGCGAGGTCGTAATATTTTCGTTTCTGTGAGGCTACAACAAAGCCTTTTATGAATACAGATTAGGTTATCGTTTTATAGTAATGTATTATGCATGCAACAGACTATTTTAGAGAGAGTTCTGTTTAATTTTATAAATATAACTTCATGAACAGACCGTGAAAAAAATTCCACATTATAACATTACAAGTAGTACATTTATTTAGAAGATCAACATTTAGCAAATTTTCAAAGGTACACTTACTGCTAATGTGAGAATCATCGCTAATCATAGCTTAAATTCAAACCGTTAGACCAAAGTAATCTGTCATCACTAATAAACACGAATGCAATATCCTTTTTTTAAAAGCAGCATTAAAAATAAACAAAATTTCCTACTTTGCCGTGCCTGATTAGTGTCTACAAATTCAGTGGCGGATACCATATACCTATGTATATCTTCATTTGGTATTTAAACAGATTTGTGGTAGCAGTTAGTCGCGGTTGTGGCACAATCCATTAACTTTTTTTCCTATGTATTGCTATAAATATCCAAAAGGCCAGTACTCTGATAGGTTTTTTATATTTATATACTATATTTACAATACATACTATATTTACCATATACATACATATATGCTTCTTTGTTTACTTATATACAAATGTAAGGCACATCTATTTATTCTTACAATGAATACGTAAGTAACATAGATTTATATAACCCACTTGTGTGCCTCGTAGTTTGCTTATATGATGCATTGCACATTTCGCCCTTTCCAAGCCAAAGAAACGTTTATTTAAGTGGACATGTTAAAGGATACTAAATTGAAAGGATAATAATTTGTGGCTTACGTTTTTATTTGCTGCTTTTCATCTTGGTGAATTACGTGATTGCAATGATAAAACTAAATTGGCCAAATTATTTTCCTAATACAGAAGATTGCGGCCAAGTTTCGTCAAATAAAATAAATAAGGAGTGCTAAGTTCGAGCTGGACACACAGAAGTAAATATTATATATTTGTGTATGGTACTAGTAAGGGTGGGTAAAGGTCAGACAAGACCGAATGCTATATGCACTTGAATTGCAAGCATTTAAGCAATGGAAAAAATTTTCAGATATTTGCAATATTTTATGAAAAACAGTCTAGTATAATTTATTTAAAAGTGGGAGGTGTTCCGCCCACGATCATCCCTATCACCCGTTAAATACGGTAAAATGATAATTTCGCAGTTTCAATCACGAATTTCATCAATAAATCGCCCCTAAGTTTCAAATCCATAGATTATAGCATCATCGCGTTGCTTATCCCATGATAACTATTCTGTCTTCTCTTAATTATTGACGCGTATAGTAATGTGTCAGCAATACTTGTTTTTAAATTTTTTAATTATAACTTTAGTAACAGACTGACTGACTGGCAAAAAATAATTTTTCCACTAAGAAAGAATCATAACACTACTGCGCATGTGTCACAAGACATGTCAGCGCAGGGTTGCACCCCAAGTGCTGCCTGTATAATTGAGTATCTGGTATATTTTTTTTTTCGATTCGCTGGAGAATAACGCTTTGCGAAAGGAAGAGTTATATTGTACAGCCAGCTTTGTAGCATATTTTTTATCTCGACCCTTAATAAATTTGTTTATTAGTAAATCTCAACCTAAACTAGGCCGAGGGTAGGCCAATTTTAATTTTTTCCTTAGATGCCGTGAAAATATCGTCAGCAATTTCGAAAAAATGCTAGTAAAGTTTGTGTTCTTAAAATTAATATTACCAGTGAGGCATTGTAATATTTGATTTGCCATATAAATTACACAGGAATATTATATTTTTTGTTTGAATGTTTATTGCATTTGAACAATTTATTATATAGTGAAAATGAAAACTTATTCTTTTATGGAATTTAACGATATACAAAAAAGGTCTATATGATTTTTGCTAAGTTGGGGGAGTCAACTCAGTCAAAAGTTATTCTAGGTTAAAGTTCAACTTTAAATCTTAAACGATAATTTTGTTTTAATTTTCTGTTTAACACGATTGAAAAAAGCAGTAAAAAGACATTTTATAATAACAATGCTAAAAATGTCAAATATTTTATTATGTTATCATAAAATACTTTCGACATATAACAAAAAAAAATTGTTTCCGCACCCTAAAGTTCTTTAGTACAAACAACATTTTTTGATTAAACGCAAAAGGAAAGTTGGCAACACTGCCTCATCTAACCACACATGCCTTTTAATCCCTTGAGTTGTCAACTGCTAAGTGTGTCCTCATAGTCCGAAAAAAGTATATTCCTAAAAAGCGTAATATTAGTACAATCATTTAGAGTATTATGAGAAGTAAAATAGTTAAAATACACAAAATATACTAACCAAAAAATGTCGCGACTTCCGTCAAGAATTCCGTGATTAATTAAAATTCACCAACTACCACAAATGAAACACGAAAAAATTTGTATCATACACATAACAACCTGATTCCGGTTAACCGCATTTAAACCCGAAAGGCTAGAGAGAATCTCCCTCTGTCTCTTAGATAATAACCCCTGCCAAACTTCATGTAGTTATCTCATCAAATAAAAAAGCTTTCCATACAAGCATTTTGTTCGGATTGTTCAGTTTGTATGGTAGCTATGAATATGTTGTAGTGGTCCGATATTGGCCGTTCCGACAAATCAGCAGCATCTTGAGGAGAAAATACAAAATTAATGGACCCTGTTCAGGGTATAAAAAATTTATTTTGGTACAATACATCGAAGTATGGAGGGCATCTGTAGGTTAAAAGTTTTTTAAAAGTGGGCGTGCCCCGCCCCTCGAAACGGATTCGTGTACATAGCCAACCAAACCTGCTGAGAAGAGTCTTTCAATTATTTATTCATACGAATGGTAATAAACACGCCCACTCCCCCCGTTTTTGTTGAAAACTACTAAAAAAAGCGATAGCTAACTAAATAAACTCGTCAGAAGTATTACATTTTACAGTGACAGTCAGTACAGATCGTTTCCTAGATCTAGTCTAACCGATATAGTCATTTCCAACTTTCTAATTGACTTTAAAACGTTTATGTTGATCATAGCCCAGTCAAATTAGACAGAAAATAAGAGTAAAGTAACATACCATAAATTTACAACAAGCTGCAAATGAGTGAATATGCCCAAAACATGATAAAAAAAAACATACTAAAGGTCCTACTCTTTCCCATTTGTGGAAAAAAGGTCAAAGGTCAGGTGGTTAAAGGTCAATTTTCAACGAAACGGTAAGTTATGTTAAAAAAATACTTTAGACGAAAATTGTAGATCATAAATGACTATTTAAAAAAATCCAACTAAGTTTGGTGCGCAGTGTTATTCTGACACTCTTATTTTACACTGTGTAAGTTTTCCTCAGATTAAAATTTTAAATTCTATATGATTCTTTCCCTTTACAGTATTAAAATTATTCATCAATGGAGACAGTGAAATAAAACTTCGAAATGTAGTTGTGAAGTAAATGTAGTAGCATATAATTGAGTCTATGAACTTTAATATTAGTTAATAAGGTACTACATATGATTGCAATCCATTCACGTTGCATAAAAAGTTTGCTTCCACCCCAACTAAGCCTTTGCCTACTTGTTTATTTTTAGGGTTTTGGCGTATTTCGGAACAATTTAGCTTACAGACAAGAATGCAAAAGTTCAACGTTTGCGGTATACACCGCGCCTTGCGCCTAAATTTCCGCGACATTTAATGAAAATTTTCACTGCAAAGTTTTATTAACCACTAAACTTTTCTACTTCACTCTAATTTAAATGAGTCACAATTTTTCTTACAACACGTTGCCTTGCAAAAGCCCCAGCAGTAAGTACGAGTCCCAAGCAAGCAAGACATACCATTTCGCCAAAGCAAATACTCGTACTTCCAAAAGTTACGCCGAATGTGTGTGTATACGCGTTTATATGTTTTTCTTTTTGAGTATGATTGCCTTTGGGAATTATAGTAATTTTTTGATTCACTTGTCTCTAAATGTAGCAGTAGTGACCTTTTTGGTTGCTCTCATCCTTCATGTCGTTTACTAATTTATGTAAGTATGTATGAACGTGCATGCGACAAATTTTACTCACCACGTTCAGTTCAGAGTGGTTAATGGCTGGCGTTTGTTACAATTATCAAGTGAAATTAATGACCAGTGGCATGCAATGTTAGGTTGTACTTTCACTTGTATACTAATTAAAATTTGAATATTTTCGATTTTATATATTATAGAAGTATGTATAAATTCCTCAAGTGTTTATTCCAAATACATTTCCAGCTTAAACAGCTGCAGAACAATACCTCAGTAAGCTGTTGATATTATCATACCAAAGAAAGCTATGATTGTAAGAATTCATAAGAAATACTATTCTACGATTTTAAATTCTGCTACAGTCGGCTTTCAAACCCTACAACCAACCAAAAATCAGTTATAACAAACGAATCTGCTGTTGCATATACATATGTGTGTAAATAAAGGCAATAAATTTACAGTTATGCATTATATCGTTTACAAAAGCCATCTTTGCTACATTGCAAGAGTACTTAGAACTAGATGTAGCCAAGCGCATTAGTCCATTGGCAAACAGTCATCACTTTAACTATCGTGGCTTGTAATGCCTTTGTGAATGCCTTTCCGTCGTCACCTCCTATTGGGCTAACTTACTCAGTGACAGCTTGAAGTAGTACTCATGCAGCTTTGGCATAAAGGCACAAATGCCTTGGCCGCCGTTAATGGCTTAAGGAGAAAGAGAAGGCGTTTGCTACTCTATTTTAGTTATGTGCTGCAGATGCACTAAAAAATCGTCAAATGTAATAAATGCAAAAGTGAAATTCATGCATTTAAAGCAGACATAAATAAGTACATTTGTCCGAATATGCTTTATAGAGAAATTACATATCTACATACATTACGCATATGATTGTGAGGTTATGGGTACTCCATGCATATATCTATGTGTTATAGAGTACTCCAAAACCATTTACAATAATAATATAAAATATGTGTTCCAATTAACATTTCGATGCCAAGTCTGCATAAATTTATAGTACTCCTTCGAGTATACCTTCGAGAACCAAAATTGCTCAACTCCTTAAATTATTGAAATTTATACTTCGACCTTGTTTTTTTGGATGAATACGAGTATATGCCGATTTGGATTAATCAAATACCTCTTTCAATTGTATATAATATATACCTTTCGTGTTTGGGTTGTAACAGAAGTAGAATACTTCTGTTCCTGTTTCACCTTTTGATTCATCGGTAAAGCACCCACATTGGGTCAATAACTTTTCTATAGTTGTTTCAAATTCAAAAAGCTTTAGAAGCCATTAAGTCGGGAGTACAAAAGTTTCTGCCTTGCCGACGACAATCATTTGACCTAACCAGGTAAGTAGGTTGTGATTAACATTCAATGCACTTAACTATGACATACGTGTGCTTCCCGAAGTTCAGAAGACTAGGTAGAATTTTTTGTTTATTAAAATCCTGGCAGATTCTTTCCATACATTATATTGTAGTAGGAAGGATGTTACACTGAGGGAAATGTATATCTAATAGCATTTTTATTGAATTTTTCAATTTAAGTTCCCTGTAACCTTGGATGTCAAGGTATTAGTGCGATCTGCATTTGTTTTACTTTTGTTTCCGCTTACGCTATCTGCTTGTTAAGGAAAATGCGCCACGAGTTACGTTTAGCTATGTTAATCTTGTACTTACATACATAAATATATTCACAAAATGAAATTCAATATGCATCTAAAAATTTGTGCCCATTAAGCCACTTAGCCTTTTTGGAAGGCCTGCGGTAATTTATTCGAAGATTTTTTAGTTTTTCTTGGAAGTTACCCAGCTCAGTTTCATACATATGTGTCCCAGTTCGTTTTAGATTTGTTCCTATAAATCGGTTGTTCTAAGTCTCCAGTGTTGACTTTGAACTTTCTGATACTAGGAATAACGTGCTTCTATTACTTATGGATAAATGTAAGGCATGGCTTTTACACCTATTGATAAAGTCAAAATAATAAGTTGAACAACCATTTTACCGTGCATTTCGGGATCTTCCTCAACTGTTCCGTAGCAAGCGGTTATCTTAGAGCTCATCTTCTATCTCAATGTACAGTCTCGACATGGTCATTGTTGAGGAGAGATCCACGTGTTCTTCCATCTTCGCCCTAGCCGACAGGATGGCGGAATGTTCTCTGGTGTGAATCCCGGCGGGCTATAAGTCCAGAATTTACTTGGAATAAAAGTTTTTAAAGCTACTTGGAATACAATAGGCAAAAGTCAACCGATCGGAATTTATCAAGCGTGTAAAGAGTAGGAAGCGTCATATTTTAGTATAATATTGAATACAATATTTCAATTTATTGTGATTACACAGCAAGTTTGAAAACAGTTACTCAAAAATAGTATATGTAAACTAAGTAATTGTGGAATTACAACAGTTACCTACCTCACTCTAAAGGCCATGGAATCTGCAGAAAGTTTGAAAACAGTTACTCAAAAATAGTATATGTAAACTAAGTAATTGTGGAATTACAACGGTTACCTACCTCACTCTGAAGGCCATGGAATCTGCAGACAATGATAAAACAATGGTTTTATAGTATACACTGCTTAAAATGTCTGGCGTCTGGTGAATACAAAGCATTTTTCATTTCGACTGCTTAAAAATTATATTTACTTAAATTAAGATGTTTTCTATCTGAGAGGTAAGAATTTGAGCTGGCTTTTTGGATGCTATAAATAAAAAACCAAAAATGTTTTAACATAATAGTCTAACCCTCGTGTAGTTCAGGAAACGCAATTGCTTTGGTGCAGATTGTGGTATAAAATTGCCGTTACCATCAATAGCGAGCGTTATAACACGATGTTGATCGAGTTTTTTTCTCGAAATTTGATAAAATCGCAGTCGATCTCTATTTCCAACAAGAGGTAAATCGGTGCAGTAGAACCTGAGAAATCGTGGGTAGGAGAGAGTTATAATTTTTAAAATCTTCTTGCAGACATATTCTTGAACAATTAAAATTTGAAAATATAAAAAATAATCTGTTTTTTATTTCTAAACTGCATTATTTGAGATGTAGGCATGTTCATAGTCGATATATCCAAACGTTAAAGAGCAGAATGAACCCAAAATTTATAAATGAAGAAGTATTCGGCACGTAAAAGGTTTCGTATAAGGTTAGACAATAATGTTCCTCCACTAATTGAACACGGAAGGGCGTTAAAGAATATTTTCAAGCGACCTAAAGGCAGGATATGTTGAGCTTAAAGCCATTTAATCTGAACAGAAAACGTCGTAATTTTCACCGTTTATGCGTAAGGTTTATGAGCCTTGACAAAACACACTTACTAACTGGAAATTGAACACATGACCACGGGAAGGATTACGACGTTTTATTAAATATTAAGCACTAGTTAAGATTACTCCGGTAATACATCTTACAGTTTGCATGTTCATTGGGTCCAATAACCTTAAAATAGATCAAAATATTACGTACTTAAAATGCAGAGACAAGAACGCATTTAAATTGTCCATATTGCAAGACTTACAATGTATACCTTTGTTTTAAGTGTCAGCTACTAAAAATATTTTTTTAATATACATAAACCAAAGTTTTTTTATGTACATTTATATGTGTGAATTGGTAAATGCGTGTTCTGAATGGTTGTAAAATCAGTTTTGGAAAATGCTGTCCCAGTTGCTACACAAGATAATGTAATCGACTAGCATCCATGACAACAATTTGTTTGACGTTGTGCCTAGCCAAAAAAGGTGCACAGATCTGCTGGCCTCATAATTACCAAATAATGACATAACCACTAGAGACTTACGGAAAGTCCACTCCTAAATAAAATTGTTTGAAAATATTCGAACAAATTTTCAATCACAGTTCACATAAAGAGGCTAATGAAATCAGTCAACATCAATTGCAGCGGTCTAGTGACTGTGTTGACACAACGCATCACAAACGCATTGATAGTCAACGCCTTCGGAGCCAGTCATATACTTGTGCCATCGCCATCGTCATCACCATAGCAATTACCATTGCCATTACTATTACCGATATCACACAAATCGACATCGGCAATTTTATTAGCTCACCAGTCAGTAAGCAATGCAATGCAGAGCATGGAGCACATCGCAGTGGCGAAAGAAAAAGTCCCCTTTCAATTAATTAGAAAGCAGAAATACCCGTACATGTACTGGTCGGAGGGCCGGCTTACGTTATCGGGTACGGATAAGCAGACTGAACGGTTTGTAGTGCATATTTGTGGCATTTGTTTTTATTTTTCCGATGTGTGCATATGCATTAGGTAGTTGTTAAAGAGGCTTTGGTTTGAGTTTTGACCGAAACAAAAACAAGTTCAAGCCCGTTATACACAAAGTTTTGTTTCGCCAATCCTCTTTAGCTGTTTTAGTAGATTTTGGCAAAGATTTAGAGCATATATATTTTTTATTCATGTTGTTGGCTTTGTATTTTTTTTTGTATTTTCGTTGTTGTTCTTCACTCGAGCTGGTGAGATAGAAGAACATTTGCGCATTTTAGCGAAAATCGGCAAAAGTGCAAATACAAACTTCCGCTTCCGCTGCATCACTTCATTTCAAATTTCGACAAACATATGTCGCAAGGGCTAAAACCCGCCATCACCTTCACCGATCAACCCCGCACACAAGTGGCCGACTCGGCCTTTCAACAATAACAAATAAAACATGTTTTCATATTTGATAGTGTGCATAAAGTACAAACACAAATACAGATAAAAATATACTGCATATTAATATATGGATCGCCTTCAACAAGCCCATTGACGTTACGAACACAAAGTACACGGTAACCACGGTTATGTCTGATGGTGGCCGCGCTTGTGGAAAAACAAAAATATAATTCTGAAGAAATTTGGGAGATGTACGCCGCTGGTTTAGTTATTATTATTTTTTTGTAATTCATTGTTTTGTTTTGGACAAGTGCCAAAAATTTTGACATATGAAGCTGCCAGTCGAATGCGTTGCAGCGCTCCTATGGTCCCCGCTATCGGCTGTCCGGAATTTTGCCAACATGATTACAAACACACGTTGGCAGGCAAAATATGGATTGTGAGGTTGAATTGAATGCGGCGCACGTTACATCACTTTTTCTGCATCTTTTTCGATAATAATTTGTTGTTACAGTTGCAGTATGTTTTGCTCACTACTACACATACTGCACCGGCCACCACATTATTATCTACTCAATTTGATGGCAGCAACGGTTTTTAAGGCATTCTTTAGTCTTCAACTCTTACATGGACATAAAACTGGTGTTGCCAGCGGTGCTGATTGATAACCCCTTTTAGAGCAACAATAAACACTTGAATTAGAGGGAGCAGAATAATATTTTAATAAAAGGGGACAATAAGTGACAATTTCAATACTCATATGCTATTCCACGATCTTTTCTGTGATCTTTTCTGTGAAATTAATTGCCTACAGATATTAAATTATTTGTATAATTACTAAGCTATACAAAATGTCGCATAAGTAATATTTTTTAAGTAAAATTTCTTTGCGCTCATTGGGCTGTAATTCCAGTATCGAATGAAACGAAAAAGCGACAGGAAATGTTTATGCTAATTTTAATGCAGAGAATGTTAATAAATAGAGAAGGTGCAAATGATAGCTGTACTAAAATGTAAATTTTTTAAAGGGAACACCGAAAATTCCCAAATTCAAAAATTAAATTACACCACGTTAAAAAGGAACCTTCCTCTCTTTATAAGCAAACTCAAAAAACTACACCACTCTAAGAGGGTACCAAGCAAATTTTCACTATCTTATAAAAAAACGGCTAATATATGCACAAGGTGCGTTCCAAAGTAAACAGTAATAAAGTAAACTCTAGTGGCGCCATCTATATGTCGACTAGTGCGTTAGAATCTGCCATTCTTTATCGACTTCCAGTAAAAATTTCATGATATGACATTTCATTCATCTATTGGAAGTGAAGTTATTGCGTTTTAAGTGTCAGTATGTTTTTGTCATCGGTGCGAAAATGAGCTTCGAACAAAGAGCCAACATTAAATTTTGTTTTAAAATTGGTAAAACTTTTACCGAAACGTTTCAATTGATGAAACAAGTTTATGGCGATGATTGCCTATCCCGTAGCAGAGTGCACGAGTGGTTTCAACGTTTTCGAAGTGGTCGTGAGGACATACCTAAATGACGATGAACATGAACCCAAAAAATCGCGCCTGGAGAAGTCAAAAGTGAAGACAATGCTGATTTGTTTTTATGATTCCAAGGGTATTGTCCACAAAGAATTTGTTCCACCCGGCCAAAACGTTAATGCGGTATTCTACCTTGGAGTTTTGAAGCGTTTGGTGCGCCGTATTCTACGTGTTCGGCCCGAATACCGCGAAGATGGAAGTTAGTGTTTGTTGCACTATAATGCGCCGTCTCATCGACGCTTGTGGCCGATTATTTGACCAAAAATCACATTTTAACAATCAACCACTCCCCGTATTCATCCGATATGGCACCGTGCGACTTCTACTTTTTCGGAAAAATGCATTTGCTGATGAAAGGAAAGCATTATGCAGACGGGGAGCCCATTCAAAAGACTTGCGTCGGCATACTGGCGGCCATGCCGGGCAACAAGCTAACACACTCGTTCCACATGCTTTTGGACCGTGCAATTAAATTAATTGATTTTGCCGATAAAACCATTTGTTCTGTCTTTTTTTTAAAAGTCCTGTTTACTTTGGAACGCACCTTGTATGAGCAGATGTTCTTTCTGGTGGTGTTGCTTTCTACCATAACTCCACTGACAGAATAAATATTGTGACTCCACATATGGATATTTACAACAAATTAACTGGTTGGCTGTGAATGCTGCTGCAGTTGAAGATATTTGTGCAGCTGAATAAAAGCGTCCATACAAAAAGCATTATTGGCATATACTCCCTCTAGTGCAGCAGAATTAGGAGAAGATTTGCACAATATGCCAATGATTTTAAGCGTTGATTTTAATGTCAATGTTGCCTTGGAAGACGCTCAACTTTTTGAACCATTTTTAGAAAGTAGATTTAATTTAAAAATGAATAATAATCCCAAAGACTCAACAACCAGATCAGGCACGACAATAAATGTAATTTTCTCAAGATATTTAAATAATTTACAATCACGAGTTTTCATTTCATATTTTTCATACCACTAACCAATTGTATCTTTTCTTGAATATGAGTATGGAAGTGAATATATAGGTTTTTTATAAATGGAGGCGAGAACATCAACTATCTTTTTTTATTACCCTTAAAAATTCCAGAATAATGAATAGTGGCTTCTGCTATCGGGGAAATATTTTTTTCTTATCAAACATGCTGGCTAGGGTGAGTATTTTCATTTCCATTGCCCATCGAGATCCATGAAGTTTCACTTCTATCGCCCAGCTTTCTAGGCTGTTTGGTTTTTGAATTATAGTAACTTTGCTTTCTCTCAGGAAGAGTATAAAACTTAGGAGCTAGCCGAAAATATCAATTATTCTTGTTTTTAACTTAAGCAACTAGTAATCTTAGCGTGTGTATATAAAAAAAAGTAAGATTCGGCTCAGTCTGACTATATTTTCGTTGATATAAAATCTGTTGTCAAAAATATTACATGCAAATATGTTGAAAACTGATAAAAGTGCAATAACTCACTGAAAATCTCTGTCACAAGCATTAGGTTTCACATCCAAGATGATGATTGAAAAGGGTTACTTTAAAACCCGTATATAAAACACGTTTAAAAATGACAATGAACGCGGCAGCGTTCACCTTTGGGTGAAATCCCACACTTCAAGAAGTACTTGACCGATTTAAACATTTTGTGTGTGAGGCTACGAAAACATTCATATTAGGCACTGTGATAATAATAATAATAACCCAACGGTTACCCTCCTCCCGCCCAACGACGGGACGCAATCCGCATACGTGCGGAATTAGCCGAGTCAGAAAAGGCAAGAGAGTTTTTAACTGTTGAGATCTAAAACTGCTCAGCTACAGAAACCAAAATTTCAACAGCTAAGATTTATAGCTACAATATAATAAATTGTTACATTTTCATTCATTAAGAGAAAACAATAAAGTCTTTTTAATTTTGAAAAGTGAGTCAGATAAGGTAAATGTGCTGGAATGAGAATTAAAATCATGACACATACGGCGGAATGGCTTGTTTAGTTCAAAATTTCATCTACAGGATTTTAACAGTAAAGGTCTAAACCGCCTCGAAAAGCGAATCGGGATATTAAATTTAATTTCAGACAGGAGAAAAGAACTGCAAACTGTTCCATTCAAGATTTTCACTAAGAATATTATGCCAAGCATTTCCCTACGACTAGAAAGTGTAGGTAGATTAATAAGTTTTAAACGACTAGTGTATGGAGGTAGACTTACCCTAGAATCCCATCGGAAATGCGCTAAGGCGAAAAGTAAAAATTGTTTTTTAACAGACTCTACCTTGTCAGAATGGATTTGGTAGTTAGAGTTCCAAATTCTTTAGACCAACGTTTAACAAAACTGAGGACAGCTTTTCCTTTCAAGACTATGGTGTCAATATGAAGACAAAAATTAAGCTTAGGGTTCATATTAACTCCCAAATCGACATAGGTAAAAACTTGCTCCAGAATATGGTGTTTTATTACATAAGAAGAGGGGCACAGTGCACACATGGACGAAATTGGATAACAAACAAGTCTACTTACTTTTTAACAAACTTTTCCATTCCATCTGATTCTTTCACTTTGTAACAACGAAGTTATGAGGATAAAACTTTGAAAAAATATTGCCTTCAAGGGATGTAGCCATTCCTTACTTGTTTAATATAATATTTAGTTTTGTTAACACCTGAAAGTATGTCCCACGCGACCTGAAAGTAATTTGCGAGAGTATTAAATGTTGGGTTACACATAATTAAGCTCTTTCTTGCTTTTTTTATTATAAAGTTTTGTCAACTTCTAAAAGTGTTTCTCTGACACAAAGGTTAAAATACTTTGGAGCTTAAAAAGCAAAATGTTACTATCCAAGAACAAGTGATTAGGTTAGGTCGATGGCTGATCTTGAGATCTCACTTGGACTACTATATGAAGTCCGTTGTGATGCCAAAAAAACGTAACTCCTGTATTCGATCTTTAAAATCAGTAAAGTCACCTTGTGGACAAAACAAATGTGATCAGGTTTTTAATTTCTATTCCCACCAGCTCGATCGGCCCCCAAGTGTTTGAGCCTTGACCTCGCAAAACGAGACAATCAAGAAGGAAGTGTTGAGAAGATTTTCAACCTTACAGCATGGACGCCGACAGGGCAATCGCCTGTCAGAACTCCCACATAGGGATAGGTTGGGATAGGATTTATGGAGTCGTTGTCATCCATGGAGTTAAGGAGTAAGGAAAACCAAATTCAATTGGGTGAGCGAGGTAGCAATAATACCATAGTGAGATGCATTGCTTGCCTGGGAGAGTTTGCGATAAGAAGCTTGCGGTCAGCCTACAGTACCCAACTTAATGATAAACAAAGATGGATAGTCGAGTACTGCATTAGTGGAGGCTACGTTCGCATACCACACTGTAGTGCATAGTCATAGTTATTTATCTGCAGATTGCACTGCCAAGCTGTCAAAATATTCATTTAATGACTCACGTATCGCAATAGATTTTACATGTGGCAGAACGAAGTCAACAAAGATATGTAATAACGTTCTGTCTAAGTTTGCAACAAATATGCTTATCAATGACCTGCAAAATGACCGTCCTTTTTCGATCGCAACAGATGCTTTTAAGGCAATATTAAGACCTTTCCTTTATTAGTGCGGTATTTTAAAAATAAAAAAAATGGCCAAGGCTTATATAGGCAGAGAACGTATATCATAGAGATATGATATACGTTCTCTGATTTAGGGTTTTTACATAACATTGGAACTAAGAAACATTGTACCATTAAGAAAGTAGAAGAAAATAATTTAATTGTAATTGATATGTTTGATATAATGTGTGATTTGCGCAGAGAATTAACTCAGAAAAAAAGAGGAATCATTTTAAAGGCATAGCACTGAGACACTTCGTACCAATTGTACCGATTTGATTGATTATAATTTGTTTAAAAGAAGAGCTGACGCTGTTATATCAAGTGTGGTTATTTATTGTATATTGAAAATAATTTTTTGCTAATAACAGATTTGAAAAACTTTTTATATTTCGCCTGCCATCCACAATTAATTTTTCTGAATTTACTGAAGTTGTATGAGAGTTTTGTTTACAAAATATGGATTTAGATGCGTTTTTTGATGAATTCGTTTCTTTAAAAATTTTGCACTGTACAGAAAGTAATATAAATACTAAAGCAAAATGGATAAAGTTTTAAACAGCGGTTCACTTCCTCAGTTTGAAAAAGTTTGTAATTTTATTTTTTCAATACCACATTCAAATGCAACCAATGAAAAAATACTTAGTTTGATGTTTTCTGCCCATCGCAAAGAAAGAAATCGACTTCTAATCAATACTGTAGAAAGTGAACTTCAAATAAAATCCAATTTTAATATGAGCTGAAAAGAATTTTTTGTCATTCTGCAAAGTGAAAATGGAAAGGATCTCGTTAATGCCATCCAAAAATCTAATAAATATTTGATAAGCAAATCTATTGTATGTGTTGGGTCACCGATTGAGAACCAATGCATTATACGGTCATATGTTCTATATATTTTTGCTATTTCTTGTTCTCTACTTATTTGCCTAATATTCAAGGTCAAGCATTAGAAGTCATTCGCCTCAATGCAGTTAATAATTGTATTTGCATTGTGTACATACTTACATATTTATTGCTTGCTTGCGCTTGCTTTGTACACTTATGCTACCGCTCGTCCACGCAATTATATGAATATTTGTTTGTGCACATTAGCTAGTCCCATTTAACATGTACTAAGCTTAATATGTAAGCAGCCTCTTGCAATGCTGCGTTCCCATTTTTTTATATATCTCTTTTGTTAATAACTACATTATATACGAAGGAGCAATAGAGTAAAATATGTACTTGGATTATTCTCTATTTATGAACTGTTTTTATATAACTTACATATTTATGTATATATGCACTAATAGAAAACGAAACTATGTACTTAGCGGAAATTATGTATTGAACGGTATTGCAAAATGGCTTAGAATATTATTTAAGGAGAAGAATTTTGCGAATAAATTTAGTCTAATAACTGACCACACATAGCATCATTACTCGGCCCTTTGTATTTTATCGCTGTTACAACTTCGCTTCAATATTTCGCTTTTTTGATATTTGCGCGGCTACAAAAAAAGCTTTGTAGCCCTAAATTTTTTGGCGTCCAACGTGGGGCACGAGTGAGTTTTTTTGTTCTTTCGCAAATCATTTCGGAGTGTGATCAGTGTTAGACTGCATAGTCGGACATTATCGTCATTGGATATTATCGTTGGACATTATCGTCGCTGGACATTATCGTCGTTGGACATTATCGTCATTGGAAATTACCGACATTGGACTTTGTCATCATTAAACTTAGTCACCGTTAGAAATCTTTACCATTGGAGACACTAGCATTACTCGCACAAAGCACAGCACTACAGTTTGCCACCGCTAAGTCTCGTCGTTACCATTGCCTGTAGCTCATATTCGCATGTTCGTTGCATACCCACACATAAGTATAACTTGATTTTATAAATGTTGCGGTAAAATTAACTAATCATTATTGCTTAACTACTCATACATCATAGAAGTATTGTTATTTAAAATAATTTTGAAGCCTCTATAAAGCACATACAAGATCCTGTTCTGCAATGTCTTTGGACGAGCTAAGACAACAACGCGCCAGCACCAACAAAAATATTACGCGCATTAAAAATATCGTCGACGCCAGCTTGCGACCAGGTGGAAAGGCTCTTTCAGCAATACAAATGCCGTTTGGGCATCCTGGATTCCTATTTTAAGCAGATTCTCTCAATTCAAACTGACATCGAAAGATTGTATGCTGATGATGGTGGACGTGCTGACCTGGAAGAACTTTACATCACAACTAAATTGGTTATCCAGGCAGAAGATAACAACTTTTCACTTTCAGACACAGCTTGCGTGGTAAAATCAAGTTCAAAACTTCCACCACTTAAGCTTCCTACGTTTGATGGCAAGTATTCGAATTATCAAAATTTTATCACCTCGTTCAAGCAAATAATTGTTCGTGAATTCAATTTAACTAATATTGAAAAATTCAACCATTTGCGAAATTGTCTCCAAGGTCAAGCCTTAGAAACTGTAAATGCGTTTCAAGTGACAAATGAAAACTATCCGAAGGCGTTAGAACGGTTGAAGGTACGATATGATAACAAAACACTAATTTTTTTGGAAAGAATAAATTCGTTATTTGATTTACCAGCAGTTATGAAACCAAATGGCTTTCAGCTAAGAAGTTTAATTGATAAATTTATGATTCCTTGACATCGCTAGGTACCGACAGCCAAATATCGCAAGCTATGCTTATTCATTTAATTTTGCATAAGTCTGATGAAAAGACCAACAAAAAGTGGAAGGACTCGCTAGATTTCAGAACGGTAAATTTTATCACAGATGATTTTTCGCAAAAGTTGCTTCTGCCAAGAAGTAAGCAAAACTTACAGATTCAAAGCATCGGTTCATCGTCAGCAAATATTAAATTCAAAATATCAACTAATATTAAGTCGCAAGTCACTGGTTTCGAACTTCCATTGACTTTTTGCATTACATCGCACATTGCTTATCAACCAGATCCTGAAATCAATATTTCAACATGGAATATTCCACACAATATAGCGTTTGCCGATGATGAATTTTATATACCAAAGAAAATCGACATGTGCTGGGTACAGAAACGTTCTTCAGTCTTCTATCTGTAGGACAAATCAATCTTGGATCTAATTTACCAATCTTGCAAAAAACACTCTTAGGCTGGATTGTTTCGGGACGCTATAAGACGGGCAGCAACAACATATCCAAACCATCTTGTTTATTTTTAGCCAATGAATCTTTAGATGCTAAATTGGAAGAGTTGTGGAAATTGGAAGAAATCACTACCATACCAGAGCCTTGGACTCGTGAACAACAGAGTTGCGATCACATATACAATTTAACTGTGTCAAGAAGACCTTGCGGCAGAATAGTTGTCAAATTACCTTTCAAGGATGATCCGCATTATTATATACCACATCATTGTGTGCTAAAGCCAATAAGTACAACAACAAAGCTTCGAGTTGTATTTGACGCTTCCTGTCGAACCACATCCCAAAAATCATTGAACGATATTCAGATGGTTGGCCCTACAATTCAATGCGAACTTTTTCTTCTTCTTATTCGTTTTCGATTCCACAGGTTTACACTCACTGCCGACATAGTCAAGATGTATCGCCAAGTATTAATGCACGAAGATGATCGAAAGTTCCAGTATATTCTGTGGATAAGTTCACCAACTGAAGGTATTCGCACGTATCAACTAAATACTGTAACGTATGGAATGGCTGCTGCACCATATCTTGCTATACGGAGTTTGTTCTATCTAGCTGAGCAGCATTCAGAGCAATTTACAATTGGCGCAAAAATCGTGAAGTCATCATTCTACGTAGACGACCTACTCTGTGGTGCTGATACTCTAACCGAACTTGCACAGATAAAGCAAGAGGTAATACAATTGTTAGAAGTAGGACAGTTTAAATTAACAAAGTGGCATTCCAATTATCATCAATTCAGAGAACACGACTCTATAAAGGATCTAAACGTAGATACATCCATCACTAGTACACTTGGACTAAAATGGAACCAAAATCTTGATTGTTTTATTTTTTCATTTGAAGCAAAACTAGCACTGACTGGTCGACTTACAAAACGTTCCATCCTTTCTGTTGCATCATCACTTTACGACACACTTGGACTTTTAGTTCCTGTTATTATAACAACAAAAAGTTTGTTGCAAGAAATATGGGTACTAAAGTTGGATTGGGATGAATCTGTGCCACAGAACATCGAATTTGCTTGTTAAAAATTTCTTAACTGCTTATCGGATCTTTCACAAATTAAAGTGCCTGTTTTTCGACAGATGTGGAATCTCTTCAGATACATGGATTTTGTGACGCATCGATTCGCGCATATGGCTGCGCAATATATACCCGCGCTCTCAACAAATGTGGCACTACTACTACCATTCGCCGACTCACTGCGAAGTCCAGAGTGGCACCCACCAAAAAACAATCGTTACCCAAATTAGAACTTTGCGGCGCTCTTCTTCTTGCTCGTCTTTTAGCAAAAGTCAAACCAACAATTTCTAACAAATCTTTTAACATTTTTCTTTGGACAGACTCACAAATAGTATTACATTGGCTTAAGATGCATTCTGCAACACTTTCGACTTTTGTTGGTAATCGAATTTCGGAAATTCAAGATACTGTTACACTATTTTCTTCAAAGAAGTATGACCCGACAATACACCTTGATGAAACTGCGCACCGCACAGTGTATCTTTCTGGGTAAAGTTCCGTCTCGTGGATCTCGATGGTACGGTCTTCTTGCGATACTTCGAGATTCGGAAAACATGACTACCAGCCTCATCCCGTCTAAATTCCCTATGGACGGAAAGGACGGACTGCGAAACATGGTACCACTGCTTTATCCAAACCCTCTTTTCGGTATCTCAACCATTCATTTTTAAAAATAAATCATAACCTGCCAAATAAAGAAAAAGTAAGTCGATTACTCACACAGAAAAAAAGTTATTAATGTTTGCGTTTGTGGCACGATTCGTGAGCCACCTTGTAATTATAAATATTTCTGCATTACTCGCTTCCGAAAGATGGAGCCCAATGCATCAATATACTGTTTCTTGTGGAGATATTTATGATATAAATTTGTGTGGTTATGCCTTTCTACAGGAATATTGTCCAAAAGCATTTCTTAACCACCTGGATTTAACTCTGAATTTACAGGTGTTATAGGTTGGCAAAATCCTCCGCTGAACCCTCCACGAGGGTGCCGACTGGGAATGGATACCACAGGTTCACTACGTGGGCAAAGGCGAGCTGGCAGCAGTTCGCCCCTGTTGTAGTAGTGAGGTATCTAGCTAAGGTCAGGCTTCCTATCTGGGTGTTCGGTACTCTTCAATAGTGCAGCATCCAGATAGGAGGTATATAAAGGGCTGGATCAAGGTGTCATGCAACCCGTGGCGAAGATTAACCTGGCTGGCGGTCCTTAAATAGCCCAGTCTCGCACGGATACCTGGCGTCCTCCGTAATAAGAAAGCCTTACTTGCGTAGCGGGGGCTATGCGCAAGCGGACATGCTTTCCCCTACACTCCTGGGTCCAAAATTATGAGCCAAAACTTTAAAAACAACAAAAACAAAAAGGAGTCCGGACCTCCTTCAAACAGACCGGAGCGAGCGAGTTGTTCCCAGGGAAGACCAGTGTTTGGCACGAGCTCGACAACAGCCAAAGCGAGGACAGGAGCGAAGCTTGCTCTTGGAGCAAAGGCAAATGCTAAAGGGGCAGAAGCCAAGACTGGCGCCATGAAAGCAGCAGTGCTGGAGGCAGCCCATACCAACCCCTGTAGCCAAGGCTTGGCAGCTAAGCAGGAGAAGGAGGAAGATGCCAAAAGCGATGCTGCCAGTAGTGGGTCAGCCAGAGAGTGGCCTCTCTTTAAGATTGACGACCCAGCAAAAGCAAGGTATGCAGAGAGGCGACGCGCTGCATACCTGCTGAAGAAGGTGGAGCAGCAACCGCCAACCAATGAGGAGCTGACAAAGGAGCTCCAGGAATCCATTGATTGCGCGAGAGCTGTTCTACCTAACTTCAAGCTAGAGGCGCTGGTAGTGGCAGTTAAAAGATAAAAGTCAGCTGAAGAGGCTAAGCCGTCAGCTAAGAGACCCAAAACTAAGGGCGTGACGCCCGCAAGATCTTTTGCTGATGTGGCCCGGAACCGCATTGTCATTGGGGTACTGGTTGAGGGTGACTCCGAAGGAAAAATCCCCAGAGCCCAATGGAAATGGTTGCAAGCCGCACTGACGAATGTGGCTCTGGAAATGCTACTAAGCAATCCAGATCCACCCCCGTCATGTGCGGATGCCGGATGGTATCAAGGGCAGATAAGGATGATAGCGTGTGACGACGAGAAATCGGTCCAGCTATATAAGGCAGCAATAGCTAAGGTGGGGGAGGTCTACCCCGGAGCCAAATTTGTAGCGGTAGACAGAAAAGATATCCCATCCCGACCGAGGGCAAGGGTATGGATTCCGGCTACACCATCGCAGCTGGAGCAAATAATGCAGCTCATAAGAGCCTGCAACCCGAATCTGCCAACTGGGGGAAGGACATTCGTCAAGGCCTTTGACGACCCCGCAGCGGCATCTGGTGTGGAGACGAAACGAGCCACAATGCAGATTCTGCTGCTTCTAACAAAAGAATCCGTAGAACCGCTAGCGAAAAGTGGCGGAAAGATCAACTACGGATTCACAAATGGTAGGTCATGACCTACAAGTCAGACGCCGATGCAGGAGAAAACTTGGCATCGGAATCGGAGTGCGAAGTCGAAAAAGATCCAGTGGAGTCCTCGAGCGACGCAGAGATCACAGATCAAGGTGAGTGTACTTCGGGGTCTGAGCTTGCGGACAGACTCTCTAAACTTTACACTGACAGTGAGCTTTTAAGCGACTCTCATGATGATGCAGAGAAGACAATAAATAATGCGTATTCTCCAAATTAATCTACACCACAGCAAACTAGCGTCTCTAGCCCTAGTTAACCGCATGGCAGAAGAACGGCCTGACTTTGTCCTCATTCAGGAGCCATGGGTTAATGGAGGGCGTATTTGCGGTCTGAGGACACCAGGATATAATCTATATGCGAATGGTTGTGTAGGTAAGCCCAGGACATGTATATTGGCTAGCAAAAAGCTTAATGTCTTTTTATTACACAGTTACAGTAGTAACGACACTACAGTGGTAAGCTGGGAGACGGTAAGAAGAAATACCGGCTGGCATCATGCTACATGCCGTACGACGAGGTAGCAGTACCATCGAAGCTGTTCAAGGAGATGGTACGAGACACCGAAGCATCCAAGTGTTCGATTATACTTGGGTGCGACTCCACATCGCACCACACACTATTGGGAAACACCGATGTTAATGAAAGGGAAAGGAAAGAGGACCTAGACATCCTCGTTAAACGATTCACAGATTCTTGTCGTCAAGCATTAGAGTTAGCTTGTCCCTTAACGTACAGTAGGGGAAGAATTAGACCTCCTTGGTGGTCTCCAATACTTAAGAACATGCAGAAAAATTGCAGGAAGCAATTCAATTTTGCCAAACTATCCCAAGAAGATATAGAGTGGGATACCTATCAGAGACATCACTAGAAATTCGTGGAAATCTTTTTGTAATGACATTGAAAATACGGCAGACGTGTCTCGACTGAGAGAGATAATGACACAGTCGAAACATAGCATCGGATACCTTCAGAAGCCAGATCACAGCTGGACGGTATCCAGTAAAGAAACTATGGGCCTACTAATGGATACTCACTTCCCAGACAGTTCCGAGAACCTCATAGTGGAGCATATAATGGAGAGTGAAGTGGGCTCAGAGTCCCCTCCGCTAGTCATAGTGTCAGAAAGCAATGTTTATTGGGCAATAGGCAGCTTCAAGCTTTATAAAACGCCGGGACCAGACGCTTATTTCCGGCTCAGTTACAGCAGTGCCTGAGCTACACAATAAACTGGTTAACAACTATGTTTAGAGGGGCACTGAAATTAAACGCTAGAGAGACTAATAGAAATACATATAAAGGACATACTAAACCCAAGAAAAATGGCAGTTTCGCAGCATGCGTACTCGAAGGGTAGATCCACAGAAACGATATTAAGCTCAGTGGTAGCAGAGATTGAAAAGTCTCTGGAAATAAAAGGATACACCCTCGTAGCCTTCCTAGTCATAGAAGGTGCCTTCAACAACATTCAGCCGAAGGCCATATTGAGCGCGCTCAAAGATCTGGGCATCTCTGAGCCTCTCCGGAAATTAATTGAACAGATGCTCTTGGGCTGGTCAATTATTTCAACGCTGGGAGCTTCAATGATGCACAGATCTGTCCGAAAGGGTACACCCCAAGGAGGTGTGTTATCCCCACTTTCTGGATCCTGACAATGAATAAAATGCTTGTGGGTCTAGAAAAGAAGGGGGTACATGTTGTGGCCTACGCTGATGATGTGGCAGTCTCGGTTAGCGGCAAGTTTATGCAGACAATATTAAACGATATTAATATATGGGCCGTATCATGCGGACTGAATTTAAATGCTAGCAAGACAGAATTAGTATTGTTCACAAAGAAACACAGTACTCCAGAAATCACGCCACCATTTTTAAATGGCACCAGGCTAACGGTAGGAGATAAAGCAAGCTACTTGGGACTAATTTTGGACAGGAAGCTTTCTTGGAAACAAAACTTGGAAGCGAGGGTAAAGAAAGCAGCTACAGCGCTTTACACATGTAAAAGAATGGTGGGGCCCAGATGGGGACTGACACCTCGGGTGGCTCACTGTATAGTAGTATGGTGGCCAATTACAGAAAAGAAATATGCGATCAGAAGCATGGAAAGTATACAAAGAGCAGCTAGTATTTGCATCAGTGGAGGTCTCAGAACTACGCCAAGCCAGGCACTCAACATAATTTTACACTTGCTGCCAACAGATCTGTATTGCAAGCAAATGACAGCGAAGTCAGCTCTGAGACTGAGGGAATCCTCCCTACTAGTCGCCAGCAACAAGGGGCATTCTATGATACTTAGAAAGTTCCCGTTTCTTCCCATAACTACGGATTTTCGCAATCCTATGGAGCTGAACCTAAATCCGGTCCTCAATATTGCCTTCCCCTCCAGCGAGGAGTGGGAAAGGGACGTAGTGGACAAGAAAGCAGGGATAAGCTTCTATACGGATGGTTCCAAACCGCATAATCGAGTAGGCGACGGTGTCTTCTCGGCTAAACTAGATACCAAAATCGCCTTCCGGTTACCAGACCACTGCAGTGTCTTCCAAGCGGAGGTCACTGCAATTAAAGAAAGCCTTCTTGTAGGCACCACCCTACAACTAGATCCTGTTAAGGAGGACATAAATATGCCTCTGGCTACTTGTAGATACTTAATCGACAAATATGTCATTAATATAGCCGAGTGTCAGTGGAATCAGTCCCTGACCTGCTCAACTAGCAGGCAAACGTGGCAAAAATGGAATATGAGCCGCACATGCCGACTGTTAAAATTCAAGAGGAATGATATAAGAACTCTAGTAGGAGTACTAACATTCCACTGTCTAATAGGCAGACATGCAAGTAGACTTGGCACGCCATATAACGACTATTGTAGAAGCTGTCAGGAAGTAGAAGAGGAGGAGACCATTAAACATCTTCTATGCGATTGCGCAGCACTGTATAGGAAAAGAATCACAATCATCGGTCGTGGGTTTCTTGACGACGTCTCGGAGGTTGCACAGATAAAACTTGTCTCCCTGATGAAGTTCATCAGAAGTACGGGGTGGTTCAGAAAGGAGCCAATAGAGTGAGGGGATCACAGTCCCAGTGGTATCACAATGGGGCTCCTAAAGGCCTAAGTGTCGAATGACAGCCACTTTACCTACCTACCTACCTACCTACAGGTGTTATATCAATACGATTGCCTGAAAGATTAATGTTCCGGATGAAAGGATTGAACCAATCTGGCATCCTAAGCTAACTCTGACCTTGATATCCCAAACGACGGCTTTTCATAGAAGGCAATTTAGGCATTATAAGGCTTTCTTCAATTCGGGTTAAATCTTTTCCATAATCTGGTATTTCAGGAAAGTCAATTTTCTAAATATCTTTTTTTGGAATGAATTTTTTCTCAATTGCAATTTTGCATGTTGCACAAAAATTGTATTTTCCATTTTCAGAAGGAAATTTTTGCATTATAAAGAATACGGATGCAACATTCGGGTGACTTTTAACAACAGTTTCGAATTTTAACTTGGTTTGAAAACCATAATCGCCCGCAGCAAATACATATTTCAGTCGGAACGTTCTCAATATTTTGAAAATAAATAATTCTTAAATCTGTTAAATTGTCAGTATAATCAGACTATACAACAGCATTTTCTCCCGTTAATCTAATTCGTTGGGACTGCCTTTCATTTTTAATTTGCTTATTGACTAAGTTATCTCTACGAAGGAAAATCGACAATGTGTTTCTCTCTGACGTTCCTCTCTCCTTATTTCAGTATTTCTTTTCGCATGTTCTCTATGTAATTGATCACTCATGCGCTCTAAATTTCTATACTCAGGATTTCAGTTCTCTATGTTCTCTAGTGTTCCTCCTTTGCTCGTCAGAAGTATTTGAGGATTTTGTCGCTTAGTTCTGTGTTGAACAGTATTTATATTTTGTTCAGCAGACCGTATGTCGATATCTTGACGCCTAGTTCTATGCTGATCAGTATTTCGACTCCGTTATTTTTTGGATTTTGACGCCTAGTCCTATGCTGAACAGTATTTATATCTTGTTCAGCAGACTGTACGACGATATTTTGACGCCTAGTCCTGTCATAAATAGTATTTAAGCTTTGTTCAGAAGCGCACACTTCAAGATTTTGACGACTACTTTTATGTTGAAGAGTATCGTTAGCTTGCTCGGACAGACGTGCCTCGCATCTTATTTGTTATTAGCACAATTTTCTGTGTTTTGTGTTTGTTTATTATTTCTATAAATATTGCAAGCTCGAATTATTTGCATTCGCCTTCTATTTTCTAGACGACTTAGTATAATTGACCTTTTACATAATCTAGGAATATTTAATTAATATTTTAATAATATATGTATAATATTTTATTTTATTTTATTTTACCAAACCTTCCCTTACCAAAGCAGTTATTGCCAAATAGTTGCTTAAGTGTAATGCATGGATAAATCTCCTTTAACTAATGCAATCCTTCCCAGTGGTTCCTATTTTCTACACTCATTTTATTCCTTGTTATGGTTTTCCTTAAGTTTTCTTTTCAGGTATATCATATATAATATATTATATATGTAATGATATAATAATCACAATTTTTTTAACACTTTGAACTGTAAAAGTATGAAAAAAGTTTACGGATACTATATATTTATGTATGTACACTTATACTTTACTTTCACTACTTAACTAAGCTTGCGTAACTGAAAGAATAAACACAGTGTGCTCTTACTTATATTTATTATTTATATATTTATACACACAAAATACGTACTTTTATTAATATTACGTAGATATATCTACACTAGCGTAATAATATAAAACATTTAACACATCTATTTCCTAGAAAAGTATCTTGAAAGTATTTTTAAAGAAAACCCTTCATGAATTGCTTTACAAAACAAAACGTGTTTACCTACCGCAAAATACTCTTCATAAAGGCAAAAGCCGGTGCAAAACTTTTAGAAACACACAATATATTTAGGTAGAAGATTTGCTGTTGGCAGATTTCCATTCAACAAAATCTGCGGAGCGGATGTAATAAAAAAATTGTACCAAATATACCACATATCCAAGCTCCAGACATTCTGGGTCGAGTATAAACTACAATTTTGTTATATGTGGCACCCTGACTTTTATGAATAGTTATCCCTTTCACAGGAACAACTGGAAATTCATTTATTTCTATTGGAATTTATTTATTTCTTTTATATTAAAAAGATTTCAGAACTTTTTCAATTGGTGTCCAGGAACTTTCTAGAGCATGAAGCTTTTTTCATCAAGCCAACAGAAAGTTCCAAAAATTTAGTCCACAGAGTTGTTGGAAAAAAAACAATGGAGATCAATTTGCATAAGTTGTCCAATTGCCCTATTGACCAAGCCATCACACGTGTTTATATTCACTGTAATCATATATTTGACGGAGGTTTTTAGTGCCAATTCATAGCGCAGTCCCTGTGTTTCAGAAGTTTTGAAAAGTTTAACTCTTTCCAAAATATTCTCATTTTCACTTATTCCCATTCCTTAAATTGAGTCGTTTACAGTTAAAAGGATAGCTTCAGTTTGAATTCGACTGAGCTTAGGGGCATTAAAATTATTTGTCTATTCATTGGACCAAAATAAATGTTTGGCATCATAAAGAACTCGAAATTAACTACTCGAGTTTCAATGAGTGATATGTACTCATTGGTCATAATACCAGATGCCATATGGTTTAGTGCAATTGCAAAGGCCTGATGCTCCCGATGTCTCATTATTTCTGTTAATCCAAAGTATTTAAATAACTCCCACAAAGGGGAACCAACTAAAGTTCTGTATGCACCATTGGTATTAGGAGAGAATATCCACCTATCTCCAAGAGGTGAGAGTTGCTTCAAATCACCAAACACTATGATCGGTATACCACCGAAAGGGGCTGTCTGTTTTGAAAATTTGTTTAAATCTCGCTCAACAGAGCTTAACATACGAGCACCGACCATCGATATTTTATCAATTATGATTAATTTTAAATCGACAAGTCTGGAATACATTGAATTAACTGTGTCATTGCTAAGTGGCCTCAACTTTCTTTTTAACTGATTAACAGGTAAAGAGAACATTGAATGAAGGGTCACTCCACTTATTCCGAATGCAGCTTTACCCGTAGGTGTGTAAAGAAGAAATTTTAAGGAACTTGGATGGGATCCAGGTTAAGAATTGTAACGATGGTTAAGAGCATGATATATTGCAGATATCAAACAACTCTTTCCTATACCTACACCGCCGCCAATGAACTCATCAAATGGGCGATTTGTTTTTAGCATCAAATGTGTCAAATAGGTTCTAAATAGTTTAGTACTAAAGTGCACCACAACACTCACCACTTTCACACGCTCCCGAAATGAAACCGAACAAATATGGCTATAAAGGCTTTTCTAACTTGCAATTTTATTTAGTCTTTCAAACTATAAAGTTGTTTAAAAATGATTTGAAAACGAGATGAAAATATAGATATCCGGGTTGGCGCACAACAGGACTCAGCTGAAGCGTATACGATGGCGATCGATCGTAAAAAGGGCCCGTGTCCAATCGTCCATCCCTTTTGTTCGTTGGGTAGTGGTGAGATCGTGGGTGTGTTGAAGGTGTGGTGTGTGTTGGTATCCCTCGGTGAATTGTGTAAAGTTGTATGTATTGGTGTGTGGTGTTTTCAGGAGTGGATGGTAATGTTGTGGTGTGTTGGAATTTATCAGTGTTGCTTGTGAAGTGGTGTGTGGTGCGTGTGCAGGGATGTTTGCTGGGAATAATATAATAGATAGCTCATTTAGCCATCCCGGCCCCCCTAGGCGAATGTTTAGCCTAAGAGTCGTTGCAGCTGTTGCAGCGTTGCTACAACGTTGCTCAGTCCCGTAGAGCGGCGATATTGCGGCCTAGAGGGCCGGCGCATCATTGGTGCTTCGTTTCGGTGGCTCCTTAATCGGGACACAGGAGGGGCTGCTGGTCGTCGATGCTGTATTGCCCGAGTAGATAGTGGTTGTCTACTTGGAGGGCGGCTGCGCGGGGCAGGCGGCCGACCGATGTCACGTCTCGGGTTGCGATGGAGCAACGTATGATGCAACCTGCCGCATATTTGGCACAGATTGACGGACGTGCACTCCTGTGTGTTATGTGCCGCTGTCAAGCAATTGAGACAATGCCCATGAGCCTGGGCAATTTGCTGGCGTTGCATCGGTTGCATGCCTCTAAAAATGTTGCAGTGTTGTAGTCGGTGAGGGCGGCGGCAAATGATGCACCGGACGCGCTGCGGTTCCCTGTTTGCTGTGGGTGACGGTCGCGCGCTACTTCGAGGAGCGGCTGTAGGAGCGGTTGCAGTTACAGATCGGGGCGCTGGAGTAACCCCAGGTCGCGGCACATTGATAGCCGACCGAATAGCAGGCGTTGGCATAGGTGCATCTGCGTCCATAGTTATCTATGTATAAAAGATTATTGGGCTTTATAAAGTTTTAAGATATAAGTTGAAATTGGCATTCTACAACTCTTGGTAGCATGAGAGGGTCGTCATATTGATCGACTCGTTAGTTTATATACTTATATACTTATATATACGGATTGTTGTCGAGTTTGCGAGTTATTGTCTTTTCGTGTTTTTTAGTCGATTTATTGAAACGGTTATGAATTGCGTTTTCGGGATTATGATCGGTTTATCGTTTATCATTTGCTTTTTCGTTTATATCTGCGGTTGGTAGAAAGCACAGCTTCACGAGCGGTCTGGTAAGCGTTCCGCTTTGGGTACGGAGATCAACTACTCTTATATGACCGTCGGAGCCATAATGTAGCTTTTCTATGCGACCAAGCCGCCATTCGGTAGGGGGGAGACAATCATCGTGTACTAGCACGCAATCTCCAAGCTTCGGCGCCTTTTCTGGAGCTTTCCAGCGGTACCTCTTGTGGAGGTCCTTTAGATAATCTTCTTTCCAGCGGCGACTAAAATTGTGATGGAGAATTTTGATTCTTTCCCATCGGTTTAATAAGGATAGCGACTCCACGTCTGGCTCAGGTATGGCCAGAATGGGTGCTCCTTTGAGAAAATGCCCAGGAGTTAGGGCGGTGAAATCGGAGGGATCTTGCGAGAGGATTGTGATTGGCCGTGAATTGAGTACGGCTTCAATTCGAATTAATAAGGTCGAGAATTCTTCATAATTAAACTTGTAGTTTCCAGCTACTTTTTTGAAGTGGGATTTGAAGCTTTTTACAGCTGATTCCCATAAACCACCCATATGAGGAGCGCTTGGGGGGATGAACTGCCAATTAATGCCTTGGGGTGCGTACTTCTGTACAATCTCAGGTGAGACTTGTTGGATAAAGTCCACAAACTGTTTCTCAGTGGCTCTTTTGGCTCCAATAAACGTTTTGCCGTTGTCACTCATAATTTTTGAAGGAAAACCACGCCGTCCGACGAAGCGAGCGAATGCCGCGAGAAAAGCCTCTGTCGTCAGATTTGTACATAGCTCAAGGTGAACAGCTTTTGTCGTAAAACAAACAAAAACTGCCACATAGCCTTTCATTAAAGTGGGAGATCTTAACATTGAAGCCTTTATCTGGAAAGGCCCAGCAAAATCGACACCTGTTGTTGTGAAGGGCAGAGCAAAGTTGCAGCGTTCAGGTGGAAGTGCTGCCATTATCTGCGTTCGCATTTTTTGCTTGTACGTTGTGCAAACTTTGCACATGTAAATGCACTTCTTTATTTGAGGCTTAAGACGGGGAATATAAAACTCTTGGCGGACTATTTGTTGCATGAGGCGGTGCTCAGCGTGTAGCATCAGTATGTGGACATAATGCAGATATAATGTGGCAAGCCGTGCTTTTTCTGGTATGATTATAGGATGTCGTTCGTTGTATGTCAGGCTGGAGTTGACAAGCCGACCATTCGCACGAAGCAAACCCTTTGTGTCCAGAAATGGATTTAGTACTAAAAGTGAGCTCTTTTTATCGATTGGCTTCGAATCTTTTAGCAATGATATTTCTCGGCTGAAGTAGCGCGTTTGCGTAGATGCGATAAGAGCGCCTTTTGCTTTTTGTAAGTGTAGGTGCGTTAATGTATCGCATTGGGGGTATATTGGAGGTGTTCCGTTAACTTTAGTTTTGAGCTGCTCTATAAATTTGATCATGTATGCAACTACTCTGAGGGCTCGGGGGAACGATGAGAATCGCTCAAGGATGTCAGTATCATCCGATGTTGCATGAAAGGAGTCGATTTTTCGACTTTCTGGGGCAATTATATTGCGCATGGGCGATTGTGGCCAAGAATCGGAAGATTCTGTTAACCATCGGGGGCCATTCCACCAGAGGGTGGTGGTGGCAAGATGCAGGGGTTTGCATCCTCTTGTACCTAGATCAGCAGGATTGTCAGCACTGGCTACATGTCGCCAAGTGGCTGATCCTACTAGGTCAAGGATTTGAGACGTTCGATTGGAAATATACGTCTTCCATGCATGTGGTGGTTTTTCTAACCAGGCGAGTACGATTTCAGAATCGGACCACAGATATAGTTTGTATTGTGCCATGTTTAAATGCGTTTGTACGATGGACACGAGTTTGGCTAGTAGTAGCGCTCCACATAATTCAAGTCGTGGTAGACTTATTGTTTTTAAAGGAGCCACTTTTGCTTTTGCTACTAGTAAGTGGCATGTGGTCGCATTGTCGCTTTGTGTGCGAACATATATAGTTGCGCAATATGCCTTTTCAGAAGCGTCACAGAAGCCGTGTAGTTCGACTTTGTGCTCTGGGGCATAATTTACCCATCGTGGGATTTGTATCTGTGAGATATCATTTAGATTGCTCGCAAACTGGGACCACTTTTCTAAACGCAGTGGTTTTACTTGTTCGTCCCAGTCGGTTCCATCTAACCATAATTCTTGTATTAGAATTTTGGCTTGTATCATAACTGGCGAAAGCCATCCTGCGGGGTCGAAAAGTTTCGCCACAGAGGATAGAATTTGCCGCTTTGTTATGGCAGATAATGCAGATATTGACTCTGTAGTGTATGAAAACTGGTCAGATATCGCATTCCATTGGATCCCCAGAGTTTTTGTTGTACTTTCCTTTTCGAATTTCAGGAAATTAGTATCTAACAAATTTTCATTAGGTATGTTCTTTAAGATATTAGGGTGGTTCGCCGTTATCTTTTTTAACGGAAACCCTGCGGTTTTGAGGGCTTGTGTCACTTGTGCTAGTGACTCGTATGCTTGTGGAAGACTGTGACTTCCAGACAGAATATCGTCTACATACGTTTGTGTTTTTAACACCTGGGTTGCCAGAGGAAACTCTGACTTGGTGTTTTCTGCCAATTCGTGCAGTGTTCGAATGGCTAAATATGGGGCACAGTTGACGCCAAAGGTAACTGTTTTCAATTTATAGTCGCGGAGTGGACTATTGGGAGATTTTCGGAAAATAATTCGCTGAAAATCTTGATCGTCTTTATGTACGACTATTTGTCTATACATTTTTTCGACGTCTCCGTTAAATACGTATTTGAATATACGCCAATTTAAAATTAGTAGCATTAAATCTGGTTGGAGCGTGGGTCCCGTAAATAGAATATCATTTAGGGAATTCCCCGAGCTAGTAGATCTTGATGCATTAAAAACAACTCTTACTTTAGTTGTTTTTTTGTCTGGCTTTACTACTGCGTGATGAGGCAAGTAAAATGAGTGATATTTGCCATTTGTGATTTTTTCGCATGGGCTTACTTCCTCCATGTGGTTTAAATGGAGGTTTCTTCCAACACGCCATCGTATTCTGGCTTAAGCTCACCTTTTTTAAGTAAGTTTTTTTCCATACTTAAAAACTGCTGTATAGCAGAGGTGCGAGAGTGACCTAAGGCGATTGTGTTAGGAAATTGTTGTTTTAGTGGTAGTCGTACGACATACCGACCATTATCTGATCTAGTAGTTGTGGCTTTGTAAAAGTCTTCACAATACTGATCTTCAGGGGTTGTGATTGATATGGGGGGGAGTTCTTCTAACTCCCAAAATTTTTTCAATTGTGAATTGAGGTATTCGCGTGAGATTTCCTCAACCTGAGTGGTCATGGTGGTAACTGGTTCCGAAACTAGTCCACTTAGGATTCACCCAAAAATAGTATTTTGTGCCAGAAGTGTATTTGAAATTTTCTCAATACCTTCGAGTATTATCTGTGGTATGAGATCGCTGCCTAATAGAAGGTCTATTTGAGCGGGAGTGTTGCAGTTGGGATCTGCTAGCTTTAGGTGTGAAACCTTTTGCCAATGCTTGCTATTTATGTGATAGCTTGGAAGCATATTTGTAAGTTGCGGTAAGACTATAGCTTCTGCTTGTATGTGCTTATCCGCTTGGGGGGAAATTAGGGTAATGGGGCAGATTTTATTTGAGTTTTGGACTACTCTTCCGCCCATTCCCGTGATTTCAAAATTGGCTAGTTTTGTCGGCAGTTGTAGCCTATTTTGAGCCCTAGACGCTATGAAAGATCGTTGTGATCCTTGGTCTATTAAGGCTCTAAGTTTAAACAGCTCTCCTCGGTGTTCGATGGAGACGACTGCTGTGGGTAGTAGTACTCTACTTTGAATTTCGCTGTGTAGCGTTTGGGTTTTTAATGCCTTTGAGCAGCATGGTGCTTCTTGGCAATTTTCGGGATTTCGCACTTCGGGATTTGCTGTTGCAACTAAACCCGTGGCTCTTTTTGTATTTGCGCTGTTTGGGGGTGAGCTGGAAAATGTGCTGTAATGCAGCATTGAATGATGTCGTTTATGACAATAAACGCAATTAAATTTGCTTTCGCACTCTTTAAGTGTGTGTGCATGTGATAGGCAATTTGTACAAAGTTTTTTGGTTTTTATAAAATTGTTTCGATCGAAAATATTCATCTTTTTGAATCTCTCGCAAGATTTGAGCTTATGCCCCCCTGTACATAGTTCGCATGACGTTTGCTTGTACTGTTCGGATGTGAACGTTTGATTTTTGAAGAAGCTTCTATTTACATTGTTGTTGGTACTGGCTTGGGGTCTGTGGAAGCTTCTATTTAGGTCATGTTGAACGGGTTTCGTTCTGACCATTTTTTTATCTACCCTTTCTGCGATTTCATATTGGGTAGTTAGGAAATCTTTCATTTGTTGCCACGTGGGGCATTTTCTTCGTGATGAGAGCGATTGTTCCCATAGAAGTAATGATTTTTCTGGTAATGCGGCAGTGCATATGTTTACCAGTATTGGATCCCAGCTGTCTGTGGGAATATTTTGTGTCGATAAAACCGACAAACAATTTGAAACAGTGGATTGAAGTTTGATAAATTCTTCACTAGTTTCCCTTTGAATTTTTGGCAAGTTCATTAATATCGATATTTGTTTATCGACCAATATTCTTTCGTTTTCGAATCTTGATTTAAGAGCTTCCCAAGCCAGATTGAAATTATCGTCATTTAGTGCGAACTGTTTGACTATGACGCCTGCTTGACCTTTTGTTTTGTATCGGAGGTGATACAATTTTTGTGCGTTTGTTAATTTTGGGTGGTTTATGTAAACGGCTGTAAACATGTCCCGGAAGGACGGCCATTGTTCATAACCACCATGAAATATTTCTGTATCACATGTGGGCACCTTGAGATGAATGCCTGAACTTGTCTCATGACTTTGTACTTGTGGCAGCTCTACTCGCTGATGTGGAGTAGGTGCAATTGCTTTTATTAGCTTAAGTTGATCGAAAATCATTGCTTTAGTTTCTTCGAACTGGTCTAAACAGTTTTCGTATTTGGCGTAAGCCGAAGATTTGAAATTTTCTGGTAGATCTGAGTCGTCAGATTCTAGAATTGCGTCATATGCAGCTTGGAGACGTTTCCAAAAATTGTCAAGATTGTCTTTTTTAATTTCTAATACCGATTCAGAATTTTCTTGAATCGGCGAAGATGAAAATCGAGTGCAGTATCGTATTAGACTGTCACTCTCAGCAATGAATTTAGTGTAAAAAATGTCTTTACCCCTCTTTTGCTTTGTAGCACCTTGCTTCGAGCGTGTAGCTTCTGCAGGTGTACATGGACTTTTATCATCTGAAATCATCTTTGGTACTTTTAACAATTGAGATATTTTTGATTCTTTTGAGTCTGAGCTCATTTAAAAAGGTATGCCGAAATAAATTAAAATATTTTCAGTGTAATAAATATCTTCTTCTATCTATCTTTTAAGAAAAGAAGTTTTTTTTTTTGTTTTCTTATATATATATATTTTTTTTTTTTTTTTTATGAATAAACCAAGTGAATCAATGACGTTTTTAATTTTCGTATTAACTCGTATGAATAACTGAACTCTTTTAAGAGAGTAAGAGTTTTTAATTTGATTAAGTAAGCAAAATTTCGCGTATTTAGTTTGTACCGTTCGTATTCACTCGCAATAATTTTTTTTTATTTATTTTTATTTATTTATTTAATTGATTATTATAAAACGCGAATGATTTTATTTTTAATTTGATGTGTATGTATTATTCGTCCGCAATTCCTATAGGGTATACCTATAAGCGGATCAGCTGATACATATGTACTTGTCGTTATGCGCAATTGAGAGCTCGTCTTAGAGATCAATGTGCTTTGTACATATGTATGTATGTATTATATTATGTTTTGCGCAATCCTGCTTGTTTTTGTTGGTCAAAGAACAAGGGGTATTGCGAATATGTGCCAATGTGGACTTAGAATATTATATGTATATATGCAATCCTACTTGTTTTTGTTTAACAAAGAACAAGGGGTATTGCGGAATATTTGCCAATGTGGACTTTGAAGCGAAGTACGTATGTTTGTAAACCTGTGCCGGTATGTATGTAAATGCGCGTGTATATATGAAAAGACCGCGAAAAGGAGAATAATAGACCGCAGGTATTCTCGTAAAATGTATATATATATGTATCAAATTATGATCTTGTACACGTATGTTAAAAGATAAAATTGAATTTATGTATGTACATATATGTATTGCTCTTGGCAATTATATAAAATGTATTTTAATATATATATGTATATGGTTGTTGTTAGATTAAGTATATATATGTGCATATGAAGATGTGCTATATTGTATGTACGTATGTATATATTTTGTAACTAAATTGCATATATGTATGTATGTAAATTTCTGCTTGTTTTTTTTTTTTTTTATGTTTTCGGTTAGGTTCTGAATTTGCCTTAGCTTACTTGGTTTGACGCAATCCTGCTTATTGCTTTGTTAAGCGTAAGGGGTATTGCTGGAAAAGTTTGCAAGTGAATACTTGAATATTTTGGTGTGTTGTTGGAAACGTAAAGTGTGTTTTTAATACACAAATGTAAGCATACAAGGAAATCACCCTATGTAATATGGCTATTTTCGATACCCGTGTATATATCTATATATATATGTATATATATGTAGAGATATATATATAATATGTACCAAACTGTTTTCGGCTCTTTCCGTAAATTAAACCGTAAATTGAGACAGTTTGGTGTCCGTTATATTTAAATATTAATTTCGTTTTTTATATGGAAAAAAAACGTAATTTGCCATACATATATACATGTAAATATACTCATTAAGAGGAAGCGATACAACTCACTCTGATTTCCTGCAGGGGTTGTGGGAGATATAAGTGGACGTTATAAGGTGTACTTGTCCCAGCTGTTGGATTATATGTTTTTTTTTTTGTATCGCGCCCGCTGTTGGTTTATATGTATTTTGTGGTATGTATTTTGTATCGCGCCCGCTTTTTTGATTTATGTTTTGTATTAAGCTTCGCGCCCGTTTTGTTATTTTTATTGTTTTATGTGTTTTTAATATTTATTGAACTTTTATTTTTTTATTTTTATTGTTTACCAGCATTCTAGTGTATATGCACTGCACTGCACTTATTTAGCACTTATATGTACATATGAGTAATTATACTTTGTAATTAATTTTTTTTTTTTTTGTTTAACAGTATTCCAGTAATGTGGCTATATGCACTGCACTGCACTTATTGCACTTATATATGTACATATGTATTTTTCGTTTGTAACCGCACTTTGTTTTAAACTAAAGCATTTTTTTCTTTTTTTTTTTTTTTAACTGCACGTACTGTTACATTACTGTAATTTTGCTTTTCTTTTTTTTTTTCTTGTTTGGTAACTGCACTGTTTTTCTATATGTGTATGAATATCACTTAAGGTTTTTTTTCTTTTTAGAAATGTATTTTTTTTTTTTTTTTTTAAACACCCATAGTGCCGTCCACTAGGGCTCGAAGGACCATAAATAGTTTAGTACTAAAGTGCACCACAACACTCACCACTTTCACACGCTCCCGAAATGAAACAGAACAAATATGGCTATAAAGGCTTTTCTAACTTGCAATTTTATTTAGTCTTTCAAACTATAAAGTTGTTTAAAAATGATTTGAAAACGAGATGAAAATATAGATATCCGGGTTGGCGCACAACAGGACTCAGCTGAAGCGTATACGACGGCGATCGATCGTAAAAAGGGCCCGTGTCCAATCGTCCATCCCTTTTGTTCGTTGGGTAGTGGTGAGATCGTGGGTGTGTTGAAGGTGTGGTGTGTGTTGGTATCCCTCGGTGAATTGTGTAAAGTTGTATGTATTGGTGTGTGGTGTTTTCAGGAGTGGATGGTAATGTTGTGGTGTGTTGGAATTTATCAGTGTTGCTTGTGAAGTGGTGTGTGGTGCGTGTGCAGGGATGTTTGCTGGGAATAATATAATAGATAGCTCATTTAGCCAGGTTCATTGCTAAGTATTTAGATTTTGAACTAAATAAAATAATTCCTCAACTGGAACTAAAGAGGGTTGTTTATTAAGTCCAATAGTGCAGTCAGATTCCGTGCCATTTTTTGTTGAATCTTCTCCATGCAAGTCAAGCAAATAAATATTTGGGTTTATTTCTGTAAGTGTCAACACCCTGAACTCACACAATAGGCAGTTCATTTTGTGCACCTTCTTTTAGACTTGTTACATTATTAAGACTTTCTAGAACATTTTAAATTACTCTTTGCTCAAAAAGATCATCTTTTCTTTAGTTTTCCTCAATTAGAATGCGATGTGTTATGCAAGTTTGCTCCTTATCGTTTTCAATAACATCTTGTTCATTCTGCAATGGATAGTAAAGCATTATCATTTCGACTCGACTCTGGCCACATCTGGGCTTAATCTTCTATACAGGATTATACTTGGTTTGGTACGGGACATAATAACCCCACTTTTTTGTACATTATCATTTTGCCCGTGTTCTTCCTAATATCTTGTGCTCTTCTAGTGGATTTAAAACATGTATACAATGATGCAAAATCAGCTAAGCAAAGAGTTTCTAACTGATGGGGTCGCTGCACATAACGGTCTAAAATACCAGCTATGAAGTTCCGCTATAGGTTTTAGTATTCAATCATGTTCCTCAGGTCGAGAGGTATTTATAATTATTTCTGCATTACTTGCTTCCGAAAGATGGAGCCCAAAACAGCTATAGACTGTTTTTTGCGAAGATATTTCTGTGCCTGATACATGTTTAATTCTATGTGTGTTAATTTTTGCTTAACAGTATAATTTACAGCCTTTACCTCTGATATAGCGCTTCGTTTAAGAATCTAGAAATTCCTCTGTTAGATTTGTTTAAATAATTATATATAATATAAACAGCAAGCATATGCATCCAGTATATTTTGGATATCCATATTTGCATAAACATTTATGAAACAATCCTCTTTTTCTTTTTAGAAAAATTTTGGGTTTGGTTAAGCCTAACGTCAGAGCTAACAAATAGTCATCAAATTCTACTATCAGACAGGAAATTTTAAAAGTCATTTAAATGCGTAATGTCCTCTGTAGTAAGAGTAGAATTTATAACATTTTAAAATTATTACTTTCTAAATTTAAAATTATTTCTCAAAGAGGTACCAATATTTGTGTTGTTCTCTTATTTTTTAGTACTCAATCCGAATACATACATTTCTAAGTGGCTGACCAAAGCACCTGTAGAAATATAATTGGCAATGAAATTAATGATATCAGGGAATGTCTGAGGATCTTGAAGGTTATCCTGGGAGAATGCCATGTACATGGGGAGAACATCTCTCTGTTGAAACTCAATTCTCCAGTTTTTAACAAAATTCTCTCCAAAAATGCCGGCATTATCTTTAAAAACCTATAGCGGTAATCAAAATATCTTTTACAGGTAACCGTATCTGAACAAATTAGGCGATGGCACTAACTTTATGAAGTTTAGGGATTTGTGTTTTTGACAGAACAACCAAACGCTCGACCCACTAAGATTCAGTAGCCGATAAGGTAATGAAGAAGGTTGGAAGCAAAACTTGGCGAATCATAGCAATGGTCTTCTTTTCCTCAGCTTCCCAGTGAGCAGGAGAAGATCTTATACCTTTTAAAACCCCGTAACGTTCATTGTGTTTAATTAAGTTTTGAATAATGCTTTCGTTTAACAGATTTTGGGCCGTAACTTGGTTGCGACCTGAAAACTTTCGAGGGCAAATGGATGTACAATATTATTCTTAATTTGCAGCAATTCTATTTTTTTATAATTGTTGAACAATGGTACACATTCTTGTGTCAAAGCGGCGAATTTCAAAACCTACTATCTTACTATATGTTTCAGAGTATGTACGTTTCTGCTCTATATTGTTCCATCATTCTTCGGAATTATTATCCTGAACTATGTCAATTGTTCTTGGCCCTTCAACTGGCGCTATAACTAAATGTTTATAATCCAATTTTTCTACAGATTACGATTGCTTGAAAGATAAATGGCGGAACTCTGCTCCGCATGAGGAGATTGAATCAATCTGGCATCCTCGGCAGATGCAAAAGGAACTACTTCTTGGTTATTAAATTTTGAAGTCCAGAGTTCATTAGTATGTGTATTGTGCTCACGATACAGAGAGGTATTCACAAAGAATTAAAAGGCTTCCATAATCTTTGAGTACATCGGAATCTACTTTATCTAATCTACGATAAGCGTGACTTACAGTATCTTGTGACTGCTCACTATCTCTATATAAAGAGTTTGCACGAAGAACTCTCATACGTCTTCTATTCAGAAGACGACTTAGTAATACAGATTTTCTACTTAATCTAGGCATAATTAATAAATAATAAATGGCTTAATATATAAAATACTTATATATAATACTTATATAATTCCGTCCTTCCGGGTCTGAAAAGTTGGATCCTAGGCGCTGCTCTCTTTCACTGTAATTGAATCCTTGTAGGAGTCCTACTTTCCTGTTCGGTGTATAGGTACTATGGTATACTGGTGCACATATGTATATGTGTTTGCTCGCCACTGTATATAATACGATTTTGCTTGCCACTGTATATAACAATAGTTTAAACACTATATAAGTAATTCACTGAAACTAGTTTGAATACAGCACTTTGCTGGTCAAGAAAGTTTGCTCGCCACTGTATATAATACGGTTTTGCTTGCCACTGTATATAACAATAGTTTAAATACTATATAAGTAATTCACTGAAACTAGTTTGAATACAGCACTTTGCTGGTCAAGAAAGTTTGCTCGCCACTGTATATAATACGGTCTTTCTTGCCACTGAATATAACAATAGTTTAAACACTATATAACTAATTCACTGAAACTAGTTTGAATACAGAACTTTGCTGGTCAAGAAATCTAGTGTAACTGAAACTACAAACACAGTGTTCTGATATTTATTAACAACATGGCAACATGTTGCTACAGAGTATAATAGTTTTATTATGGTATATTTTTGTACACACAGCTTACATAGATATTCTCTAACATAATATTACATATTATTTAGTTATATTTATATTTTAGGAATTAGTAGTTTATTTCATTCTATTGAAATTAAGTGCTCGGAAAACCCCTCCGTAAATTGCTTTTGTCTAACGCTTTTTAAAACAGGGATCTATGGTAACTATTTTGAAAGGTCGGCTCATGAAGGCTAAATTAACAATAACTTACATATAATTAAGTATGGTACACACATATGTAGAGCAGGTATGTCGATCTAAACCTTTCATAAGCTGCCAACGGCGCTGGGTAAATCCCAAAAAGGACTTAAATGTAATTTTCTTGAGTTTACAGTTCACCTCATGACCTTCATATTAAAATGTGTTGCAAAACTGAAATAATAGATAATAGCATTTTAACCGACGGGGCCGCAGTTTATCTATTACCACATAAAAAGGATCCTTAGCCCTTTTGATACTACACTACTAATATTTATCTCACGCGATTTTTTCTAGAAAGATATTTTTGCTCTATACAAAGTCCACCACTCTATGAAACTTTTTTACATTGTTGTCTGTTATATTTTGTTATAAGTTCAACATGATGGCTGAGAAAATATACTTATCCACTGATTATCACCAAATATTAGAAGAAATATTTGTATATAGAAATCTATATCTATCTCGATTAGTTTTAGGTGATGCAAACAATCGTTTGGTGAACAAAACTATACTCTGTTGCAACATGTTGCGAAAGTATAAAAATGTTGCGAAAGAATTCAACATTTATTATTCGATTATTATTTGGTATCTTATTAATTTATGTTATTGATCATATATTAACTATTTTAGATAGATACTATTTTTTCTCCGAAATGTTAACTTAAACAAAAAGAAGCTATTTAACTCAAACATGGTATATGTAATACAAACTGAATCAAAGGGGTTAGATTTAATATGTGGGGTATATGAGGTTGCTGTTCTACGAAAGGAGCGGAAATCAGTATATTAGGGTTATAAGGTTTAAACAAAGGTCTAGACTAATTTCATTCATATGCAGCAATAAACCACATTATTTTTAAGAAAAACTGGCCTTTTAATTTCATTAAATTATAAAATTAACGAAATAAATTAAACCATAAGATTATACCATAAGTAGTACATGTATGCTGGGGAAATTCGTGGATCGATTTCACACATTTTCGGCATTAAACTGTTGTATATCTAATATTTTATGTTTATATAAAGCCAAACGGAAGTTTGAATTTTTTACATAAAGTATGTTGGGGCTAGGGTCAATATATACCCGATAATGGGTACTAGGCCGGAACCAAGAATTTTATACTCTTGTAATTCGCAAGAATAAAAGGCCAGGAAATTTCTTTAGGTATGGCAAAGTTGAGAAAGAATTAAACAACCATTATTAAATTAAATCGTGATTAAATACAATCAAATTCGGTATCTTCTTGACTTATATTAAAGGCCATAAACTTAGTCTCAGTTTTATTGCTATAGTTTACTTTGCGTCAGCGAAAATTATGTTAAAAAAAAAAAACAAAAAACATCTTGAAGTGAGATATACATAAGTATGAATGTGATATTAACTCGAGCAAAGTGGCTAAATTTTATATTATAAGCTTAGCCACTTAATTACATTAAAATATCACATTTTGATTAACCGGAACGGTTTAAAGTCAAGAGGAAAGGCGGAAATCATATATATATTGGGGATAGAGAAAGGTTTTAATTTTTACATTGCTCAGCTATACTCGAGCATAGAGAACATATTTTGAAGTAATTTTCTAAATAAATAAAAATTTTAATACTCACTGACCGACATATTCAGCATAAAACTGGTTAGAATAATGAAAAGCATTATAAGTAGTATATGGAAGTAGAGGGTAGCATTAACCCGATTTTATCAATTTTTGCCAATACTACATACTACTAACAAGCCACAGACTAATAAGTTGCTCCCACTGTTTCATTAGGGTACCTCACATACCATCGCCAATCATACGGATTAAAGTCAGACGAAATCCTGATATTAGTTACATGGGGCCAGGTAAAATTTTTACTCGATTTCATCCATTTTAGGCACAAAAAGACCTTGTTATGAGTAAAACACGCTCTCTCATTTTCATTGAGATAACTCACATATTGGCCGATATATGCGGTATAAAGTCACCCGGAAGTTCAAAAGTCTTTGTATTAGGTATATGAGGGCTATGGAAAGTATTGATTCGATTGAACCCATTTTTTGACACAAACATACTATTATCGAGAGTTTTATTTATTTATTTTATAATATGAATTTCAATTAAATGTTTTACACATTGACCGATATTTTCGGTAGAAAGGCCTTTCTACCTAGGGACTCGAATAGTTTTGGTTCGATTTAGACAATTTTTGATCACAAGGTGGCATACTTCAAACGCATTATTCACGCAAAGTTTTACCTCCATACAATCATTGATTTGTTTGATTTGCATAGTAGAAAGTGAAAAAATCAGATGTAATTTAAAATGGTGTTATATGGGAAATAGGCGTGGTTGTAATCCGATTTCGCACTATAGCATAAAAATTTGGTTGAAATCGATTAAGCAGATCCTAAGATATGGGTTTTCACCTAAATGTGGGCGGGGCCACGCCCATTGTCTAATTTCGAACGCTGCTCCTATAAAGTCAGCTCATACGATCCCTGTTTTAAAATTTAATGACTCTGGCGGGTTTAGTGCTTGATTTATCGCGCTGTTAGTAGTTTTTAACAGTACCGTTATATGGGAAGGGGGCGGGGTTGTCACCCGATTTAACCCATTTTCACACCGTAGATAGAGGTGCTTATTATAGCTTTAGTAGTTTAAGAGATATGCACATTAAACCTTTTAGGGGCGGAGCCACGCCCGATTTAAAAAAAAAATTTAACCACAGATGGCCCTCCCTAATGCAACCCTGTTTGCTAAATACCAGCCTTGTATCTTGTTGTGGAGCTTAGTTATGGCAATTTATTTGTTTTTGATTAATGGCGTTTTGTGGGCGTGGCAGTGGTCCGATTACGCCCATCTGCAACATCAACCGTCTTACGGTACCAAGCAACATGTGTACTAAGTTTCATAAAGATATCTCAATTTTTACTCAAGTTACAGCTTGCACAGACGAACGGACCGACCGACGGACAGACAGTCACCCGGATTTCAACTCGTCTCTTCATCCTGATCATCTATATATATATAACCCTATATCTAACTCGATTAGTTTTAGGTGATTCAAACAACCGTTAGGTGAACCAAACTATTATACTCTGTAGCAATAAGTTGCGAGAGTATAAAAATGGAAAATCGAGAAATGAACCGATATATCTTAATCCGGCGCCCAGTCGAATTAAACTAAGCACTAAACCCGGTAGCTGCGCTAGTAAGACAATTAGAGTAATTTCAATTATCCGTTAATTTCACATTATGCTTAAAACATCCCAATATAATTTCAATTAATCGTTAATTTCACATTATGCTTAAAACATCCCACCCAAGTTATTTTACTAAAATGCTTCGTATAATGACCGACGATAGCGCAACATATCAGCGAGAAAAATCGAAAAAATTAAATATACGAGGGTTCGGAGAAGGTATAAACATAAACAGTTTTAGATCGTAATTGTCATATATCTGAGGCTACAATTGTTATAAAAATGATATTACGTCTTTATTAGATATGACTTATTGAAAACCCTAGATAAGACTATATAGACTCAGGCTAAGTAGATTTCGGGTCAGGTATCAGGTGCATCATGCATGTTGGTGAAACCAGCAGAATATGTTGAAAGGTGAGTCTATTTTTGTTAAGCCACAATTATAATACAAGACCGATATATTAGAAGTTTGTCATAGCCGGTGTTCATCTATAAGGAAAGTTGGTGATATTTTCACCACCCCAAATTATGGTATTGTATTATAGATATTATAAGTAAATATTATATTATATATACAAGAGTACATACATACATAATATATGTACCTATGGTAGACGTGATATTCGATTTATACGCTCGTAAATGTACTTCGCATGTGTGAAATATATACATATGCGTGTAAATTTCACTGGAAATTTAACACAAGTATTGTACATACATTTTGGAGGTTTATGGGAAAGACATGAGTGTGCGTAAATGTGAAAAAAAGATATATAAATTACTGACAGGATTTTGTAAAATGAAAAAAAGATATATAAATTACTGACAGGATTTTGTAAAATGAAAAAAAGATATATAAATTACTGACAGGATTTTGTAAAATGAAAAATTGTAAAAAACTGAAAAAGGTGGATGAGAGCAAAAAGAAGTGCCAAGAATATCGTTGCGCCGACAAGTTTGTACAAAACCAACGAATTTCGGCGGTTCGTGTTTTCCCCAGCAGTCATTTTTTAATTAGGTGCAATGGACATGGCTACGGTACTAGTGTTACACTTACATTAGTAGTAATAACTCGTAGAAAAAGGGTTTCCATTTCTTGTTTTATACATACTTGTATGTATATTGATCATCTAAAGAAGAAAGAAAAGAGAGTCAGTGGATATTGTAATTAAGTACAAAGAATTTGCGATCTTTTACTTATAATTCATTGAAAATGAGATAGTTGAAAATCTGTAGTATATGAATAGAAGCACACTTTAGTAACGAAAATTTCAGGCTGCCTCTTCGACATTGACATTATTGGATTCGGGTTTATTATTTCGTTAAATTGACCGTAAATTATTTTAATTTCAAAATTTAAGCAGCTGATGGTTGTTAAATTGGTGATAACAGAAGGCCCAAACACTACTCCTTTATGCTTATGTACTTGTATTTTATACATAAGTATACAACATTATTACGATATGCGAGTACACAATAAGGTATGCATACTTAGGTTTATTTATATGTATGTATGTGTATCAAAGATATCCATGAGCTGGTATGTATATTTATAATTATATATAATTTTTAGACAATGCCTGTATATGGCCGGTTACTGATAATAATGAAATATAAGTAGGCTTTTTAATGGTCATTGCTTTTATTATCAATATCACATTATATTAAGGCTTTCATTGGAAATATTGATAGGGTGATATAAAGTAATGAGAAAGCAAGTATAGCACTGAAATATGAGATACAAGTATGTTTATGGTGTATAAAAAGTTCAACATTTACTTCTTTTAAAAATATACTATATTTTATGATATCTTTCTACATACATGTGTTCATAATTGTAGAGTCTAGTAGATATTTCAGTGTGGTTAATAACAGAACATGACTGCACTGAAAGAGTGGTTTATACATAAATAAATGATAACGATGACGAGAGGGGTTGAGATAACTAGATGACAATTGGTACACATGTTTCTTGGTACCATAAGCCTGTATGGTATGGTATACGTCAACAAAGCGCCATTAATCGATAACGCTCGATATACAAAAAATATGGCACAAACCATCCCATGCTTTTCACACAATAATACAAGTATTTTTTGGTCAATATTTCTGTCAGTTTAAATAAGGAATTACAAATTTTTCACTTATTAGTTTGAGGTGGTTTAAAAGCGTGTTTTTCAGATTTTTATACTCTCGCAACTTGTTGCTACAGAGTATAATAGCTTGGTTCAGCTAACGGTTGTTTGAATCACCTAAAACTAATCGAGTTAGATATAGGGTTATATATATATAGATGATCAGGATGAAGAGATGAGTTGAAATCCGGGTGACTGTCTGTCCGTCGGTCGGTCCGTCCGTCTGTGCAAGCTGTAACTTGAGTAAAAATTGAGATATTTTTATGAAACTTAGTACACATGTTGCTTGGTACCGTAAGACGGTTGATGTTGCAGATGGGCGTAATCGGACCACTGCCACGCCCACAAAACGCCATTAATCAAAAACAAATAAATTGTCATAACTAAGCTCCACAATAATATACAAGGCTGGTATTTGGCACACAGGATCTCATTAGGGAGGGGCATCTGTGGTTAAATTTTTTTTAAAAGGGGCCTGGCTCCGCCCCTAATAGGCTTAATGTGCATATCTCCTAAACTGCTAAAGCTATAATAAGCACCTCTATCTACGGTGTGAAAATGGGTGAAATCGGGTGACAACCTCGCCCACTCCCCATATAACGGTATTGTTAAAAACTACTAACAGCGCGATAAATCAAGCACTAAACACGCCAGAGTCATTAAATTTTAACACAGGGATCGTATGAGCTGACTTTATAGGAGCCGCGTTCGAAATTAGACAATGGGCGTGGCACCGCCCACATTTAGGTGAAAACCCATATCTTAGGATCTGCTTAACCGATTTCAACCAAATTTGTTACATAATATTCTTCTCATATTTCTATGCTATAGTGCGAAATCGAATTACAACCACGCCTATTTCCCATATAACACACTTTGTGACCAAAAATTGTCTAAATCAAAACTGCTCAAGCCCCGTAATTGGAAGAAGTTGATCTTGACAACATCTGGTTCCAACTAGTCGGGGCTACGTGCCACACAGCACTTGCAACCGAATTATTATTTGAAGTCATTGGTATTTAGCAATAACCAGACTCTCTTCAAGCTTTAGAAGTCAATAATAAATATGCTATTCACGACATACGACTTTATTTAGAGATATAGATATAGGACAGCAAAGGTCATCTCTAACTCTCGATTTAACTAATTTATAGTTGATTTTGTATGAATAACAGTCGTGAAAGTTCAAATGTATTAAGCTAGTTTAATGTATTATAAATACAATTTGTTAAAGTTTCCTTAAATCGGATATTTTTCAACTCCTTAGAAAAATCGTTGGTCTCACTTGTTCACTGTTATATGTAAACTGCATTTTATCGACTTCATGCCGTAAATATCTTTCGTTATTTTTATTGATATTGATCGAAGATGATCATAATCTAGTATCTTTTGTGGATATGAGCTTTAGACACCAATTCCTTACTCCTAGAAAAAGGTCTGCCCTGATTGCACTAACTTTTAACGTTGCACAGGTATTCTTGAGAACATATTTTCAAGCAATTATATTTTTTTTTTAAATCCGCAATTACTTAGTTGCCAACCCAATATATACTTGTATGAATATAACGCATACACCATAATCGGCATATGGTTTGTAAGATGTAGAAAATGTGAATTGGGGATAATTCGTTGACCAATTTCAAACATTTTCGGCGTAAGAAGGTTTCTACCTCGTTAGCCCGAAAACCTGCTGTTATTTTTGGAATTTTTTCACGGTAAGCATGACAAGTAAAATAATGAAATTTTTGCACACTTGTCGTAGTGTAAAGTAAAGGTACTAAACAATGGCGGTAGATCGGCGGCAACTCGTCCTCATAGTAGAAGTTCTAGCGTCCGTAAATATAATCTGAAACGCAAATAAAAAATATTTTCTTAACCTGTACACTTTTTCGCATCCGTGGTACTAAAACAAAGGAGTAAACATAAAAATGCAACAATTATGAACTTAAAAAAAAATCGATTTTTGTCTCTTTTTGGGTTACTAATATTTTTTTGAACGAACAATTTTTAATTCATCCATCACCTCAAAAAACGTGGTTTTGAGAATAACGCGTTTTCAATACCAATACCAATATACAGGTTGATTGAAAAGCTTCTGCCCTGAAATTAAAAAATACTGTTTCTGGTGCGAAATATATTTTTTTTATTAAATACAATCTCCCTTAACTTTAATACACTTAATCCAATGATCCTCCAATAATTTTATGCCATCCCTAAAATTACTTTCCGGAGGCTCTGCAAAATACCCGTCTACGGCTGTACAGCTTCTTCATTCTACGAAAAACGCTTTCCATGAAGGAATTGTTTCAGGATAGTGTTATGTACCGAATTTGGTTGCAATTGGAAGCAGGACCCGAGATATGGGGTTTTCCTAAATATGGGCATTGCCACCTCACTGTTCAATTTTGATATCGGCTCTATAAATCTTTTTTATGCCATCTTGAGTTCAAAATTTAGTGTGTCTGTTGACATTTTCATTTATTTAGATATCCGATTTCCTCATTTTGTTACAATTTCGAAAGGAATGCTAAACATATCTGTTCAACTAATAAAAGTATCAAAAATAATATAGAATAATATTTTTTAAATCCTTTGGAATTTTTTTTTAAATTTCTAACGTCTGCCACGAGGTAATAACCGTTTGCCCGTTGCATTGGTTGTACTCTTTAATATGATGGAGCCTTGTTAAAATACTTTCGAAACTCTTCTAATTTTCGTAGCTTATTATATAAGTGACGTCATAGCTACCTTCGCCGGGCTTAGTGGCTTCCGATCTTATGTAAGTTAGGTAAAGGAGAATCTTTAAGTAAAATATCTCTCTTTTGCAAATATATACGTCTGCCATCCAGTGGCTCTTGGACTAGTAGATTTAAAGGGGATAAACTATCGATAGTTTTGCAGCCCTAGTATAAAATTAACCGAATGTTTGAAATTCTTATTTTGAATGCATAGACCGTGTATCGTAACACTATTAACACGAGCAGATGGGCTTTTAATTTCATTAAAACTATATCTGACGGATTGACTAATGTCTATCATAGAAATTTAAATTTTTTATACTGGGTTAATGCTTATAACACGAAAAGATGCGCTCTTCATTTTATTTATATTTCTTCAGCGATATTTTCTGCAAAAGGTAAGCACATATATTTAGCATCTCCCTCGGACGTTTCCACAGCGATTTTGGTTGATATTGCTCTAGTGATTTATGAGATAGCTACATCAAACCTTTTAAAGGGGTCCACTTTTTAAAAAATTGTAAAGCACAAATGGCCCCTCCCACCTTCGATGCCCTTTATTAAATTAAAGTTTTGTAACTTAGTTATACCACTCTATATCATATCGAATATCAACATTTCCATAATACCAATATTTTCAAAATGCCAAGGAACCCGTATACTAAGACCCGTATACGAGATGTGTTCAAAGGAAATGGTTAATTTTGATTTTTCGCGGGATGTCTACATTCGATTTCCGATATTTTGTTTTTGTTATAATCGGAGTCATATGTTTATCATGTGCTTGCATTAGGAGCCAATTTCGAGTAGTAGTTTATTTTTGACAACAGAAAAGGTTAGTCACGTTTTTGTGTGTGTATTAAATTTGCGTTATAACTGAAATAAGGGGCTCCAAGGCACTTGAAATGTTGACTGTGGCATTCGGTGAGTCGACTTTCGCTTAACAGAAGGCCGAGAAGATGTTGTAACGATGAGCATCCTGGAGGTGCGACCACGCCAACAAGCGAAGAAAATATCGAAACAGTTAATAAAAATTGGTCTTGAAAATCGTCGAATCACTATTAGGGAAGTTTCAGAGGCTCCCTGTGAAAAACTAATGAAAGGAAAGCGTTTTGAGCTGATGGTCATACCGAAAAGAGCCGCTAAAAAGTGACCGCAATTTTAATAAAATTAAGTCCGCAAGTTTTCCCAAATAATGTGTTTTAGCGCTGAATATGCTTTTCCTCATGTACCCAATATACCAAATTTAGCCCCTTCAGTAAAGTTTGTATCACTTATATATCATTTATGGTAGATTTTAATATAAATCTCTGGTAATATCTGAAGCAAAGTGTAGTAATGAAAGTAAGTGAGTTTATGACCCCCACCTGACCTGACTATCTGCATTTCACAACTAGAACTATCTCAAAAAGTATTTGAATGCTGAAATTGTTCTTCATTTAACGGAAGTATTAATCCGATTTTACCCATTTTTGACACAAGGGCATGCGGTAGTTGCAAAATATTATCCCCGAATTTCAATACTAGAACTCACAGACTGACCGATATGTTTGGCCATATACAGTGGTGTCCACATATTTGGTGTCTGCGTCCTTGAAAAGCTATACTCCGATATCGATAGATTCTGTTCGTAAGATTAAATACCTTGAGGACACAATTTTTGCAAAGTTTTACTCTAATAACTTTATTGATGTTTGATCTGTATACTGTAAAGCGAAAGAATCATAAAGAATTTAAAAGTTTGTTATATGGGAAGTACCATAATGCCACAGTGTATAATACTATTGTTCATCAAACACCAAATTTGGTTGACATTGGTCAAGTAGTTCCTGAGATGTAGGATTTCACCTAAGAGTGGGGGGCGCTATGCCCATGATCCAACTTTTACACCGTAAAGCCCTTTTGCGCCACAAAGCCCTGCCATCCCTGCCATGGAGTGGGCGTGGTTATTTTCTGATTTTATCCATTTTCACAGTATATGAATAAATACTAAAAAATCCTTCCCAGCAAGTTTGGATGAGTTAACTTCAGTAGTTTTGAAGATATGTACATTCAACCATTTAGAGGGCGGGGCCACACCCTCTTTAAAAAAATTTTTATCCCACAAGTGCTCCTCACCAGTGCGAGCCCTTGTACCAAATCGAAGGTTTGTATCTTAATTTAGTGCTTAGTTATGACACTTTTAATGCTTTCGTTCAATGTCGTTTTGTGAGCGTGACAATGGTCCGATTCCGCTCATCTGCCATGGAAACTCTCCTTTAGTACCAAGGAATATATGTACCAAGCTTCATCAAGTTATCTGAAGTTACGGACAGTCACCCATATTTCAACTCGTCTCGTCACCCTAATCATTTATATATCTCGTTTATATAATATTTAGATGATACAAACAACCGTAATGTGAACAAAACTGTGCAAAATGTTGCGAACGTATAACAAAAAAACAATTAAACTTTGAACCGGTCTAGTTCTTTATTGGAAGTTGGAAAAATTTTTTTCCACTAAATGACGACTGCCTGAAAAAATAATTTTTGTACCATCTTTTTGACTTTTCCGAATTTTTAAATAAATAGTAAAAATTTAAATTTGGGGATATGGATAATTCCCGACATAGTCAAGTCTGTAAAGGAGTCTTCTTAAAGAGTTTTATCGCTCCAGTGGAACTTGAGAAATCGTGGGTATCGTTTTAAAAAATAAAGGTTTTAGAAAAACGGGTTTAAAGTTTGGATGCAGGGTCAGAAATTAATTTGAATTTTGAAAAAATCGCTGTTATAGTTAAGCTTTAAAAAAATAAAAAAATAAAAAAAAGGAAAACAAAAAGTTTTTAGTTAAAATAAATGGAATAGAGTAAGAGGTATAAAAAATCACATATGAACAAATTTTATCCTTCGATATTGAAGCTGAAGGCTGTTGTGTACAATAATGTAAAGGAATGATATTTATAAAATTTGGTGGAATTATTTAGTAGACTATCTCCAGATGTAAAAGCTGTCTTCTAATAAACTATCTCAAAACGTAAGAGAGTAGCGTATCAAACAAACTATACCAGCTGTTCAAGTAAACTGACAGCACTTGCAACGCAACCTTGCCCTATTGTCAAAATTTACATGAGTTTTGTTATACCTATGTACATGCTAATAATTTATTTTTCATTTTATTTATAATTATTTATTTATTATATATTATTATTAGGATAATGCACAGGGAATTCATAGTCATCAAATAAATGCATTGCATATTTTGGCATAGGAGGGTTGTAATGCATAAATGCTTTGCATGGCATGGACATACGTTTTAAAAATGCTTTGCGTACTGCGCTTACGAAAACATCCGTATTCTTTGTATCACGATCATTGACAATGCGAATGCAGCTGTTATTGAGCGCACCATTTAAAAGAGTACTTATTTAAAAATGTAAAAGTGATTAAAAGAGAATGTGGAAAAATTACTCCTTATTCGAGTAAGCAGTATTCGATTCCGCAGCGATAAATTTAACATATTTGTATGTAACGTAGAATGTTACAACTGGTTTCTGCTTAAAACAGCTGAGCGATCTAGCCATTGAAGCATTATGGATATTTGTAGATAGTCGATGTCGCTGCGCTTTCAATGAAGTGCGTATTTGAAATTATAAGCAGCTACATATGTAAATGCATGTGTACATAGTACACACATATGTATGTATGAAAATTGTACAGTGAGCAAAAAAAAAGTGTGCCTCCAAAAAGATACTTATTTTAGAGAAATAATAACAAAATTGATAAAATTTTAATCAATACGATTATGTAAAAGCCGTCGTAGTCTGAATATACATACAGGATGGCTCACGAATCGTGCTACAAAAACAAACCGTAATCACTTTTTTTCTGTGCGAGTAATCGACTTACTTTTTTTATTTGGCAGGTTGTTATTTAGGTTTTTTAAAAATGTTAGGATAGAGCAGCGGTACCATTCTTTGCAGCCTGTCATTTCCATTAAAAGGGAATTCATACGGGTTTTGGCGGCACTCTCCTGAGTAGATGGACCATTATGAGGTTGAAAAACATGTTTATCGAATTTGTAAGTATCACAATAAGACCGTACTATCGAGCCATACTCCTTTGAAGAAAACTGTAAATGGCCACCGTTATTTAAAAATATTTAATGAGTTGTTTTACCCAGAACTGCGCCGAAGCGTATCCCTTTTTATAGTGTTTGGTCCAGCAAGATGGTGCAACTGCACATATAGCCAAACCGGTTATTGAGGAGCTCCAACGAAAATTTAAAATAAATTAATATCAAGAAACTCCACTTTTCGCTGGCCCCCAAGGTCATCTGACCTGACTGCACCCGATTTTTTTATAGGGTTATCTCAAGCAAGAGGTGTACAAATCAAAACCCAGAAATTTGGCAATTCTGACTTCATCCCTTCTGGCCGCAATGGATACTTTTCTAATTTGGTGTATTTTAAAAATTATGAATTATATAAAATTAAATTAAATTTGCTATACAATAAAAACAGACGGTTTGTTTTTGTAGCACGATTAGTGGGCCACCCTGTACATATACTTCGAGAGTACATACATACATACATATTTATAATATTAAGTATATAAATACCATAACATCAATCCAAATTTGTATTTTTAATTTATTATCCGGAATTTGACTGAAAACGAATTAATCATAGGATATCGATCTTTCATTTTTATTCATTATTTCAGTGAATTTCTTATATTATTAAAATAAATAAATGTTCCTTAGGAAAACGCTTAAGTGTTTCCCCCTAATCGCACAAACATATATATGTACATATGTATATTATAAAATGTATTGTAAATAAATACTTAAGTATGTACGCATGCCACTTTTGATAGAATTTCTGTTGCTGTTTGACAATACCCCCATTTTCCTTGATGCTGCTGTAATGACAGTCGCTGGTTAACAATTGTGGAGTAAGCGCGACATGCATGACTATCATGCACCGCAGATAGTTACAAACTAAATCTTCTCACTTCCAATAGTAGTCAGCCAAGTATGGAGAGAATTTTCTATACACTTGGCTTTCTTGCTTTACCGACGGCGGTTTATTATTTTCATATCAAAGTCCAATTAATAGCACCGTTGCTGGTAAGCCGTCGTGCTGCTTGTACTGTTTCACAAAGTTGTTACAACGGAGTTTGTGAAGAATCCGCTTATTTCAAACGGAATATTTGTACTGACAAATGTGCATCAAAAATTTTAACTAAGAAGCAAAACAATGCTGTTGCATGTGCATAGGTGTATACATATTATATTTACATACAAATATAATATTGCAACAGACTTTAGCATTGGCACAGTCAGCTTACTCTAGGCGTAGCCATAAATCGGATCGCAGTAGACATGATCTGCCATTGCCGCACTTAGCGCAGTTGCTGCTCGCGCAGACCTGGTAGGCCAAAGTGCGGAGGAAATGTTTCAGAATTGCCGCATCACCGCACTACGGCTTGGCTTGGTTGCACAAGCAGCGCAAAGTGTCTGAGAATTTAAGCATGCGCCCTACTTTCTCTACATTCCAACAAATGTACAATAGCAGCTCTAACGAGAGTCAAGAAGCAGATTCAACTAGATGAAAGCATCCGGAATTGAAGCGATGAAAGCGTTTGTATGTGCACATATATACATACTTGGATACTGAAACCGGAATAAGAAGTAGCTTTAAAGTTAGCATTAGTATTAATTAATAATCTGAGAGTACGACACTTAGCTAAAATAAGAGTGGTATTCCATCACATCTGTGCTGGATATCCGACTTTCTATTAAATTTTAAGAATAATTCTTAGGAAGAATAACTTTATTCTCCTTATGTACCTTGTACGCATACTTTTTCGAATAGATTTTCTTATACAAGTATGTTATTTCCGGCTATTCAATTACTTTTTTTCATAAATATTATTAATGTCCTTTAATGAAAATAAAATATATTGGTTTTTATGTAAGTATGAAGATGTCTAAGTAAGTATGAAGATGACTAACTGGCGGAACACCTGAAGAGACATTAATTGTATCTGAAAGAGTATCATCAAATATCACTCGTTGTGTTCTATTATAAAGGAAAGAAGCTACCCATTGAAGAAATCTTGACTGAAAGCCCAAAAGATCAAGTTTGTGTATGAGAGTCGTAAGATTTACTTTATCAAAAGATTTGCTAAAGTCTGTGTATATAACATTCGTATGATTATGTTCCCTAAAATCCAATGATACATGGTTTATAAATTGAAGCAAGTTTGTTAGAGTCGATTTCCCTTTACGAAATCCATGCTGAGATGAGGAAATTAACGGAGAAATCGAAAACGTTATATGGTCTGTGATGATAGCTTCAAAAGGTTTAGGTATAACTGATAGTTTTGAGATACCAACATAGTTTTCAATATTGGACGTAAATCCACTTTTATGCAAAGGGATTATAAATAACCATATTGAAGGAAATATACCGTGTTTAAGACAGGGATCTCTTCCAGGAATCCTTGTCAAGTAAATATATTTGGCACTATTTTTTGGAAGCATGAGGGTATCATGTCTGGGCCGTAACCAAAATATGGTTTTAACTAATTTAAATTAAGTTCAAGGTCTTCTTCAGAAATAATTGGAGCGTTAATTAAAGTATTTGCAGTATACACAGCACGTGCTGATAGGAAAAAGTCTTAGGAGAGTTATTTCGGTAGTTTGACTTGAAAAATTCTGCAAACATATTGTATATAATATCATTGTAACTTGAAATGATAGATTTGTATTTCATCGCGGATGGAAATTTAGAAATCCTGCGTTTGGAATTAATGACATCATAAAATGACTTTGGATTACGTACAATATTCTTTTTTTACTTTGTTTAAGTAATTATTATAACATTTTTTGTTTAGGTTAAAATACTGTCGACGCAATACAGAAAATTTAGAATAGTCGACAAGTGAACCTCTTTTTTGAATTGTTAAAGGCTCGAGCTTTTATGTTTTACAATTTAAATAACTCTTTCGACATATGTATATATGTATTCTATTAATAACAAATAGGTACATAGACATAAACTTGTCCGACGATTAAAATAATTTATTTCGGCGTTCTTTATTAATATGGTATCTTGCACTAGTTTTAGTGCTAAATGGTTAATGTGTAAGGCGTACATATTGTATGTTCATACCTTTCAGTAATTTAAGCTTCAGAGCTAAGAATGAATTGTACCAGTTTTAGTACTACGACATATTGGCATATTACACAGATTGACCAATATATAAGGTATATTCAAGCGTATGATGTATTAGGTATGTGAGGGCTAGAGAAAGTATTGCCCCGATTTAATATATTTTAGGCGCAAGAATACATTATAATCAGAAAAAGATTCTATCCGAAATCCATTTTGATATCATACACATTGATCGATATATACGGTATACAACCGGACAACCGGAACTTTGAAAATCTTTATACATAGGAGTTAGGGGAAGTATTGACCGCATTTTACTTACTCTTGACGAAGAGCCTGCTGTTATCAAAGGGTCGACAGATTCAGTATATAGAGGCTTGCACAGTTGTATTCCGATTTTGACAAATTTTAGTCTTGAGATGGCATACCTTAAAGCCACTATCTGTCCAAAATTTTATACCTATATATTTAGATGGAATTTAAAATTACTATATATGGGAAGTAGACACGGTTATGATTCGATTTCGCACATTTTTACACTGTCAAATAAGAATGTCGCAATAGTGTTATATACTAAAATTTGGTTGAAATACGTTGAGTAAGTCCGGAGACATGGAATTTCATCTATCGGTGGACGAAGTCACGCCCATTGTCCAATTGCAATACCGGCTCTTATTAAACCCTTCCATATCATATAGGATGTGAAATTAAATGCTTCGTACGTGTTTACTTAGTGAGTTATCGTACTTTTAGTAGTTTTCCGTTATATGGGGAGTGAGCGGGGTTTTTACTCATTATCGCTGTGTAGATGGAAGTGCCAAACAAATTAGCCCGAAAGAATTTGGTTAATATAGCTCAAATCGTTTATTAAATATCAAAATTAAACTTATTAGGGGTCGGGGCCACGCCCACTTTTAAAAAAAATGTCAGCCTAATACAAATTACAGTTTACTTACGGCACTTTATAATTTTTCAATAAATTGCTTTAAAAAAAGTTTTTCCATGTTAATTATATGAGAAACTAAAGTAAAAACAGCGACTTGAGTAGAGCAATTGTACAGATTATGAATTTATTATGAAAGTATTGAATGTGTGTTGCTCTTATGATTATTGCATATCTTATATATATTTTGATCAATTATCAACTTATTAGTATTAAAATTTATTTTTCCAAGCGTGATTGTTTTCGCATACCCATCCATTGTGATCCCCACCCTCAGGCTCCTTACCAAAAATATGAGAAAAATTATGTAAAAGTTTTTAATAAAAATCAAACATATCTAGACTTACAGTTTATAAAATGTCCTGTTTTACTCAAGGAAAATTTCCTTGCGGATTTCAAAAGCGCCAAGGTTATTTTCTCAACTGAACTCAGTGATTTAATATGTGATAAAGTTAAGAATAATAAAGCAAGTTTTTCGTTGGACGTGGAAGAATATTTATTTAATTACATTATAGAAAATTTCCGAAACTTAGAAAGAAAATGTTAAAAGGTGGATTATTTAATCCACCATCCAGTACGACAATTGATGGAAGAGTCAGATTTTATCGAGTTATACAAGTTTTGTGTTGATAGTCGAAAATTTCCTGGGTCATCATATAGCACCAAATTTTCAGGAAATTGTTCAAAATATGCAGATAAACTTTCTGACTATAGGAGCAAATATGGTATCAAGTTAGACTATCTATATTATCACAAATTTTCGGAAAATCTACAAAATTATTAGTGATAAACAGTGATCTAAAAATTACGGAAGAAACGTATTCAAATTGATGGGATCTCCACATTATAGCAGATTAGCGCAGGTCCTTAAAAATAGATTGTCAGATGGAAAATTAGAAAAGGAATGCCCATAAGAGACGTGTTATTGAAATATAGCATGTGTTTTAGACGTTTTTCTCTTTGTTTACTTCTATTTGTTTGTATCCTTATTTTTCATAACAAAACCGACATTATAAATAAATCTGTTATCTTACATCATATCTTTTGACTTTTTTTATGCAAAATAGAAATAAGGATTTAAAAATAAACGAGAGAAAATCTTACAAAATCAAGTATAGTTTCATAATCTGTGAAAACAAATATATCCAAAATCGATCGTATATCTCTGCTATGCCCCTTAACTCGACTTCATATCATTGTATGCACATGAATGAAGTCTACTGGATACAATTACATGCACTAACTGGGTGTTAATAAAAGTACGCCTGGCAAACGCTAGTTAATTTTTACATACATATGTTAAAATCAGAAGAATAATATAATTTTGCTGTACCGAGTTGTACCTTCTTTATTAATATTCTTAAGACTAACTTGGTACACAGATCTTAGTGCTATTTATACTAAAATGTTCGTACTTATTACTAGTGAATAATTTACTAGATCATATTACATATGTATTTATGTACAAGTTGGATAGTGCATTTCTATTGTTGCAATGTTTGTTGAATTTCTCGATAATGCATGATGTTATAACATCTGCTGCTGATAAATACTCGTACAGATGTTACGATGTATTTTTATTGACCTGCTGAGGGATATACCATAGGTTGTGTTCGATGCATATTGATACTGCACATGAAGACGTGCTGATACATTTGGGTGATAAGAAATATGTTCCTTGACTCGCTCTTGACTCAATATCCTAAAGATTAAATATAATATTTACAAGTATAGATATTTATGTGTAGGTAGATAGCTCATTGCACAATATGCAAATTGTTACATACACGTTTCAGTTAACAATAAATGAATTCGATAAGAAAGTTTGAATATTAAGCTGCCGCTGAAGACATAAGTAGCTATATTCATAAGTAGATATGCTAGTACTTATGTAAGCTACAAAAATTGGAAAGTGTCAATTTAGACACAATCGGCGCATGTGGAAAGAACACTGAAACTATAGAGTTATAGGGTACAGGATTTTAACATGCTATTACGACGTAGTTTTTATACAAATTTAATATTGTAGTTGAGTTAGAATACCGAATATGTGGAAATGTAAGGATTTTCAAACTGCTAGACTTCATACCAAAAATAACATAATAAAATAAACTCATAAATCATAATAAAACATAGTAATAAACAGAGATCATGTTTTTATGACGTGATGTCAAAATTGGGTCAATACAAGGTGTAATTCAAAAGTTTCAGGACTTTTATTAAAAAACGAATATTATTTGTTTATTTTTTTGAAAAATTTATTGGTCGCCTTGAAAATAGTCTCCTTCCGCCTGAATACAACGTTTTGCACGTTCAAGAAGGTTACCGAATGACTTTTTTAGGTCATTTATCGGTATAGCGTTGATGATGGCGGTCGTCATCGCCTTTTGGATGGCATCAACGTCAGCATAGGGGTTTCCTTTCAAGGCCAAATGTAGTTTTCCGAAAGGGTAGAAGTCGCACGGTGCCATATCAGGTGAATACGGGGAGAGGTTGATTGTTAAAATTTGATTTTTGGTCAAATAATCGGCCACATGCGTCGATCGATGAGACGGCGCATTATCGTGCAACAAACGTCAACTTCCATCTTCGCGATATTCGGGCCGAATGCGACGAATACGTGCTACCAAACGCTTCAAAACTCCAAGGTTAGAATACCGCATTAACGTTTTGGCCGGGTGGAACAAATTCTTTGTGAACAATCCCCTTGGAATCATATAAACAAATCAGCATGGTCTTCACTTTTGACTTCTCCAGGCGCGACTTTTTGAGTTTCGACTCATTTCACATTTATGTCCTCACGACCACTTTGAAAACGTTTAAACCACTCGTGAATACGGCTACGGGATAGACAATCATCGCCATAAAAATGATACATTTTAAAATGTCTTTTTTTTAACTATAATATTAGATACACTTAAATTCATTACTACAAGTATATTTCGCTTCGTGCCCGAGGTATTTCTACCAAAATTAACTTAATTAACTCAAATCAGATGTGAGTGACATAAGCTTAACCCAAAGGAGCCAAATAGACACTGGGCTCCATATATTCGGTATGTAGAGGCTTGAAAAGTTACGGTCCGATTTCTTCAATTTTTAAATGTGAGATGGCATACCTGAAAAACATACATGTGTAGCCCATTTGCTTTTGACTTATTTATCAAATGAGTTATCGCACTTTTAGTAGTTTTTAACATAACCGTTATAAGGGGAGTGGGCGTGATTATCAGCCGATTAATCTATTTAAACTTTATAAGGATGAGCTAGAGGGACTTGGTTGATATATTTTAAGTGAGATACTTAATATTATTAGGGACGGGACGGCGTTTGCGTTCTAAAAAGTTTTAAACCGAAGATGTTTGTGTCTTAATTTTTATAGTTAATTTGCTTAACACATTTTTTTGAGCGAGGCAATGGTCAGATTCTGTAATATCTGAGAAGGTTTCACAGGGTGCCAAGAAAGACGTGTACCTAGTTTCATCAAGATATCTCGATTTTCACTCAAGTTATCTCTTACACGTATGGACGAATGAAATAAGACTAGACAAAAGATAGCAATCTTCACAGTGTGCTTAGAAACTTGCTTTTAAATCTTTTCTGTAACTCACGTCATTAGTCGTTCATTTGCCTTGTAATCAAAAGTCTACCACAACGATACATACATATGTAAATGTATGTACATGCAATAATAGTGGGTTCGACAAAATCATGATAGACAGCACCAAATATTTCAATTCCAGAGAAAACAAGTTGCATTTAGAGTGCATAAGAGAAAAAAAGCAAACATTGCATTTATAAATTAAAACATGCAAATATTTACACAAAGTTGTGAATGATTTCAATCTCAACTTAGCTAGTTACTTATACACCATAATGAGAGCAGTGATGGATTTTCGTCAGAACAGAAAAGCAAACAAAGCATATTAGAACAGACATTTCATAGATAAACGAATAGATTTGAAGTTGGATGAGACAGTGAAATATTGCAATTAATTATTACTTGCAGAGGGGTGGGAAATTACTTTACATTATTTTTTTTACATTCCAATAAAAAACAAGAAACTAAATAATTACACAAATTTTTGTTTCCATATCTATTGTTTGGCTGTCAAAAAGATATCAATGAATCAAAATAAATAGCTAAATACGATGTTAATATACCATATACATATGTACATAGGTAAGTCTTGCAGTGCTTATTGAATTTAAAAAACGAAAGGCATGAACTCTAACTTATTCGAAAACAACTGAACTCATTCTTTCCAAGCTCAATAATAACCCATATCAAACGGTGTAATTTTAATAAATAATTGTATTTGACTTTTATAGTTTTATGTACACATCTCTTAAGATAATAACGATGTGACAAGCAACCTTAGTGTGAAGAATGCATTTGGTGTTAGCTTATATTTGCATAAATTGAACTGAATTCATTTTATATTCATACGAAACGGGTTTATTTTGACTCTCAACAGCTTTTATTACTTTACTGAAGCATTAATGAAATATTCTGTTGAATGACAATAGTCGACTGTACCCAATTAAAAATCTGTTTTTTGAGCAATATATAATTTGGTACCAAGAATTAGTAATAAGCCACTTTGCCCAGCACAAATAAATAAATTGTTATCTGTGAATTACGTTACGTCACGTTACGTTACGTTAAAGCTACAGCTTGAAGCTAAAAAAAAAATATTTATATATATATAATATCCCGAATCCACCTCCCGTCTTAATTACCAGTGTACCACCACTATCTTATAATCAAGTTACCCCGGAATTATTGTTTATTCAAAATAAAATAATAAATATTATTCAACCAGCAAGAGAAAAAATAACAGACCAAACAATTGACCCAAGACGTGCAGGAAACTGTTCAGGACTTGACAGAGTACCAGACGTTATTAGGTGTTTAAGAGATTTTTCTGACGATACGAAGGAGTTCACATATTGGAAGAAAAGTGTAGAAAGAATTTTGAGACGGTATGAAGCTGAAAGAGGCACACCCCGTTAATATCATAAAGAATAAAACAACATTGACCGCCGATGTAGCGTTAGAGTCTTATAACACTCCGCTAAATACGGAAGCAATTTCGAAATGCCTGACCTACCTCAAGCACTCCAGTTGTGCATGAAATTACAAAATCAAAATTTCCGTACACAGCATGCTTTCAATAACCACCCTATATCATGAAAACTACTACCACTCCCACTTCCTAAAAGGAATCGACAATATTCAAAGCATTATTTTTATCCAAATCTTGTCTACATTACCCAATCAATGCATCGCGTACAGAATTTAAAACAACCAACAGAATTAAAAAATATGCAGTATCCTTCGAAACAATTACCAATACCCTATTTATTTTATTATCCACCGCCAAGACCTATTCAGCCAAAACCACCAATTCCGATAGAAATAGACACATCCCAACAGACTAGAAATATTAATTACATGAACAGACCGAACAATGACGCATTTGGAGGAAAACGACCAATTCCACCTTCAATCCAAGTACACTAACGATTTAAACAGCACAGAATTTATCACATAGAACCCGCAGACAATACTTTTAGCAACACTCAACAACAATTAAATGAAAACAATACAGAACAATCATGGAAAGATTATTATAACCTATACTTCTCAAGACGACACGACAGACAGAGAGATAATATAATTTTTGAGATATCCTTATTTTAGGCAAACGATTTCTACTTTGCCCTACTTTCAGTGCAAAGATAGTAATGGAGAATATTTAAAAATTACTAGTAAATACAGGCTGAAATAAAAATTATATTCAACCACAACACGTTAACAATCCTATTCTCAATAACCAATAACCATTTCATGCCGACTCAGTAGGTGGAAATATAAAAATAACCCACCATAACTTTATCAATCTTTTTGGACACAACGATGAAAAACTTAAATTTTTTATCTTCCCAACATTAAAATCCGTCCATGGAATTCTCGGTAATGACAGTTTGAAACAATTAGATATATAATTTTTACTTCAAGAAATTACATGCTCATAAAAAATAAAATCAAAATTGCAATCAAACAACAAACAACCAAATCAGTCAACACCGAGTCACCGAACAATAAGAAAAACTTTACAACCTATGCAAAATAATAACTACCAAAGACGAAGTAGAAAAACAAATAGCAAAAGTGACGGTATTATAAGACATTCTCGATCCCCATACAATTCTCCAATCTGGATAGTACCGAAAAAAAATTATGCATCTGGCTCAAAAAATACAGGATGGTAATTGATTACGTAAACTAAATTCAATTACGATAGCCGATCGTTATCCTATCCCAGATATAAACGAAGTTCTTTTACCATTAGGCAAAAACAAATTCTTTACAGTTCTTGACTTAAAAAGTGGCTTTCCTTTACTAGATAACCCTTTGGCTTAAAAACTCCCCATCAATTTTCCAAAGAGCATTAGATGACATATTCAGAGAATACATAGGAGAAATATGCTTTGTCTATATAGACGATATTATCATTTTCGGCAAACATAAAAAATCACATTTAAAACACATATTAATACCACTTTTCAAAATTTAGAAAAAGCCAATATGAAAATCCAAATTGACAAATGTGAGTTTTTAAAAAGAGAAGTTGTGTTTTTAGGATTCATTATTTCTCACAACGGAATAAAACAAACCCGTCAAATGTTAAATCCATTTAAGAATTTCCACCAGTGCAAACCATAAAGGAACTCCAATCATTCTTTGGTATTTTCAGTAATTACCGCCGGTTCATAAAAGATTTTGCAAAAATTTCCAAACCCTTAACAATACTTTTAAGAGGGGAAGAGGGACGCATGTCCCAAAATCTTTCACTAAAAATCAAAACCACACTTAATCAAGACACATTAATGCAATCAATTAATTAAAAAACTTTCTAATTTCCGCAGATGTTATGCTACAATATTCTGACTTCGAAAAATAATTTTATTTAACTACAGGCCCTTCAGACTACGAAATAGGAACAGTACTTGATGAAGACAATAAACCGATAACATTTATCTCAAGGACATTTAGAAAGACAGAAGAAAACTTCGCTACAAATGGAAAAGAACTCTTAGCCATCGTATGGGCGATGAAAGTTCCGCACATAAATTAATATCTTACACCGACGCACTCATTAACGCATTTAAGAACCAAATTTTTATTTCCTTAGGAGTTACTTCATCATATTAATTTTTAAATAATGTTTTCTACCTATCATAGACATACAATAGTCGAACCAGATTTTACAGAAGAAAGTCTTACTATCCTTGCAGAAAGATATCTCAATCCATCCGTAACGCTGTAATTCGTTAATGAAGACAGCATCTTATGAAAAATCCAAACCATTTATCAAATTAAGTTTAGTAATTACAAAGTACGTTATACCCGAAAATTCATAAACTACATTTTAAGTGAGTCGACCAACAAACCGAAATTATTAACAAACACAATAGAGCTCATCATAATCCTACAGAAAATAAAACACAACTGTTAGAAAAATGTTATTGCCCGCAAATGAATGTCAAAAAAAAAATAGGAAAACAATGTAAAATTTGTCTAGAAAATATACGAAAGACACCCGCTAAAACTAATAATAAAAGCAACTTCTATTCCCAGCTATCCAGGTCATATCGTCCACATATATCTTTACTTCACGAGTATTAAATAGTGTTAACTGCAATACAATAGATACATTTTCAAAATACGCACAAGGATAATTTGTACCCACTAGAGCATCCGAAGATATAAAAACCCATTTAAGAAATAATTTGACAATATTTGGAATCCCAGAAAAAATTTTAGTAGTAATGAAAAGTCCTTAAGCGCAGCTTTAAAAACTTTCATGTTAGAAAATCAATATGGTATAGGAATATTTACCATACAAAAGTTCATTATGGTAAATGTTTAAATAGAATGATTCCACTCAACATTATCCGAAATATTATGATGTACAAAGGCAGAAAATACCCGTACTGATTTTAAAGATCTTTTAAACAGATTTTTATTTAAATACAATTATTCCATTCACTCTACCATTATACGTAAACCAGTAAAAATTCCTTTTGAAAGAACAGTATTACCCAATCCACTCCGTCTCAAGAATAAACATGAAACAGATTTAGGACTTCACAACAAAAATAGGGCTGATTTTAAATTATACAATAGTGACGATTTTATATACGTAAAAGTAAACAAAATATTAGGAAATAAATTAACACCCCGATATTAAGAAAAAATAGTTCTTGAAGACAAAAGACACAATCAGGACGAACAGTTCACAAAAGCCATTAAAAAAATTAAATTTATTTTCCTTCTGCAGGATCTTGCTTGCCTCGTGTAATGCAGAAACTCAAATGCAGAAAACAACTAAACTTAAATATGAAGATTTTATTGTTTAGAATCAAAAAATATATGGTATGAAATCTTATTGTAAGAATATAAATAATTCAATATTATGCAAACAAAGAAGTCACAATAAGTACCAAATCAGCTCAAAGGTTATTCATCCAGTTGCACCGTAAGAAACAACCGCCACATACAAACGGTAGAACAATTTTATCTGGTATACTCTTATTCAACAGTTATACAGGAGCCTAAAAAATCAATCGTCAATTTAAGTGTAAAATTTTTAATAAAAACGACAACTCAAGCATAACAATAGAAAACAAACAGTGAAACAAATGAATGAAGAAGAAAATAATTCGCCAATTTCTCAGATGGTCTAATATAGAAATCTTTATTTTTTGTAATACAAAATACATGCACATGTTTAAAATGTACTTTAATATTATATTGAATGATCTAGAAGAAAAATTCTCATTTTTAAGTAATAGTTGCTTCTCCGTTGCATTCGAATAGATTTACAATGCTTATTTGCAACACATGTGTATGTACGAGGGTAGTCCAATAAATATTTAGTCTGACCGGTCAATGGCGCGAGATAAATTCACTATTGTGTACGACATTCCCGCAGAAGGCTGGAAAAAGATCAATATCGTTCGGTAACTTGATTCTTGGTTTTGAAATGGAAATCGCCTAGTAAAATTAAATAGCTCTTGGGTGTTGCATACGCCAAACTCTTCTCCTTCGATAGCGACCGCTAAAATTGGTTTATAGGTAACCTGTTAAACACCAATCCAAATCCGTTTCAGATTTGACCCTGTGAAATTGCTTTTTGTCTCCAAACTTGAAAAAGTCACTTGCTAGACAGAAATTTAAATCTGGAAAGGGTGTTCCCGCCGCCACAGAGGCCTACTTTGCAGATCTTCAGAAACCGTATTTTTCAGTAGAGTTACAGAAGTCGGAGAACCAGATAAATCCATCTTGAAGGAGGTTATATTAATGAATAAATCGCAGTTTTTTTAAATTTTCGTTTTTTTGGTAGGTTAAATGTTTATCGGACCACCCTCGTATATGCACGTGCAGAGTGGAATTCCGAATTTGCTCCTGCTTGGACATAGTTGTATAAATGAATGATACGTGTGATGGTCAATTTGTTGAATTGAATGTTTTATTTGAGACAATTTGTCAAAAAATTCCATAGGGAGTTTATCAATAGCTTGTAAATAACAAAATATTCAATTTGGTTTCACATTTCAGTTCAAATTGAGTGTGCAGAGCAATTTTGCAAAATTCTAAGTACTGCTTCTTTTTGGTTAACCAACTGTTATTACCAAAGAAGAATGACAAAATATAGTAAAAGCAAACAACTGTGAACTGAGAAGTAGAATTAAGTTATGAGTGATGATGAAATTTTAAAATCTTAATAACATAGAGGAGTTTTTGTCCGTACGCCACATAGAAGTATTATCAGTTATAACTATTCCTACATATATCCTCTCCACACTCAATTTTATATGTTGGTTGCTTGCACAATTTATGTCGATTTAATATACTTATGTTCGTATATTGGCCTTTTATTGAAGTGAAGTGATATTGTTTTTGTGTTTTTATACTCTCGCAACCTGTTGCTACAGAGTATAATAGTTTTGTTCACCTAACGGTTGTTTGTATCACCTAAAACTAATCGAGTTAGATATAGGGTTATATATATATAAATGATCAGGATGAAGAGACGAGTTGAAATCCGGGTGACTGTCTGTCCGTCCGTCCGTCCGTCCGTCCGTGCAAGCTCTAACTTGAGTAAAAATTGAGATATCTTTATGAAACTTGGTAGACATGTTTCTTGGTACCGTGAGACGGTTGGTATTGCAGATGGGCGTAATCGGACCACTGCCACGCGCACAAAACGCCATTAAGCAAAAACAAATAACTTGCCATAACTAAGCTCCGCAATAAGATACAAGACTGTTATTTGGTACACAGGATCACATTACGGAGGGGCATCTGCAGTTAAAACTTTTTTTTAAAAAGTGGGCGTGGTACCGCCTCTAATAGGTTTAATGTGCATATCTCCTAAACCGCTAATGCTATAATAACAAAATTCACTAGAAGCAAATGTTTTTAGCACTTCTATTGACGGTGTGAAAATAGTTGAAATCGGGTGGCAACTCCGCCCACTCCCCATATAACGGTACTGTTAAAAACTACTAAAAGCGCGATAAATCAAGCACTAAACACGCCAGAGACATTAAATCTTATCTCTGAGATGGTATAAATTGGCTTTATAGGAACCGCGTTCAAAATTAGTCAGTGGGCGTGGCACAGCCCACTTTTAGGTGAAAACCCATGCATATCGTTCTTTTCATGTTTCTATATCATAGTGCGAAAATGGGCGAAATCGGACTACAATCACGCTTACTTCCAATGTAACACCATTTTCAATGCCATCTGATTCTTTCACTTTCCACTATGCAAATCAGGTAACAATGACTATATCGGGGTAAAACTTTGCGTGAATAATGCAATTAAAGTATGCCACCCTGCGGCCAAAAATTGTCTAAATCGAACCAAAACTGTTCAAACCCCTAAGTACTAAATATGTGGACCCCAGTGCCTATAGTTGACCTTCTACCGAAAATATCAGTCAATCCACAAAGAACGGTTACATTCGAACTTAGCCCTTCCTTACTTGTTTTAGTTATACTTCTCCGCTTTTGTTAAATAAAGTTAAATTTAATTTAAAAATAAAGTGAATATGCATTTGAAATGCAGTGCAGGAATGAGGTCAGAGTCTAAAACAAAACCTTAATAGGTTCAACTACTAAGAAAATCCAACATTACTATATCGAAGTTAGAAAATGTCAGATTAGTTTAATTAACATCATTTTATTCAATTTGGTTTTCGCAATATCGTGCCAGAATTATCATAAACATTTCCTAAAATGTTTTGAGAGTTTGTTGTTGAGGTGACAACACGCAGCATATAATCTGGAGTATTGCTGGTTACACAGACACGACTGCCGTGGAAACTAAATCGGTATGGGTTATCATAAACATCAGAACAGTTCGATAATTCTACAGATGTTTCCGACTGTGCACAGTTTGTAGTATTTGTGCGATTTGAAGTAGATGACAGTATTACGGAAGAAATCTTATTTTGCAAAGCACTTCCTGCAAACACTACTGGCCAGTGTTTGTACGATATGTTTTTAGAAAGCACTTGCGACTACGATATTGATTGGAAAAAATGTATCGCTATTTGTAGCGATGGCGCTAAAACTATGACTGGCAAAAGTAGCGGACTCATTGAAAAATTAAAATCGATAATACCAAACATATCCTGGACACACTGTTTTCTTCATCGACAGGCTCTAGCTGTTATGGTAACGTGCTCAAGGAGGTAATAAAAATTGTGAATTCTATCAAAGGTAAAGCTTTGCAAGCCCGGCTTTCAGAATCGTCTGTGAAGATATGGGCTCGCTTCATCAAAATCTCCTTTATCACACAGAGGTGGCTATCCAAAGGAAAGGTATTGCCAATAGTTCTGGAACTGAGAGCTGAATTGTTAATGTTCTTACAAGATGCAAAATCAGAGTATGCTTAACGTTTTTCGGACCCTATTTGGCTCTTGAAATTAGCATTTTTGGCAGATCTTTTTAGCCACCTTAACAATTTGAAGAAGAACCTTCAAGGAAGAGAAGAGAATATTTTAACAGCTAAAGATAAAGTAAAAGCATTTCACGCAAAACTGTGTTTGTGGTCGACCTCTCTGCAAAACAAAATGTTTGAGTCGTTTCCGTGTGTTCAGAAGATTGTTGAAGATAATGCATCAGACCAAAGTTTTGCAGTATCGGCTCATATTCCTTGCATGATACAAAGCTTGCATAATTTACAAGAGAAACTTTTGACATACTTTCCAGACTTGCACTCTGAAGCTGACAATGGGCGTAGATGGATTTTAAACCCTTTCGTGGACAAATCAATAGATCTGGCTGATGTCAACACAAAAATTAAAGAATGTCTTCTAGAATTAGCTACTGATGGCATGCTTAAAATGGAATTTTATACGCAAAGTGTCGACGTATTTTGGATGAAAATAAAACACGAATATCCAGAGCTGGCAAGGGAAGCTCTTAAATTATTAGTGCCATTCGCCACTTCATACCCCCTTAGGGGTCGCGACCCACATATTGAAAAACACTGCTCTAAGACATGGATAATAGTCTTTTCGCACAGCCAAATTAATTTAGTACGTTAAGATTATAATTGTGAAACCAGTTTTTGCCTTTCGCACAGACTGCTCTCGGTTAACGATAGGCTTGAATAACGATTTGCTGTTATAGTTGCTTGTGTTCTTACTTTTGAATTTTTTCTAATGATTAAAATTCTTCAGCTGATTGGTATTTTATCAATAAACACAACCAAATTTATAGCGTGGACAACAACCCGCAGATATAGATTCCAGTTTCAACTCGATTAGTGTTCGATTAGGAACTGGGGTAGTAAAATAAGATGTTTATGTAGTAGGTAAATGGATTTGAGTTAGCGCTTTAATCGAGCAAAAGCCGGTTAAATAACTCCTGTGCGAAAAGGCTATAAAACCAAAGACTGAAAAGGCCATGCAGTGACGGATCCAGATTTCCTTACAGAAAAAATGTTCCTTCCAACATATTTGTATTCGTAAATTTTCTGAATTTAATAGCAGGAATCAAGCTTTTATTATTACCGAACTATTATTCTCCGATTTTGGGGGGTTTGATCCCCTGTTCATTGTCTTGCTGAAACGATTTTAAATACATATATACCATTTGGTAGCTAAATATTGCTTTCCATGCTTTGCTGTGCTTTGAGTGCATACCTAAATATTAATGAACTATGTGAACAACAATATTTCTTGGAGACCTTTAGAGTTAAGGCTATCACGATGAATCTTCATTTAACGGGCATGCAAACCCATTTAGTGTCGTCCTTGATGTCCAAATGTCCTGAACGAAATTTGGAAAATCACATACGAATCGATATTTCGTCAGGCGTAAAACTCGAACTGCACTTATTAGGTCAACTTTTGCTATCAGCAGTAATATATTCATTCCGAACAGTGTATCATAAAACACGTAATTAAATTTTTCAATACCATAATTTCCCGACAATTACGATAGAATAGGCCCATTGTTTATACCGAAAAAAGCTCACAGTCAGCTTTAAATTTTGATTAATTCTAATAATTGCATTTAAACCAATTTGGTTTTAAATGCAAAATTAACAATGAAAGAAGTATCTGTTGGCACACTCTCCTCAGCGCATCTATTATACAATTAATTATTTTATGCCCTCGGGATTCTGTCAACGGGACATCTATCGTATTTTGTATACACATCAATCACTGTATAGAAAACGGCCTTAACTCTTATGTTAACATTTTTAACAGAAAAAATAAAAATTTTATAAAGAGATTTAGACCAAATTAACTTGTTTCTTCTTGTTACAATAATATTATAGTATTTGTTATTTTGGAAGCATGTGAAAATTTTAAGAACATCTTTTGATGTCGAACATCGTTTATTAAATCTCGGTTAAGATCAATGATCTCTCACATGTATAAGCATCAATTGAAGGGCGCTCTCTTTAATCAAGTAACGTAATAAAAAAACTAAGTATAGCAGCATCTTGGGGAGAAGATGATACGTCATCTTCAAAAGTCCAGTTCAATACATATGTCAATAAGGGGGGACTAGTTCGTAGACAGACAGAGGGACAGACGGACAAAGGTGTTAAAAATTTCGTGGCAAACTAAGGAAACCCTGTTCAGAGTATAAATATCAGAACATTTTTAATTTAATTAAGCTGCCACAAAAGGTAAATTTTACCGCTACACATTTTTGGCGGGTTAAAATGGCTAGTAGGCCATACATGAGAGTGTCATCATTTCATTGTGTTATGCAGTAATTGTGTCACGCTTGAAATAACGTGACACCTTTGCAACGTCTTTCAACTTCTGAACATTTACATATGTACATATATGTTGGCATGGAGGCTTAAGAACATATGTATGTACTTGCATATGTATATTCTGTGAAATGCACTACACATAGTTTTCTTACCGCTATACGTTTACTGATGGAAAAGGGTACTGCATCTCAAAGCGAATAGAGGTTCGTATCTACACAAATTTAGGCTCCTGGGCGTCAAAGTGTCAAGCGTACACGTAGTACTTCAAGCCTTAGACGCATTCGCCACTTCTTTGATGATGACTAATGATGATATTGTTTCTACAACTACGCTACTTTTTGCTTTAACTGCTACTGCTTGCTGTCCGGACGAAAGGAATGAAACTGATTAAAAATACATAATGTCCTTGCGGCTAAAGTGCGCCAAAAGCATTAAAGTTCATAAAAATACAAAGAATAAATTAACTTGAGAGCCACGCAGTGGAGAAAAATCGACTTAGGTGCACCTAAGCTATAATACCCTTCACAAATACAAATATGTAATTGCATACAAGAACTAGATTTTGATCGTTCAGTTTGAATGGAAGTTATAGGCTATAGCGATCTGAATGCTTTGTGCCACTCAATTACTTGTGTTCATTATAAGTATACCCCCTCTTCTTCAACATTTTCAACGGGTTCATAGCCGTGATTCTATCGGAAACACAAAATTTTAAGCAAACTCTTTGCTTGGCGTTTTAAAAATCGCCTAACAAACTGTTCACGTCGTAAGCAAACAGCTGCCAAACACACAGTAATTGACTTTTGGAGATCAAGCTTCATACGTACATAGAGATTGTATTTTTAAGAAAACTTGGCATCTGGGGCCTTGAAAAGTTATGGTCCGATTTCAATATTTTGTATACCTAAGATGGAATGCCTTAAAGCCTCTATTTGTGCAAAGTTTTATTTCAATAACGTCATTGACTGTTGATTTAAAAAGTTAGGTAGTTCCTGAGGTATAGGATTTTAAAGTGGGCGGACTAGATTAGAACTTAAGGTGGGCGACGCCATGCATATTGTCCAATTTTGATACCGGCTTTGATGCAGCTCTTCCCTATTATATTGAATGTGAATTTTATGGTTCTGACGTATTTATTTAATGAATTATCACACTTTTAATAGGCTATGATTAGGCAACTATAAATCGATATGATAATATCGTTATACGCCATCAAGACGCAGACACATCGACTATACTATTACGTATTAATATTATACTAGATATTATATTCTCCTAAAAAGGAACAAAACCATGGAATATAGTTAAACAATTTTTCGATCGGAGACTTTTCTGTGATAAAATGTATTGTATAAATGTGAATGTGCTGTGAAAAAAAGAGAGTACTATTGAAATAACTTACATAGTTCAGTAAAATTCGCACTTTCATTTTACAACACTTAAAAAACTCAACACATTTAATGCTTAATAAAAAAAAAATGTAAAACTTGATGTGTCAACCTTAAACAAAATATACAAGTCTGCAAAAAAGAAATGAGAGCTGTTTTGATTTTTTTTGCGTAATTCCTATGGTTTTGGGTGTGCTGAATCTGAAAAGGACTTTCATTTTGTCATAGAACGTCACGTTTCCTGAGAATGTAGGTACCTACTTATCATAAACAAGTTATTAACTTAAAATTAAAGATACAAGACTAAAAATAATTTGCTTATTTATAAATGCGTAACAACACTTATTTTTTATCTAAAATATATTTATTAGTAAGTACTAAAAACATTTCTTTTTTTTGGTAAGATTTCTTTTTGTACATTTTCGCTTGTAGGAAGTATTAGGAAGGTCTCAATGAAGCGACCAACAGTAGTCTGCCATCATTGGCACACTCCATCTTCCCTAGTATCTTTTTTCCATCTCCTTAATATTTAATGAAATCGTTCACTTTGGTCTTTCCTCACAACTCCTAAATTTTCTGGAAAGTAGTCGAGGTGGGACTGAAGAAAATATAGTTTTAGACTCATTAGGCAACCTAAAGCTTAATATGCTTTTAATATTTTTTTGACGATTTATTTCTAGTTAGTGTCTTTGTTATTGCTTTAAAATTTCTCTATGACCTTTTTAAAGGCAATCCACCCTTTTTTTGAAGATCCATGATGGTTGTGATGGATCGGTCATAAGCCGTCGAATTTTTGAAAACACCTTCCTACAACTTTGACTCTGAGAGGTCTGGAAACTTTTATATTTGAAGCTATTTACATCTTTGGAAGTGATTTTACTACTCTACTTCATCAATCATCAATTTATGTGAAGCAGTGGTAAAAGAACTTAATTAGGCACCACAGTCTCTTCTATCCCATAGACACCAAAAACCAACGGAATTTCGTTAACCCAGATTTTTGTACGAGCAATATGGCACACTTGCCAACCGTGATCTTTATATTTTAATTTGCAATTTGTTCTTTGTTCTTATACTTAGGTTTCCTTAATGTGGACGAAACCTTAATGGTGTGTAGGTGATCGACAGGAATGTAAGCATAAAAACTGCCATTGTAAACCAGCTTTTTGCTTCTTTTTGAAGAATCTATGAAAATCCGTAACTGTGCTGGGTCATATGAGATCTTTAATGTATCCATCAAACCTTTAATATTGTTACAATAAACCAACTCGTCCTCTTGGGCAAAGCAGGAAGTAAACTGCTTCTCACGATATCTAAAACAGGAGGAAGACACTTCAGGCAAAAAGAAGTTCCTGCTTCTGATCCTTAATCTAAGCAACTCGGCTGCGTTTTTGGGACTATTCAAGTCTCTTACCCAATAATTTAGCTCGCCCTGGGAAAACAATTTCGAACTGCTGTTATCCTACAATTCAAAACTTGACTTGTCATCGGATTCAAGTACAGCACTATCTTCGTCAGAACTTGGAATGTCTTACAAGATAGCAGAGGCCTTGGGCAAGGAAATTGATCGCTTTCGTTTTGAATTAAACTATTTTACATTAAAAAGTACCAATCATCACTACGGTTCTTTTTCTCGCGCCTTCCTATAAGAACCGCATATCAGAAAGCTTTTTTTCCCCTTAAACCAATTTCGAAGGTATTTAATACATCGTTTACACACTTTATTAGGTGCTCAAACTTTATCCTGATCTCCAAGCTTTCGCTATTCGCCACAAATATAACAAACTGTCAGACAAACTTACATACTTCCGCATAGACGACATTGTATATACATATTGAACCAAGATTTATAAAACAGTGACGAGTTTACACCTGTGCCGTGTTTTACCGCACCACTTTCATTAGCGCGTACGTTCAGGTTACTACAAGTTTATGTTTTGTAGTAGATTTGAAAACGTAAACAAAATAAAATTGTACCTATTTATTTATGACTTCAAGTTAGGCCAAAAACCTCTAGTTTTAAATAAAATTTTGCGTTTTGCAAAACAACCTCACATCCTGGAATTTTTGGAGTATTTTTTAGTTTTTGAAATACTTAAATACGTAGAAATCAGTTGATAATTTCCAAACAGAATTTCTGTTGCAGGCCTGTGAATAAGCATTCATTGCAATGTCCTGTTTAAATAGTGAATTGAATTAAGAACGGCAATTGTTATTTCATTTTAGTCATGCTCTGTGATTTAGAATGTATAGGGGTTAGGCTTGAAGGGTTGTCCTCAGTTCTTTCGCTTAGAACTTCTTTTTGCACTGCATATATTATTTACATAGTACATCTTTTGTGGATTTTGAGTGTGAGGATTTAAATTTTGGGTTTTTATATTGGAGATTTTGTGTAATTTCAATTTTCGGGGGTTTCGATCTTCTCCCTTTTAATAGATTAGATTGAAGAACATTTTAGCGACAATTACATGTGCAAGCCCTTTTAAATATATAATAATTTTTATTATCACTACATTTAAAAAAAGTTTTTCTAGTGTGTGTATAGCATTATTATAATATAATAAAAATTTAATATAATCAAATAAAAAAACCAGAAACATAAGCCATTTGTTAGGTTTTGGCTATTTTCGTCTTAGTAGTATTAACCGTCTGGCTTAGGTATATAATATAGAATTTATTCATTAAATAATTCATACCTAGCAACATATGCGCTCTTTAAATGTGAACAATTATAATATTTATAGCTTGGCAAAAAATTTAATAATGTATATTTATACATATATATATATGTATATGCATTATTGTATGAATATTTTAGTGTGCAAAACAATTTCCCCTTCTGCGATTCCTTTAAAACTTCAGATGTTGTGTTATTGCAAGTTCTTGTAAATCGGATAAGTATAATTAAATATAATATATGTTTAAGTTTAAGTTCACAAAAGTAAACCTGGTCGATAAGAAATTCAAGCTAGGCAATAAGTGCGAATACTTAGTTGTAGAAACATCTTACTTCTATTGCAGTTCGCATAGGGTGCAGCCACAAACACTCATACTATACGGAAGCAAAGGTTTAACGAATGAGTGGAAATACACCGCCAATTTAAGTAGGATCCACAAAGTGGCGACGGTCAGGTTAAAATAGGCAGGTCGGTGTACACTGTAAATATAGAGAAAATTCACCATAAACACCTTTGAATGAGACATCCGTTTACTTGCGTGATTTGCTTTACGCCTGCGACTTAGCAATTTTTATAGTAGCATAAACACATACAGAATTAAAAAGAAATATGTGAATGTGGCTGCACAAATTAATCTAAACGTGTGTGAGAATTCATATATGCTAACATTGCCGCCGTCAGGACTAGACAAATGCCAGCGCTCTATTCACCTCTCTTTCACTAGGAAACTCAAATCATGGGCATGACCTGCCTTAATACAGCTAAGCGTAATGTCGCAACGATGCAGAGGCTTTTATTGCCCTGGAAAAAGTAAATTGATGATTTCAGGGCTCTACTCTCCGTTATTTTGACACTGGTGCTGGCGCAATGCAGTTTTTGCAGAAAATTGTGTGAGTGCGAAGAGAATATCCCGGTAGTATTACTGCCGGCTGCTAATGGTTCTCTTTAAAAAAAATGGAAACTCTGTTTGGCGCATGCTTTCTTCATCCGAGAGTAATTTATTTACCAGATAGAGAAGCATTTATTTCTGGACGAGGTACATTATAAAAATTTCCAGTGTCTCTATTAAATCTCTTTGTATGAGTGGGGTAGTTGATTACACGAGCAACTTTGGTTTTCAGACCAAATAACTGGAAAATGTCGGCTGCTCTTTAAATGATTGTGCGAACGTTCGGATAATTTTAATGCACCCTTTGGACTTTCGTTCATTAATAACATAGATGCATGTATGCATGTACATATGTATGAAAATTTATGTGTATATGAAAGCAATTTATCATGTAACAGATTTGTGTGCATTCTATGGTATTGGCTGTGTGGCTTCCGTTTTTAAAAGGCTTTGTTGTTTATAGGTTCATCTGGTGCCGTTTATTTTTTCATTTTTAGATAGTATGGTTTTAGCCTTAATTACAATTCCTTATTATTATATTATTTATTGACATATGTATATCAACCCAATTTCTGTAGCGCCCAATACACTCCAAGTGTGATATCTCTGAAACGAACTGAAAGGCATCATGAGCCCTATAACCCGTGTTTATATGTAATTATACAAATAGTGTGTCTAAGTTGGCAAATGTAGGGCATTACAATTTTAATCCATCTCCAATCAACTAATCAACAATTTCGGAAAAAATTGTATATTCTAATTTGAATCCCCTCCACAAGACTGTCATTTACCAATATAATGACCATAATAAAAGGAGATATTTAAAAAAGTTATGTATCATATTTTACCAAATTATAAAGGAATAAATAAATTTTATTATATTAACAAATGTTAAAAATAAAGAACTTGTATGATTTCATATTCTTGGCGTAAATACTTAACAAAAGAATAATGTGTGATCTAGACGACGAATAGGCGTGATTGTAATCCGATTTCGCTCATTTTATATATTCGATATAATATAGAAATATGAAAAGAATGTTATGTACCAAATTTGGTTGATATCGGTTAAGCAGATCCGAAGATATGGGTTTATTAATGTCTCTGGCGTGTTTAGTGCTAGATTTATCGCGCTTTAGTATTTTTTAACAGTACCGTTATATGGGGAGTGGGCGGGGTTGTGACCCAATCTCACCCATTTTCACACTGTAGGTAAAGGTGCTTAAAAATTTGCTTCTAGTGAATTTTGTTACTATAGCTTTAGCGGTTTAGGAGATATGCACATTACACCTATTAGGGGCGGGACCTTGCCCACTTTTTAAAAAAAGTTTAAACTGCAGATTATTTTCCTTAATGTGATCCCGTGTACCAAATAACAGTCTTGTATCTTATTGCGGAGCTTAGTTATAGCAATTTCGTTGTTTTTGATTAATCGCGCTTTGTGGGCGTGGCAGTGGGCGTAATCCCATCTGCAATACCAACCGTCTTACAGTACCAAGAAACATGTGTAAGTTTCATAAAGATATCTTAATTTTTGCTCAAGTTACAGACGGACGGACGGACGGCCAGACAGTCACCCGGATTGAAACTCGTCTCTTCATCCTGATCATTTATATATATATAACCTTATATCTAACTCGATTAGTTTTAGGTGATACAAACAACCGTTAGGTGAACAAAGCTATTATATTCTGTAGCAACAAGTTGCGAGAGTATAAATATTTATTGTAAAGTTAAACAGATTAATAGTTCTTTTTTTAAAATGGAAAACTGTCTCTCGAATACAATTAGGATAAAAACAGGATTGCGACAGTTTCGTCGTTTTACGTCTGTATTTCGTTTCGTTTATGACGGGTAGCGTAGCAATACTGTCCTTAGTGTTCTTGATTAAAACTGAGCATTACTAAATAACTGTGTTTTTAATCATTCTTGAGATTGGGATGAGTTGTGTGGTGTTTCTATTCGTTGATTACATTATAAATAAAAAATTCACTACGCTTATTAAACATATGGATATTTTGCCCATTCTAATAGGTTTTCATTAGTAAATTCGAATTTTAATTAAATTATGTTATATATAGTTAGTTTTCCAGAAATTTTTCTGAGGAAACTTTTAAATTTGTTGATCCAAAAATTTATACACATATAATATTATGGTATCTTTTAACTATATTTTAAGATTTAGTACGAGTGAAATCATTTATTTGGAAAGGAGCTACGGTTGATCTCCCGGAGCTCCTCTCAAAAAAGACGTTTTGCGGCGACAACTATATCTCTGAAATTTCGGCCTTATATAGTTAATAAAAGCCAAAATATTTATTGGAGAGAAAAAATCTTCGATTAAATACTAAAAAATATATTTAAGTAGCTCGTATTCTGAGGAAAACGCGTTTAAAGTTTGGTCGTGTAGTCGCTGCCGTTCCGGCCTTGTACTTTGCGTTTATCTTCGGAAATATTCACCGGAACGATATGAAATTTTCTGTATGTATTCTGAAATATATGTACATTAAGAAAAAAAAAAATAAATGAAAGTATATCGTCGCAGCCCTCAATAAACTCTTGGAAAAATTTTAAAAATCTACATATGTAATCTTAAGGTTTACCAAATAGTGATTAAGTCAACGCTAAAATATCCAGATAGATAGCAAATAGAGAATATGGAAAGGAAACGGATTTAAAAAAATCCGAAAAACAAGGTTTTATAGCAGAGCTACCGAAAACTTCGAACTTAAATATTTGTATAATTGGTATATCTCATTTGAGACTATTGCATTGATTGCACGTTCCATACGATTTCCCTCTTTTCGGTGTAAACATACAATGTGGAAGAGAGAAAGCCAGCTGCAGTGTAAGAATGAGGCAATTAAATTATTTTGAGGCAGGACTTAAAGATATTTTATGGCACCATTCCAAAAAATCCCAGGGATAAATATGAAAACGGTGTCCTAAATGAAAACAAAGAGATATAACATATGGGGAGAGGTTCTCATAAGAAGAGTGTATTTATCAAATAAGAGTAGTGGACGCGTCACGTGCCGATTTAAAAATTCTTGCCCTTGGTCAGAGTGCTGTGATGCAACACCAAAACTTTAGGATATGATGGAGCCGATTCATATTGTAAATATCTATTTAGACGCATTTATTTGTTAATACAAATATACAAACGTATATATGTACATGTGTGATGATATGAAGTCGTTAAATCGGGGAATTCCTAGTCGCAAAACAATGCGAGTAAGGCAGAAAAGTGGATGAATGCATCCTATTAAAACGTTAACGCCATACCTGTACTGTACATTGGAAATCAACACGGATATAGTACATACACATGCACTATATATACAATACATGCACACATACACAGCTTACATATGTCGATGCCAATCAGAATGAATACAACGTATTTCTCCAAAATTGTTGAGAGAGATGGGGCTCTTAATTGCAGATTTCAAATATGTGAATAGAAAGCTCTCTCAGTCTCTCACAATACACACGAACCTGAAAGGAATCAGGCATACACATTTAAGTATGCACGCGACTTGCGCATGAGCTTGCCCATCGGCTTAATATGAGTTTGGAAATACCTTGTCTAACAAACCCCCAAACTTTCCACCAACATACTCACAAACACTATTAGCTCCGGCAACAAAATCGCCGACATCATTGATGTTGTTGTTATCGAAACCGATAGGAAATAAATATTGCTGCGAGCTCGAAACGGTTCGGCAATGGGAGATCCAACCGTAGACGGAGCAGAAAGACTCAAACCTATAATCAGAATCAGCAACACCAACAACTACGCCTTCTACTTTTACCCATCCACTGAAAATTAAATACCGGCTACCAGTCCGTCGATAAAAATCTTATGAGTTCATGTGCATACATACATATGTATTTCGAAAAACACACACTAAGAAAGGTTGTATCGTGGCTTTGCTACATACATACGATATTTGACGTTGGGATAGTCCAAACGGTATTGGCAGACCACATAAGCAAATCAGTTAAAACAGAACATTCGCCACGAACGGTTCCTTTTTGAATCCGTTAAACTAGTAAAACAGCATTTTTCTCGCTCACGTTGTTCCAGGCGCTTTTGAATAAACAGTTAGTTAAATTTGGCATAGTATGTGTACTAAAATATACTATTACGGTGGTATGAATAGCGATGAAAAAGTCAATTACTATTTAATAGTAATATACTCTATCCACGGTGTTAATGTCTATCCCTACGCCGAAGGGTTAATACTACTTTGATTAATTCACGCATCCGTACATAAGCATGTATACATATGTACGTAATCTTTTATTTGAGGCAAGTGTGTACTTAAAAATTAAACATGTAAATTATGATCGTGGCAGTACTCTGATTGTAGAATGTGAAAACACTGGCTATCTTGGCAAATACGACCATTGCCATCGGGAACACCAACTCTAGGTTAATCGCGTTAGCAATTTTTCGGTGCTCTATTTCTCTTGCTCTTTTTCTGTAATGGATACGCTCTTTCACACTACTCGTCAACACCGTTATTTCTATTGCAGTGCACTTTGCTTCAACTATTTTAAGCCACGCCACGTCGTGTTTAGCCGCGTCGCACTTGCAGCTCGTTTTTGTCCGTTTCCAAGCCCAGGCAACAACTTCACATGCAAACCACCACGACAGCGACAGAACACAAGCCAATGGAGCGACCTACCAACTGCCTTTACTGAAGCATTTCATCATGTTTATGGCTTAATCGACTGACGTTTGCTTCAGCTTGGTTCATTCGCACAACGGTCGTTGAACGTCGTAGTTTCGCACCACTCACAAATTTTATCAAAAATTGTAAGATCACACCACATACTAGTAATGGTACTATAGTACCATTACGCTCAGCATAAGCCAATGCCAAAATATCGGTCACTGTGTTCTTGCGTTTCAGAATTTGGTACAACGTTGTATACTTAAGCTAAACAAACTTTTGCATTCATCTGCACCAGAAGATCGTGAGTGCTGCTCCTGTTTTGTTGTGATAATAGAATTGTGAAACAATATTATTCATGAAACTTTTTGAAGAACATAGTTCAGTACCAAAAATATATTACGCATGTGTTAGTGTTTAATATGTGTATGTACATACATACATATACATTTATTATAGAATAGTGATTAAAACTTAAACTGTATGATTAAAGCAATGGCTGTACAACACCAAGCGATGCTGTGCTGAATACTTAGTCCACTTTGAAGAGCTTGAAGCATTATACACCTCATAAAAAAGGTAAGAACAGAATTTTTTGTTTTAATTCTTACAGACAGAAATTTTCGCTAGAAGTTATTATACGGGTTATATTCATTCTGGCTTGGGTTATTTTATATTGAAAACTTTTAAAACTTGAGTTGCTCTGATTTCAGGCAATTGTAAAAGTTTATGTAAATAACTTCTCTGTTAAGTTTTAGTGTTAAGTGTTAATCAATAAAGGTAAAACAATGAAAAGAAATTTAATGTATTATTAAAAACAAAAAACCACTTCTTATGTATGTATGTAGACAAATTCCTTTATTATAGATACGTCAATCTGAAATAAAAACTTGAATATATCAAACTCGATATCCTCATTAGCGTTCAGATATCATTGACGGTCTGTAGATTTCTTTGCTAAACGAGACATTCTTTTTACAGGTATTTCCACACAAAAAATTTCATGTGCAGAAGTTTGCGAGTAACCGTTAAAATAAACAAGTTGGAGTAGTAAAGAAATTAGTTAATTGCAAAACTTCAATATTTATGATACTGATGTAAAATTTAAAAAAACAGGTTTAATTTCAATATTAAACAAGAAATAACCTTAATTTCGATTGCACTGAAGCTATAATACCCTTCAGAAATACAAAATACTACAAGAACTTGATTCTGATTGTTCAGTTTGTATGACAGCTACATGCAAAAATTATCCGATCTGAACAATTTCATAAAACGACTCTTGGAAAAAAAGAACATGTACAAAATTTCAGATCGATATCTCAAAAACTGAGCAACTAGTTCGCGTATATATGTACATACAGACAGACGAACATGGCGAAATGTACTCATCTCGTCATGCTATCATTTAGATAAATATTTTATAGGGTCTCCGATGTTTCCCGACGATGGGTATAAGAAACATGGTTACCGGATGTCTGTGATATTGCTTTTATTTACTCCTAAGTCTTTCTCCTGATAAAAGATCTCTATCCTTGATTAAGAGTACTAACCTGAACAAAACACTATCAAAGTTTAATAGCGAAGGAATTTCGCTATGAGTCAGTACTTTATTCACCGTATTAACCAGATTTTCATTTTAAAAACACATTTAAAAACTGTCTCGGTAGAAGAATATTTTACTCAAATGTGGAGGTCAAGATGAAAATAATGCCTAGTTTGACAGCCTCGAAGCTTCGCACCGATGTCGAACTGGAGAACCGTTACAATGAAATTATTTAGTCTTGATAGAAATTATGCGCAGAAAAAAGCGACATACGTATGTACTTATGTACCTATGTATGTATATTTTCATTCAAAAAATTTTCATTTAATGCTAAGCTAAAACCAATTATCAACTTGTTAGTAATAAAATTTATTTTTCCAAGCATGATTAGCTTTCTGCGCACCTTATTCAAGCATACAAGCATCATATGATTCCCACCTTCAGGCTTTTTACCGAAAATTTTCCGAAGGTTTTAATAAAAATCAAAGGTGGAGATATGTTGGCTTACAGTCCACAAAATATCCTGTTTTTCTCAAAGAATATTTCTCTATGGATTTCAAACGTCATTGGCATGCTCACAGAAACAATGATGTCACTAAAATCGGTACATTGGTAAAGTCAGGAATATAATAAAGAAATTTTTCAATGCGGTAGACGTGGAAAAATATTGTTTTAATTATATTTATAGACAATTTCCAAAGCTTCGTAAGGAAAAGTTGAAAGATGGAAATATACAAATTTTATCAAGGTTATGACTGTTTCGAAAATTGAAGCTTATGAAAAATATGCTGACAAACTTTCAGACTCTAGGAGCAAATATGAGTACTAAGTTAAAATAACTCCGCAGTCAACTGGATAAATTTTCGAATAACATTCCAAATTATAATGAGAAACAGAGAGAGTGGTTTCATCATGGTCCTTAAAAAGTATCGGGAAATTATAAATGAAATGCTCATAAAATGAGTTTAAGTGAAATATAACATTCTTATGTTTTCGATCTATACTTCTATGTTTCTTTAATTTTCGAAACAAAATTGTCATTAGAAATGCATTCATATGTACATAAATATAACATATGTACGTATACCTCTTTTTATTTCATGTTTTTTTTTGGATTTTTGTATTTAAAAGTTAACTAGAGCAAATCTTTTAAAATCATTGATAGTTTCATAAATTGTGAGCCCAAATACATATGTAAATATGTACTTATATCCATAAAGATTTTATATCTATAGCATCAAAACCACTGCTGTTCAGTTTAATTCTTAAATAAGTATGTATATTGAATATCGACAAATTATAAGAAATACGAGTATCAAGAAATTAAAAAAAGTCAACCTGAAAAATAATTGTTTTCTATCATCTGGTCGGAATTTAGTTGCTATCAACATAAGAACTCGTCCGGTTTACCATACGAGTATCAAAAAGACTGAAAAATACTTAAGTATTTTATATAATCAGGTCGGAATTTAGTTGCTATCAACGTAAGAATTCGTCCGGTTTGACGGATGTAAACGACAATACTCTGCACTTGCAGCATCAACACAAAGCCAGCATTAAGAATTCTTGGTAAATTGCAATTCTATATTAGAAAGACAACGGTATCGTCACCGCATGACAGTTACTGTGCTAACGGTGAACAAGAGGGAGAGATCAACGACAACAGTGCGAGCACCGGTGTAAGCAGAAGCATACCATTCCTGGCATTTCGTCAGTCGTACAACGACCTCGACTTTGATTTGTGGTACTCACTATGCACGTGAAAACGACAAGTATCTCAGGAGAATTACTGAGCTTTCTGTGCCAGGTAAAGAGAACAAATTCCAGTTATACTCTGATGACCAAATGGAATGGTAAAACGAAGTATTAAAATACACAGGGCATTATATACAGAAAACAAATGTGAGCGAAGAGAATGTGTGTGTGCAAAAATAGAGTGAGTATATTCTTTTACATCGCATCTCCACATGCAATGTACATTGCTAACCATCTGTCAAATACATTGCCATTGAAGTTGGCAATGTCTTGTGTGGGCATTTGCTATCATGAAAATAATCATTCTCGATATGGCGTCGGCTAGGTATGTTTGCGCTGATATAACGCATATATGAGCTCTTGTATCGATTAAAAATTTTATGAGGATGACAAAAATTTATGTGGTGAAAGAAAAAAGTATATTTATAAAATTATTATTATAAAAAATATAAATTTATGATTTGGATATTATTTTGCTAAATTGCAGTTTACGTAACAAAACATAAAACATAAAGTATTTTATCTAGGATGGCATCATGAGACCGAAACTATGAATGTACAAGTTGCATCTTCAAAATATGCATGAGCAATGTGCAGTCTCCATTGGCAATATTGCTAGCAATTTTTTGCAATCTTTAATTGCCTGTCGAAATGCCCCGTTATTTATTGATAACTAGTAGTGCAAACCCTACAAGAAACTGCTGACGGGTTCACCAATACACTCACATTTATTATGTCAGTACTGACAGTCAAATGAACAGACAATCAAATTAACAGTAAACTGTCAGTGTTTACGATTTTTCAAAAATTTTCTGTATTAGTCGAAAAAAGACAGCATATATTTCAATAGAAGTTTCGAGAAGTTGTGAAACAGCTATGAAGCTGTTATTCCGTGCGATAATCCAAAAGTGTTGCGTGCTCCTGTGCAATAACTCTCTTTGTGTTAAAAAAATAAATAAATATCGAGGGAGTTTTCAAATATATACGTCAGTAATTATTATGTTTCAAATAAAATTATTTTTTTTTTGTTAAATCTTCATTTTTTGAGGCATTTTTAAATTCCGAAATATTTATGAACTGGAGAAACACATACAACAGAGCTTGTGAGAGGAGCAAGGATGGAAACAAGTGAAATTTTCTTTTCATAATTTATTATTTAATAATATTTTTTCACACTCTTTTTTTGTATTTATGTATATTATTATAACTTATATTAATTAAATTTTTGAATTTATTAAAGAAATAAAAATTATATTATCTACTGCGCAAAAGAATTTTATACTTGTACAGTCATAACTGACAAATTGCAGCTATGATAACGTTTCAGTCATAACTGACTATTTTCAGCAATGATGGACGTATGGTCAGCAATGACTCAAGAAAGACATGAGAGTGAGCAGTATAGATATATAGTGAATCAATTCCGAATACCCATGTATTAAAGAGAGATGCAGACTCACACACACGTTTTTTTACATCAGTTTTTACACAAGACTCTTAAGAAAATGATAGAAACTTTGTTCTGCGCGTTGACAAAAATGACTGTCACTGTTCCTGTCTGGAAGTGAAGATCTCTGCAAACTACTTACTTTACCTTCTCAGATACATACATACATATACATATAAAACACATAAAGCAACGCATAAAATATGGGCGTATTGAAGCAAGTTTTGCTGGTAAACGGCCTTTAAACGACCTACACGCGCTCTTCGCTAAGCAAAAACGAAATTCGTTCGTATTGCCATATGAGGAGCGGGACTCAGAAAGAAACTCTTGCCATATCTTTAAACGAATTCACATAGGCAGTCTTATACATACATATCTACATATATGTATATGTGATATACATCTGTATGTATGTATACTTTCGAACATTTACGAATTCAATTCTTGTTTGTGTATCCACGTTATGGTGTATAACTATTTGGTTTCTGTCGACTCCAAGACGCCTTCTTCCCACCCAAACCTCCTCGCATGCCATTGAAGGTAATATTTAATGTGTGTATTTTTCATTTTTAATTTGATCTCTCATGGCTCTCCATGACTATTTTAGCTCCAATGATAGCCACAAATAAAATTATGTTGATACATTGATATACTTATGTACATATGTATGTAAACTGAGAGCAAAGTTGCTTCGACTTTAAGTTCGTACACAGTAGTTTTGATATCCGAACGCTGTGCACAAACCGTTGTTCTACGGCTGGCCACTCATTCGCGGAACAACTGTCTATCGCTGCAGATGTGGTAACGGTTTGTGGACTGTAGTTAGTAAACCGTAAACTTGATTGTTAAAAATCGTGTTTCAGCCCTCGTTTTGTGAACTTCGCTTTCGTCAATTTTCACATCTATACATATACATACATGTAGATGTACAAGCAATTACATATGTGTTGATTTTTCCATATTCTGCGATGATCTTGTACTTTTTAGCTTTGTCGGTCGTCACTATTCGCATTCCGCTGTTCTGGCGACATAGTTTTCGTAAATGCACGTAACGGTACTCTCGCAAATTCCACAAATCCCGCTAGACAAGTAAAATATAGCAACGCAAATAGAAACAAAAAAATTATGGATTAATAGATTTAGAGTAAGATTGACAAGAAACTTATACATACATAAGTATGTACTTATGTACTTGTATGTTTACACTACAGCAACTTGCTATCTACAAAGTATTTCTTAGCAGCTAATGATTTTTTACTAAATATAACAAGTGAAAAGATTTTATAAACAATACTTAAAGTACCAAATGAAAATTACTTGAAATAAAAAAAAAGCTTTGCTTTTCATTAAAAAAAAATGTAAATGTGTGCTCGGACCAGACGCTAAGTGCATGTATAGTACACATGTATGTACAAATATACCAAACACCTAAACATCGAATTCGTATATACATATTCCGTTTTCGAGTACGTATTTAATGCAGCACCAGGCTTTCCCATACAACTACGAGTATATTTGTTTAATTTTCTGTAGTCTATATTAGCTTATACGCACAATGGCGCCATATGTACCTACACTGGGCAGAAAAAGTCTGCGTATAAAGTACCAACAAAAATAAATTGTTGGAAAAAATAACTTTATATACTTTTTATTAAAACCAATTTATTTGATATTCATTAAAGGACGTTAAATATGCAGTTTTATGAAAATAAAAGTGATAAATAACCGACAGTAACATATAAACAAAACAAAACATACGGATAAAAAGAAAATTCATTAGAAAAAGTCTGCGTACAAGGTACATACATACATGCTTATGTATATAGATAAGTCGAATAAAGTTATTCTTCAAACGAATTATTCTTAAAATTTAATATCAAGTCGGATATCCCCACGCTTAAAAACTTCCGCTAAATGTTTTGGCATGGAATAGACAAGCATGGAGGTTTCTGTCGAAGGGATGTGAGCCCATTCCTCGCGCAGCACATCCTAGAGTATATCCTTTGAGGTAATTGTGCGTTGGCAAATTTTACGTTCCAGTGAATCTAATAGCAACTATTCAGGATTAAAATTTTGTGGCGTTTGAAGTGGACTCTATATATTCCATTTGGCCCACACAATTACTCTTTATGCACTTCCATATCATTGCTTCTTCACCACCGCTCTTCACAGTATGCATCAAATTTTCCTTATTGAGTGCCGCGCGTGTTATTCGCCCCTTGATTTCAAAGATGCAAAGTTTGCTCTCATAGGCAAAAATAACTTTGTTCCAAAATTCCCAGGGCTAATTTAAGTGCTCTTTCGCGAAAACATTATGTACTTACCTATTGAGTAGCGATATGAATAAGTTCTGGTGTGCGACTTGACCATGAAGCCCTGTTTTTTTTGATACCCTCTCAACCTTTTGCTACAGAGTATAATAGTTTTGTTCACCTAACGGTTGTTTTTATCATCTAAAACTAATCGATTTAGATATAGGGTAATATACTTATATATAAATGATCAGGATGAAGAGACGAGTGACTGTCTGTCCGTCCGTCCGTCCGTCTGTGCAAGCTGTATCTTGAGTAAAAATTGAGATATCTTTATGAAACTTGGTACACATGTTTCTTGGTACCGTAAGACGGTTGGTATTGCAGATGGGCGTAATCGGACCATTGCCACGCCCACAAAACGCCATTAATCAAAAACAAATAAATTGCCATAACTAAGCTCCACAACAAGATACAAGACTCTTATATACAGGTTCACATTAGAGAGGGTATCTGCAGTTTAAATTTTTTTTTTAAAGTTGGCGTTGTTTCGCCCCTTAATAAGTTTAATAAGCATATCTCCTAAACCGCTAAAGCTATTATAACAAAATTAACTGAAAGCAAATGTTTTTAGCGCTTCTACCTAAAGTGTGAAAATGGGTGAAATCGGGTTACAACCCCGCCCCCAAATTACAAATACGCTTACTTCCCATATAACACAATTTTAGATTCTATCTGATTCTTCCACTTTCCACTATGCAAATCAAGCAACAATGATTATATCGGCGTAAAACTTTGCGTGAATAATACGTTTAAAGTATGCCACCTTGTGACCAAAAATATCTAAATTGAACCGAAACTGTTCAAGCCCCTAAGTACTAAATATGTGGACCCCAGTGCCTATAGTTGACTTTTTACCGAAAATATCGGTCAACATAGAACAAGGCGGCAGGATACACAAAGAAATCTAAAACGAGTATACCATTTGACTTTGCGAGGGTATAAAATGTTCGGTTACATCCGAACTTTGCCCTTCCTTACTTGTTAAATTTGCGAATTGTGTCAGTGCAGAGAGATTTCTTAAAACTTTTCTTAACACTTTCGATTTTGGATGCAGTCAATCGAAGGTCTTGCTTCACACTTTAAAAAACGTTACTAGTTTCCGGCTGTGCTAGTACTTTGGCCACCCTGGACAAGCCGAGATACAAAAACTCCGGTATGTTTGTAATTTTTTTAATACTCTTTGTATGAAAGAATGTGTTCTTCCAACAATTTGACCGATTTCAGATTATGTTTTTCCTTCTTCGAAAAGTTTAACCATTATTTCCCTTTCAGAGTGGCTTATTTCTTTTCTTTTCGGCGAGATTCGATATTCTAAATTTACATCTTTTGAAATTGCTACCTTTACGAAAACAAGTAAAACTATAACTTTCCGATACTTTTGCAATTGGTTATTACGTAGGGAATTCCCATTTTACTACTTGTACGCAAACTTTTTCTGCGCTGCCAAAATTACTATTTTTTGTAAATTTGTCTATAAAACTTTGGTGTCAGATTTTCATTGCTTTAAATGCTATGGGATTAAGCAAAAGACTAGTGATAAATCACTTAATATGATAAATTATTTTGTTTTATCAATAGAAAATAAGAGATAAGCGTGTACGCAGACTTTTTCTGGCGAGTGCATGTGGGTCGTACTGAATGTACATACATACATACTTGTACTTGTATGTATATACTTTGTGTAGTTCATAGTATCGCATGCATCCAAATCTACATATATACACATGTATATACAGACGTGTTCGAAATAATAGGAACAACCAAAGCGTACATGGAAATCCATGAATGAAATTTTTGCAAAAATATTTTTTCAAAATTTTTTTCGACACACAAGGTTATAGTTTTTTAAATATACAAAACCGAAACAACCTGTTCGAAAAAACAAGAAAAAACGTTAACTTCGAATGCAGTGCAATGCAATGAAGCTATAATAACCTTTACAAATACAAAGGTTTCTTACAATAACTTGATTCCGTGAAGATGCCTCGTCAAATAAAAAAGTTTTCTATACAAGCACTTGATTCCGATCGTTCAGTTTGTATGGCAGCTATGTGCTTTAGTCCTCCGATCCATAAAATTTCTTCGGAGATTGTATTATTGCCCTAAATAATAATCCATGCCAAATTTCGTGATGATACCTCGTCAAATGAAAGAGTTTTCCATAGAAGCACTTTATTCCGATCGTTCAGTTATATACTATAGTGATCCGATCTAACAATTTCTTCGGAAATTACATTGTTGTCTTAGAAAATAACTCATGCTAAATTTCGTGAAGATATTACATCAAATAAAAAAGTTTCCCATACAAAGACTTGCTTCCGATTGTTTAGTCTGTATGGCAGGTATATGCTATGGTGTCCGATATCGGCTGTTCCGACAAATGAGCAGTTTCTTAGTGAGGAAAAGACAGATGCAAAATTTCAGATCAATAGCATAAAAACTGAGGGACTAGTTTTCATATATACAGACGGACCGACGGACGGACAGACAGACAGATGGACATGAGTAAATCAACTGAGCTTATCATGCTGTTCATTTATGTATATATTTTATAGGGTCTCCGACGTTTCCTTCTTGGTGTTACAAACTTCGTGGCAAACTTAATATACCCTGTTCAGGGTATAATAAGAACAAATTCGTTCTCGACATTAAATTTTTGGATCTCTGCTACACAAATTTTCATTACATTCTAATATTCTTATCTGAGTGCGAATTCGGACGAGTTGGGAGTTTAAATTATTGTTAATTCTTCAAAACCGGGAACAGCTCGACATTGTTACACTGACCAAAGGGAAGTTATTAAATAATTGCATTTGAGAATTACATACGGATACATACATATTAAACTCCGAAAATAATTTGCTGAAAGAGGAGAAGGCAGAAATAAACTTCCAATAAGCAGGATGAATTCAGCACAAGAATCGTTAAAACGTGGCACGTTTACGACTTCCAGGCAGTTAAAAAATTAATTACAAAGGTCAATATCAACACAATATATAAGAAAAATGTGGATTTCTGCTAACCTAAAAGCACGTAGTCCAGTGGACACAAGATTCTATGCTCCGATAAGACAAAGATTGTTCGGTTTGTAATCAGTGAGTTAACACGAAATATAGTACAACGAAGAGTATAAAGCATGGAGGCCTCACACTGATGTTACGGGGTTTTTTTTTGAGATAAGTGTTGGGCCTCTAGTAATGCGCTCAGTAACTATGGACACCATTTATTATGGTAATATCTTATGCCGAAGAGGATATGCCATTGGGAATGGATCTACCAAAAAAATAATGAGCCAAGGCGCATCTTGAAAGAAGCTAAGAAGTGGCTTCGTAGCAAAAATATTAATATAATAGACTAGTCGGCATGGTGGCGGGACCTTAATCAAATCGACCATCTCTGGGTGAATATGAGAAAAGGTGCAAGAGACTCCTCCTTAGATCCCTCATTCTTGAGGATTCTATGTACTCCAGATATACCAAAATAATAAAAAATCGTGTATGAACAACGTAATACTTAATGCAAAGGCAGTCGTGTACATTTCTCCACAATAATTAAATTGTCGTATAACTATTTATATTTTGTTATTATTTCTTCGAAGAGGTTGTTTCGGGCTCAAAGCCTAAAAGTGGGCTGTGCCACGCCCACTGTCTAATTTTGAACGCGGTTCCTATCCTTCTTTTTTCCAGTGAATTTTGTTATTATAGCATTAGCAGTTTAGGAGATATGCACATTGAACCTATTAGACGCGGGACCACGCCCACTTAAAAAAAAAACTTTACCTGCAGATGCCCCTCCCTAATGTGATCCTGTGTACCAAATAACAGTCTTGTATCTCATTGCGGAGCTTAGTTATGGCAATTTATTTGTTTTTGATTAATGGCGTTTTGTGGGCGTGGCATTTGTCCGATTACGCCCATCTGCAATACCAACCGTCTCACGGTACCAAGAAACATGTCTACCAAGTTTCATAAAGATATCTCAATTTTTACTCAAGTTACAGCTTGCACGGACGGACGGACAGACGGACGGACGGACAGACAGTCAACTGGATTTCAACTCGTCTCTTCATCCTGATCATTCATATATATACCAACTCTAGACTTGCACAACTGTTTGTCGAAAAAGTTTTAATAATACTTTTGAAAAATTTTATTTATGGATTTTTATATTCGCTTCGGCTGCTCTTATTATTTCGAACGAATCTGTATGTACATGTAATGTGTGCCTTGATGTGATTTCCATTTAAGATCCATTGCGCTAAGTTCATTCGAGTGAATTTATATGTATGTATGTGGTGCCGCACATACGCCCGTCTGTCGTCATTGTTCAAATAGACTAGAAGATACGCAGATCGGAGTGAAACTGAACAGCAATTATCAAAGACTCGATAATAATGTAAACCACACAAAATAGCTACAAAAAATACATGAAATATGCGTGGGGTTATGATGCAGCAGTCAATAATAACGAAGAGAAAATTTGTAAATAAAACGCAGGGAACATCAAATTAAGTTCTTCATATCTGCCAAATTCAAATGCAAATTCTTCTCAATTTTCCTGGCATAGCCTATATACAAAGATTGGTATGTACATACATAGGTAATTAGACAGATAAAAGTATTTCGTGGATCTGAACAAAGTCTATGTGAGGTGTATTAAAATCCGCTTGGTTTCAAGTTTATTGCAAAAAAATATCGAAACTATTAACCCTATTACAGTTTTCAACTCCACTCAGTTGAATTGAAGTTAAAGCAGTTCAACTTCAACCAAATTCTTTTCTAGTATTTCGAACTTACCTATTTTCAGTCGATGTTTCATTGGTGATGCCAACTAAGTGAAGATTTGAGGGCTAATTAAGAAGATGAAAATTTTTAAACAAAAATCAAAACAACTCAATTCTGTTATTGCTCACGAAATAAATAGAGGAAGGTAAATAACTATTAAAATGGGCATTAGTAGAGCCAAAACGGATATGCTGCATATACGACAACGCTTTTAAGGCTGATCAAATCCATTGGAACTTTCTAATACCAAGTAAGCCAAAGTTTTATTGACAATTAAATGGCTTGTATGTAATATTTGTTGCAGAGCCATAAGCTATTTTCATTTAAATAGGGAAGCATTTAGTTTTTTACTAAATGATATGAAGAAACATTACCACAAACTCTCCTTTTTTTGATAACGGTAATTAACAAAAATGCAGTTTAGATGATATTTAGTTTGTGCTAACGCAAGCTATGATAAATATTATGGACACCGTATTTATGCACAGTGGATTAAAACAGAATAGACTGAAGAGAAGCAAAACTCTGCAAAAATTTACATACATACATATAATCTTATATACAATAGATTGTATCGACTCTTTATGTTCGAAACGTTCACGGTCCCTTCATTTTATTTTTACTGTTTCAAAAATATGGCTTGCATCGTTTAAGTTCGAGATTAGAATACCTCGGCCACGTTTAGCTCTGGCCAAGGTATTATTAATTTATATTATAGTAAGGTACTCAATAGAGTAAATATTTTATTTATGATCAAATACAAAAATGTTATAAGCGGTATAAAAATCCACTGAATTAAAATTCGAAGTTTTAATAATAAACACAATTTTAATCTAATTCGGTTGATCAATATTTTTGGTTAATCCGTCAATAGTTAGCTTCTTTAACCGATGATTATTAGGTGGCAGTAGATATATCTGACCATTTATAAAATCAGTTTGGAAATGTATGCTTCCATTTTCATCAACAACTATTTCGATTGATTTGAAAGATATCAGATTTCCTGGCAATAATTGTTATATCTCGAAATTAATTTCATTAACACCTACATTTTTTGCTGCCATACACTTAGCTCGAATACTGAAAATATTTGTGTTGATTGATTATTTTGCAGTTGTACGCACATGCTTAAGGTCAATCGAAGTTTTTCAACATTTTGCCATAAGAATTAAGTTTTAGACACATGCATATATTTAGAAGGATACTTTTATTTATGAATTGTTTTCACTTTTAACATAATTGAGATATAAACTATCCTATATTTTAAGTTGGATCAGACTCCGGACAAACAATGGGTTCAACTTCATTGTTTGTCGAAATCTTGAATGGATTACATCAAATTTGGCATCATATTAATTTATTTTGATGTTCATAGACTCACTTAGTTTCATAACTATATATTACATCCCATCAGCAAAAAATTGTACTTAAATCATCCTCTAATGAAATAAAATGTTCCCCACAAGTCGTGCTATAAAAATAAACCGTAATAACTTTTTTGTTATAAATGTATTACATTTATTTATTTATAAATAAAAAAAAATTTTATTTTATTTTATATAAAAAATTATTTTTAAAAATTATGGACCGTAAATGACCCTGACATGCTCAGCGGCCTGAAGGGTTGAAGTCGGAACTGCCTCAATCATTTTTTTTAATGGACTACTTCAATCTCGTCAGGTTTCTTGGTTTTGCTCTCTCGCTTGGCATAACCCCATAAAAAAAACTCTGGCGCAGTCAGGTTAAGTGACCTTGGGGGCGAGAGGAAAGTGGAGAATATTAATTGGTTTTCAAATTTGCGTTGGAGCTCCGCAATAACCGGTCTGGCTAAGTCATAAACATGTTTACCAACAAACATGTCCATCTACTCGGGGAGTGCCGTCAAAATTCCGCCTGAATTCCCTTTGAAATGACGGACTGCAAAGCATGGTACCGCTGCACTATCCAAACCCTCTTTTCGGTATACCAAACATTCATTTTTAAAAAATTTAAATAATAACATGCCAAATAAAAAAAAATTAAGACGAATGCTAACACAGAAAAAGTTATTAAAGGTTTGTTTTTGTGGAACGATTCGTCAGTCACCCTGTATATGTAAATTGATTTGATGTGAAAAAAGTCAACCAAAGAATCAAAATTCATTATATTAGGGATATGAGGTTTAGACCAAGATGAATTTCATTTACATTGAGCGACAAACCATTAATATAATTCTATAAAATTTTCTAAATTTCTTAATTTCATTAAAATATCTAACATTTTGACCAACTTAAACGGTTTGAAGTCAGGTGGAAAGTCGGAAATCATTACATAGGAGGCAGAGAAATGAAAGGGCTGATTACATAAAGTTTTGACATTGTTCAGGTATACTTGAAATTTTATTATCAAGCAATTTTATAAATATATTATATTATTATAAGTATATCTATATGCCGGATATCTTAAAATCCTGAATATTGGTTATTTGAGGGGTAAGGCAAGTTTTCACCCGCTTTAATGCATTTTAGGCACAGAGATACAATGTCATTTCTCTGAATTTCAATAACATATATCACAGATTGACAGTTATGGTCTGATTTTGGCAATTTTAAGACTCGAGATGCATACCTCAAAGTTTTATCCGAATACATTTTGACGGATATATTCTTTTGTGCTTAATTTGTCTAATGCAAAGTGAAAGAATCATATGGAATTTAAATTTGTGCTATATGGTAAGCAATCGTGGTTGTAGTCGGATTGCGATATGTTATGTAGTGCATTTGTTTGAAATGTTCGAGTAGGTCAAGATATATGATTTCACCACGCCCATCAGCCCAATTTGGTTCTTGGATCGCGTAAAGTCCTCTTGTACCATCCTGGGTGTTAAATTTAATGTCTTTTGTGAATTTAGTTATTGATTTATCGCGTTTTTGGAGAGGTTGAGGTTACAAGACGATTTTATCCATTTTCAAACTGGTGGTTCACATAGGAATTGTACTAAATGAGTTTGGTTATTTCAGCTTTAGTGGTTTAGGAGATATGTACAATAAAACTATTAGAGGGCGGGACCATGCTTATTTTTTAAATTTTTAGCCCACAGATGCCCCTTGCTACTGCGATCCCCTGTACCAAATTACAGTTTTATATCTTAATTAAGTTCTTAGTTATGTCATTTTATAGGTTTTCGATTAATGGCGTTTTGTGGACGTGGCAGTAATCGGATTACGCCCATCTACGGACTCGTCCTCACTTTTTGGTCAAAAACACATGTACCAAGTTTCATTAAGATATCTTAATTTTTACTGAAGTTATCGCTTGCACAGACGGACATACGGACAGGTAGACAGTCACCTGGATTTCAACTCAACAACTTCATCATCCTGACCATTTTTATGTGTACCAAGATATAGGGTTATAGTGATACACACAACCGTTAGGTGAACAAAGCTATTATCTCTGTAACAACATGTTGCAGGAGTATAAACACGTTGTATAAAAATTCAACATGCATTATTCGAAGAAACCGAATGGTTTACAATCAAATTTGTTATAATAAGAGTAAAATAGGAAAGGTACAATGTTTTACAAAAATGTACAATTGTTGGCGCATGCCGCTGATATTAATACTATTAGCTTTAACAATCACGCCGTTACTTCTGCTTTCTCCAGGCTAGACAAAGAAGCGAAGCGAATAGATCTAGTGGTGAATGGGTACGCTAGCTGAGTCATGTCGTCCGAATACACGAAATCACACTAGCTTTGAAGGTGTTCGATGCGGTACCCGCTGGTGGAAGTAGAAGAGGAAGATGACCTCCATTCCGTATATTCCAATGTAATATTAGTAGTAGATTTATCTTCATAACTACATTTTTTTCGTCCGTAGTTTTATTAAAATGTCACACATTTTGACCAACATAAATGATTTCAAGTCAGATGGAAAGTTCATGACGTGTATATCAGGAATTGATTGGATTAACTTTTGTCATTACTTAAGTATACTCTAGAACATAAGTATATCCAAACAATTTTATGAAGACTACTCACAAACTGACCGACATATTATGCATAAAATCTGCTAGAATAGCGTATATCATTATATACATATAGTATATGGAATTTGGGGTAATTCGTGAAGGTTTGAATGAAATTGCTTTAGATCTTAGACTAAACTTCATACCCTTAATATAATGATTCCCGATCCTATGACTGATTTCTTCCCGATTGGGTATATATTCTAACTTCAGTCTCTTTCGATGAATTTTTAATTAAGTGGATTCATATAATGATGAATATTGAATCCTTACGCAGCATTTATTAATATAAAGTTTTGCCAACACTTGAATACATTTCTTCACCTTTGAATCGCGCCCATTGCAAAGAGTATAATATGTTCGTTTACATCCTTCCTTACTTGCTCGATTACTTATTAACTGCTATAACTTGAAGAACATAGTATTAGTTTTTATACTCTTAACAGGGTATATTAAGTTTGATACGAAGTTTGTGACACCCAAAAGTAAAAGTCGGATTCCTTATAAAATATATGTATACTCGTATAAGTATGTAAAGGATCAGCGTGGCGACCTGAGCCGGTATAGCCATTTTCGTTTGTCTGTCCGTCTTTATATACGCGAACTAGTCCCTAAGCTTTTGAGATATCGAGCAGAAATTTGGCACACGTCCTTCTTCCCAAGAAGCTGCTCATTGGATTACTACAGCTTTAAGCTGCCATACAAACTGACCGATCAAAATCAAGCTCTTGTATAGCAAGCTATTTTATTTTATAATATATCTTCATGGCATATGCATAAATTATTACCGAACACAATGCCACAATCTCCGAAAACATTATTCAGCTCGACGTATGACATGGTATATTCACGAAATGGATTATTGTCCAAGACAATGCTGGGAAGGGAAGTTATTGTGTTTTAAGTGTCAGTATGTTTTTGTCATCAGTGCGAAAATGAGCTTCGAATAAAGAGCCAAAATTAAATTTTGTTTTAAAATTGGTAAAACATTTACCGAAACGTTTCAATTGATGAAACAAGTTTATGGCGATGATTGCCTATCCTGTAGCAGAGTGCACGAGTGGTTTCAACGTTTTCAAAGTGGTCGTGACGACATACATGAGAAATGAGCCGAAACCCAAAAAATCGCGCCGGGAGAAGTCAAAAGTGAAGACAATGCTGATGTGTTTTTATGATTCCAATGGTATTATCCACAAAGAATTTGTTCCACCCAGCCAAAACGTTAATGCGGTATTATACCTTGGAGTTTTGAAGCATTTGGTGCACCGTATTCGACCCGAATATCGCGAAGATGGAAATTGGCGTTTGTTGCACGATAATGCGCCGTCTCATCGACGCTTGTGGCCAATTATTTGACCAAAAATCACATTTTAACAATCAACCACTCCCCGTATTCATCTGATATGGCACCGTGCGACTTCTACTTTTTCGAAAAAATTCATTTGCTGATGAAAGGAAAGCGTTATGCAGACGGGGAGGCCATTCAAAAGACTTGCGTCGGCATACTGGCGGCCATACCGGGCAACAAGCTAACACACTCGTTCCACATGCTTTTGGACCGTGCAATTAAATTAATTGATTTTGCCGATAAAACAATTTGTTCTGTCTTTTTTTTTAAGTCCTGTTTACTTTGGAACGCACCTTGTATGTACTTATATCAAAGCCAGTGCATCGCATGACCGAATTTAGTATATGTATGTTCATATATAGATTACACATACTAATAGTAGCTAATGAACAAGGCGGTTTTTTCTTGGACGCACTTTGTGGAATTGATATAACTTCAAGTTCAATCCTTTCGATGCCTATTAGCCTACCAGACTATCCTATTAAATACATAAGTACATTGGTTATTATTATAATATTTAATGCATGCCCAGGGCCGTAGAGAGAAACCCGGTGCTCGGGGTGATATAGGGTGAAGGCCCCCTATTTAATTTGAGAGAAATTAGTTTCATTTTACCATATGTATATACTTATTTTATTAATGTTACATGTGCTCCAGTACATACATATGTATATTATAATTCGGGTAAAGCATCCTGAAGAAACATTGATGCTGATCTCAAAAAACTTAATTTTTGATTGACCGCTGAGAAGCATAATATTAAATTATAAAGTTACGAGCAAATATTCTTATGAAATATGCATGGAAAATTATAATGGGAACAATTGTAGTGAATTGTTGCCCCACAGCAACGCGCGGCCGCATCTTGTTGTTACAAGAAATTTCCGTGTAAACTTGAATAGGTCTCCAGCGTGTAGTGTACGTATATAATCATATATACATACAATCCATACTAATATTATTATAATATATATTTATATTATAAAATTATAAATGTGAATGTAAGTATGTTCGTTACGCTTTCACGCCGAAACCACGTAACCAATCATCATGAAACTTTGTACACATATGTATTGTATGTCTTGTAGTATCGGAAGAGACATAATATACATATTTATTGATTCTTAAAAACCAAATATATTTTTGACGAATTGTGAAAAAAACTATTTTTTCAGATCATACCTGTTTGTCAAGTAAATTTTACAATTAAAAAAAAAAAATATTGTGGCAGATACGATTGTTTGTCGAAAAATATTTCAAAATGTAACAAAACAAAAAAGCGTAAAACCGACTAAATTGGGGTTTTCTGTTTACCACCGCTAACTAGAAGATGATTATCGCTGTTATTCGTGTACATAGTATGTATTAATTTAATTATTTGATTTTGTAATAATCTTTGATACAGCTTTATTTAAGATATCCAGGCGAGTTCCCATGATATTTTCAATGCGTTATGAGATATTCAATGCGTTTTTATATGTATGTACATCTTAAGGTCTCTGGAAAAATATCACGAAAATACCTTTTTTTTACATTATTTTGGAATTCAAAAATAATACGAGCTCTGGGAAACTTTTCGATAAAGCTAAGTTATAAAGTTTGACGTGGAGGTTTACAATTTATATTTATTCTGGAGTAGCGTTTTCATCTATAAAAGAAATTGAAACTTTGCAAAAGTCTACCAAACAGCTGGAAAGTACCGGATAAGGTAAATAAATTCAATTTAGACATATAAATAGTATAGAACAGCGTAGCCACCAAACGGCTCAATAAAATCAAGCGAAATCTTAGTAAAGTGTTTGTCAAACATATGTGTTTTACGAAAACCTTTCGGAAAGTAGTCAAGAAGCACTTGATTCCGAATGAATAGAGTGTGAAATTTAAAAGCTAAGCCTAAAATAGTTTTACGAATAAGCTATAAACAAAGAACTTTACTTACAAAAATGTGAATTGATTAAGCTTTAAAGTTGTAAACATAAAACTCTAATTTCCATACATTAAAAAATTTAGAAATATTTTTATGTAACACATACATATACTTAAATTCCCAATTGGCACTTGTTCTTGTCCTAACTACTTTGAACATTTTCGTTTAACTTTAATCAGGCGAAAATATCAGGCGCTAAAGTGCCGGAGCCTACAAGGATGGCAAAGCTTTTGGCTCATTGTGCTACTTGTGCCATTGCGATTGCCATCTTAAAATTTATTACCATGGCAACGGCAACAACAATGACTACTGGCAATGCAAATAATTCGTTTGGGTAAGGGAGATTTATGTAGCTTGTACCCTCGCAATCCATTACTACTATATTTTTTAGATTTTCTTCTTTCAGTTAGACAAAAAACTCAAGTATTAAATTAAATGACAGATGATTTATACGAATATAAACAATGTTCAATTCATCAATTGTATTTAATTCTACTTTAATTACTCATATTTTTCTGCTATATTATAAATGACCTGTTGTTCTAAATTTGTTACTGAAGGATGATTTTTACTTCCAAATTCATAGTTAGCATAAAGTATGTTTAGCTCACCAATTTTAGTTAAGTTAAAAATATGCGACACTAGTTAATCGCAACTAATAAAAAATCGAGGTAGTTGTTTTTATTGAGTATTGCACTGATCGAGGTTGAATAAATTATTCTAAATATGAAATATAAAATGGAAACATTTATTGGGAAACAAAATTTATTTATAAAATTTTATAGTATATGCATATTTACTAAAATGCGTAGTTTTTGATAAATGGAGGGAATTGGACCACGAACAAAATGCCACTAATGGAAAACCTAAATAAATATGTGTGTTTGCACAAATGTAATATGATACATCAAATTATGGCAGAGTAGCATCTGTGGTTTGAAAATGTTCAAAAAGTGGGCACTGTCCCGCCCCTTAATAAGTTTAATGTACATGAGCAATATCAATCAAATTTACTCCGGGAAAATCTTTTCGGTACTTCCTCCGACAGTGTGAAAATTGGTGAAATCGGAAGATAATCCCGCCCACTCGCCATACAACAGTTTTTTAAATATTGTATTAAGTGCGATAACTCTCTAAACAAATACGTGAGGAGTATTAAAATTCATCATTATACAATGTGCTTGCACCGTTCACCTTAAGTTGAAATCCTATATCTCAGTAACTATTTGATCAATATCTTTCATTTCATTTTACAGTGCATAAATCGAGAGCCACTGATGTTGTTGAAAACCACTTTGTCCAAATAGTTTCTTTATGGTATGCCATCCCACCTCAAAATATTGTCGAAATCGCACAATAACTTCTCAAGCAATACAGAATATGTGGACCCAAGAATGGGTTAACTATGATTAACTTTTGACCGAAATTATTGATCAATCTGTGAAATTTAGTCCTGGAATTCGTAGAGAATCCTTTTATGACAACAGTATGCCCTTGTGTCAAAAAGGGGCCCATACACTCCCTATATACCAAATACAGACATGGGTAAAACAACTGACGAGCTAAGTCGCCGATCATATACTTGCACATACGAGGTGTTCAAAGGAAAATGTGAATTTTGATTTTTCGGCTGTGTACATTCGATTATCGATATTTTGTTATAAGATACCAAATTCGAATAGTAGTTTGTTTTTGACAACAGAAAAGGTTAGTTACGTTTTTGTGTGCTCTTCGATTTTTGTCTTTTGAAAGAAATGGATCAAAGAATATGTATTAAATTTTGCTTTCAAAATGGAATAAAGTGCTGTGGCGGCGAAGTTTGTTCCAAAATAGCTGAATTTTGAGCAAAAGCAATGTCGCATGAGTATCGCTCAGGTGATTTTTGGCCAGAAACAAAACCGTAATCATTTCTCAACCACCGTATTCACTAGATTTGGCTTCCTGCGACTTTTTCCTATTCTCAAGACTGAAGAAACCAATGAAAGGAAAGCGTTTTGCCACATTCATAGGGTAACCAACGTATCCTTCAGGGTGTCAAACTTAGTGCACCCTGTTTAGGGTAACTTTAGTAAATACCTTTAAAATAGGAAAAGTGGTTTCTTTTCCCGTTTGATTTCTTTTATGCAGAGCTTGGAATATCCATTGATTCCATCCCTGCATATGCAAATGTACTTCACATTTGTGTCAATCAATATCGCACCTATTATTTTTTACAAGAATTTGTCCTAGTCTTAAAACTGTATTGGCTTCACCGCAATTATTCAGTTGTGACAACAATTTTTGGGCAATTTTCTTTTCCCACAGAATTTCTTCACATTTACATAATTCAACCCGTTTATCCTTTCATTACACATTTTTAAAATGGTACAATTATTTGTCTAAATAAACGGTATGAAATATTAATAATTTGTTTATTTTCATAACCAATAATCTGTTACATTGGATACGGCCAAAGATATTTAAAATAAAGTTATATATATCCGGTATATAAAGGGTAAAGGGAATAATACGGATTATACACATTGCAGTACCAAATTGCTGGATTCTAAACGTAAGAAGTTTATTTAACGGTTTGCCACATTTTTCAAGCACCAACACCACATAACGTAAACTATTTGAAAAAAAAACAATATTTTCTTGAAAGCGGTAATAATCCGTTAATTAGGCCGTTTTTGACTGGAAATTTTTTGTACCAATCTCGACCGATTTACATTTACTCAAGTCATGAAGCAGATGAATGGACAAACTGACAGATACTGTTGAGTCAAATGGTGCCTTCTTACACACATAAATACTAATATATACATATGTATGGTATGTACATATATTCAATATATAGGTTGCAAGAGTCAAAAATATCGGAAATCCACCAAATTTTAACGACAAATAAAATTTAGTTTAGTATACGGTACGAATTCGGCATCAATTATAATTTTAGAATTAAAGCGATATGCTGTTCTCCTATTAATGTGAGCTTATTTTTATCTGTGCGCAACTTATTCTATTGTACACATAACCTAATAATAATGTAGATAAACTCAATATATTCTTGAATTTACCTTTTTAATGCTGGCCGCTATATACATATGTGCAATACCTATGTATTCAAATATTTAGATAAGGGGCGGGTGAATTGTTTTTATACTCTCGCAACCTGTTGCTACAGAGTATAAAAGTTTTGTTCACCTAACGGTTGTTTGTATCACCTAAAACTAATCGATTTAGATATAGGGTTATGTATATATATAATATATCATCTGGAGGAAGAGACGAGTTGAAATCCGGGTGACTGTCTGTCCGTCCGTCCGTCCTCTAATAGGTTTAATGTGCATATCTCCTAAACCACTAAAGCTATAGTAACAAAATTCACTGAGAGCAAATGGTTTTAGCATAGTCTATCGACAGTGAAATCGGGTGACAACTCCGCCCACTCCCTTTATAACGGTACTGTTAAAAACTACTAAAAGCACGATAAATTAAGCGGTTAAAAAAGCCAGAGACATTAAATTGTATCTCAGGGATGGTATGAGATGACTTTATAGGAACCGTGTTCAAAACTAGACAGTCGGCGTGGCACCGCTCACTTTTAGGTGCAACCCATATCTTGGGATCTGCTTAACCGATTTCAACCAAATTCGGTACCTAATATTCTTCTCATATTTCTATGTTATAGTGCGAAAATGGGCGAAATCGGATTACAACCTCGCTTATTTCCCATATAACACTATTTTAAATTCCATCTGATTCTTTTACTTTCCACTATGCAAATGAAGCAACAATGATTGTATCGGGATATTGTGACCAAAAACTGTCTATATCGAACCAAATCTGTTCAAGCCCCTAGGTACTGAATATGTTGACCTTAGTGTCTATAGTTTACTTTTTACCGAAAATATCGGTCAATGTGTAAAATATATAATATAATTGAAATTCATATAATAAAATAAATAAATAAAACTCTCGATAATATTATATACAAATATAATACAAAAATTGGTTGAATTGGATCAATACTTCCTTTAATATACAATTTCGCTAACACCTGAAGTAATTTCCCGGGCTTTGATCCTTGCAAGTTGCGAGAGTTTCCGGTTACACCCGAACTTAGAACTTCCTTACTTGTTATAAATATTTTCTTTCACTAAATTTTGCAAATAAAATTCGCGTAATTCTTGACTTCGCAAAAATTGTTTTATTATACAATAAGTGCTTCCCTGTCGATTTCTGACGTAATGTTTTCGAAAATAACAATTTTGGTGTTGTAAAAAGGAACAGAAGCCAAATGCAGATACATATTTATCTACTTAAGTGCGTCTACCTATGAGCATGTACAAAAAATACAAATATATGTACATACATATATAGAGGCTTGGTGGTGCTGCTGATCTCTCATTTTATTTTTTCTTTTGAGTGCTCATTCTTAATTTTATTCTACATATTAGAATATCTACATACATACCTATTACATGTATATATATACATGTATGAAATAATTATTAACGCTTCGATTTTCGACTCGCCGCTCCATATTTAAACCAATGCTCTCGATTTCGCTTACTTTCGAACTTATTATTTTCATATAATATATATATATATGTATGTACCATATGTACGTTTTTTTTCAATAATTTTTTCGGGTATACCAGTCAGACATTTATGGTATAAAGGTTATCTTCAAATATAAATTTATAGAAATAATGCATATTAATATTTTTTATATCACCTATATATTTCAGGCGATATAATAATATTTAAAATTTCCCGAAGGTTTAACAATGTACTGTTGCTAAGTCTTCGAAAACTGTGTTTTTTCCTTATTATTTTGCATTTGTAGAAGCTACAAAAGTAATATATTTTTTAAGATCGCATTTTCAATGAAATAGTTATTTTGATTTGACACACTATGTTTCTAAATCCGTCAAGGAAATAGGTTTATTCTAATGCTAACAGTTAATTTGTTTTGGGTATACCATGTTTGCCTAAACAAATTCACTTTTTAATTTTTATTCTAAGCACAATTATCAGAAACTGAAGCAACTTAATAATTCTTGACTTCGCAATAATTGTTTACTTATGCAATAAGTGCTTCCCGGTCGGTTTTTGATTTAATGTTTTCGAAAATAACAATTTTGGTGTTGTACAAAGGCACAGAAGCCATATGCAGATACTTATTTATCTACTTAAGTAAGTGTGGCTACCTATGAGGGGAAGGATGTGAGAGAGACAAACGTAATGTACTGCACGAAGATTAAGCATAATTTGAGTTTTAATAACGCTAAGAAAGGTGTCCATCAACTTGTAGTTAGTTGAGAATAAAAACATTAAATATAATTTCCGAGAGCTTGCTCCGAAGTTACTTCCTCTACATCTGGTGTTTGTCGAGAAATAAAAAATTGTTCTATCGAATTCCAAAATGTTTTTTGGTCAGACATTATTAATTTGGATTGTCCGGAGGATTGCCCTAAGTACTGGCGCGATTTCTGACATTCAAGGCAAGGCACATGCGAAATCATGGTGGGGGATCACCTATGGTTTGATTTGTTTTTGGTTATGTAAAAATAATAAATATTTGTTTTCTTCCGACTATCACTAATAATATACACATATTTAATGAAAAGTAAGTCGATTTAATTTGTTTTTCCTATATGAGGATAATCAGATTTCCAAAAGAACAAAGCTCCAATCAGCGCGCGCCACTAAACATACTTTCTCGTCAAAAAATATCTATTTTAGATTGGCGAGCCATAAGTCAAGACATTAATGCAATTGTGGATTTTTTAGGAATTCTTTTAACTTGGATTTATAAAAATTCTTCGTCAATTTAATGTCCTTCAACAATTAAAAACCACCTTGGTATCCGAGTAGGACAATATTGAAGATTCTACTTTAAAAATTTAGTAAATAAGTTTGTCACACACCTAAGTATCTTAAACGGAAATACGATTTCAGATTTAGTAATCATAAAATCGATGACCCCAAGGACAAATATTCAAAACTATCGTATGAAGATGAATTTATTGGTTTTTCTTAAATGAAACAAGAAGAAACGTTACTTCTGTGGCACCGAAGGTATAATACCAAAACAAAAGAATCTTTAAAATAACTTGATTTTGATCGGTCAGTTTGTATGGTCTGAAAATTTTTTTTGGAGATTGTACCGTTGTCATGGACACCATAACCCGTGCCAACTTTTGTGAAGATATCTCGTCAAATGAAAAAGTTTTCCATACAAGCACTTGATTATTATCGTTCTGCGGCTAATTCAAGTGGCTGCGAGAATACTTCCTCTCCCACTCTCACTTCAGAAGTTTACTAAATTGTATAAATATAAAGTTGTATATAAATGATCGGGGTGACAAGATGTTCAACTCCGGGTGATGTCGGCAATTTTCGATCTTCTTATTGATTTACCGATTGATAAATGAGTTATCTTCAAGAGAGAGCGCCTTTTTCAGATAATGTAATCTGCGCCGAAATTTTATGAGACCCGATATAGTGATTTCCGACTTTGTACCTTACTTTAAACCGTTATATGAGTAATTGGACATGTTTTCCTAAACATGATGTGGTTAAGCGCTGAAAATTAGTGAAATTAGTCTAGACATTTATTTAAACCCCATATCCCTAATATACAAGTAATTATTTCCGATTATTGGTTTGGTTTTACCCCACAATGTGATCAAATCTGACTGGGACTGGATCATTTAAATAGTGTGTGCTTGGCATCTGTTTGTTTACGACGCGAACTCACGGCTATGGAATCGCTGAAAATATTGCAGAAATATTTTGGGGAATCGCGCACAGAAGTATTTGAATGGCACAAAGTATTCAGTGAAATTCGTGAAGTTATCGAAAACTTGTCTCATGCGATTCGTCCATTAACATCTGCTAATGACCATAACATATAAAAAGTTAAAGGAATAGAGCTTGTAAATCATCGTGTTGGCGTCAAAGAAATTTCAGAGGTTCTCAAAATCTCTTATGAATCGACTCAATATTAATTTTGATTAATGTTTGGGGTAGGAACTTGAAAAAGACTACATTCAACGAATGCATCATCTGCTAACCAATCCAACAATCTAGCAAATGATGCTCAAAAAATGAGCCGAAACCCCAGCCAGCCAATCGAGCTTATTTTGCAGACGACAATAAATATTTTTATTTAAATACTTGAAAATATAGTTTTTTTTCCGTTCGCGTAAAATTGTATCACATGTATACACAATATATTTGCTCCTTTGGTTGAGTTTATATACATATGCATACATAAGTGTATCATTTGAGCATATTAGTAATTAAACTTAATAATCAAATATGATTGTAATTCATTCACGGTATCGTGAAATCGTAATATGAAATTTTACCAACACCCTGCTTTAATCCTTGCAAATAACGAAATTATATCAGTTCCACTCGAATCACTTGTTTAATATAAAGTTTTGTCCACACCTAAAAATATGCTCGCTGATGTGATCATTTACTCTTGCGGGATTATGTATACTTAGCTCTTCGTTACATTTGTCTTTTTGTTTTAGGCAAATATCCCATATATTTCGTTCCTAGATATTGCTCCTTATAGAGTACAAGGTGATTTTCTATTACAATAAATACTCGTATTTGGCAACATAACATTAGTTAAGATAAAAAATATTATGAATTATTAAAAACTTTTTTAATAATATATTGAAATATTATATCACACAAACTCTTTTGTAGAAATTTTCTTAATTTCAGATACATGTTTTCAGTGTGGCGATAGGTTAGGTTAGGTTAGGTTAGGTTAGAGGGTCGTTCCTAAGAAGGATCACACTTGGACAGCTTAAACGCTGGTCCGTTGTGGTACCCAAATTCCTATGAGCCGGATCAATAGACCCTTACATGTCGACAAAGCGCTTTGTGCCTATGACAAACTTGTTGAGACGGCCAATATCTGTTTCGGCCAAATCTTCTGGTCCGCCAAAAGTGTGATTGCCGAGATGTTTCAATCTCAAAGGAATTTAAAATGGTGTTATATGGGAAGTAGGCGTGGTTGTAGTCCGATTTCGCCCATTTTCGCACTATAACATAGAAATATGAGAAGAATGTTACGTACCGAATTTGGTTGAAATCGGTTAAGCAGATCTCAAGATATGGGTTTTCACCTAAAAGTAGGCTGTGCCACGCCCAATGTATAATTTTGAACGCGGTTTCTATAAAGACATCTCATACCATCCCAGAGATAAAATTTAATGTCTCTGGCGTGTTTAGTGCTTGATTTACCACGTTTTTAGTAGTTTTTAACAGTACCGTTATATGGGGAGTGGGCGGAGTTGCCACCCGATTTCAACTATTTTCACACTGTCAATAGAAGTGCTAAAAAAATTTGCTTCCAGTGAATTTTGTTATTATAACATTAGCGGTTTAGGAGATATGTACGTTAAACCTATTTGAGGCGGGACCACGCCTACTTTAAAAAAAAAAATGTTAACTGCAGATGCCCCTCCCTAATGTGATCCTGTCAACCAAATAACAGTCTTATATCTTATTGCGGAGTGCTTAGTTATGGTAATTTATTTGTTTTTGATTAATGGCGTTTTGTGGGCGTAGCAGTGGTCCGATTACGCCCATCTGCAATACCAACCGTCTCACCCAGAAACATGTCTACCAAGTTTCATAGAGATATCTCAATTTTTACTCAAGTTACAGCTTGCACGGACGGACAGACGGACGGAGAGACAGTCACCCGGATTTCAACTCGTCTCTTCATCCTGATCATTTATATATATATATATAACCCTATATCTAACTTGATTAGTTTTAGGTGATACAAACAACCGTTAAGTGAACAAAACTATTATACTCTGTAGCAACAGGTTGCGAGAGTATAAAAATGTGCCCTAAAACGTCTTTCGTCGCATGCGCTAAATAGAACAATAGTATGTTCTACGATATTAAAAAACATGTTAATGATTTAGATGACCGTGCTCGATATGGTCATCTAAATCTTCATTATCAATATCCAATTTAATTTTTATTGTCAATACAAAAATACACAAAATAACTTTTGGAGAAATCACAAGAAGCAGGAAAAATATAATAGTGGGTAATTGGTTATGTTACATTTTTATATATGTTTAATAATATAATATTCACTCCAGAAGTTTTTTTCTATATCTAGAAATTTATTATCATATTTTAGTAGAATTGAAGCTTTTAATGGGTATATCTCAAACTCGTGTAACATAAAAAATTACCAGACTAGCTTCAGTGTTGAGAAAAAGTTCAATCATAATTTGAGTTAAGTGTATAATGGCTCACAAATATTCTCAAAGCATTGCTCAGAACAATGCAGGATTTAAACGGCAACGATGAAATTACTACTGTCTGGTGATTTCCGACAGATCGGTCATTCTTCGCTTTTCTTAATTCAAGATAAACACAAGTTTAAACAATCATTCTTATGGTGAAGTGTTGAGACGATTTTATTGACCATAAATAAGCGTATCCAATTGCAAATTAATTGACCAACACAAATATATTCCGAACAATTGCTAGAAATTGGGAATGGTAGAATAGATAGAACTGCAACCAAATACTTAATGCTGAAATTGCCAGACAATTTCTGCACTAATTTTCACTACAAAAAATTTATTAATTAAGAGTATTTTCCTAGAAATAAAAATTAATTACTTGTATCACTAATTATTATTTAATTTTCGCTAATTTTGTTGACGGAAATGAAAATGAAATGAAAAATGTCAAATTGTAGATCTAAATTCTCTAATATACCCGTAATGGCATGACATAATCTTCGGTTGAAAATTGGTTGCAGGAAATTTTATTAAAGCAACCATTATGACTGAAAATGTTCATTAATGTAAAAATGGCCCTGTTGTCACGTATTCCAATGGTACCTATGACGTTTCATCTTTATTCATAAATACCATTTATAGTTTAGTTTATAACAATATAATTTTCCTTAGCCATAGAATGTCATGGTCGGGTCTTCTAGTGCATAATATATATTTTTTATTTTACTAACATACGAGTACATATACATATATTTTACTCTACACTACTGAAGCTTTATTTGGACAAACAGAAAATAGCCCATGCTAATGATTTGTTCGTTATTACCATATATCTATAATTTTATTTTTTATTTGCTTTTATTTTGATTTATTTTCGTTTCTATTTTGCTTAGTTTTCCTAATTAATACTAATTAGATATATAATAATTATACGCACATAATTACATAGACACCTTAGATTTCAAATTGGCGGAGAAAATCTGTAAATTAGTAAATTGGAGTTGAGAAGTTGAGTTACATTTACTTTAAGGTTTCATTAGTGTATTTATTTTGCACTTTATACTTGGGGTAAAAAATAATTTAATTTTACTTGTGCAGTAACAGGATGCGGAAATGAAAAGGCTGCGCAGACGCATAAGCAAATTATATTGACATCACTTTTCCTCTTGGGTGTGTGGGAACATGATAGTTTTAAGTATAGTGCACTACAAAAATCAATTGTTATGTAATGATCTCGTTAGAATTTGCAATGCAGCTTGACAACAATCACATCTGTTTGCCGATTCAACTCATCTCTCTTGTATTGTCCTTGATGCTCATCACGTTATGCTTATAATGAAGCTATATCTTTAAATTCCACCACAGCACGTTTGCTTGTAACTATACTAGTCACAATTACTATAAAGACGCTGCAACTAGCTTCATAACAACGCTTTGACTGTTTAACGATATATTTGAAAGGACTAGACACCGAATGGATCATCATAACGAATGTATTGAAAAGTACAAGAGAATATAGATATGTACATACTATGTAGGTGGTGGAGAAAACTGTTAGCAAAAGATGAAATTGGTGCTGTAATGTAGACTTACTACATAAGAGCACATTTTTATGGGGAAAATATTCACTCTGTATTTGTACAATATATTTCACAGATCGATTGATATTTCCGGTAAAAAGTCAGATATAGGTACTGGGGTCTTCATATTCGGTATCTTGTCGCTTAAAAAGTTTTGGGGAGTGGGCGTGGGTATCATTTGATTTAACACATTTGCACCGTGTATGAGGACTAGAAAGACGTTTTATTAGCTTGTCTGCTTACATACTTATATACATTAAACTTATTATGTACATTACTTCAGTCTTTGATGCCGTGTATCAAATTACAGTTTCGTATCTCAATCTTTATCGATTCATGTCGCGATATCTCAGTTCTTACTCAAGTTTTAGCGTGTACGGACAAACAGTCACTTGAATTCAACTCGTCTCGTCATACTTTATTTATTGGTATATATACATATGTATCTCGACTAATATTAAGTGTTACAAACAACCGTTAGGAGAACAAAACTATTGTACTCTGTAACATATAACAAGTGACTTCGCAGGACTCAACTGACTTCGCAGGAAACAAACAGTATTTTTCTCCAAGCGATAAATGCCACTTTGCATAGCACATCACATTCGTCATAAATCATGATCAGAGCTGGCACGCGTTTACCTTATATGAATATATCTCTTTGTGTTCTATCACTAAGCTATGCATATACATATGTGTGTGTAGGAAGGTACTAAATAAAGTCGTCGGTGAAAAGCTTATCAACCTATAAAATATAATACATCTTTAATGGGGCTATTCCGTAACAGAAATTTAAAATTTATGTACACCAAATTCATTCGACAAAAAAATATAAACATTTTTCTACAGGATGATTGAGATGGGCCACTTAGGGATAGCTTTTGGAATCGAACCACACAGACACATTCAATTCATTCAAACACCTTGAATATTTTAAAGTGAATGTGAACCCTTTTATAGAAGAGTAACATGTTGCTACAGAGTGTAATAGTTGTGTTCACCTAACAGTTCTTTGTAACACCTAAAACTAATTAAGATAGATACGGAGTTATCGGTATATAAATGACCGGGATGATGAGAGAGTTGTCTCTGTATATTGCTCCGTCTGTATAAACGATAACTTGAATAAACATTGAGATGTTCTAATGAAACTTGGTGAACGTATTTCTTGGAATTATAGGAAGTTCTCTGTTGCAGATGGAATCGGGTTATTATCACGCCCACAAAATACTGTTAATCGTAAATATAAAATATTCAAGGTGATGGAATAAATTGATTGTGTCTGTGGGTTTCGATCCCAAAAGCGATCCCTAACTCGTGATAAAACTAAGTTCTAAACTATAATACCAAACCGTAATAACCGGAAATCGCAGTTGAAAAGGGCATACATATGTGTGAATATTTTTTTTTTAATTGGCGTGGCGTTGTCCTTAAAAAGTTTACAGTACAACGGTTATGGTGAAAACTACTAAAGTCTCTATAACTTACTAAGCAAATTCGTCAAAAGCATTAAATTTAATAGCCAGGATAATGCATAGGAATGCATAGAAATTGGTGTAAAAATTGCACAAAGGGCATAGTACCATGTGAAATCCTACATCTCAGAGAGACCAATTTCAATAAAATTTTTGCATAGTATTACATTGTGAAAATGAACGAAATCAGCTGTTCAAGCTTCCAGATAACGAATATATTGATCGCAGTAGCTATGTCGATATTTTACCGAAATTATCTATCAAATCTGTGAATTATAATACTGAAAATCATGGAGAGTCTTTAACCGTATATATCCGTCAGTATGTAAAACATCTTAGCAAAATTAAGTGATAGTGTAATAATGGATATAATTTAAATTGGTGCCGAAAGTGTTTGAAATCGGTCCAGGTATTACCTCAGTTGCTATATACTCCATATCAAGATTTTTGTTATTCTAGCAAACTTTATGTCGATCAGTTTGTGATTTACATTCATGAAATTGCGTGAAAACATATTCTCGAGTATACTTGAATAATGCCAAAAGTTAATGAAAGACCTTCTTATATCCCCCATATATGCGATATTAGTTAAGTTAATCTATGACCTATAATATAAGTTAATAAGATACTAAATATGATAGTAAACCATTCATAGTAAATGTTGAAAACTTCTTTTAATATAATAAAACCTGAAAGTATTTCCACGTTTTGATTCTTACAAATTGCCAGAGTTTACAATGTTCGATGACATTCGAATTTAGCTTCATTACTTATTAATAATATCTACTTGTACATATATACTTAATTTGCTTAAATACTCTTTAGGTAGGGTTTTGAGAATACAAGGATAATTAATGAATGCTTTAAATGAAGTTATGGCATATACATATGTATATGTATTTATGTATATATATTTAGAATCAATGTTTCAAATATTGGAAAGACATACTTTAGATGCCCCGAGTTTGAACAGCTGATCACATCCGGGTATCTCTATAAAAAACCCGTGAGTACAAATTTTTTATAAATACATTCTGAACCTTATAATTGATTATATTTATATTTCGGCTGCTGGAAGTTTCAGCCGTCCAAAGACTAATCTGCCTAAACTGATTATAAGTTACCTTTATAAATTAAGGAGAAAAAGCCTGCAGAGTACATTTGTTGTACCATACATTCTTTTCCAACGGTTTTTATCTCAAAACACGCCATTTTCAACGACAAAATAGCTTTCCAGCACGCCAAGCGAAAATAACTCGTTGTAAAATAAATAAATAAACAAAATATAAAATGTCCTTTGAAACCCATTTCAAACACTAACATAGCACACTATTCGTGCAATTAATTAAAAACAAACAAATTTCAAAGTGCGTGACACCGTTAGCACAGGTAATCTAAAGTCAGCCACACCCAGTAAACCCTTTAACGTTCGTTAACGTCCAGAGGCACTTAAATTTAGTATCCTTTCTATGTGCAAGCGCATACATAAATACATGTACACAAACATATAAATGTAGGGGAAGCGATGAGAATTTCACGATGTAAACAGGAAAGTTTGGGTTAAAGATTTAGTTCTGGTTAATGATGTAAAAAAAGTTTTTTAAGTTTACCGGTGGTGTCTTAAAGTTAGTAAAGAGAAAAACACATTTATGCATATTTAGAATTGAGATTAGTTTCAAATGATTTGAAAGTAAGTATTTTATGTCTAATTTAAGACTCCTTCTAATTAAGCCCTGGGAAGTGTAAATAAATTTTTTATAAAATTAAATTTTTTATAAAGTCCATATTTATTTATATAAATCTGAATGATTTATTCAAAAAAATTTTGACGCAATGGGTGTTTCGCTCGCCTTTATAAATACGTTAACAGAGTGTACTATATGTATGTAGATATGTTAACATTGAATAACTTGCATAAAATAAAAAACCACCACCAGTTCATTCAGTTTGATGCTTTACAATTTATTTAGCATAATTTTTGAACACAACTTCAATTAAGAGCATCTCAGGATCATCATCACGGATTGCTGCCGTAGTAATTAAATCAATGTCTACATACCCAGATATTATTATAAAAGGTAAGTAAGGGCTAAGTTGCAAGGATCAAAGCCGGCTAAATACCTTTCGGTGTTGGGAAAACTTTATATTAAATGTTGCGAAATAAATTTACATTCATTATTCGACGAAATCGTGAATGGATTACAATCAAATTTGCATCTTATTAACTTAAATTCGCAAAGGTACCTCGAATACAATCACCAATATATAAGGAGTAAAGTCAACTCGATATTTGAAAATCTTGATATTAGTTATATGGGGGCTAGGGCAAATATTCACCCAATTTGAAGCACAAAGATACATTATTATTACAGAAACACGATTTTTAAATTTCAATAAGATAACTCAAATATTGACCGATATATGGGGTAATAAGTCAGCCGAAACTGGAAAATTTGTCTATTAGGTATATTGGGACTAAGGGAATTATTGATCCGATTCAATCCATTTTCGACATACAGGCATAATATTATCAGGAAAGGATTCGCTGCGGATTTCTGTAATATAGCTCGGCAATTGACCGATATTTTCGATAAAAAGTTCGCAATAGGGACTGGGGTCCACATATTTAATACCTAGGGGCCGATGGCAGGGCCACGTCCACATTTTCAAAATTTTTTAATCTGCAGAAGCCCCTCTCTAATGCGATTCCTTATACCAAATAACAGCCTTATTCCTTATGGTGAAGCTTAGTTATGGTTTTGTTATTAGTATTCGATTAGAGGCGTTTGGTGGACGGTGCAATGGTCCGATTACGCCATCTGCAATACCAATGGTGCCAAGAAACATGTGTACCGAGTTTCATCAAGATATCTTAATTTTTGCTCAAGTTACAGTCAAGACGGACGGACTGACGGACGAACGGACAGACAGTCACCCAGATTTCAACCCGTCTCTTCATCCATATCATATATAATATATATATACTTGTATAACCCTATATCACTATATCCTATCAGACATTAGCTATCCAGCCCGGCTAAACATTCCCTCCGGCTCTATAAAATTAAAATTATTTAACTTGATATTCGTTTATATGCACTGTAGGCAGACTAATCCCTCTAGGTGTATGTATGAGTATCTATGTACATATTAGTATATAGTGAAATTCATTTCAGAACACTAGAAATTCTTTCCTAATTGTAAATATTTCCGGAACATTCCTTACGCATCCAACACCTAATTAAAGTGTACAAATTAAATAATTTTATGGTAATAATTTGTATATTATTTTAAAAATTGTCTGTACTTACGAATTTGAAACCACATGCGCGCAACCAAGCCAAAAATGAAAAAGTGATTTTGAGACTACCATTCCTGCAAGCCATCAATCGGTTAAATCGACGGTTAATTACACAACAGCGCTATCAGAGATTTCTGTTAAAATTTCTATGAGTTTCTCAAGGCGCAATTGACAACTCTGGTGTGATCGTTCTTCCCTTCCTTACGCATTGGGCTTAAGAGTTGAACGGTGTGTATGTATTAGTTTCCGCTTTAATTTCTTCAATGTATTAGAGTTTCAGTAGCCGCTGTGATGTTATTCAAAATTAGACTTCACAATTGTTATTACCAGACCAGAGAAATGCTTTACTCTGGCTCATTCCGTAACTTTAATTCATGTACACGAAACGAACCGTCTTCAAATCAGCGACAATGAACAAATTTCAATCACCAGGGATCAGCTTATACATTATTTGCTTATGACCGTTCGCTTCTGCAGGCAATAACCGAAAATAAATCATACTCATATTTTTATGATTGAAATGCTCAACGGTGTTCGGGATGATTTACGCGTGTACTTGCTGTACCCATTTTTATATAAGTATATATATATATATATCTACAGACATATGTACAAATTCGTTTATTAGTTCCTTAATATACGTACTACAAGTATGTATGTATGTACACGGGTAGATTTTTTTTCTAAAAAATCGCGTATGCCGGAAATGTTTACGGATCATTTTGAACAAATTTGCCTAAGAGAGTACGGGTCTTAAACCAGTTTCGAGCCAAGTAAAATTTAATTTTTTGGGGTTATAAAATAGGTGCATTTGAGATTTTTTTAATCATTTCTCAGAATCAGAAACACACACACATATCTCTTATACAACCGATTCTTCAGTTATTTTTCTTTCCGGTTGCCTGCTTTTAAAAAAAAAGCTAAGAGCACGAAATTTTGCAAAACTGTTCTCTAATACATACTTAATAATGACAATGAACTCAAAAAAAAAACGGACAACTACATTACCCGATGAATTTGCTTGTACTCGTGGCTTACTCGCAGGCATACATTTGTACAATTCAATTTATGGTCACAACACAATGTGCTGATATAATTTGATTTGAATCGAAGTCGGCTATACCCCTTACTCGATCGTGATTACCAAAGAATAGGTTGTTCGTGTTGCATCAAATCAACAGACGCTGGTCGGTACTTGAATCGATCAACAATGTTGTGCACGATCAGCCAAACTGATTGTGTTTGATCTGAGTTAATCATACTCGTTGCCTTTATTAAGTGAAATTTTATGAAAATTTTTGGTAAATTTAGTTAAGGCATAAGCCAGAGATAGTCAAAATAAACTATCGATAGTGAGATGAAAATTAAACACCATCCCGAGCAGTGCGGTAACAACTTAAACTGTGGTCACACTCATTTTACTTGCGAGTATGTATGAATTATGGTAGGGCATAATTTATATTAGAAGTATAAATTTTAAATATATTTTTGCCTTCAAGTATTATTTTTATATATAAACAAATACTGTATATGTATACCAAGAAAATTCTTGAATGAAAAAATATATAATATCAAGATATGCAGTTGTAATACTCGTATGAATATGTAACTAACACATGAACTTAAATCCTAATGTACACCACCAGGGTACATGCAATGAGGTGTGTTCTTTTAAAGGCATAAACTGCTTTTTTCATGGACTTTTGCACTCGAGAGGTGAGTATTACCTCACTACATGTTTAAATACCGCAACTCGGTACTCTCGCTCATCACTTTTGGTGCGGAAATTCGATGCACTGTGTAAACTATTTATGTTTCTCAATTTGGTGTCTGATATCTTGTTTATATTTCTGATATCGTTCTTATCGTTCGTTTTGTCCTAGGACGACGTAATGTCCGTTTCAAACTACGTAAGTTTCTCATGTTTGAGATTAGCGCAGTACCATGAAGCTTTTGCATTTTCGGTATCAATTCGAACTTGACAGCCTTGGCCGAAGAAACAATTAAATTTAAATTTCTTATTCCTATTACTATGGAGCGTAGGAAATAAGCTCGAAACTTGTCCCAACAACCCGGGTATGCATCTTGGCATTTGTTTCATCAAATATCTTGCAAAGCAAAATTGCAAAGACTAATGCTTAATAAAATATCTTCATAAAGAGATAATGATATATTAAATATTAAAATATAATACAAACGTTTTATGTGTTACTTTATGTGTGAAATCAATTTAAGTTAGAGGTAAGAAATTCAACACAAACGCTAAATAATGCTTCGACTTGCAGGTATGTACGCACGTAAACGGTCTTGACTGCAAAGGGTTAAAACCGTTACTACTGACCGGTTACACAATAACGTTTTTACGCTATGGACGAGATAACCTCACTTGGATAGTTGGTTTGTTCAGTAGAAAATGAAAACCAATAGTGGCTCACATAAACGTGTGTACCCTAAGTACACCCGCAAATCATATCATGTCCATAACTACTTAAGTACATTACATTAGAAATAAATGTATTATATTAAAAATATACCAGGGGGGTGTTTCGCATATTCCATTATATTTTTTCTGAACTCCTGTTGGATCGCCATAGTCCTGAAGATAATTAAGGCTGCTCTGTAGTTCAATTTCTATATGAAACTAATTCAATCGCAACATGTTTTTAATAGAATTTAGATAGGCAAGTAAATTCAAGATGTATTATTTGACGAAAAGACAGGAGAGGATTACAATTATATTTGGTTTCTTATTAACTTATATTATCGGTCCTAGACTAAGTACATAGTTTCATTACTATTGTACATTTTGCTTTAAGTCCGAGATATTACTTTTAAAATCAACTCCAGCGAGATCTATGTAATATAAACACAACGAAAGATACTTAATTTATTATATCGGGTATATGAGGAAAAAATCAACCAGAGAAATCGAAATCATTATATAGGAATAGAGGCTTAGCCCACGGTGAAAACTGATTTCACTAATATTCAGCGCTATATATATAATGACTTTCTGGAAGCTCTGCAAAATACCCGTCTACGGCTGTAATAGCTTCTTTATTCGACGAAAAACGCTTTCCACGAAAGAATTATTTCAGGTTTCTAAAGAGGTCGCTGGGAGCCAAATCTGATGAATGCGGTGGATGCTCAAGCAATGCGTACTTTAATTCGTTGAATTTTGTCATTATTAAAACACCTTTGTGAAGAGGTGTATTGTCTTGATGAAAAATTATTTTTTTCGCTCAACTTATGGTCAACATAATCGGCCTACTGTGCGTACTATCCGCAACACCATCACCCATTTTGAGAACCAGCATTCATTATTGGATAATATTCGACCGAATAGACCAGTTCCAGCACGAAGTGAAGATAATATAGCGGCTTTAGCAGCAACTAGAACTGACGTATGAAACGACTTACGTCGAGATCTTAAAGAAGCGTACAAAATACAGCTTGTGCAAGAACTGAAGCAGCTCGACTTTCCCAAGCGACATCGTTTCGCTCTATGGGCTTTTGAAAAGTTTTAAGAAGATCCGTCGTTTTCGAGCCAAATTTTGTTCAGTGATTAGGCCTATTTCTGGCTCAATGGGTATGTAAACAAGCAAAATTGCCACATTTGGGACGAAGAGCAACCTGAAGAGATTCAAGAGCTGCCATTTATTTCATCCAGAAAAAACAATGGTTTGGTGTGGCTTGTGGGCCGGTATTATATAATATTTCATATTTCTTCAAAAATGATGACGGTAAGAACGTAACCGGCAATGGCGACAGTTATCGCGCCATGATAACCGACTTGTTGTTGCCTGAAATTGAAGCCCGTGATCTCGGCGACATTTGGTTTCAACGAGATAGTGTGGAAACACATCACATCAACCAATAAATTATTGAGAGAGCACTTCGGTGAGTAGATAATTTCATGTTTTGGGTTGATCGATTGGCCACCAAGATAGTGTGATATCACACCGTTAGACTTTTTCCTGTGGGGAAATGTAAAGTCTAAAGTCTATGCGGACAATCTCGCTTCGATTCGGGCCTTGGAGCAAAACATCACGCGTATTATTCGCCAGTTACCAGTCAAAATGCTCGAACAAGTCATCGACTCATTTTTTTTTTCTTTAAAAAAATTAGGAACGTCGAAATGAACAATATATGGATTTATAATATATTTTTCTTATCTTGCTGGAAACTCCAATGATTTCCATCGAAGAGAGTGTTGCTTAACTGCTTTACCAAGCCATCTTAAACATCCTGCTGGTACACTTTTCCTCTGTTTAACCCCTTTTTCATAGAAGTGTAGAGGTGTAACACAGGAACTGGATGGTGACCAGGTTAAACCCTTGGCAATGAATTTTTTGCATCTTTGAAATTTTTTGCGTAGATTTCGCAGTTTGGCTTATTAAAAACTTGTCCTTGAAAAATAATACTCTTCACGGCCACTGAAGAAGCCGTCGTATTTGTTGAGTCTAATTTTCTCTAAGCGCTTTGTCAGAAGATGACCAGTTGACCGACAGTAGGCTTTCATGTGGAGATTATTTCGAATCTGGTCGATATTTCCATTTTCTTTGACATAATTTTTTGTTTTCTAAGGGTTTTTTTTTCGAATGTGCTCGCGAACAGTTTTTACCGCTGCATTGGTTTGAACCATGCGAGTTTACGCCGGTATACAGCATTTTTGCGCGCAGGTTAAACATATGTTTGTTTTTTTGCTTTTGTACTTCAAAATAAGAATAAGAAAATTCTGCATTTGCTTTTAGGTATAAAAAATGGAAAAATTCAATGCAATACAAATACACAAAAATTTTACATATAAATAATTTATAAAAATGATCATTCATTTAGGATTCATTCTCACAATAGGCATTTAAAAATATACTTCAAATGTTTAATAATGAACAGTTTTATTTTTCATCTCTTGTTCCCTAGAAGTTTCTCCTATTAACCCACAAATATAGTCCCTAATAATGCTTTCATTATGTTGGCCTTGGTAACGCCTATCAAATTCTATTATATCTTGATGGAAGCGTTCTCCCTGTTCTTCCGAATAAGCTCCCATATCATCTTTAAATGTATCTAAATGAGAAAATGGAAAAATGCAATGCAATAAAGCATCCACTCCTGCGTAGATTTCGCAGTTTGGCTTATTAAAAACTTGTCAGTGAAAAATAATACTCTTCATGGCCACTGAAGAAGCCGTCGTATTTGTTGAGTTTAATTTTCTCTAAGCGCTTTGTCAGAAGATGACCAGTTGACCGACAGTAGGCTTTCATGTGGAGATTATCTCGAATCTGGTCGATATTTCCATTTTCTTTGACATAATTTTTTGTTTTCTAAGGGTTTTTTTTTCGAATGTGCTCGCGAACAGTTTTTATCGCTGCATTGGTTTGAACCATGCGAGTTTACACCGGTATACAGCATTTTTGCGCGCAGGTTAAACATATGTTTGTTTTTTTGCTTTTGTACTTCAAAATAAGAATAAGAAAATTCTGCATTTGCTTTTAGGTATAAAAAATGGAAAAATTCAATGCAATACAAATACACAAAAATTTTACATATAAATAATTTATAAAAATGATCATTCATTTAGGATTCATTCTCACAATAGGCATTTAAAAATATACTTCAAATGTTTAATAATGAACAGTTTTATTTTTCATCTCTTGTTCCCTAGAAGTTTCTCCTATTAACCCACAAATATAGTCCCTAATAATGCTTTCATTATGTTGGCCTTGGTAACGCCTATCAAATTCTATTATATCTTGATGGAAGCGTTCTCCCTGTTCTTCCGAATAAGCTCCCATATCATCTTTAAATGTATCTAAATGAGAAAATGGAAAAATGCAATGCAATAAAGCATCCACTACTGCCCTAAAACTGTTCCAGACTTTTTTCTCCTCATTGCTAAGCAACTTTGGGAAATTTTCACAATCCATAATTTTTTTATTTGAGGTCCAGCATTTATTTTCACCTTTGAAAGGTTTGGAAAAAATTTCTTCCAATATTTGAAAGATGGCCACCTTGTTCTCTCCCAATTATCGACACCTCAAACTTCATTGGCCTTGCTCACCTCGGTACCATCATACAATAAAACGCAACATATTATAACCTAATTAATGTTATCTAAATAAATAATTATTATTATAAAACAAGTAAGGAAGTTACCAAGAAGCTCTAATTTTATGCTCCCGCAACTTGCAAGGATCAAAGCCCGGGAAATTACTTCAGGTGTTGGCAAAATTTTATATTAAAGGAAGTATTGATCCGATTCATCCAATTTTTGACAAAAAGACATACTATTGTCGAGAGTTTCATTTATTTAGTTTTTTATGTGAATTTAAAATATAGGTATATCTTACACATTGACCGATATTTTCGGTAAAAAGCCAACTATAGGCACTAGGGTCCACATATTCAGTACCTAGGGGCTTGATCACTTTAAACGCATTATTCACCCAAAGTTTTACCAACATTTACAATCATTGTTACTTGATTTGCATAGAGGAAAGTGAAAGAATCAGGTGGAATTTAAAATAGTGTTATATGGGAAATAGGCGTGGTTGTAATCCAATTTCGCCCATTTTCGCACTATAACTTACAAATATGAGAGGAATGTTATGTACCGAATTTGGTTGAAATCGGTTAAGCAGATACCAAGATATGGGTTTTCACCTAAAAGTGAGCGGTGCCACGTCGACTGTCTAATTTTGAACACGGTTCCTATAAAATCATCTCATACCATCCCTGAGATACAATTTAATGTCTCTGGCTTTTTTAGCGCTTAATTTATCACGCTTTTAGTAGTTTTTAACAGTACCGTTATAATGGGAGTAGGCGGAGTTGTCACCCGTTTTCACCCATTTTCACACTGCCGATAGAGGTGCTAAAAAAATTTGTGAAATCAGTGAATGTCGCCTGTATAGCTTTATTGGCTTAGTAAATATGCACACAAATTTAAACTGCAGATGCCCCTCCCTAATGTGATCCTGTATACTAAATAACAGTCTTGTATATATTGTGAAGGTTAGTTATGGCAATTTATTTGTTTTTGATTAATGACGTTTTGTGGGGGTGGCAGTGGTGAATTAGATCTGCATCCATCTGTAATACCAACCATCTTACGGTACCAAGAAACATGTGTACCCAGTTTCATAATGATATCTCAATTTTTACTCAAAATACAGCTTGCACAGACGGACGAACAGACAGGCAGTCACCCGGATTTCAACTCGTCTTTTCATCCTGATAATTTATATCTACTCGATTAGTAGATACAAACAACCGTTAGGTGAACAAAACTATTATACTCTGTAGCAACAGGTTGCGAAAGTATAAAAAGGAAATAAACTTACCATTTAGAATATATCTGCAAGAGTTACATGACACGCGTGGATAGAAACTTTAACAGGTTGATTGCAAAATCGAGTCAGCATCTCGTTTATAACCTCTCCGCTATAATTGCTTAAAAAGCAAATATTTTCGGTTCGAAATTGTCCTTTCCCCATATACCTCCATATCAAACCTCCGGTCAAATGTACACAAAGTTATCATCTTTTGAAAAATCAATAAAAAACCGAACGAACTTTTTACTTTACCTAATATATTCTGGTTATATAAGCAAATATAAGGTAGGCCGTTATTTCCCTTCCGCTTTTTTGCTCTTCATTCAATGCTTTATAAAAAGTGTTACAGTGATCGGATTTAGTTAAAATGTGCGCCGTTTTGTTCGTAAACTTATTGCCAACGAGATGCCAACCTCATTATACCCCTCTCGTAGAAGGCTGCGTCCCTATTGGCAAACAACTCGGAGAGCTAATTTTCACAGGCCTCTCTTGGGGCCAACTTCTCACCATTAAGCGCGTTCGCCATGGACAGGAAAAGATGGTAATCACTTGATGCCAGGTCCGGACTATAAGGTGGGTGCATTAGGACCTCCCATCCGAGCTCCCGGAGCTTCTGGCACGTCACCAAAGACGTGTGTGGCCTGGCATTGTTCTGATGGAACACAATTCGGCCGCTGTTGATCATAGATGGCCTCTTCTGAATGAGTGCTGCCTTCAAGCGGTCTAGTTGTTGGCAGTAGAGGGCTCAATTGAGCGTTTGGCCATAGGGGAGCAGCTTTTAGTAAATGATTTCTTGCGAATCCCACCAAACACGGAGCAAAACCTTCCTGGCCGTCAATCCGGTCTTGGCCACCGTCTGGGCCGCTTCCCCGAGCTTTGACCACGACCGTTTGCGCTCGATATTGTCGTAGGTGACCCATTTTTCAACGCCAGTCACAATTCGCTTCAGAAACGGGTCGATTTTGTTGCGATTCAGCAGCGATTCGCAGATGGAAATTCGGTCCATCATGTTTTTTTGCGTTAGTTCGTGTGGCACCCAAACATCGAGCTTCTTTTTGAATCCAAGGTTATGTAAATGGTTCCAAACGGTTTTCTGGCTTATCTTTAGTTCCTCAGCAATTAAATAAGTGCTCACGTGACGGTCTGTTTCCACTTTTTCCATGATTTTATCGCAATTTTCGACGACAGGTCTCCCGACGCGTGGTGCATCTTTGACATCGAAATTACCAGAACGGAACCTAGCAAATCACTTTTGTGCTACACGTTCGTTTACAGTATCGGGCCCATAAACTAAATTATTTTTTTCAGCCGCTTTGGCTGCTTTTTCGCCTTGATCGAAGAAAAATTGTAAAATATAGCGAATTTTCTCTTTGCTGGTGTCCATCTTTGACGAGCGCTCACAACGTACTGAGTAAATCAATCGAAAAACTGTCAAGAACAAACTTTTAGCGCGATTTTCAGCGCCGTATAGTATGACATGATGCGACACGAAACACTAGTACTATGGACAATGACGCCATCTCTTATTGTAAATAAAAACCGAACGAACTTTTTACTTGACCTAATATTACGTAAAACCCATGCGCAAAACACTTGTTTTTGTGAAATTGTTTTCGTTGTAAATATTGTAAGCTTTGTAACAGAATTTATTGTAACACTGCCTAGGTATGTCGTAAGACAGCCACTCTACCTACCTATCCTATGTATACCATACTCTCTACTTTAAATAAAAATTACGCACATTACACTTGATTTGTATTCCATATAAATCTGCCGTGAACTACATTTGAATTAATGCGGTCTTCAAAGACATACATACATATATCCTTTTCGCGAATCGTACCATCTTACATATGTACATATTATATATGGCGTCACATGTATGGTATGAACCTTCATATTTCTTTTTATGGAAATCTTAATACTTAAGTATAAAGCTTGTTAGAATATTATTTTGCATTGTATTATGAGTTCATGAGCATACGAGTGTATGTTGTATTAACAAAACTACGAACCCCGTTGTTTTGATATTATAATAAAATACCTAGTTGGCGATAACTGTGTGCGTGCATGAGTGCCCTACTAAGGGTTCGTTTTTGTAATGTCACCGACCGTCTTATGTCATAATGAAAAAAATTGAGTGTTAAGCTCATTGATGCGAACTAATTGATCAGCTTATGTGGCTGCTTTACAAGTGGTCTCCTTTCACTAATATCAGCATTGCCGCCCGCATTTTCGATAGTTTCCTCAGCATATTATATATTGTCCTTTTCTTTGCTCTTTTATTTTTCTTCATATCAGCACTCTTCACCGCAATTCAGCCACACACAGGCAAACAATATATTTGAAGCAATTTTTAGGTGCTATAAAGTGCATACACTTCGCTCGTCTAGGATCCTGTGCATTCTTAGTTGCTTCCCTTCATTGCGATGCCCGGTCACAGCACAAATTAAACTTAGCAGCGGCTTTAAGTGGAAGATGTATAGCGAATGTGTGTGCGCACTTGAAAGTTTGCCATAAAATTAAGAGGAAACGATAGCAAATTTTCCGTTTTATTTCATATTTTCTCGTCCGAACGTGACATTCTTAAGCCCATATAGGAAAGTCTAAATTAAGTTGTGCTGGTTTTGAAAGAGTAAGTAGAATGAACACTTGATGGAAACGAAGCACAGCATCATCAATGTGAGCAACCTTAAATATAAGCTAATTCAAATCTTTCAATCTTTTTATACCATGAACAGGGTATATTAAAGTTGCCATAAAGTTTGTAACACCCAGAAGGAAACGTCGGGGACCCTATAAAATATATGCATAAATGATCAGCATGATGAGCTGAGTTGATTTAGCCATGTCCGTCCGTCTGTCTGCCTGTTTGTATACGAACTAGTCCCTCAGTTTTTAAGCTATCGATCTGAAATTTTGCACCTGTCCTTTTCTCACTAAGAAGCTGATTATTTGTCGGAACGGTCCATTATAACATATGGCTGTCATACAAACTGAACAATTGGAATCAAGTGCTTCACGAAATTTGGCATGGATTATTATTTAGGGCAATAATACAATATCCGAAGAAATTGTATAGATCGGATGACTATAGCATACAGCTGTCATATTAACGTAACGTTCGGAATAAAGTGCATGCAAGGAAAACTTTTTTATTTGACGCGGTATCTTCACGAAATTTAGCATGGATTATTTATTAAAGAAACAATATAATCTCCGAAGAAATTGTTCAGATCAGCTCACTGTATTATAGCTGCTATACAAAGCGGACGATCGGAATCAAGTTCTTGTAAGGAACCTTTTGTAATTGTGAGGGGTATTATAGCTTCGGTGCAACCCAAGTTAACGTTTTTTCTTGTTTATATACAAGTTGAACGCTATTCTTACAAACATTAAAAACAACTGTGAGTTAATATAGGCTAGTTTACCAGCTAATAACATAGAAAGAAAAATTTTTGTACTTTGTATTTAGAATTAACAGTACAGTTTACAGTAAAAGTTAAACAAATATTCGTAATGCACAATAAATAGCGAAGGATTCTAGCCCACTCTAATTGGAAAAACAAATGTAACGGACTTATCTTAGTTTTTGAAAAGTAACTAAATATTAAAACTTGGTGATAGTATTTATATTTATAACAAAAATACAAATTTTAAAACAGATCAATAATAACTGAAATTTATTGTTATTAAACAACATTTGGTGATAGCATGGGATAATTGTTTTCAATTTGATTGAAATCGGCAAGCGGTATTTTGGCCGTGGTGAGCACATCTGTATTTGAATACACATTTTTTTTGGATGCTTATCATTCTAAACTTAGCGTACTGTTAGAAATTACTCCGTTTTGAAATTCTCAATTTTAATATTAATTTATGTTAATTTTCTTCGATAAATAAAACTTTCAAGCAAATCTTAGCCCGTTTCATTTACGAATTCCTATTAGTATCGCTTTCGAAATTTTCTATTTTCGATCATTTCTATGTGACATTAAGGATATGTAAGAGTATTAGGGTTATCGAATTTCATGTGACAATTTTAAAAATTAATTGCTAACCGTGTATGACAGCAAAACCCGCAATTAAAATACATGAACCATCCCTTCAGAGCCCGCATTGTGTGAATTAAAGTAAATTAAAATTTACTTCCAACTTTGGTTTGCACTGCCATAACCACAAATTGACTTTCAGCACTTTACCACAGCTCTAGTTCTGATAGTAAATATTACTTTCATTTGAGTTAAAAACATTTATAAATTATGCAGTAATGCGTTTAATGTATGCATTATATCTATATAATTATTACTGTATTACCATCTTGAGACTTTTGGCAATACAAGCAAGGCTTATAACTCGACTGGAAAATCTATTCTTTTATGTGGTACCAAGCTTCCATCTTGGATAGCTCAATAGTTTTTTCATTACCAACTACCTTTACTTACTATACTACTATACTATATTATTAAATCACATGAAGACATCAGAGATCCTACCTATTGAGACAAGACTGGCCTTCCTTGTTATCAGCTGTAGACTTTCCTGCAAATTCGCTCTAACCAGACTGTCTTACCACCCAATTACTATTGAAACTTAATATCCCTAGATCGGTTTTGCTACTTTCTCTTTTCAGCAAAAGTTTCCCCTTAAATATTTAGCAGAGTCGTATAACTCTCTACTAACACTCTATTTTTAATTCAAAAAATTCTTGTCTTCTTGACGGATCGAAAATCGGCACTAAATGAATAAGAAATTTATATGTCTGATCAAGAGACTATGGGTAAATTATAATAAATTTTTAAAGAAACATGGATCATTTTTTTTTGCAACAAAAATGGTGTAATTTAAAACAATTAGATATTAAAGAAGATCGCAAATCAATATCAATTAATCAAATTTTCGTTAAAGTATTCTAGAATCATTCCTCAGCAATCAGAACTGCTGGTTTTATTCTTATGGAATTAAATATGCTCATTAGAGTTAAAGAGATTGAACGTTAAATAAACTCTATGGGAGAGAATTCCAGAAAGAAATTTTGAAATGGGTTCTACGTTGTAACTGCTGCAGACGAAGCTTTCAAAACTTCAAGTTCACTATACAAGTGTTGGAAATATGACCACTAGGGTCCCCTTTTTTTCCCAAACTGATTTTTTTTTGCAAACGTCGCTGGAGTTTCGGCTTTTGTTCAAAAAAAATTTGAAAAAATTTGAAAAAATTTTTGCAAAATGTGTGATCTTTATTTTCTGTTTAAACCGAGCCTAAATTATTAACCCTACTACGGTTTTCAACTCCTCTCACTTGAATTGAGATCAACCCAACTCGTTTTTGGTATTGCGATTTCCAACTATTTTCAATCGAAGTTTGATTGATGTCACCAAACTAAAAAATTAAGATTTGGCAGTTAATTAAACAGTTGAACATCTTCAAACGAAAAATCAAAACAATTTATTTAGTTATTGCTTACGAAAATGTGAACAGTTATCAAAATGAACATTAGTTTTAATTTATATTCCGATGACGAAATATTCAATATTCATAAAAATCACTTTGGGCTGAAACAACTTATGAAATCTATGGTTGTTACAAAACCTGATTTTAAATATTATGAACGCCATATTTGTGTGCTGTAGATAAAACACTAAGCAGTAAATTATATCGACTCTTTATTTTCGGAACACTTCCCACGGTCCCTTAATTTTATTTTAATGTTTCCAAACTGTAGCCTGTCTCGTCCAGCTTCGAAATTTTACTCCACGAACTCCTGATCAAAATAGTTTCAAACTATAACTACAATAATTATTTTTACTCATTTTCCATTTTCTACTAATATTTTTCTTAAATAAATTCATAAATGTTTAATTACAACTGCTTTTTAGCAATTTTTTGATACTCTAGTCAACACCGGCAAAGAGTTAAAAACCGTAATACCAAAAAAGTTAAATTTGACAACACTTCAACCGATTTTTTTTATACTCTTGCAACCTGTTGATACAGAGTATAATAGTTTTGTTCACCTAACGGTTGTTTGTATCACCTAAAACTAATCGAGTTAGATATAAGGTTATATATATATAAATGATCAGGATGAAGAGACGAGTTGAGATACGGGTGACTGTCTGTCCGTCCGTCCGTCCGTGCAAGCTCTAACTTGAGTAAAAATTGAGATATCTTTATGAAACTTGGTAGACATGTTTCTGGGTACCGTGAGACGGTTGGTATTGCAGATGGGCGTAATCGGACCACTGCCACGTCCACAAATCGCCATTAATCAAAAACAAATAAATTGCCATAACTAAGCTCCGCAATAAGATATAAGACTGTTATTTGGTACACAAGATCACATTAGGGAGGGGCATTTGCAGTTCACTTTTATTTTAAGTGGGCGTGGTCCCGCCCCTAATAGGTTTAATGCGCATATCTTCTATACCGCTAAAGCTATAATAACAAAATTCACTGGAATGTTTTTAGCACCTCTATCGACAGTGTGAAAATGGGTGAAATCGGGTGACAACCCCGCCCACTCCCCATATAACGGTACTGTTAAAAAATACTAAAAGCGCGATAAACCAAGCACTAAACACACCAGAGATATTACATTTTATATCTGGGATGGTTTGAGGTGACTTTATAGCAACCGCGTTCAAAATTAGTCAGTGGGCGTGGCACAGCCCACTTTTAGGTGAAAACCCATATCTTGGGATCTGCTTAACCAATTTCAACCAAATTCATATTTCTAAATTATAATGCGAAAATGGGGGAAATCGGACTACAACTAATTTTTTTTCAATTCCATCTAATTCTTTCACTTTCCACTATGCATATTAAGCAACAGTGATTATATCGCGATTAAACTTTGAGTGAATAATACGTTTAAAGTATGCCACCTTGTGACCAAAAATTGTCTAAATCGAACCAAAAATGTTCAAGCCCCTAAGTACTAAATATGTGGACCCCAGTGCCTATAGTTGACCTTCTACCGAAAATATCAGTCAATCCACAAAGAAATCTCAAACGAGTATACCATTTGACTTTGCTAGAATATAAAATGTTCGGTTACATCCGAACTTAGCACTTCCTTTCTGATTTTTTTTACGGGTTGAGTTGAAAACTATAATCAAATCGTAATAATTATTTACCCATTTATATAACATGGGACTTTATGCAGAGCTCTACCGGTTCGAAACGTTTTCGCATCCATTTATAACATATTGGGAGTATTTGCTTAATTTAGCTTCGAAACGAAGTTAATTATTCTGATTCAATACAAAATTAGATTTAATAGAAGCAGGTCTAATTTACATATGTATACCTAACGGTTATTTGTAACACTTAAATCTAATTGAGACGGATATGGAGTGAAATACATATAACATATAATGAGGATGATATGACGAGTTGAATTCCGATTGGCTTTATGTCTGTCCGTCCGTAAAAGCTGTAACTTTAGTAAAACGTAAGATATCTTGATGAAAATTGGCACAATAATATAAATCGTAATAACTAAGACGCCGACGATTAAGATACACACCACAATTTGATAGGGCGAATTGCAGTAGCAAGGAACAGCTGTAGGTTTAAAAATTTTCAAAAGTAGTCTCAAACCAATAAAGCTATATTAACTAAACTTTAAATCGGTGAAATCACATGATAACCACGACCACTCTCCATATAACGGTTATATAAAATTATACTGAAAGTACGATAAATCAATAAATAAATATGTTAGAGACAGTGGGCGTGGCACCACCAACCCTTACGTGCAACCAAATTTTTTAAATGGGCGAAATCGGACAACAACAACACCTACTTTCCATATATCACAATATTAAATTCCATATGATTCTTTGCCTATACAATAAAACCTTGTAGTGCCTCCAAGGAATAGAATCTCAATTCCAAATATGTTCGGAACATAATATTTCCAATCCCCAGATATCAAATAAGTGGTCAATCAGTGCGTATAGTTGATTTTTTTGAATCAAAAATATTGATCAATATATGAAGTATCTTAATGAGACTTCCAGATAATAGTCTGCCCTTGTACCCAAAATGGAAAAATCGGATCAATAACTCATCTTACCCCTAAATAACCGACATAAAAAAGAAATACTCATAAAAGGATTTTGTTTTTTGTAATGTAACATATGTTTTCGATATTTTTCTCTCTGTTTACTTCGATGTCTTATTCAAAACAAAATTGACATCATAAATATAACTGTTATTTTCTTCAATGTTTTCTATTTTTTATGATGTGAAATGGAAATAAAGTTTTAGAATTAAACGACAGCAAATATTGCAAAATCATCGATAGTTTTATTAATTGTGAGCACTAATGTATCCAAAATTGATCTTATAACACAACAAAACCACTGCAGACCAGTGTAAAATTTAATTTCTGTAAGTAATATAGTACAATTCTATTTCAGTTTCGTTTAAACTTAATTTTGCTTTGTTGATAGACATAATTCGAAATGAGAGCTGATGGTTTGTATAACAATTTTACAGTAGTTATGCAGCACTTTAATTAATACGTGCGTATACATTTATATATATATATATATTATACTTATATAAATTATAAATTTTTTTCGAAAAATGACAGTTGTATATATGTTCCCAATTATTACAAATTTGAAGTGAAAAACTTCTTTCTACCCCTCACAATGACTCCCAATTTATAAACAATTTATTTAAATTTATTTGAAGAATTTGAAAAAATGTATATGTTCGGTAGGCGATACTTTCACAAACAATACTTGAAAACTTATCTATCACACAGTGCTTTTGAAATTAATTAAAAAAGTCATTTGGTGTTAATATTGGAAGATAGACTTTACCCTTATGACAACACATAGTAAAGGAATTTGTTTTATGCATAGGAGACTCTGAAGCAAAATGCTCAGCTAAACAATGCTTACATACCTAGTTCATGGAACCAATATCGCAACCGAAAATCCGCCGTAACACAATTATCCGATATATGTATTTGCAGCTTATACAGAACAGAGACGAAATGTACTTCTGTATAAGACTGTGGAAATAACATCGATCAATGAAAACGTGCCACCGTGCTATAGTTGTTGTAGTCGCTAAATTTGCGCCAACGCATTTTTAGCTGTGTTCCCGTTGACGTACATGCGAAAAAGTAACGTTGTGCACTTCTGCACGTCTTCTCCTTTTCAACGGTATAATAAATAACTATCCATATATGTCAACGGCAACACAGTCAAAAAGTGAACACCAAATTTTTTGTTAGCGCAATTATTAAATATATATATATGTATTAAATTGATTCGACAAATGGTCATACTAACTTTTTGTGCACGAGTTATAGAAAGCGACTATTGCCTTCCCTAACGTAATTGTATAGTAGATAATAAGCGCAAGTCAATTGTCTACCAACAAGACTTTAAATGTCGGCTAAATGACTACCACGGCTCCATTTGCATATCTCCACCCCTTTACGCCATTTTTTGATGACCCGGTGCAGGATTTTCGAAAGAAAATCAAGTATTTTGTGTAATTAACCGGGGGAAGTTAAGGATATATTTTTTTAATAACATATATTTTTAACTAATTATGCGGGAAAACCAATTACCCGAGTTCAATCAATCAGGAAAACTAACACGTATTTTGTATGCAATATATCTTTGACCAATCAATTGATTAAAATAAACGGGAAAATAACTAACCGGGGGTCAATTAAGCGGGGGATACTGTAGTAGACGTAAGCGTCTATTAACGCATTAGCATATTCGTAAGTCGAATATGCGAGTAAGACTAGAACTCTTTTCCTATGAACAAAATTATGACAATTTTGTCGAAAAATTTCGAACAAGAGTTTTCTTGAGAAAAACTCGAAACGAGATTCGGTGGTAAAAATGCGAATAATTGTATTTAATGTGTATTGAATAAACTATATTGTATTTGATTGATATAAAATAGATTTTGTTTATTACAGAACACATCGCATTGAGATGAATGGGAATTATTTTAAAGTGAATATCGGGATGAGCGATATTGATCAACTGTAAAGGATTTTATAACGAGGTAAATGTGGGAGTTACCCGCTTTTTTTTAACTTATTTAATAAAAAAAAGTTAATTTATGCACACAATGTTTTTTTTTAGAGGTATAGAACTTTAAATTGCAATAAAACAACGAAGGATTATTCGATTGACATGAATTTTATTTATTCGAAAGATAATCTTGTGGCATTTCATTTTAAATATAATATAATTTCTGGCATATGACCGCCACGGCTGGCTCAGATGTAGTGCAATCTGGACGTCCAATTTTCGATGACTTTTCCAACATTTATGGCCGTATATCGGCAATAACACGACGAATGTTGTCTTCCAAATGGTTAAGCGTTTGTGGCTTATACGCATAGACCAATGACTTTACATAACCCCACAAAAAGTAGTCTAGCGGTGTTAAATCACAAGATTTTAGAGGCCAATTCACAGGTCCAAAACGTGAAACTAGGCGGTCATCAAACGTGTCTTTCAATAAATCGATTGTGGCACGAGATTTGTGACATGTTGCGCCGTCTTGATGGAACCACAGCTCTTGGACATCACGGTTGTTCAATTCAGGAATGAAAATGTTAGTAATCATGGCTCTATACCGATCACCATTGACTGTAACGTTCTGGCCACCATCGTTTTTGAAGAAGTACGGACCAATGATTCCACCAGCCGATAAAGCCCACCAAACAGTCAGTTTTTCTGGATGTAACGGTGTTTCGACATACACTTGAGGATTAGCTTCACTCCAAATGCGGCAGTTTTGTTTGTTGACGTAGCCATTCAACCAAAAGTGCTCTTCATCGCTAAACAAAAAAATTAACGTAGTGCGCGATACGTTTTCCGCACAGAACCATTATTTTCGAAATAAAATGCACTATTTGCAAGCATTGTTCCGGCGTGAGTCTATTCATGATGAATTGCAAAACCAAACTGAGAATAAATCACTTGACTTAAATCGGTCACCATCGTGAACAGTAATGCCAACTTAAAGTTCTATACCTCGAAAAAAACACCCGTTACATACATGCGTAAACACCATATACATAAATTTTCTCTTTATTGTACAATTCATGTATAAATAAGTAATTTCTTTATACTATATATTTTTTGTTAGTTGATATACTATATTATTGTAGTTTTTTAGGTTAGACCTCGTTTGTATAATTTTTATTGATTATTTAGGTATTTACCCAACCGTGAGAAAAAAATAATAATTTGTAAGCACTTAATTCTTTAAATGGCTTTAAAATAGTACCCCACACCAGGGGCAGATCTCGGCCCGATATTACTTTTGGTGTAAATGCTGCTGTTGCAACTTTGAATAGTTAGCATGCAAATTACGACGATGTCAACAACGTTAAATATCGCGGTTGCCGATGTTTCCACACGAAGCTCTTTGCAGCTCTCTTTTCATATTTCTTACAGGCACATGCTCACAGACCGCTATTCGTCGGCGATACCAGCAGAACTCGAAAAACCAAAAACACAACTGCGCTATACTATGATATAACCAGATATCCTCCGTGTACGGATATACTTACGCATATGTACATACATATATGTAAATATGTACATACATATATATAAATATGTACATACATATATGTAAATATGTACTTTATAACATATGAGAACTGAAATCGTCGTGTTTTGCATTTTTGAAATCTGTTTGTACAAACAATAAAAAATTTGTAAGTCAACAGTTACAGGTTAGTATGCGAGTGTGTTATCCCGCTAGTGTAGTTACTTACATGCCATGTGCTTTGGACGTTGGTTTTGTAGTTAATTTTATTGTTGTTTTTAGTGTTACCGTTGTTATGTAAATTATACCAATTTCGTCTTGTGTTCCATTCAAGTGCTGTTAGCATGTGAAAACCTCTTACGTTATACCCCCGACAACATGGTAGCCACTTCCGACTGTGGCACCACAGTTTCCTTAAACTCTATACGATTACGAAAACAAACATCATCGCCCTGCAACTTGCTCTCAGTGAGCGTTTGGTTGCGTTAAACCGCCTCCTGGCGTTGCCAGTCACTGACTTCTAGCATAGTTTCATTGCATATTAAGTAATAGTTGGGTGGAATTCAAGGGGGAAAAAATAATGAAAATTTCGTGGATTGCAGAAAGAGTAAGCCTATAAAGGAGAAGAATAATGTCTTTGCTTACACAATTAGCCGAACAGAAAAGTATAAAACTAATTATGTGTGATTTTCAATAAGAAAGACTTAAATTTGTGCCTGAAATACCAAAGCAAATTAGCCAAATTTTTCTCTGTAAGTTTATCTTATTTGATTTGACCCGATGATATATTTATATTAGCAAATTTTAAATAAAAGATGAAATATGACAAACGATTATGTGTAGAAAGTTTTAATACACAGAGTAAAACAGTCTTTTACACATTGGCGACGCTTGAGTCACATAATTAAATACATTTCGTTGCACCGTTGCCTTACGAAATTATTTAAGTTATTTAATTTATTGGTTAACAGCTTTTAATAATAATCTAGAAAACTCAAGTTCAGTAAGCATAATGACAAATGTCAGGGCTATAGTTTAAAAGAATAACTTGTTTAATTTGTAACTTATAACAAGTTTGGTGTTAGCAATTCCGCCAGCAATTTAACGGTATTAAAGAGACATATGAGTTTTAAAAAATGTCCATAACTTGCCTTCAGAAATAATATAATCCAAGTGAGGATGGTGATATCGCACTTAAAATACAAAAGCGTTACTTGTTACTAATTTTGTATACCCTGAATAGGGTGTATTAAGTTTGCCATGATTTTTTTAACACCCAAAAAGAAATGTCGTAGACCCTATAAAATATATATATAACTTCGTTATTTGTGTAGGGTATTCCAGCTTCGGCGCAATCGAAGTTAACGTTTTTTCGTGTTTTAACAAGTTCTTGGAACACATTTCCAATTACTACACCGACACCCTTTAAGTAAGATTATTTAATAGATCTGATCCCAAATCTCTCGATATAAGACTACTATAAATTCAGTATAAAGTAATATATGAAAGAAAGATAGTATTCTAAGTACTACAAGGTGCGTCCAAAGAAAACAGGACTTCTAAAAAAAAGACAGAACAAATGGTTTTATCGGCAAAATCAATTAATTTTATTCAAAATAGCCTCCTTCTGCTTTAATATAGCTTTTTGCACGGTCCAAAAGCATGTCGAACGAGTGTTTTAGCTCATTGCCCGGTATGACCGCCAGTATGCCGGTGCAAGCCTTTTGAATGGCCTCCACGTCTGCATAACGCTTTCCTTTCATCGGCAAATGCATTGTTCCTAAAAGGTAGCCATATCAGGTGAATACGTGGAGTGGTTGATTGTTAAAATGTGATTTTTGGTCAAATAATCGGCCACAAGCGCCGATCGATAAGACGGCGCATTATCGTGCAACAAACGCCAACTTCCATCTTCGCGATATTCGGACCGAACACGTCGAATACGGCGCACCAAATGCTTCAAAACTCCAAGGTAGAATACAGCATTAACGTTTTGGCCGGGTGGAACAAATTTTTTGTGGACAATACCCTTAGAATCATAAAAACAAATCAGCATTGTCTTCACTTTTGACTTCTTCAGGCGCGATTTTTTGGGTTTCATGCTCATCGACATTTATGAATGTCCTCACGACCACTTTGAAAACGTTGAAACCACTCGTGCACTCTGCTACGGGATTGGCAATCATCGCCATAAACTTGTTTCATCAATTGAAACTTTTCGGTAAAAGTTTTACCAATTTTAAAACAAAATTTAATGTTGGCTCTTTGTTCGAAGCTCATTTTCGCACCGATGAAAAAACATACTGACACTTAAAACGCAATAACTTCACTTCCAATAGATGAATGAAATGTCATGAAATTCTTACTGGAAGTCGATAAAGGATAGCAGATTCTAACGCACTAGTCGACATATAGCTGACGCCACTAGAGTTTACTTTGTTACTGTTTACTTTGGAACGCACCTTGTAAGATATGGTAAAGGGATTTGTATGATTAAGTTAATATGATAGTATTAATTCAAATCTTTGTTAAAATATTTTCGCTTAAGCTTAAAATTTGTTTGTAAGGTACGGTTAATTTCAGTTGCAGATTGCATTAAACAAAATTATCTAATTATTTTTGATAATACAAAGGGCAACACGAACGGTATACGATCCTATAAAAAACTCTAGAAACTGCCATCGAAGTTGAAATGTTCCAAATAGAATTCGAACCGAGCGGTAATAAGAAGAACACAATATTGTTTGGCGAGGAAAGGCAAGTGAAGGGAATATTTTATTCAACTGCACTTGGAACAACGGCAACAGCTAAAAATATATCAAAAATCTAAAGGAAGTAAAATGTTAGTGAATGCACATTGTAAGGTTTAAATTTTTTTACTTCATTTCGTGTTTTCATTTTAGAAACTTTTTGCCAACTTACCTATTTCACTAACTAGAATTGAAACCGACAAAAAGGGAAGTCAGTCAAAATGAAGCTTTGAAATCTGGCACTGTCGTTTCGGTTATTATACTCTCGCAACCTGTTGCTACAGAGTATAATAGTTTTGTTCACCTAACGGTTGTTTGTATCACCTAAAACTAATCGAGTTAGATATAGGGTTATATATATATAGATGATCAGGATGAAGAGACGAGTTGAAATCCGGGTGACTGTCTGTCCGTCCGTGCAAGCTGTAACTTGAGTAAAAATTGAGATATCTCTATGAAACTTGGTAGACATATTTATGGGTACCGTGAGACGGTTGGTATTAATTCAAATGCTATTTGGTACACAGGATCACATTAGGGAGGCGCATCTGCAGTTAACATTTTTTTAAAAAGTAGGCGTGGTCCCGCCTCCAATAGGTTTAATGTGCATATCTCCTAAACCGCTAATGTTATAATAACAAAATTCACTGGAATGATTTTAGCACCTCTATCGACAGTGTGAAAATGGGTGAAATCGGGTGACAACCCCGCCCACTCCCCATATAACGGTACTGTTAAAAAATACTAAAAGCGCGATAAACCAAGCACTAAACACGCCTGAGACATTAAATTTTATCTCTGGGATGGTATGAGATGACTTTATAGGAATCGCGCTCTAAATTAGACAGTGGGCGTGGCACAGCCCACTTTTAGGTGAAAACCCATATCTTGAGATCTGCTTAACCGATTTCAACCAAATTCGGTACGTAACATTCTTCTCATATTTCTATGTTATAGTGCGAAAATGGGCGAAATCGCACTACAACCACGCCTACTTCCCATATAACTCCATTTTAAATTCCATCTGATTCTTTCACTTTCCACTATGCATATCAAGCAACAATGATTATATCGGAATAAAACTTTGCGTGAATAATACGTTTAAAGTATGCCACCTTGTGACCAAAAATTGTCTAAATCGAACCAAAAATGTTCAAGCCCCTAAGTACTAAATATGTTGACCCCAGTGCCTATAGTTGACCTTCTACCGAAAATATCAGTCAATCCACAAAGAAATCTCAAACGAGTATACCATTTGACTTTGCGAGAGTATAAAATGTTCGGTTACATCCGAACTTAGCCCTTCCTTACTTGTTTTTATGTTGTTTTTGTGGCAGTCGTGCCTTCTGACTACACTGCGTTCCATCCTCATAATGTGTTAGTAAAGTCTTAAGGTATGCTCGATTTGGAATTATTGGCAATTTAATATGCTTCCGTAGCCCTTTTACTTGTGAAAACTCATTAGACTTCTAAAATTCTTATTTGCCTACAAAAGGCATTTAGTCCATATTTTGTAAAAGTATTAAACTATTATCCGTTCAACCAATTCTGTACATGGAAATAAATTGATTAACAATACTTGGAATTATAGCAAATACTAAAAATCTATCAACATGCGATATGATTCACCGCTCTATGTATGGTAAAGTATCTATTGTTGAGTTAAAAACGGTTTGCGTCCCCGGTTTTTTTTTTGTCACGTAGTTTATTGTCGAAATTTTACGTTAAGGTAATCAAAGTTATTTTAAAGATTTTTTATTATTAGATTTAATGAAATTTATTAATGGTTGTAGACTTATTTGCAATTAATCTAAATTAGTCATGTGCACGACTTTGACAAAAAAAAGATTCCGACACAAAATCGGTAGTTAATTCTACTACAATTATCTTGAACATATTTTATACAAGCTTAAAAAAATTAACACAAGCAAACAATTTTGTATTCGGAGTAATTTCATGCGAAACCAGAGACGATATTATTCTGTTGTTAAGCCCTTTCCCGTCTGATAGGGCTTTGGGACTACTTGAAAGAAACCAAAAACCATTATGACGTTATAAACAATACAATGCAGAGTACTAAGGCAAAACAAACTTGGTAGTGTACGAAGGAAAGAAGATCTATGCTGGTGTAACAACGAAAGTGTTAAAGATAAATATTAACTAAGAACTTACACTTGCAACGTACTCAAACGTTACTTTGAATTACATATAAGATGAATATTAATGGTTGGAGCATTCCAAATGATCGCCATGAAGAGGTGATTCTTCCGCTACACCCTCGCCTGTGCTCTAACTAGCACGAAAAGATCATAAAATTATTTGAAAACAAGAAGGAAGGGCTAAGTTCAGGTGTTAGGAAACTTTTATATTAAAAACTGTTGCGAAACAATTCAACACTCATTATTCGATGAATTTGTAAATTGAAATCAAATTTAATATTTTATTAAGTTATATTATAGGTCATAGACTCACTTAGTTTTATTACTATTACTATTACCCTTAATGGGAACAGAGAAAGGGATTGAGATAATTTTGACATTGCTGAGGTATACTTGAGATCATATTTTCAAGCAAATTTATAACTCACTCATTGAAAATGTTCGGCATAAGGTGTGATAAAATAACAAAAATCAATATATATAGTATTTGGGAGTTGGGGTAATTCGTAGACTAAATTCACATATTTTCGGTAGTTTTTTCAATATTATACGTTGAACAATAGTTTATCCCATATTAATCAGTTAATTTTGCTAAGATATCTTACATATTGACTGATATATATGGCCAACTGGAAGTTTGAAAATCTTATGTTAGTTATAAGAGAGATGGGCTGGTAGCTACCCGATTTCATCTAGTCATCATTTCATCATCACAGAATAAAATGCTCCCTGAGTTTCATTTAAGTACCTCACATACAGTCACCAACATATGTGGAGTTGGATAGATAGATTTTAGGCACCAAGATACATTGTTATTAGGAAAATACGCTACAGTTATGGTCCGATTTTGACACTAGGTGTAGTAAAAATAAATCCATTATTTTTTCATTAAATTGAAGGTTTTAATTACCATAAATTTATTTATCCAATCGCCGCTTCGCTCGATAACTTCTTGCCATTTTACAGGTAATTTCATTATGCCTCTCTCATAGAAGCCTTCTTTCTTATTGGCAAAAAATTGAGACAGTCGATTTTTACATGCCTCTCTTGAAGCGAGTTCTTCACCATTAAAAATGTTCGCCATTGACAGGAACGGATGGTAATCACTTGGTGCCAGGTCCGGACTAGAAGGTGGATGCATAAAAACCTCCCAACCAAGCTCCCGGAGCTTCTGGCAAGTTACTATCGATGTGTGTGACTGCGTTGTGCTGATGGAACACAATTCCTCTCTTATTGGCCAAAGCTGGTCGCTTCTGGGCGATTGCTTCCTTCAGAGGGTCCAATTGTTGACAATACAGTTCCGAGTTAAGAGTTTTGCCGTATGGGAGCAGCTAGGTAATTTCCTGCCAATCCCACCACACATACAGCAAAACCTTCCTAGCCGTTAATCTTGGCACCGTTTCCGCCGGCTCACCGCGTTTCAACCACGGTCATTTTCGCTTGATGTTGTCGTAAGTGATCCACTTTTCATCGCCAGTCACCAACCGCTTCAAAAATGGGTCGATTTTGTTGCGATTCAGCAGCGATTCGCAGATGAAAATTCGGTTCATGAGGTTTTTTTGCGTTAACGCGTGTGGCACCCATACATCGAACTTCTTTTTGTATCCAGTCCTATTCAAATAGTTCCAAACGGTTTTTTATCCATGATTTTATCGACATTTTCGACAATTGGCCTTCCCGTTCATGGTGTGTCTTAAACATTGAAATTACCAGAACGGAATCGACGAAATCTAAACTGCGCGTAATTAGCTGTTACAGTATCAGGACCATAAATGCTATTCCACATTTTCGGCCGCCTGGCTTGTGTTTCGCCCATATCGAAGATAAACTGTAAAATATAACGTATTTTCTCTTTGCAAGTGTCTATGTTTGACGCGCGCTCAAACAAAACTGAATGAACCAATCACAAAACTGTCAGAATTTTCTAACGTCATCTAGCGGAACCCGATCGGACTTATACAATGCGCGATACAGATAAATAACGCCATCTATTGGAAAAATAACGGAATTATTTTACTACCCCAACATATTGATTGGCGCCTAATTTGTATACCAGAAAGTAAAAAATTAGATGGAATTTAAAATTGTGTTATTTGGGAAGTAGGCATGGTTGTAGTCGTTGCGCCCATTTTCACAACGTAACATAGCACACGTCAGGAAAATGTTATGCACCAAATTTGGGTTGAAATTGGTCGGGTAGGGCCGGAGATATGTGATTTCACCTAAATGTGGGCGGTTCCACTCCCATCGTCTAATTTTGACCCCGGCTCCCATATAGCTCTTATGTGAAACTTAATGTCTCTGGCGCATTTAGTTATTGACTTATCGCGCATTTAGTAGTTTAAAAACAACGTTATAGTATAGGGAGAGGTTCTCATTCAATTTCATCCATTTTTACACTGTCGATGGAGTTCTTATAGGATTTTTACTAAGCGAGTTTGGTTATTGTAGTTTTAATAGTTTAGGACAAATGCACATATGGATCTATTAGAGGGCGAGGCCACGCCCATTTTATTAAAAAATTTTAGACCACAGGTGACCCTTGCTACTGCAATCCCCTGTACCAATTTATAGGTTTACATCTTAATTTAGTGTTTAGTTATGGGATTTTATAGGTTTTTGATTAATGGCGTTTTGTGAGCGTGGCAGTGGTTCGATTGCACCATCATGAACTCGTCCTCACTGTTTTGCCAAGGAACACGTTTCATTAAGATATCTTAATTTTTACTCAAGACAGACAGTCACTTGGAATTCAACTCGTCTCATCATCCTGATCATATATATATACATAAACCTATATCTATCTCGATTAGTTTTAAGTGATACATGCAACCGTAACGTGAACAAAACTATTTTATTCTGTAGCAACATGTTGCAAGAGTATACAAAATAAGACAAAACGTTAACTTCGGTAGCACCGAAGCTATAATACCCTTCCTTATCTTTTCTAATGAAAGTTTGCCACGTAAGCACTTTATTCTGATAGTTCAGTTTGTATGGCAGCTATATGCTATAGTAATCCGATCTGAAAGATTTCTTCGGAGATTGCACCATTGCCTTACACAATTTCCCATGCAAAATTTACGTTAACATATCTCATCAAATAAAACAGTTTTTCATACAAGCACTTCATTCCGATCGTTCAGTTTGTATGTCATCTATATGCTATAGTGATCCCATAAATTAGCAGCTTCTTGATGAGAAAAAATGGGTTAAAAATTTCAGATTCATATCTCAAACACTGAGAGACTAATTCGCGTATACAGACAGACGGGCATGGCTAAATCGATTCAGCTTGTCACTCATCATTTATATATGTACTAGTAGTTTACAAGGTCTTTGACGTTTTTTTCAATCATCGTGCCAAACTTTATATACCCTATTCAGGGTATAAAAATGGATGCGAATTCTTGCAGAGCATTATATTTCTTACTTACTTACATTAAAAACACGTGTACTATCAACCAAAAACAACAAACTCATGGTCCTAATCACACTCAAGAAGTCAGTAAACCAGATAAGAATGTAAATATATTACCGCCCAGCTTATGTAATGACACTTGTTAGTGGGCGATGTTAAACTAGATGTCGAAGGAGGACCGAAATTCCGCTTTGACTGTATTATTGCGCTAGCCACGTTATCCGTACAACCAAGCATGACACCAGCTCCTAGCAGCAGTGGTCATATATTCTTCTAAAGTGCAAATGCGTTTTTTACAAGCGGCTGCTAGACAATTGCTATTCCGATAGCTTGTAATATGTAATGCAATCTCGCATGCTCGCGGTACATGTATTTATATATGTATGCTCATATACGTTTATTAAAAAAAGTAGAGTTAAAGAGTTAAATTTAAAATACTCGTATATGTAAGTACTTTTCACTTTGACTTCTTATTTCATTCGTGGTTAGTTAGTATACCTAATTTGCAACAATTGTTTTGTGTTTTAAATGTTACATACATACAAGTATGTAGCTGTAAAAACTACTGCCTTTAGCAACCGTAATAGCACGCCTTAAGACACAGTACCAAAAGTTCGCTAATATACGGTATTTAATTTAACATGGAATTATTTTCATTGAACATTGTATGAGACTCAATTAGAGTCTTTGAATCGATTGGATGTCGTGGTCGAAGTTAATCGAAATGATACTTGTAGGCCAAGGATCATTACGATAACGTTTCCCAGTATTGCAGTTAAAATTGAAAACTCAACTGCCTGTGCTAAGACTAACAAGTAAAAATTAGCTAATAAGTCTAATACAAATATAATTTTAATATGTATTTAAAATGGAATAGGGATCCATGATTAAATTAAACCGACGCGGTTTTGCCAACTGTTAAATACATACTACTATCGAAAAGCAATTCTATCCTAATGAATTTGAATTAGGGACGCATTATTTGTTAGAGAATTATGACAACTCGCTATATTTTACAATTTTTCTTCGATCAAAGCGAAAAAGCAGATAAAGCGGCTGAAAACATTAATTTAGTTTATTGGCCCGATACTGTAAACGAACGTGTAGCACAAAAGTGATTTGCTAGGTTCCGTCCCGGTAGTTTCGATGTCAAAGATGCACCACGCGTCGGGAGGCCTGTCGTCGAAAATTGCGATAAAATCATGAAAATAGTGGAAGGGTAGCCAGAAAACCATTTGGAACCATTTTCATAACCTTGGATTCAAAAAGGACCTCGATGTTTGGGTGTCACACGAACTAACGCAAAAAACATGATGGACCGAATTTCCATCTGCAAATCACTCCTGAATCGCAACAAAATCAACCCGTTTCTGAAGCGGATTGTGACTGGCGATGAAAAATGGGTCACTTATGACAACATCGAGCACAAACGGTCGTGGTCAAAGCTCGGGGAAGCGGCCCAGATGGTGGCCACGACCTGATTGACGGCCAGGAAGGGATTGCTGTGTGTTTGGTGGGATGGGCAAGGAATCATCTACAGCAAGCTGCTCCCCTATGGCCAAACGCTCAATTCGGCCCTCTACTGCCAACAACTGGACCGCTTGAAGGCAGCACTCATCCAGAAGAGGCCATCTTTGATCAACAGAGGCCGAATTGTGTTCCATCAGGACAACGCCAGGCACCCACCTTATAGTCCGGACCTGGCACCAAGTGATTACCATCTTTTCCTGTCCATGGCGAACGCGCTTAATGGTGAGAAGTTGGCCTCAAGAGAGGCCTGTGAAAATTGGCTCTCCGAGTTTTTTGGGGGTCTGGCAGTCTGGCATCTCGTTGGCAACAAGTTTACGAACAAAACGGCGCATATTTGACTTAAATCGGACGAATGTACACAAAGTTATCATTTTTTGAAAAATCAATAAAAAACCGAACGAACTTTTTACTTTACCTAATATATAATTTAGCTAGTGTACCTTTACACACAGACTCTTTTGTAACCAAAACCGGTTTATTGTGGGCGAGGGGACGACGAGGAAAGACGAAGGGACCGTGCCACTCGTGTTCGGGTGGCACGCCTGCTACCCTTTTTAGCATTCTTTTTCACTTTCAAATTCTTTGAACTTGCAAGAGCGCTCGGTTTCAAATGAATTCGTTCACAAATTTGAATTCTGTTATCTATTTTTTGTATGTGATATGCAAATATGTATACATAAAATAAGATAAATATTTTAAAAAATTGTAAATAAGGAGAAAATTAAAATACTCAAAATTCAATTTTAATTTTTAATAACATACCGCATAACCGCAAAGAATTTAGTTTGAATAAGATTATGGGATTTTAAAACTTGAAGATTAGAAAATTCCTGTTATAAATTTGGCCTTGAAAATAGTAGTAGCGTGTATTCAATACATTCTGGTGGATTTGGGAATTCCCATCTTAAGTATTTCTTTGAAACTATTAAGCGGGTAGGTATTATGCATATTGTTCTACCATATTCATGGTAATTCATTGCAAGCAAATTGTGAGACCATCATCCCAACATACAAATGAAATATGCAACACGCTCTAAGTGTTGCGCAGTCGAACCGCACAAATATTTACGAACATTTTTTGAAAAGGAATGCAGAAAAACTAGACTCGAGTTGCTGGACTCTTTTTGATCGTGTGAATGCACAGAGCGATACCAAAAGACAATTTGCCGAAAACGAGGGTCAAAAGAGTCTGTGTGTAAAAGCCGTCTAACATAATTATGTAAATGTGGGAGTTTAATAGCCCAAACAGTCACTGACATTCCTCCCGCCCGTATCAAACCAAATTTGTCTAAAGTTATACCCGTAGTTGTAACGCAGAAATCAGTTGTTCTCTTTTATTTTCATTTCACCAATGTTGCCATTGTTCTATTTGTATACGTGATTTCTCACACATTTAGTTTTTTAGTTATAATTTTTCATAATGTAAAAGTACAACACTAAAATCCAACTATTAAAAATAGTTTACCCATTTATAAATAAATTTATTCGACTGTTATTTGGAGTTATTTTAAGGATATCTCGAATATATTTATTAGTTTATTTTTTAATTACTATAAAGTATCGAGTTTGACAACCCTGCGTTGCAAGAGATTGTTCTCTGACTCTTAGCTCATCCTAGGTCCGTTGAAGCGGACGGTAGAAGCGGTGGTGAGTGTTCATTTACATTGCGCTCTCATAAGATAGGTCGTATCAGCTGACGTACGGAAGGGAGGATGTCGGTGACTGTTTGAGCTATAAGCATTTTAACTTTTTTGTTGTTACTTAAGAAAACAAAACAAAATTTCCTTTGCAGAATATTTATAATGAGTTTGTTTTCCGTTTAAAGTTATAAAAAACAGCAACATTTAAACAATATTTTGATATTCATAATAAAATTATACTCTTATGGTCGTATGTAAATATTTGTAAGACTGTACAAGTATATCGTTCGAGCAATTAATATTCTCGGCTTCTTCTCTATCACAAATACCACATTGTCACATAATTCATTTGTACCGGGTTCATCATCGCTCTCAACATCAAGTTCATCTTCAATTAATTCGCAGATTGCATGTTCATTTAATTTTCTTGAAATTTTTTTTTTAAACTACTGGAAAAACTAAAAAAATATATTTACAAACAAAGTAAGGAAGGGCTAAGTTCGGATGTAACCGGACATTTTATACTCACGCAAAGTCAAATGGTATACTCGTTTGAGATTTCTTTGTGGATCTGGCCGCCTTGTTCTATGTTGACCGTTATTTTCGGTAAAAAGTCAACTATAGGCACTGGAGTCCACATATTCAGTACCTAGGGGCTTGAACAGTTTTGGTTCAATTTAGATAATTTTTAGTCCCAAGGTGGCATACTTTAAACGTATTATTAACGCAAAGTTTTCGCCGATATAATCATTGTTGCTTGATTTGCATACTGGAAAGTGAAAAAATCAGATGGAATTAAAAATGATGTTATATGGGAAATAGGGGTGGTTGTAATCCGATTTAGCCCATTTTTGTACTTTAACATAGAAATATGAGAACAATATTATGTACCGAATTTGGTTGAAATCGGTTAAGCAGATCCCAAGACATGGGTTTTAACCTAAAAATGGGCGATGCCACGCCCACTATCTCATTTTGAACGTGGTTCCTATTGAATCATTTTATACCATCCTAGAAATAAAATTTAATGTCTCTGGCTTGTTTAGTGCTTGATTTATCATGCTTTTAGTAGTTTTCAACACTACTGTTATATGGGAAGTGGGCGGGGTTGTCACCCGATTTCACCCATTTTCACACCGTCGATAGAATTGCTTAAAACATTTGTTCCCAGTGAATTTTGTTATTATAGCTTCAGTGGTATAGAAGATATGCACATTAAACTTATTAGGGGGCGGGACCACGCCCACTTAAAAAAAATTTTAACTGCAGACGAATCTCCCTAATGTGATCCTGTATATCACATAAGAGTCTTGTATCTTGTTGTGGAGCTTGATAATAATAACCCAACGATTACCCTCCTCGCGCCCAACCGTCGCGAGGGGCGCAATCCGCATACGTGCGGAATTAGCCGAGTCAGAAAGAAAGGCAAGAGAGTTTTTTAACTGTTGAGATCTAAAACTGCTCAGCTACAGAAACAAAAATTTCAACAGCTAAGATTTATAGTTACAATATAATAAATTGTTACATTTTCATTCATTAAGAGAAAACAATAAAGTCTTTTTAATTTTGAAAAGTGAGTCAGACAAGTCAAATGTGCTGAAATGAGAGAATCATAACATATACGGCGGAATGGCTCGTTTAGTTCAAAATTTGATCTACAGGATTTTAACAGTAAAAGTCTAAACTGCCTCGAAAAGCGAATCGGGATATTAAATTTAGTTTCAGACAGGAGAAAAGAACTGCAAACTGTTCCATTCAAGATTAAGATTAATTTAGAATATTATGCCAAGCATTCCCCTACGACTAGAAAGTGTAAACGCGCTAAGGCGAAAAGTAAAAATTGTTTTTGAACAGACTCTAAGATCTGAATGGATTTGGTTTTTAGGGTTCAGAGCCATATTCCAATATAGGTCTAACCAAAGTTGTATAATGTGTTTTAGTAATGTACGGATCTCTAAATTCTTTAGACCAACGTTTAACAAAACTGTGGACAGCTTTTGCTTTCAAGATCATGGTATCAATATGAAGACTAAAACTTAGTTGCCTTATTATCTCCCAAATCAACATACGTAGCTAAAAACTTGCTCTAGACTATGGTGTTTTATTACATAAGGATCCCTATTATCGCGTACATTGCTCATGATTTCGACAGATATTTCCAAAGCAGGATGATACGAATCCTCTGGAAGAACAAGAGGATTACTCTGAATAACGGAACACTTTGAAGAGGTATCAACGTATACTAAATCTAAGCATTTACCAAATTTATTCGGAATGAAATTTATTTGGTTCAGACCCAACTCGGACATTTTTTCGAGAAACTCATGAAAACATGAACAATTGCAAATCGGTACGATATAGTCATCGAAAGCATGCTGCATGTATACAGATAAGTCCGAATTGGGTGGTATATAAGACAGAGTTAAATAAATAAAGCAACTATTAACATAGACTCTAATACATTTAAATTCAAATGAGTCGGTTCCTGGAACAAGAACATCTTCAGATGGGATAGAGGAATGTACGGCAAATAGAATACCTCCACCGATTCTGTTCAGTCGATCACATCTAAATATTTGAAATTCGCTATTTAAAATATCATTATGTGAGGTTTTAACCATGCTTCTGTAAATCCAATTATATGAAAATTAAAATTGGAACTGTTTAAATACAAGTCGGTTAATTTTGTATTAAGACCTCTAACATTTTGATAATAAATGCTTAGCGAATTTTTACCAATCAGTTTTTTGTATCGGTGGTTGCTTTTGGTAATTTAGCAATGTTTTTCTCAGTTTGACTTCTAATTTTAGGCTTAAATTCGCGTACAAAAGCCCCAGGTGGCCAGAATGAACTATATAAGATCTTTTTGAATGTTTCAAGAGATACGTCTATTTTGAACGATGATATACTTCTATCATAATTGAAGTTAAATTTACGGATATTGATATCATCAATTTTTAAACGTGACGAAATGTAAGACTTAATGTCCTTTACCAAGGTATCTTTGGCAAGTCTAGAAATAAATATAGACTTTTGAGGTGGAATAACTACCAAATTTTTAATAGATGTTACTGAGTTATTAGGGGGAGCCTCTTTAATTGTGAGACTCTTATTACTATTAGATAGAGCTTTTGGGGAATTGAGCTCTTTGGAAGTTGACGGCTTATCACCTTGAGGGCAAGGAGAAGAGAGATTTATTAGGTCATTGGGCGGAGACGTTCTTTTCTGTACAGAAGAACTAAGTGTTACTTCATCGGAAGGACGTTTACGCTTAGGAGCAGGTTTGGAGGATTCATAAGAATCATTCAGGCACTTTTTGAACAATTTTTCGTAGTGCCTAAATTTTTCAGTGAGGGTTACAAGATCTCGACTGATTTCGTTAAAGCCATTGTGTCTCCCTATAAACTTTAAATAAATCGATCCGATCAGACCAACGCAATCCCTTACAGTCGAGAATAGAATCTAAGATTCTACCTGTCAATCCAGCACATTTAATATGGGCAAGCCAGCATGAAACATAGCGATCTGACTCGCCTTTAATGTTACAATTGGGGAAGTTACAAGACATAATAAACAACAAGAATGAAGATCAAATAAACCAGTAAGTAAAAAATAATTTAATGTATGTAGAATAAGTTAGTGTTTTAATAAAATACTAATAATACTAAATTCAATTAAGAACAAACGCAAAAATAATAGCATTTTCTTGTTTTTTTTTAGTTATGGCAATTTAATTGTTTTTGATTAATGGATTTTTGTAGGCGTGGCAGTTGTCCGATTACGCCCATCTGCAATGCCAACCGTCTTACGGCACCAAGAAACATGTGTACCAAGTTTCATATCTCAATTTTTACTCAAGTTACAGCTTGCACAGGCGGACGGACAGACAGTCACCCGGATTTCAACTCGTCTCTTCATCCTGATCATTTATATATATATAACCCTATATTTAACTCGATTAGTGTTAGGCGATACAAACAACCGTTAGGTGAACAAAACTATTATACTCTGTAGCAACAAGTTGCGAGAGTATAAAAATTTACTGCAAAAAATTAATTAATAAATTCAAACAAAAGAATTTTGTACTTAGTTCTATAATTACCCTTCCACATCACGATTTCATAACCACCTCTAAATTAAAAAGAAAGTTAATTTTAAACGTGCTTTCATTGCAACTGTTTTGCAACTAATAAACTTCCTTTTCATTTTAATTTATATTTTTTAACGTAAAACAACAAAAATATTTTCCGAATTGAGCAACTTGTTTGATTTTTCGCAGAGAATGCCATTCTTGGCATTTCACAAACTCTGGAAACTTCTGTGGAAATGTGTGCCGTCTCTTCTTGACATCTTGTATAGAAAATTTGCTTTATACCGCACATATCAGTCAATAAATGAAATTCAGATAGTCTCTCTTTCTATTAGTTCGGTATTTTCTTTTGCATAAGTGAACTAATATATGTACGTTAGTTAATGCCGAAAATAGGTCAAATCGGTCCACGAATTACTACAGCTCCGATATACTACCTATAACAATCTTGTTTTTAAAGCAGACCTATATTATGTCGAATTTGACTATTATATTCAAGAAATTGCATGAAACCATTTTTGTAGTATATTTGAGCAATGGCAATAGTTAATGCAATCAAGCCAGACCTTCCTTTAACCCTAGTATACCTTTAACAGCGACTTCTGATTTTCCATCTGACTTTAAACCGTTAATGCTGGTCAATATATTAATGAAATTAAGTGGAGGGCTTTCTTAAAAAAATGTGGTTCATCGCTAAATATGAATGAAATTGTTCTCCTCATATAATGACTTCCAATTTTCTGCATATATTCCCCATATATTACATTTATTCCCTTTGGTTGAGTTTATATTGCATATACAGTATCCGAAAAAACTATGGATACACCACCATATTTTTAACTTTAAATATTTCCTCTATGATTGCACATACAATAGGTACACACTGTAAGCTAGCAAATAATAACGGTATGATTTTTACCGCTAACTTGTATTTCGCTAGTAGAATAAAGACTTTGATGATCACTTGAGTTTTGCACGCAACGACACGGATGTGTACCGTCACAATATTTGTGAGTAGTTTTTTTGTATAGTGTAATACACTTTATATGTATATACATATAAAATTTTATTTTATGAAATGTCAAAATCGACAGAAATAAATTTACTTGCGAAAAAAACGGACTGGGGATCGGCAAAATCGCAGAAAAATCTCAAAAGTGATATAAAAAAATTACAAGGAGAATGGTGTAATTGCAACCACTGCTCGCGAGGAGACTAAAATTCCCACAACAGCCGGTTCTGCGATAACGGAATTGACCCGGACTTTATCCGGCCAAGGGCTGTTATTTCGGCGATCTAACCCTGTTTGGATCGATGAGTTTTAGATTAAGTTTGTCGTCATTGGAGCAACGCCTAGCAGCAGAGTTGCTCCGTATCCTCCTAACCCGTGCTGGCATCGAGTCCAACCCGGGCCCCGAGGAATTTTACTGCTGCGTTTGCGCTAAAAGGCTCCATCCAAACTCCACCTCGGTTAGCTGCAATTCATGCAATGGATGGAGCCATCTTAAGACCTGTTCAGGCCTTAAGACACACAGGGAGTGGACCACAAGTTACGTGGCCCCATGCTGTCAACGCAATAATGCGACATCTGCCTCAACGGCTGTGCAACCTGCACCAGGTTCGCGCACTGCGCTGCCACTCCAGTCAAGTGGCCAAGATAGGACCTCCACGGCCCTAAGGAGCTCACACAGACAGCATGACTCCCAGTCTGACTTCCCCCCCCCAACCTTCATCCAGCTCCAATCCTCGTGCGAGAACCACTCAGCGACTCCTGGTTCCTCGCACAGTCTGTACCGTGTGTCAGACCATAATACGCCGGAATGTCACATCAGTCAAGTGCAATTATTGTACTGGCTGGTGTCACTTTCTGTCGTGTTCTGCGCACCACACAAGAGTGGAGTGTGTCGTACGTTGCCCCATGCTGTAGGAGTCTGCCCCCACAATCACATACAGTGGCGTCGCCGATCAACACCACAGTGCGACAACCGCCCATGCGGATAGTGCAGCTGCAACAAACACCACCTACACGCACCCCACTCACCCCTAGGATCACGACTGGACACCCGCGACAAACGCGACTCTTACAATTCAACTGCAACGGACTCCAGAGTAAGATCGAGGAGATAGTTGCATTCATGAGCCGGGAGCGCGTAACGATAGCTGCGGTCCAAGACACCAAGTTAAACAGCCGCTCAGATCTTCTGAGTTGTGAAGGTTTCAACGTTCTACGTAAGGATCGCGAGCGAGATAATGGTGGACGCCTAGCCTTCATATTGCACAACACCGTGCAATATCGTCTAATCGATGTTGACATCGACCGTAGGGACACTGCCCTAGGCGATGTCGAGCTCGAAATATTTAATATATACATCCCCCCAGTTACATGTTACCCAACAGGATATCACCCGAAGATAGATGCGCTACTTCGTGGTGAAAACCGTTTGGTGCTAGGCGACTTTAACGGGCATCACGATCTTTGGCATTCCTGCCTGTCAAACGATCGTAGGGGGATGGAGCTGGCAGATATTACCATCGCTAGCGGTGGTCTGATAAATACTATAACCTGGCGACCTATGCTAACTCTCGCATCAGACCATCTGCCCATAAAAACCTCGATCGGGAAACCTCCTGACTTTATTTCTGTGGACAACCGCACTTATGTTAACTTTAACAAAGCTAACTGGGTCGGCTTCACAGAATTTACCGAGATCACCTTCAACGCACTACCCATTCCTACGGATGTCATCGTTGGCGAGCATCAATTCCGCAAGGTGATCGCTGCTGCTACTGCTCGCTTCATACCGGCTGAATGAATCGCGGAACTCCGCCCTAATTTCCCAGCCGAAGCAGCTGTACTAGCAAACGAGCGCGACACCTTACGCCATGCCGCTCCCTGTGATCCCCGAATAAGGGATCTCAATTTGGAGATTCGGCAAATGGTAAATCATCATAAGAGGACAAAATGGAAAGAGCACCTGAAGTCCTGCACCCTCTCCACCGGTGTGAGTAAGCTTTGGACTGTCAAGGCCCTGTCAAATCCGAGAAGACATGACGATCGGGTTGACGATCGGGTTTAATTCGATGGCCATGCGTCCTCGGACCCGAAGAAGTGTGCGAGCTATTTCAGCCGGCAATTTACACTGCACCCTTCGACTGACAAGGCCAAACGACGTGTTACGCGACGGCTGCGCAAAATGCCAAAAGACTGCGCACCACTTACTTTCACCGATGGGGAGGTTCAGAGTGTCATCAAAAAGGCGAAATCGTCTAAATCCATTGGCCTTGACGGAATAAGCATGCTGATGCTAAAACACCTAGGCCCAACGGGAGTAAATTATCTCACCAAGGTCCTCAACCTGTCGATATCCACTCTTCAAATACCCAATGTGTGGAAAGTCGGAAGAGTGAGGCCTTGTTACTCCCGTCGTTCACTCACCACCTGAGCCTAGCAGATCATCAGCATAGCATCTGAAAAGTGCACAGTACCACCACAGCACTTAGCGTCATAAGCGCCCAGATAGTTCATGGCCTGAACCAGAAGCCACCCTGCGAGAGGACGATCCTCGTAGCGTTGGACTTGTCAAAAGCTTTTGACACAGTCAATCACACAACGCTACTTGAGGACCTAGAACAATCAACGCTCCCTCCAGGGCTGAAACGGTGGACTATGAACTACCTGAGCGGTCGGCATTCATCCGTACTGTTTCGAGGTCAAAAGTCCAAACTTAGGCAAATTAAACAGGGGGTTCCGCAGGGCGGTGTCCTTTCCCCACTACTGTTTAATTTTTACATTTCGAAACTCCCCCAGCCACCAGCGGGAATTTCAGTGACCTCGTACGCTGATGACTGTACGATATTGACGTCGGGAAATGGAATCGATGGCATGTGTTAAAAAGTAAACAGCTACCTCTCCGATCTTTCTCGCTTCTTCTCTGCAAGGAACCTAACACTCTCTCACACTAAATCCACAGCGACTATCTTCACAAATTGGACGAAGGAGTACAGACTGGACCTGAACATTTCAGTCGATGGCACAAAAATTCCGACAGTCAATAACCCTAAAATTTTAGGTGTCACTTTGGACAGTCTGTGCTCTTTCACTCCTCACACGACCGCGATAACTGCCAAAGTACAGAGCCGCAACAAAATCCTCAAGTCGCTTGCCGGCAGCTCTTGGGGAAAAGACAAAGAAACGTTGTTGGCAACATACAAGGCAATCGGCCGGCCGGTCCTAAATTACGCAGCCCCAATATGGTCGCCTGGATGCAGTGACACGCAGAAGAAGAAGCTTCAGACCTGTCAGAACACTGCACTCCGGACTATCACGGGATGCCTCTTGATATCTCCAATCGAACACCTACATAGTGAGGCCCGTATGCTTCCGGTTAAGGAACACAGCGAACTCCTCTCCAAGCAGTTTCTACTGGGGTGTTTTCGTAGAAACCACCCCTGTAGTCGCCTGCCTGTAGCGGAGCCGTCTCCTAGGAACATCAAGAGGTCTTTCCTTGATTACGTCGACGACATTAGACAGTACGCCGACCGGACTTCGGACGCAACGAACTTCAGACAGGCACTGACCGCCATTCACAGTGGAGCCATTAACACCTTCACAGCCTCCCTCTCAGTGAATGGCGTAATAGGAGTCAAACCACCACCCATAGCAGACGTAGAGCGCGAGTTGCCTCGCGAAACCAGAGTGACCCTCGCGCAACTTCGTTCTGGATACTGTAGCTGGTTAAACTGCTACTTATCCATAATGTTCACCTAACGGTTGTTTGTATCAACTAAAACTAATCGAGTTATATATAGGGTTATGTATATATAAATGATCAGGATGAAGAGACGAGTTGAAATCCGGGTGACTGTCTGTTCATCCGTCCGTCCGTCTGTGCAAACTGCAGTTTGAGTAAAAGTTGAGATATCTTTATGAAACTTGGTACACATGTTTCTTGGTGCCGTAAAACGGTTGGTATTGCAGATGGATGCAGATTGTAATTGGACCACTGCCACGCCCACAAAACGCCATTAATCAAAAACAAATAAATTACGCTAACTAAGCTCCACAGTAATATACAATACTGTTATTTGGTATACAGGATCATATTAGGGAGGGGCACCTGCAGTTCAACATTTTTTAAAAAGAGGGCGTGGTCCCGCCCCCTAATAGGTTTAATATGCATGTCTCTTAACCGCTAAAGCTATAATAACAAAATTCACTCCACATATAACGGTACTGTTAAAAACTACTAAAAGCGCGTTAAATCAAGCACTAAACACGCCAGTGACATTAAATTTTATCGCTGAGATGGTATAAGATGATTTTGTAGAAACTTAGACAGTAATCTTGGCACCGCCCACTTTTAGGTAAAACCCCATATCTTGGGATCTGCTTAACCGATTTCAACCAAATTCGGCACATAATATTCTTCATATATTTCTATGTTATAGTGCGAAAATGGGCGAAATCGGATTACAACCTCGCCTATTTACCATATAACACCATTTAAAATTCCATCTGATTCTTTCACTTTCCACTATGCAAATCAAGCAACAATGATTGTATCGGGATATTGTGACCAAAAACTGTCTATATCGAACCAAATTTGTTCAAGCCCCTAGGTACTGAATATGTGGACCTTAGTGCCTATAATTGACTTTTTACCGAAAATATCGGTCAATGTGTAAGATATATATTATAATTGAAATTCATATAATAAATGGTGTGTTGGTAAATAACTAAGACAACAGTTTCTACTTCTAATTATTAAAATTTTTAAAGAAATCTCGAACGAGTATAACCTTTGACTTTGCGAGAGTATAAAATGTTCGGTTACATCCGAACTTAGATCTTCCTTACATGTTCTTTTTCAGATGGTCGCGTGTTTGGCAACTAATAGTTCAAATGTCAATATTTACATTTTATTTTTTTAATGAAATATATCCCTAAAGAAAATAGAAAACAAACTTGCAAATTTCAAGATTATAATATGTTCGGTCATAGCCGAATTTAAAAAATTATACAATTTTGTCTAAATCTCCTTACTGTTAGCCCCTGTACGAAATATTTGTTGTTTTGTACCATTATTTGTGGCTTGCTGGTCCCCTGTTAGTCCCTTTTGAGAGTTAGGTTGTGTAGAGTTGTGGTGTGATGTGATGTGTATGTGTGGGTGGTCTGAGTGGTGTGATGTCTGTTGTGGATCGTGTTGATGTGGTGTGTTGGCGCGCAGTGGCGTGTATGGAGGGGGGAGGCGTAACTCATCTAGCCACATATAACTATGTGCTACCACGATGACACTTAAGCCATCATTATGCTTGTTGTGCTCCCAATTAAAGTTATAAGAAGAAAATATATATGATTGCATCATAAATATATAATAATGAATTTTGTGCGAAATACAGTAGTTAGAGCACTAATTAATAAATTGTCACGTAACATCCTTTTATCCTTTCTTATTTAAAGTACACACAGTAGTGGAGCATAACCAAATAAATAAATTTTGTATAGGTAGTCTTGCTGTACGATTACGGGTTAAGAGTCCATCTGGAAAATGAGAATAATCAACAAAAATACGTAGATAATATATAAAATATTATATATACTACATATGTTTCGGTTATGCATTTTTCCTCCGTCGGCAGAACTCAAAACAGTAAACAATTACACTAGTTTACAGTCATTTTCCGACTGGGATGTTAGAGACTGGTTCTTGCTAATTTTAGGGTTGCTAAAACCAAAAATGATAGTACAAATTTCCCAACACGTGTGATTTTTTGTATTGTAATCAAGGTGTGTAGGATTCAAATCACCACTTACTAAAATTACAAAAATAGCTGTACGTGATGAACAATTTTTGAACTCAAATTCGTAATCAGGACACCTCAAATACCCCCACAGCCCTATTAGCACATTAGTCGCAAATTTTTCTATCAGATTTGTTGATTAGATCAAAGAGACAATAATAAGAACAAGAAGCGGACATGTACTTGTATTGTGGACAGGAGAGACCGAACAAAGTAATCCGAGTGTCGTACATACACCGTATAAATGATACGGTATATATATAATATATATAAAATAAATAATAAATACTCGTAAATATAATTACGCATACGCTGCGCATAGTTTTAAATACGAGTACGTATATATGTATGTATTCCATCATTATTTTATTTTTAAGCAAAAAAAAATACAAATGGCACTTGTTATAATCCCCCAATCTGCTTGGCACCGATTACCACTTGGCCTTTCGGCCTTACAAACATTAAGCTCCATAAATAATCGAATGACTTTAATATAAAACGCATAGTGTACTTTATGCCATGAAAGTGAATTTAGTGTATTGGTGCATTTCTCGTCGTTAGGCTTTCAACTATTTACCACTACGACCTGAGAACAAATACACATGCAAAACTGCCGCTTTAGGAAAATGTATAGTTTTCATTAGGAGGCATTCCTGCATTTGTATATGTTTAGCTTTAAAGTGTTGTAAAGCCTTGTGATTTTGTTTTGTCCAGTGCAAGGAGTAACTAATAGCGTGAAGTGAAAACTGCATATTCCCGCGGGTGCAGTGGTGAAATACAAAATAAGTGTGGTATTACCATTTCGCTGTGTTGCACTAGGCAATAAATAATAAATTAGGTGTTCTTTTGGTGTTGCCGCCAAAGCCCCTAATAAATGAACATTGCAGAAAAGAGTTGAGAGGCAATGTGGATAGAGCGCCGAATTATACACGGTTTCCTGTACATTTACTGACAAAAGAGATGTTTTTACATATGTATGTATATGTATATTAATCGATCCTGATGAATTTTTAATATGATATTTCTGAATGCATATATTCCAAAATTGTTAATAAAAACAATAAGTGTATAGTTGAATATGTATCGATATGCTTGACTTCGGCCTTTTCTGCTTCTGACTCTATTTCTAGCTCCCGTTTTAACGGTTTTACTGAAAATTTATGGCAAATTAACCATAAATTAAATAACCACATTTTGATTGCGAAAAAAAATACATCACCTACAATAAGCGCACACAAGTTTTAAATTATAAGCAAGTATACAAATTTATTATAGCAAAGCATAATAAAGTAAAATTCATTCATTGCACATCACTTGACGTGAAATATATATGTGCATATTTTAATCGATTTTCGCCAATTTTATCGTGCTTTTCAGATGTGATAGACCGATGCTTTTGAAAAATTAAGTTCGTAAATTCAAAGCATAAATTAAGCGTCCTGAGTTTCTGTATAATACCAAAGCTATAATACCCTTCACAGTTGCATTTTTGAAAGCATCAAAGGTTATAAAAAGATCATTTCCATACAAGGGCTTAGTTGGATTGTTCATTTCTATAGCAGCTATATGTTATAGTTGTCCGATCTGGGCAATTTCTTGGGAGATTGTAGAGTTGCTTTGGGTAATAACCTATGCCAGATTACGTGAAGATATATTCTTTAATAAAAATGTTTTCCGTACACGGACTTAAGTTTGATAAGTCAGTTTGTACGTGGCGATAAATGAGCTGCGTGATTAGAAAAGGACTAGAAGGACCGAAATTATGAAAAAAAATTTTTAGTAAAGTTTGATCTCTTAATATTAATATTAATAGATGGCGCATTGTGACATTTGTTTTTTCGTATAAATAAGCCAATAATATATTATTATCTTCTTTGGATCTTCTAAGTGTTTGAAGAAATTCCTGAATAGTAAAATTGTAAACTAATTCTTGTTGAACTTTTTATCGAACTAAAAAAACGTTTTTTACCCAGTCGACTCGTTCAAAAGTTATTCGAGGTCAAAGTCCATCCTTAAATCGTAAAATTAAATTTTTATATTATTTCACAAAATAATGCCTCAAAATATTTAATTTTTTACAAAATTTTTTTTTATTCGATAGATTTTATAGCTTTTTTTTAAATTAAGTACGATTGGAAAAATCGCGGTACATTTTAAAATAACACTGGTACATCTAGCTAATGACGCTATGGTGTACACGAAATACTATTATCATAAACTATTCAATGCAGTGATTTCTAATATCACAGTTTTGCCTTTCAAAGCATAAACCAGGATAACGTTATATTTTCCGTTAAATACTTGTTTAAACTGACATAAGAGTATAACATTTTCGGTTACGCCCGAGCTCAGCCCTTCCTTACGTGTTTTATTTTAGTTTCGCATATACTTGAACTAACATGGGCAAAAATAACTTTTAATCAAAATTAATTTAACACAATTTTAAACAAAATCTAATCTGATCTCTAAGATATAGTATGTTTATCTTAACAAAAAGAGTAATTTCATCCATTTAAAAATTACTAAGTTTTGAAATTTAAAAAGTACGTGTCACACACGCCATGTGTCACAGATGTTTGCAATGACGTCGTTTTTCCACCAAACAAGCTCAAATTTATAGTGACATGCACTTATAGTTGTGTTAATCATTTTTATTCGTCTTCTCAACATTTGACTGATATGGCTATTACCATCGAAAACCAATAATGAAATATTTTACGCATACAACGTATTTAATATATATCATATTTTTATGTGGGTAGAACAAACATAAGAATATTTAAGTTCTAGCCCCTCAAGCCATATAGACATAAAGCACACAAATGTTTGTACGTATGACTCATAAGCGCACTCCGGAGCTCACATTTCACTGCATCTTTAGCACGCACGACTTGCTCGTGACCACGTTACTTTCCACATCGCGTGAAGTTGCGCTATGCGCGGATGGTGGAGTCGACTCGGCGCCGTTCGCAGCAACTGGGACTGACGAATGAAACAACTTGGCGCATTTTATGTCGCTATCTTAAATTGAAAGCATACAAAATGCAGCTTGTGCAAGAACTGAAGCCGCTCGACTTTCCCAAGCGACATCGTTTCGCTCTATGAGCTATTGAAAAGTTTTAAAAAGATCTCATTTTTGGCACAATGGGTAATTAAACAAGCAAAATTTCTGCTTTTGGGACGAAGAGTAACCTGAAGAGATTCAAGAGCTGCCATTTATGTCATCCGGAAAAAACAACGGTTTGGTGTGGTTTGTGAGCCGGTGGAATAATCGGTTTATATTTCTTCAAACATGATGCCGGTGAGAACGTAACCGTTAACGGCTACCGTTATCGCGCCATAATAACCGACTATTTGTTGCCTTAAATTGAAGCTCCTTCTGTGGAGGTAAAGTCTAAAGTTTATGCGGACAATCCCGCTTCGATTCTGGCCTTGAAGCAAAACATCAGGCGTGTCGTTCGTCAGTTACCAGTCGAAATACTCGAACGAGTCATCGAAAATTAGACTCAACGGATGGACCATCTGAAACGTTGCCGCGGCCAATATTTAAAAGAGATAATCTTCAAACAATAAATGCCAAATAATGTTCTTTCGCATGATAATAAACATTCTCCATTAAATTTGAATTGAGTTTTTTCTTTAATTTTGAGTTTTTTCTTGAATATAGTACGGAACCTCGAAATGGATTATCCTCTATGTTATATATACATATTATAAAAGCTAAAAACATTCTCTCTCCTCAATAGAGGTTATACTGTATTGAAGTTTTTACTAATCTTTTAGAGATCATATCTGAAGTGCGAAGTTCAAAACAAATATCTGACTAATTAATATAATCTTGGTAATGTATACAAAATTAATATTACAAAAGTTCGGTTTTAAAGTATGAGGTATACAATTCATTATAAATCAAGAATCCAATCTAGGGAAGAATATGCGTGCTGGACAAGATGGCGTATCTTAGAAATATCACTGTACATGTAAATGTTTTAGATTTGGGATGCTTTGATACATGAGAACACAGTAAGGAGAGCTATAGGTGGTTTTAAAATCTTTGAAAAGTGAGCTTGGTCCGCCCTCTCATAAATTACAAAATCATTATCAACCAAAATCGAAAAATATTTATATGTATGTTCAATATTATTGAAAGTGAGATAACTTTCTAAACAAAAACGTCAGAAGTAGTAAAAGTAGCAAAGTTTGGGTGTAACCGAACATTTTATACTCTTGCGACTTGCAAGGATCCAGAGTTAATGGAAAAAACGTCAACCAAAGGATCGAAATTCATTATATAAGGGATATGAAGTTTAGACCAAGACCAATTTCATTTATATTGATCGCCAAACCATTAATATATATATTTCGTCCGATTATATTCACTTTAGGCACATAGAGGCACTGCTATTAGGAAAATAAGCTTTCTCAATTTCATGAAAATAACTCCCACATTGGCCGATATATTTGGTAAAAAGTCAACTTTTAAAAACTCCGTTAGATTTTGTGTCGTATATATCGTTCAAACTTAAACAAATATTTTCTCCTAAATATGCTGTACTTGTAGTTCAGTGCTGAGAATGGGCACAATCGCTACCAATTCCCATATATAATTATACATACATATGCATGTATAATGATTTACCTTTTGAGTTGAGAATTGCGTAGAAACATAACGTCAGTTTTATTTTATGTGATCACTAAAAATACATGAAATCAGTCCAGTCCCTTGCCCCGGGCCCTAAAATACCGGCAAACTTTATAACGTATATATCAGTCAATGTATGTGATATTTGAAAGAAATTAAGTGGCCAGTAGTGTTAAGCATTATTGAAATCAATCAAGACTTTGGTCTAGTCCACGTAACTTCAAGGAATGATTATCACATTCCGTTCTTTGGCTAAATTAAACGAAATATTCTCGGTTAGTTATCCGAGTAAATATTAGTGACATCAGTACTTTCCCACAGCATTAATATATTTTATATAGTTATTTTGATTTTAATATAAATATTTCGGATATAAAGCAAAACTAGGAAGAAAACTAAGTGAATTTATGACTAATTAGTCAACAAGATACTAAATTGATCTTAATATGTCCACTATTTTGATTGATATTAAATATTAAATTCATAAGCAGCATGTTTGCACGCTCGCAACATGTTGCCACAGAGTATAATACTTGTAGTTTTGTTCACCTAACGTTAGTTTGTAATCCTCAAAAATAATCGAGATTGTTATCGGAAGATGACCAATCCCATAAAATGCCGTTAATCGCATACATATATGGTTTTGTGACTAATAATGCATATAAAGTTTTATCACTGGCGCATTTTCTTTTCTAGATGAAATTTTGCTTAAACATTATATCAATAATACTCCATTATAACTCGTAAAAATTTTCGGTTTTTTACATGATAAAATTACAAAACAATCCAACCAAGTCATTCACAATTTCCATTATTGAGCTTAACAAAATTAACAGCTAAATAATAAATCTTATATTTTCAGAAGGGTAGAAAATGTTATACTTTTTTCTCGTTAGAATGCAACATGCAACAAACGAACCTGAAAAAATGTGATTAGAACACGCAAATTTGGCGGCGTGAGCACAAGACAGAATAAATGCGATATTTTTCTGAGAAAAGAAAACAATATAAGCCGCAAATTAAGGTTGATAAGTAGGGTATCGATCTGTGTTTTAAAAGTTTTAAAAAGTGGGCCACAAAGCTATTTCTCAATATGGTGAAAGCACAAACCATTAAAGCTAAATCAACCAAATTCGCTAAAAATAGTTTCTTCCATCAACTCCTCATTTCTGACATTCTTACATTACAGTGTGAAAACGTGCGTAATCAGACTACAACCACACCTATTTCGCATGTTCGATCTGATTATTTCACTTAGTTATTATATATACCAATTCAAACAAGAAGCTCAACCAAGGTTCGAAGTCGCCAATTCAAAATGACTCGTTTTTCTATTAGCAGCACATACTTTTAACCTCAGGAGGAGCAGCACTTAAATCATCAGCCAGTTGGTAATTCAACCTTATGCGTTTCGATTTATGTCAATACCACTATGCCACCTAAGCCCAATTTGCTCAGTAACAGTTTTTACATAATATAACAATAATGCCCTTTTCAGAAACTTAAGTTTCCAAATGAATTCACATTACCGCATTTGAAGATTTTTTACTGCTCATTGAAATAAACTTCTATAGTATTTTTGCCTCAAGTGCTCGTTCTTTTCGCTGGGAAAGCCACAACTTAAAACGTCATAAGCTCCGTGCAATAAATTTCTATTTGTTATTGTAGTTTGTCTGTCAAAGCTCCCCCGGTTGAAATATAAGTTAAGCATGCTCCTTGGTGGACGACATGGCACAACACTCCGTATAACTCAACCAAGCACCTCGTACCGCCAAGCAACTAACAACACAAAAGGAAATTCAATAAAATTTTGCAGTTACCACCCTTAGTTCTTGCAGCGAAAAAAAATTGCGAAGTTAGGACCGGATAATACTGTGTCTGGCCTGTACCTGCTGTCAAATTGATATATGTAAGTTTACTTCGAAAGTGACGACTGTCATGGAAAGATGGAGTATATTCGTGCCTGGCCTGGTACATACGAAAAAAATATTATTTCGTGTAAAAATTTATTTAAAAGTTTTTAACAAGAGGCAAAACTTTTATGTTTGGAAGGGCTTTCACACTACTCTATTTAGATGCATGCATGTGAATAGAAACACATACATACATATAATCCTATGCATGCACATATCTTAATACTTAGAGAGACATGCATAGCAACATATGTAGATATATTTTGATATAGGAACTATTAATCTATTTACCACCGGACATATTGGGTGGTACATCAAGGTAGCGTGTCGACAACAAAGCATCCGTAAGTTGCAATCGAAGTCCACAAGAGACACTGCCTCAGTCGCGTCGAGCGATGATGCGTCTTACAATAAAGCGATACCGAGATGCGGTGCTTCAACGATTTTTAGAAGAGAAAGACAATTAAACGACTTGGGAATTTAGGGTTTGACATATTCTTGCTGGAGTAGCAAAGTTTTTAAAATCCTTGGAAAAAAAGCAAATTGTAATTATTGCGAATTAAATGACCTTTCATTGTTTAGACTATTGCTGTTGTGTCGTCAGATATTTCGATTAATTTTTAGTAAAAACAAACACCATACACTAAAATATCGCTGTAAGTATATATGAATTTTTGTAAGCCTTAACCGTACAGGCTGAAGTTTACGGAGCATACATGTATACATTATTCTTAACTTTAACATCCTTGCCATTGCTTGCCCTGCCTTCTACTGACAAGGTATTTTTAGATTTCTAACTTTTTCGGCTCGAAGTTGAGTACGCGTTGTATTTGTAAAGCTGGTGGTCCTTTGTAGATATTCAACTATGACATATGTACAAACGTACTAGTTCCTGTGTATTCAAATCCGTGAACCATTTTTGCTGCTGCAAAACTTGTAGTCCTTTCTGGGTGATGCGTCGAATCTTTTTCAACTCCGGTGATTTGTATATTTCTGCACCGTTAAGCTTCTAAGAAGTTGTATTTATACTGCACTTGTTCACGTTTTCTTCTGCTTTATTTTATTTCTGTCCTTTCTTGCATTGCAACTTTTCCGTGCTTTTTGGTACATAGATTACATTGAAGTAACCAAGGGCAAAGTCGCATTGCAGTAATTCTTGTTGCGTCTTACCAACTTTGGAGAAAAATAAAACAATTATGTATAATTAATAGATTTACTTGAGAAAGTTTTTATGATAAATTTATAAAAAACATATATGTACTGAAAATTTTGTTACCAAACGATTACAATATTCAGGTTTAATTTATAGGAAAAACCGAAAACAGTTTGATATAATAAACATACTTATATCCAATTATTGACACACTAAATCCCCTAAAACCAAACAATAACAAATATTTTGGAATTTACTTGCGGAAAATTCCAGCATAAAGCTTAACAAAGCAATAAGAATAAATGCATAAAAAAGTAAGCAAAGGCAAAAATCAAAATTAAGAAATATAAAACAATATAAAAAAATTAAAAAAAAACTGAGACATAACGTAAATAAATACAAAACGGAATTAATAAAAGGAAATACCTACCCTTAATACAAAAGCTCTTATTTACTCAAAATGAAAAAATTTCTTTGAAAATATCATCCAATTTAAAATTATTGGAACATAATCTTGTATTTTAACCAACATCTGCGCACAATAGACATGTCAAAACTTTTTTGAACTTTCAATTTTGGGAAATCTTAAGAGATCTAAGAGGAAAAAGTATTTCTGTAATATACTGATACAAAAACAGTGTCATTAATTTCCTTTAATCTAAAATTTTGCATTATGTTAGTTTCCTCTGCCTTAAGTTCGGAAAGTTATGCGAAATTTTGATATTTAAATTTTTTCAAAACATTTATATCACTCACACAAACCTTGTCCATACCTTTGCTAACAACAACCCACTGTACACTTCATCCTCGTTTCGAATTTTTAAAAGCAATTTTTGCAAAATTTAAGGCTCTAACACCTCACAAACGCACTTGATCTTATAAAAAAAAATGTGTCGAAATCGGTTTTCATGTTCATATTTTTTTTATAAACAATGCGCGCCCGCCTCCAATGTACTAATTTTATAACGGATTTGACTTATTTAAATATGTCATTCCTTCAAATGCCATCAGGCAATTGGAATTGCTATGTGTATACATTTTTTGTGAAAAATTAAAACTTGATTTTACCATAAATTTAAATAGTTTTGAAGACTTAAATAAGTTTTTAAATGCAAAACGACTTCATAACATCTCTGATAAAAATTATTATTAATTGCTTACAGGTAAATTATCAGTTTATAGCTTTTTAAACGGTTTCAAAGATAAAAGCACGTAAACATATTAAAAAGACTCTAGCAACCAACCATTTTGAACCAACTTCGTCATCAAACATATGATTTCAAAGTTGTCGTAACCTGGTATTTTATGAACGTTGCCTGAAGAAGCTATGTACACGCTCAAAACAGGTCGTCCTCCCAGGACATGTTTACATCCGCTTACATAAACCACCCAAAATTATGAAATGTACAAAAATTGTATCTCCGATGCAAAACAAAAGGTCAAGCATAAGTCATACAGTTTACACTAAATGACGATAATTTCAATTTGGCTTGGGAGATACGAAAACGAAAGAATATTGGTCGATAAGCAAATTACGATATTAATAAACTTGCCAAAAATTCAAAAGGAAGCAAGAAAAGAATTTATCAAACTTCAACCCACTGTTTCCAATTGTTTGTCGGTTTTATCGACATAAAACATTTCCGCAGACAGCTGAGACCCTATTTTGGTAAATAAAATAAATTATGGCAGCAAGCAGTACGAAATCGCGTATATACATTTTTGCGGCATCCTCGTTGAATACGTATTTGAATATATGCCTATTAAAAACAAGAAAAAACGTTAACTTCGGTTGCGCCGAAGCTATAATACCCTTCACAAATACAAAGGCCCCTTACAAGAACTTGATTCCGAACGTTCGATTTGTATGGCAGCTATATGATATAGTGATCTGATCTGACCAATTTCTGTGGAGAATAATTTGTTGCCTTAAGCAATAACTCGTGCCTAATTTCGTGAAGATACCTCTTCAAATAAAAAAGTTTTCCATGCAAGCACTTTACTCCGATCGTTCAGTTAATATGGCAGCTATATGCTATAGTCATCCGATCTATATAATTTCTTCGGAGTTTATATTGTCGCCTCAAATAATAATCCATGCCAAATTTCGTGAAGATACCTCGTAAAATGAAAGAGTTTCATATACAAGCACTTGATTCCAATTGTTCAGTTTGTATGGCAGCTATATGCTATAGTCATTCGATCTATACAATTTTTTCGAAAATTTGATAGTTGCCTTAAATAATAATACACGCCAAATTTCATGAAGATACCTCGTCAAATGAAAGAGTTTTCCATACAAACACTTGATTCCGATTGTTCAGTTTGTATGGCAGCTATATGTTATAGTGGTCCGATATCGGCTGTTCCGACAAATGAGCAGCCTCTTTGTTATAAAAGGAAAGGTGCAAAATTTCAGATTGATATCTCAAAAACTGAGGGACTAGTTCGCGTATATACAGACGGACAGACGGACGGACAGACAGACGGACATGGCTAAATCAACTCAGCTCGTCACGGTGATCATTTATATATACACTTTATATGGTCTTCGACGTTTCCTTCTGGGTGTTACAAACTTCTTGGCAAAATTAATATACCCTGTTCAGGGTATAATAAGCAGCATTAAATCTGGCTGGAGCGTAAGCGTGGCAAGTTTGTGGTTTTATTGACATTGAAAACAACTCTTACACCTTCTTGACTTACGTCTTCCATATGGTCTAAATGGAGGTGTTCTTTTAAGAACCTATCATATTCTGGTTTGAGATCGCCGTTTTTAAGGTTTTTTTTCATACTTAAAAACTGCTGTATTGCAGAGGAGCAAGAACGACCCAAGGCGATTGCGTTTGGAAATTCATTTTAGTGGTATTTGTAGGACGTAAGTTGTCAATGTGGATTATGTATCTGTGACTTGTGCACTTAGTATCTAGCCGAAAGTAGTATTTTGTGCCAGAAGTGGGTTTGAAATTTTTTTCTATACCTTCAAGTATTATCTTTGGTATGAGATCGCTGCCTAATAGAGTATCTATTTGAGCGGGAGTGTTGCAGTTGCTATTTATGTGATAGCGCGGAAGCATTTTAGTGAGTTTTGGTTATCCGCTTTTGACAAAATTAGGGTAATGGGATTTTGTTTAAGTTTTGAACTACTCTTCCGCTCATTCCCGTAATTTCAAAATTAGCTAGTTTTGTTGGCAGTTGTAGCCTACTTTGCCTAGACGCTATAACGATCGTTGTGATCCTAGATCTATTAGGGGTCTTAGTCTCAACAATTCTCCTCGGTGTTTCATGGAGACGACTGCTGTGGGTAGTAGTACCCTCTTTTGAATTTTACTGTGTAACGTTTAAGGTTTCCGTGCTTTTGAGCAGCATGGTGTCTCTTGGCAATTTATAGGATTTTGTGTTTTGGGAGTTGTTGTTAAAACTAAACCCGTTGTTATTTTTGTATAAGTTCTTCTGTAGGGTGAAATGGGATATATGCTGTAATAAAGCATTGAGTGGTGTCTTTTTTGACAATAGGCGCAATTGATTTTGCTTTTGCATTCTTTATGAGTATGCGCATGTGGCAAGCAATTTGTAATATACAAAGTCTTTTTGTTTTGACGAAATTGTTTCTTTCATTAATTTTTAATTGTTTAAACTTCTCGCAAGATTGTAGTTTATGACCTTTTGTGCATAGTTCGCATGACATGTGTTTTTTCTGTTCGGATGTGATCGAATACGATTTTTAAAGATATCCCCCAGTAGTTCATTACTCGACTATAAATTAATTATAGTGACCTTTGGTTCCATACTTGGCCATTCCACACTCCACGAATTGGCAGAAAACACCAAGTAAGAATTTCCTCGGGCAACCCCGGTGTTAAAACACAAACGTATGCAGATGATATCCTGTCTGTAAATGCAGGTCTTCCACATGCATACGAACTACTATCACCAATGATACAAGACCACAAAACCGCAGGGTTTCCATCTAAAAAGATATTGGCGAACCACCCTAATATTCTAAAGGACATACCTAAAGAAAACTTGTTGAGCACTAATTTCCTTAAATTTGAAACGGGAAGTACAACAAAAACTCTGGAGATTCAATGGAATGCGATATCTGACCAGACATAATCAATGTAGGCGTTATCCCATATAACAAAGAGATTTGGAGACATTTTATCCTCTGTGGAAAAACTTTCCGACTCCGCAGACTGGTTTTCGCCAATTATGATACAAGCGAAACTCCTAATACAAGAATTATGACTAGACGGAACCGACTAGGACAAATAAGTTGAACCACATTTGTCATATACAAATCCTACGATGCGTAAACTATTTCCCAGACTATAAAGGCGAACTACACGGTTCTTTGACGCCTCTGAACAAACCGATTGCAAAATTGTACTAGCCTAGCTAGAAAAACGACCATATGCATGGAAGACGTATATCTCCAATCGAACTTTCAAATACTTGCCCACTTGGCAACACGTAGCCAGTAGTGATAATCCTGCCGATCTAGGTACAAGAAGGTTCAGACCCCTGCACCTAGCCACCATCTCCATCTGGTTGAATGGCCCCGATGGTTAACAGAATCTCCCTATTCTTGACCACAATCGCCCATACATAATATAATTGCCCCAGAAAATCGAAAAATCGGCTCTTTCCATAAAAAATCGGATGATATTGATATCCTTGAGCGATTTTCATCGTTCCACCGTGCCCTTAGAGTAGTTGCCTACATGCTCAAACTTACAGAGCAACTCAAAACCAAAACCAAGGCATCAACACACCCATTGCGCTACAGGAACGCACCCAGACAAAAAACAAAGGTTGTTCTTATCGCATCTATCTAAGCGTTCCTTATACCTATGGGTGGTTTATGGAAAACATCTGTAAATGCTTCAAACCTCACTTCAAAAAAATATCCCGCAAGAATCCTCCAATTTCACAGCACTAAACCCATGCCATTTTCTCAAAAGAGCACCCATTCTGGCCATATCGGAACCAGGCGTGGAGTTGCCACACTAAAGAAGCCGACCTTAAAGAAATTGTAAATAACCGCCAGTAAAATTAATAAACAAAAAAAAACGCCTATATCCTACAATATTAAGTCGTCAAAATAACAAATCAAATAAACCTGCAAAATAAAACTGCTTTTCTCAAGCATCAACATTTACAACAAAATTCGCTTCCTACATCTACAGCATGTATGCCGCGCCATCCGCCGGTAGTACGCCGAATGACGTTTTAATGAGCTAAGGCTCTTCCTACATATACCACCATTCTACTCGGAAATAACTGGCGTATCCTAATACAACACCACCATAACACCACACAGAATATAACCACTTTCAACAAAAAATCAGCATAGAAGACAGCGCCACACATGATGACACCCTACACCAACTTCGAAAACGGGAATGTAACATCGCTTCTTCACCTCATTCGATGAAACAGCGATCCCGCGCGTTAATACCGTTCAACTTCTATTTCCATACTCGCCGCATCACTCGTCGATATTTTTGTATAAATCTTTTAAAATTGAAATTGTATTGATTTCAATAAAACTATAACGATAAATAGAAACGGATATATTTCCGCCCAAAGTTCAACGTTCATTTTATTTAATATTATAAGTACTACCGTAAAACATTGACGTTACATTTTGACAGCATATTTATCTATCTACATATAATTTTTACTGCAATCTGCGCCCACGAACTATAATTTTTCATCAGAATGACACAATCTGCTAATGACCATTTACAATAATAACAACCTACCGGCAATTAAGGTGAAAAACAATGGTCCGGTTCCATTTGGAAAACTTGAATTTGGTAAATGGTTATTTAATCGTCGCCAGGTATGTAAAAATACTACACATACATACATACGTACGTATACATGTGCCACCCGTCCGACCACACTTACATATATATTATATACTTCATTCGTGGACATACGGGTGAACTATGATAAGTTATACTTCTAATAATACTAAAACATCAACAAATGATGGTTCGGTGCGACCGGATGAGGGTCCTCAACGGCCGTTTTAACATATATGCGGGTCGGTGGGACTTTCGTCCGTTTGTAAGACCACATGTCTACAGGAAATACTAATGTTTCTTTTGCATGAACAAAAAGTGAATTAAGTGAAATTAATTTATTATAATTAATAGGAATTATAAATGATAACTATATCACAATCGATACTCCTTATAGTTTTACAACATATAACCCAAATATAATTGCTTTTTTACCGGCCATTTGTTACATCTTTAATTGAGATAGATATACTGATTGAACAATTAATATTACCCACCCTAATTTAATAAAATGTGTCATAGCTCATAAGTTATTTAAGACACTATATCAACCAAAAAATTCATCCCCAAACCCTGATGATATCTCGTTTGCCTTATTTATACCTTTTTGATCACCGTGGCCTTAGTTAATACGACCGCTCTTAATTTCTAACTGTCAATAGTTAAGTAAGTTTCGGCAGTAAAAATCATAAGAAATATAGAGAACTAAAACAATTTTTTTTACTATCAGAACCCTCAAATGTCAAACACGTTTCAAAACTAAAATTGTTATTATTTGCTTTATTTTAATTTGTTTTCACATACTCCAATTTTGAAATTTTTAAAACTAAATCGTGTTTCATTTTCACCAAGAGAGGCAAATGTTAGGAGGCCGCGAGTACCGTCAAAGCCAGCATCTGTGGTGCTAGCATGTCCTCTGACGCATGCGCGATTGTGCTCCGATTCTTTATTAGTGGAGCAATTAAATATTATTCCCGTGTCCAAAAAACGTTTTGGAATCCCTTAGTTTCAAAGAGTACAATTAAATATATTTTTTTATTTGTCATTTAACTCATTCACAATAGTAAAATTGATCTAAGATATGCAAAACAATACTTGGTAACATTGAATATAGCGGCTATAACAGTTGAATGAGGTATCCGCATACTACCTTGTGCAAATTCAACTCGATAACTTTGCTGTTGCTTTTACATGTAAATTTTTTGACAACAGACTAGCGCGCAAATATAGCGATAAGTAGATTTGACTATATTTTCTTCTATTAACACAACTTTTCCAAGACCAATTGCTGCAATGTAGGCTCAAACCTTGTGATGTTCTGATACTAGCACTTAGAAGTATAATATTATATATACTCAAATACCTTTACAAAGTAGCGAGTACTTTTTGTACTCGATTCCATTATGTAATTATTGTACCAACATGGGTATCGAGTACATTGTGGAAATATTTACTTGGTTGCATAACCGGAGAAACCGAATTTAAAACAGTCTGGATTTTCATGATATGGTAACTCTAGCACTCCAGCTTGAATTTGAACTTCAATACACTCATTCCAATGATGTTCCAATAATTTTATACCATCCCTACAATGACCTTCCGGAAGCTCTGCAAAATATCTGTCTACGACCGTATAGCTTCTTCATTCGACGAAAAACGCTTTCTACGAAGGAATCGTTTCAGGTTTCTGAAGAGGTAGTAGTCGCTGGGAGCCAAATCTGGTGAATACGGTGGATGCTCAAGCAATTGGTACTTTAATTCGTTGTTCCAGCTGAACAACCAGTTTCAGTCTGCTGTAAACGTTCCTGTTTCCATTTAGGATCATGGTGGTAGATCCAAGTCTCATCCCTAGTTATAAAATAAAGCAAAAAATCGGTTTTATTCTGCCTAAAACGCTTCAAATTATGCCGAGAAATTTATTTTCGATCCAGTTTTTGTTGAATTGTTAACGTGGGCGGCGCTAACTTTCCAAACAGCTTTTTCATATGTGATACTCCATGTAAAATATGAAGTACTCGTTCGTCTGAGATGCTTATGGCATTAGCAATTTCACGCTTAGTCAAACTTGGATCTTCACTTTTATGAACTTGCTCAATGATTTCTGGTATGGTTGCGGTTTTTGGTCTTCCTTCGCGTGGATCGTCTTCAAGCCTGGTACGACCACGTTTAAATTCGCCAGCCCACAATTCAACGGCGCGTTTTGAAGGTGAGGACTCCTTATACACTTCTAACTATAGTTCATACATTTTTTTTCCTTTAAACTTTTCAAAACAAAGAATCTAATCACTGAGAAAAAAAACGTAGGAAAAAAATTTCTTGGTGAGTACTACTCACTTTTCAACCAACCTGTAAGTATATCAAGTAAAGATATGTACGTAAGTTTATGTAAATACGTACATATGTACATAATTACATTTTATTTAACATTAGAATACGTACATGACACAAACATATTTTTAGGCCAGGTACTAGTTCAAAAACAGTTGCAGAAAAGGACTTAATGGATCCACCTTAACAAACTGCTCCAATTAGCAACGCCTTTTCAAAATTGTTATCACATCAAGGTAAATAATTCCTTTCATAAATTGAGTACTTAAAACTAATTCAGCTTTGATTTTAATACATACATATGTATGCACATATGTAGATGACGTTCAATAATGTATAGAAGTTTCCACCAATATTTTGTTCTTTACTTGCAAGGAAATGAAGCCTTTTTATGTAGTTTCGGGTATGTATGTAATTTTATTTCTTCATGAAATCAGTATTTCCACAAGTATTTCAAAATAGTAATATAAATTAATTTTTTCAGGTGAAGACTTATGAAAGATATTGCGCCATTTTAAAAACTTCCAGGACCTAAGCGTATACAATTAGCACCAAAAGTGTGCATTTCTATCGACATCTGGACTGATATAATGACAGAAAGAAGTTTTATTCGTGTAAGACTGCATTTTTTAGAAGGCGTTAACATTCAAAACTGCTGTTTTTTTTTAAACTTTAATCCGCTAAACCTAACCTACTCCCAACCCAAATCTCTCTCTCGGAACCACTGGACAAAGTATTACTTCATGGGAGAGAAGAAGACATTTAAGTCTCCTCTACGGTACAGACTGACTGACTCCTAATCTGTTGTAAGTGTCTCAATCTTGTCATTATCAAAGCTGACGCTTCACTGACTGCTTTCCATTTAATAGAGGACTCACACATAAGTGCTGTCAAATTTTCCACCGAGAAACTACCGCCAAGTGTGGTTTTCAGATTTTCTCTTATACTTGAGAACCGAGGGCAATGGTAAAAAACATTTTCAGAGTCTTCAATACACTCTGTACACGTCGGACAGTACGGACTGTGGTCATAACGAAATTTGTAAAGGTAGCTTCTAAAGCACCCATGTCCACTTAGCATTTGGGTCAGGTAGAAATCCAGGTCCCTATGCTGTCTATCTATCCACGGTCTGATGTCTGGTATCAGTCTGTGAGTCCACCGTCTTTTGGATGAGGTTTGCCACCATTGCTGCCACAGCGTAATGCTCTAGGTTCTTTCCTCTCTTTTTGTTGCTGTAGAGGGTTCCGATAGCTGGTATAAGCGCGCGAATTCATTTCCCTGGATGTCAATGGGCACCATACTGGCTAATACTTCCGCAGCGTCGCTTGATACGGTTCGGAAAGCACTTATCACGCGTATTGCAGAAAGCCTATGCACTGTGATTATTGGTTTAGCATATGATTTTTTGTTTAGCGCCTGGATCCATATTGGAGCCGCATACAGTATAACGGATCTCATTGCCTTAGCTATTAAAAATCGTCGGCTGGAACGCACACAGCCTCTATTAGCCATCATTCTAGATAAAGAATTATAGATTTTATTTGCTTTACCCGTCGTGTTTTCCAAGTGCTCTTTAAATTTTATCCTTGAGTACACTATAACGCCAAGATACTTTAGCTGTGGCTGTGAAATTATTTGACATTCTCCTATGGTGAGCGATAGTTTTTCTTCAATTTTCCTGGAGCTAATGAGCAAGACCTCTGTTTTCTGCTCAGCCAACTCTAGACTCATGGTTGCGAACCACCGTCGTATGCCATTTATGCAATCATTGCATTTGACCCGGAGGTCATCTAGATGTTTCGCTACTGCTACCACTATGAGGTCATCCGCATAGGCGATTAGTTTCACGGATTGTTGTTGATGTAGTCTTAGCACCCCGTCGTACATCAGGTTCCAAAGAAGGGGCCTAAGGCCGAACCTTGTGGTACTCCACTCGAGATAGAGTAGCTCTTGGTACCCTCATCTCTGTCGAAAAGCAGCCTTCTGTTCTCAAAATAACTCATAATAATATTTATAAGGTATTGGGGAGCGCGTATTTCACATCCAGAGTAATTAGTATGCAATATTCTTTGATGTCACCTTTCCATCTTTTGCCACTTATTGCACATTTCGCAATATCAACGACTTAGTGCGTCAATAGTGGACCTCTTTTGTATAAAGCCGTATTGTCTCTTTGATAATCTGCCGGCTTTTTGGATTGCTAACTCCAAGCGGTTTCTTAGTATGCATGCACAGAGGTCGATATGATGAAGGTTCTTCAGGGGGCTTTTTCGGTTTTGGAAGTAGAACCAAACGCTGCACCTTCCACGGGTCTGGAAACACGCCTTCCAGTACACACGCATTGTACATTTTAACAAACAAACTGGGTCTCAGAGACATGGCTTCTTTTAGGGCTCTATTTGGTATACCATCTATTCCAGGCGCTTTGAAGTTTTTAATTTTTTTCGCAATGTTCTTCTTGTGTAACTAATAGAGGGGGCTCTGTAACTTCGTTGCACATAGCATAGGAAATGGTCTCATGTGTTGGAAATAATGCGTCGACGACTTTCCTCATAAATGATGCGTTCTTAGGTTGCTGCGGCATATTTTTAAATTTTGACACACATATTTTGAACGCGGTTCCCCAGGGGTCTGTGTTTGCTTCTTCACAAAGCTTTTCGAAACAACCTCTTTTGCTACGAGTGATTGCTGACTTCAGGAGCTTTTTTTGTCGTTTAAATGCTTCTCTGAGGCGATTTCCATTCTCGCCTGCTTGGTTACGCTGGAAGCAACGTCTAGCTGAGTGACAAAGCTTTCTCAGCGTGGCGATTTCTTCGTTCCACCAGTACACTGCTTTTCGCTTGTTATTGTATCTCGTCCTGCGCATAGTTGCGTCGCATGCTGCAACTAGTTCCTTCTGCACAGCGGATACCAAGTGGGCGGCGTCGCCGCCTGGTGCCTTTGCCGCACTCCAGACGATATCGAAAACGTCGGTATCGAACTCCTTTTGTCTCCAACTTCGTTTTCGAGAGGTATTTCTACTGAGGGGTTCCGTTTCTCGGGAGAACAAAACTTCAGCAATTATGGCCATATGGTCACTATTTGTGTACATGTCTGACACCTCCCACTTAATGTGCCTGCTAAGCGCGTCGTTAACAAACATTAGGTCTATTACGGAACCTTTATTGCCCTTTTGAAAGGTATTTTGCGTGCCACTGTTTATTATTGTAAGGTTCGTTTGACTCAAGAATTCTAGGACAAGACGTCCACGATGATTCGTGCTTCTGCTACCCCAAGCAGTAGACCAGGCATTAAGATCTCCCGCTATTATTATCGGGGATTTGCTTTTTGTCATTAGAGACAGCTGCAGGAGAAAGTATTCGAACTCATTTATTGACGCGCTAGGGTGAGCATAGCAACCTACAAGATATATTCCATGTATGTTCGCCCATGTGAAGCTGTTTTGGGCATCTCTGGAGCATCATGTTAAGGCTTGTCCTTTGCAAGACCATATTGCTGCCTTGCCACTTATATTATATCTTTAATCCAAGTGCTTTCCGAACGCTGAGTATATTGCTCGCTTAGCAGGGCGACATCTATATTTTCTTCTAGCACCGTCTGTTTTAGCAGGTCTTGTGCTGCAGCGCAATGCTTAAGATTTAATTGTAAGATCTTCATTTTTCCATTGACTTTCATATCTAGATACTTAGGACAGGCCGTACTCAAGACAGAGTGTTTCCCTTTACAAAGCGTACAGCTCGGGGCATTAGTGCATACTTTTGTCACGTGTCCTAAGGTTCCGCAGCGTTTACAGAGGGAAGACCTGTCAATGGGGTTGCTACATTTATGCGCCATATGCCCCACTTCGAAACACCTAAAGCAGCGAGCGATAGATAAATATTCCCGGAGGCGACAAATAGACCACCCAATCTTTACTTTGCCTTGTTTAAGTACGGTCTTGGCATCCTCGGCACGGAGACATATAAGCGCTATTTGTGTGCCGCTTCTGGTTTTTCGCATACTTGTAACATTTTCTTTCTTTAGATTTTGAATCCCACACTCCTTTTGTAATGCGTCGCAGATTTCTTCGAGAGTGGTTATCTTGTCTAGGTCCTTGCACATAATGGTAACATGATGTGTTTTTGGCTGTATTACCGCCATCTCACCAATCACTCCTTCTAGGGCACTCTCGAACATGTTGGCTCTTTTGTCTGCTTGGTTTTTTAATTCTATAACCAGATCTCCTTTGATGGTTTTCCTGATGTACCTTACGTTTGAGCCCAATTCTTCAAGGCCACTATCGCATTTAATTTTTCTTAGAATATCCGCATACGACGCTCCCTCTTTTTTTTTTAGAATAATAGCGTCAGGTTTCGATCTGATTCTGTTTTCGATCGGCTTTCTTTTTTTTAACTACGTCCACCCATTTCTCACCTGCGGGCTTATGGCAAAACTGCTGTATTACTACGAGTGAGTTGAAAATAAAACATACTGCAGATAATATTGCTGAGTCGCTAAATATAATTATATTTGGGAAGTACAAATAAATCAAATACGCTAGATTGTTACAGATATAGGGCAAAATATGGTAAATCTTAATATTAGCTAACGTGGCAAGACATCAATATATTTAATTTTTTATAAGATAAAGGCAGAAGTTTGGATGATGTTTCATTAACTTTTGCAGAAGAGTTTCACTTGTGTAGTGTTGAACTTTTCAATAGGACAATGCTCCAATCAACAGAGCTAAGAGTACAAAGGAGTTCTTCGCGTCGAAAAATATTTCTGAGATGAAGTGGCCTGTGTTTAGTCCAGACTTTAATCCAATGGTGAACCCATGGATCATTCGAAGCGAGCAAATTTACAAAGTTGCACGCCAATTTAACACCCTATTGCTCAAAAAAGCAATTCAAGAAGAGTGGGCAAAAATCGTTCTCAGTGTCCTTAAGTCAATTTATTTTAATTTTAATTTTGTCCCACATATCTATTTCCTTCTATGGTCTTGAAAGAGTTAAATATTCTACAATAAAAAAGTGAACATGTTGTATTCGAACGTTTCTTTACTTATTTGAAGGTTAAAAATATTTTACATTGATATTTTATTATAAAATAAACCCATTTGTTCAGTGTCCCATATACATAGCTATTTCGCTCAGTGTATTATTTTCAACGGAAGGACGAGAAATGCTTTTAAATAGTGAGATTGAGGGGGCTAAACTAATGGTACTTTTGCTTAAACCGTTTGAGTTTGCGTCTCGTGAAACTTCAGCAAAAAAAATATCTGTTTTATCAAAAATTATACCAACAATAAATTGCATTACATCTTAACTCAATGAGATGAAAGAAAGAGTACCAGCTATTCCAGCAATGAAAATAACGCTAAGGACAGAGCTCAGAAAACGATTTGGTCAAGTGGAGTACCATTCTGGAATTGCAATGGCCACAATTCAAGGAACTACAATTTATAGATCCACTCGTTTCTGCTAGAATTGCTCAAAAACTTGAAGAGCTTTTGAAAGGGGACGTAAAAAGCAGTAGCGATTCAGAAGAATATACGGTAAAATCTTATGATTTTTAGAAGCATCATCGAAAACTTTTCTTGAAGCAAAAAAGCACAAACAAGAAAAGAACAAGGTTTCCCATGCCTTAGTCCTGTTTCTTCACTTTCAAGTAACGATATTTTAGTATGGGAGGATATGAAAGGCCATTTTTTAGCTCTCTATAAGCTTGCTCGAAGTTTATTTTGTGTCGCTGCATCTTCAGATCCATGTGAACGGCTGTTATTCAAGACAGGAACTATAGTTTCGCAAAAAAGAAACCGAATTTCTCCACTGTATATAGACAAACTTCTTTTTTTAAGTGAAACTTCTGAATCGGAATTTTTTACCTAATTATTATTACACTAACATCCATGCGATCAAACCCAGTTTTACAAAGTTCATTTAACTCTGTATGTCATATTTTTTAATAAAAAACATTTGTTCGCTTGTTAAGGAATAAACATTAATTCTTTGTATTTAAATGTTTAAACACACGAGGGTCGATATTTTATGTTGTAAACGATCATTTATTAAAATTTTTGTTGTTATGAGTATAGGTCGAGTACACAGTGGTATCGGAACATCTCTACCCGAACAATAACACTTCACCCACACACACTATCATGGACTTTTCGTGATTATAAGCAAAGAAATACTAATAATTTCAGCTATAGTACACTCACACATGCCTTAATTCGATCTCATCTGATTAATAAAGTAAGTAAGTAAGACCATTGGCTGAGTAAAATTGCGTACTGCAACTGGGAAGATACCCAAGTTCGTGTTACACAATTTTATAGTAGCAGATATCATCGACGAAGTCATAATTGGAGAGACTTTCTAGCGAATCAAGGAATCAAAATTGACATGGAGCACAGGATTATGACCTATTCAAATATAGAAATGCCACTTATGTTCGGTTACGATAATAAGTATAACGTTAGATGATTGGTAACAACAGAGAGCCAGCAGATTCCACCAAAATCAGAAGCAGTTATTTGGGCAGAAATAGGTGGAGACTATGAGCCAAACAAGTCGTGAATTGTTGAGGCCACAAAAGAATCTACACCAAACTTACTTATAGCCAAACCCCTGGCTATGACAAGACATTGATAAAAGTGTTCAGATAAAAGTACTTAATGAATGCATTTGTGCGAAATATATCTTAAAGAAAATTCCATGGACGAAAACGATAAACTAGAGGTAAACTATCAAAATTATTGGATAAATACGATTCCAAATTAGGAAGAACCAAAGTTGGTATTAACACAGGTGATGCAAGACCAACCGCCAGGCTCTTTGAAGCGTTCCACTAGCAAAACGTGTAGTTGTAAGCCAGACCATACGTGAAATGAGCGAGAGCGGCATTATCGAATCATCAGTGAGTCCATAGAGTTCCCTTGTAGTATTTGTGAAGAAAAAAGATGGCAACATGAGGTTCAGTGTGGACTATAGAAGATTGAATGATGTAACAAAGAAAGACAGTTATCCACTACTTACAATCGAGGACATGCCATTGATTTTCTTTGATTTTAAAAGTGGTTATTTGCAAGTAGCGGTAAACGAAAAAGACAAAGAAAAGACGGCTTTCATCGTTGGGGGTGGTCTATGACAATGTAAAGCTCCTACTAACTTTGAGAGACTTATAGACCAGGTATTAAAAGGATTGCACCGGAAGACCTATTTGGTATATCCCGACGATATCATCGTGTTGGGTAAAAGCTTCGATGAACACCTTCAGAACTTGGAAGAAGTTTTCAAACAGAAAACTAACGCTGGTGTAAAACTGAGCCCGGGGAAGTGTTCCCATTTCAAAAAGGAAGTAACTACTTAGGACACAAAGCAACAACGGGGGCATTTTTATTGCTAATGAAAAGATAGAGGCAGCAAAAGATTGGCCCACTCCTAAAAATTGACATGAATCGCGGAGTTTTCTTGCACTTTGTACTTATTATCGACAATTCTAAATTTTACTATCGTAGCTAGTAGCCTCCATCGCAAAGGAATGACAGACATTGCTCGTAAGCTAAGGCCCAAGAAGACATTATAGATGTTCGATTAATGACAATAACATCATACTGGGATCTGTAGGAACTACGAAAATGTCAGTAAGAAGATCCATATTTGAAATGTGAAATACACGGAATGGAAAAGAACAAACGTCCAACACGATAAGAAATAGCTACAGAAAGTCCAGTCGGAATGGCATATTGGGCACAATGGAATAGTTTAAAGCTGATGTCTGGCTGCTTACATTTTGTATGGGAAAACGAAGATGGGCATAGCTCTTGAGCTTTGATGGTTGTTCCGAAAGTAAGAATTCCCGAAGTTCTCAACAACTGGTCCAACTGGGAATCACTAAAACCTTAGAGAAATTAAAACAGAGATTTTTTTGGGTTGGTTGGCGTCAATCAGTTACAGAGTGGATCGCCTATTGTGAGATCCAGGAGTCATGACCAGATGAAGCAGTACAATTCAGGTGCGCCGTTTGAGCGAATTTCCATGGATGTATCTGGTCCATTTCCTACCAGTAAATTAGGAAAAAAGTATGTTTTGGTATTCATGGACTATTTCAGCAAATAGCCAGAGGTATACGCAATTCCTAACCAAGATACAACAACAGTAGCGGACGTATTCATCAACAATTGGGTATCGAGATATGGTGTTCTATTGGACCAAATTGGGTATCCGAAAAACATGCACAACTGCACCATATGCGCAGTCTGATGGCATGGTAGAACGATTCAATCAAACTTAAAAAGAAAATTTGAGAAAAGCTGTGGACAAGTATCAAGAAAATGGGGATATCCATATATTCTTGTTCCCAAAGTCTTATCGATTTGAAGTTTGGAATTAACGCCAACGGAGAAAGAAATGCTAAGGAAGTCAACAGCATCCTAGAAGACGAGACGATATATATCCCATGCTATGAGACAGCGCACCGAAATTATGAGCGATAAAATGAAAGCAAAATACGAGAGGCAATAAACTCTGAGGGTTTTATTGAAGGTTATTGGGTATTGTTATATATATAACCCACAACGAAATAAAGAGCTGTCTCCCAAATTACAGTGCAGTTGGAAAGACTTTACCAGGTTATTAAACGTATAAACGATGTAGTGTTACGCATAAAGACCTTGGAATAACATGAAGGTAGTTCATCTGGAACGGCTTGCAGCGCTTGATGCCGCAAACATGTCTAATTGGGACGATCAGACTTAAGTAGAAGGCAGTGTGTCGAGCATGAATGTAAGAACAAAATAGAATCGACGATAAATTACTAGAATGAACTAGACAGCGATATTCGTAGTTGCCAGAATGTTCGAGTGGCGAAGTTTTGTTAAGGATCTACTATATAAGGGTTAAGCAGCAAATACAATTCTAATTATAGTGCTACTTAGTAAAAAGCTATAAGCAATAAGTTGTAAACTCGAATAAAGAGTAATAAATGTTAAGTTGTTGGAATTAGAAACAAAGAGCATTAAATTAAGATTTTTATTTAAGAATCTAGTGATGGAATTCAAGAGTGAGTTACAAGGTAGACGGTTTATCGTGAAATCCGTTACAACATTTAAAAATTAATTGCTGTATATTATGGCGGACTTAAATAAAAGCGTTGAGGGTCGCGTTTTTTCCCGCTCAGCGTTAACGCCGACTCGGCATCCTTAATTAAATCTGCAATTTTACGTCGAATTCTCACTTAAATCCTAAATTTTGTACAAAAGAAATGAAATGCAATTAATTTATTAATAAAACTTACATCCATTTTTACGGGCATTAAATATCGCGCGTCAAGAAAATTTTTAGAAAAATTACAGTTTCTTCGTTTTTTGCAGCCAACTTTACTTCTTAACGCGCCGTCAAAAGCGAACTTTTCAAAGCTAAGCGTTCCCGCCGCGTTTATTTAGATACATATTACACAGCTGCACAAATGTATTCGTTTGCAGCTTCAAAACATTCTCTTGATTTTAGTATGGAAGTATAATATAAGCGAATATTAATGAGCATAAATTAGAAGAGGAATAGAATAGAATAGAATGAATATTTTATCTCAATGAGTATTTATATTCTCAACATTTGCAACTGAAGGTAGAGTATTTGAGAATACTCTCAAAGAAATGGAAAATATGAAATGGCTACCTGTACTATAATTATAATTTCTTGATGCGTTTAAATTGTTTTTGTCTAGTTGCGTTTATTTGAATAGATTTTTTAATGATTGAAGTTTTCAAAAAATTTACAAATTCACAAAATTTGGAATTTCACACAGTTTAGAAAAACAATGCATTTTGTGGATATGTCAAAATTAACATTTGCTGGATTATTTTTGCTACTATGCGTATTTGTATAGCGGTATCTCGTAAAAATACGTAAATCGGAATAGAAACATTCGATTTAACCACAAGTCTATTTTGTGTGGTGGATCTCACATAACGAGAAACTATCACACGTAAATGAAAAACTATCACATGTCAACAAGAATATACCGGTAATGTCCCAATAGGTATTAAAAAATAATTTCTCCAAAGTTGGAGAAAACCTTAATTCTCAAGTTGGTATCCAATAAAATTCTCAAGTTGATCTTCAACCTAAATGTCCAACAATGTACATATGTATGCATGTATATAATTTTGTATGATGCTGTTATTAAATGAACGAAATGAATTAAATACATATTAACAGTGGAAAATTCAACAATAAATGAACTTTATTTTAAAATAATAATAAATAAAAATAACATATGCTTATACTTATGTACATACTTACATATATACTTAATTTAAACAAAACGAAAGCAAAATATGTATTAATTTCAAATAAAACTTACGTTGGAATTCATCAGTTAATATAGTACATACATATTCATACATATTTTTAAGGGGAATTTAAAATATTATTTTTTAAATCATTTTTTGTAGCAACAATATTTAAAAACATTATTTGGATGACGGAATCGTTATCGGACGAGAGAAGTGTTCTTTTTCTGAAAGTAAATTACGCGCTACGGAAAATATCCTCTCGGAGGATGCACTTCTTGCCGGAGTTGCTAATATTTTGCACGATACTTTGTAAAGAATTCATACTTATGCAATTCCTAGCATTGTAAAACATGAAGGCTAGTTGTAAAGGCTACGTCCAAACTCTGGTATCGATTAAATTCCTTTTCAACGCGTTGTGTTGGATTACAAATTGACTGACATTTTACGAAATCACTGAAAAGCTCATTACTTTTTGATTCTATTTGAGCTATATTTCCATTATCTGCATTTGATATATATTTTAACATCAAATTCATGCGTTTGTCTTTAATTTTGGTTTTTTCTTCTTCACTATATTGCAATAGTTGTTTTGCAGGTGGAAACCAAAACAACGCAATTTTATGGTAAATGGTTATATTATCAATAACAACTGATTCTAAATAATGCCTTTATAATTGTTGATTAAATTTACTGTACACTTTTTTTCAGCTTATGTAAGTATATAAATAATTGATAAATGCAATGTCAGATGTTTATCACTTTCTAATTGCTTAGAAGCTTCTTCAAAATTTTTAGTAAAACAATCCAATTATTCCACTATTGTGCTTGAAAAACAACACTTCAATAAAATAAGAAATAGAAACTCGAAATGAAGGCATATAAATTCAGGAATCCCATTATATTTTTGTTGATTGAACACTTGCCAATCTATGTACGTTAACGGCAGCCTCCACAAAGTAGCTTTACGATCATTATAAACAAAACTATTTCTTTGCCTCACCAATAATAAAACTTCTTAATAAGCATCTTTGCTTATTTAAGTAATCAATACTCTTTTCAATAAAGCTAAGACCACAGCTTCTTAAATAAGCATCTTTGCTTATTTAAGCAACCAATACTCTTTTTATTAAGCTAAGACCACCCATACAATGTAAACAATAAAACTAATTGCTGAATAAGCGAATATTGTAAATTGACACTTATTGTAAGACTTAAGCATATAAGAAAAATGTATATATTATATAAGAGCAAATTGAAATAAAGAGATTCAGTCTTCCATCAGGACCACTCAACCCAATCGTTTGATTTCTTCCGTGCGTTGCGCGGAAAATATTATATATTTTTTTAATACTTCCACATTGGAGGAAGTTAATTGGCGCCCAACGCGTGGGGCATGTGTTAGTGATATCCTCGGTAAAAAAGGGAGAAAAAAAACAAGTATCCCTAGCCGAAAGGATAATCATAGTGACGTGTGTCGAAACCACAAAAAAATAGCAATCAAGTATCCTCTCGGGAGGAGAAAAAAAAAAAATACGGCTACGCGAGTGAGACGCGCCCGAAAATCAAAAATATGGCTACGCGAGCACGACGCGAATAAAAGGCCCGAAAATAAAAAGTACGGCTACGCGAGTGCACAAATAAAATAAAGAAAAAACACAAAAACCAAAAAAAAAAAATTCAAATATCAAAAAATCAAAAAGTTCTAATACTAAAGATTTTTAAAGTTTGAAGAGTAAGAATTGTGGAAAATATTTTCGCGTGAAGTAAGAAATCAATTTATTCTTACTAATATAGTATTGTTTTATGGGTAGAGCGATTGCAAGCAAACAAGTGTGAACGCTGTAAACAAACGAATCTTCAAAAAATGGAACGCTATGTAGTGAAATAACAATAACAGCAAGCGAACCATAACAAAAGTGTTGATCTATAACTACGCCCATTTCGAAGCAATTCAAATTGAATAAAATGTGTAAAAAAATATAAAACATAACATCAAATATTAACAATCGAAGAGTCAGAACAAAAAGAATAGTGCAAAAAAAACTTCAGCGGCCAAAGGCACACAAACCCCGTGCGAGCAATCAACAGTAGCGTAGCAATTAAACAACAATCAACACAAGCGAGGCAATTAAACAGGAATCAACAGAAGCAAAGGAATTATAACACCAATCAACAAACCCCTTTAGAGAAGGACGAAAAACTAGTAAGCTGATAATTTAATATATATTAAATTTATAACAATAAAATTGTATTATTGTAATAATCATAGTAACATAAAATATTTTAAGTATAAGTACTCAAATTTATAAAAAAAAATGTTATAAATCAAGGCTCGATCAGCCATATAACAAATATTTTGAAACCGCGATTCACCACCGCAAGGGGGACCCTCCGGTTTATAACATAAACTCATTTCTGCGATTCTGAACTCCAGACCCTCCAGAATAAAAGAGTTTCTTTTCCTAGAAAGGATCAAAAAAATTATTGTAAGAAAAGAAAACAAACAAAGAAAATATATATCTATATACATAAGAAAATAAAATATGTATTTCCAAAACTTTGACAAAAATGACAGACGCTTTACCAACTGACTCAGACAAATGTAGATCAGATAAATCTTATTAAAATTTTAAAAGGTTGTAGTAGAAACAAAACAAGATAAGGATCACATAGGAAAAAATAAAAAGCATTCTTTCCTAGAAGAAAATATTTTTTTTAATGGGAAATAATTCAAGTACACTAAAATACAAAAGGCTGTACTATTGTCATCATTGCAAGGGCAACCATAGAACTGAAACTTGCCCATATTTAAAACATACAAAAACTAAAATAATAAAAAATGGCTCTAAATAGTGAGAACGAGAATTTTGTTGCTAGACTAATAACTGCAACAAATGCTTCTCTTAGATTAGAGGTAGAGGAGTTGCGAAGGCAACTGCAGGACTTAACACAGTCAACTACAGTCGTTGATTATAAAATAGAAGTGATTGATCCACATATCAATTGTGATGAGTCACTTGAGGTGGTCAAGTCACTACCAGAATTTAACGGAAAACAAACTAAATCAGCCAATAACGCAATGAGCTTATATGTAAGGGGCAGCCGTAGATATTTTGCTGCATTAACTATACTAAGAAATAAAATTACAAACGACGCTAACGACATTTTATCCAATCACGGGACGGTTCTTAATTTCGATGCTATTTTGGCACGACTCGATTTTGCTTACGCGGATAAACGACCAGCTCATATTATCGAACCGGAGATGAGTATTTTGCGACAGGGCACTTCTTCAATACTATAATAAGGTTAATGAAAAATTTACTTTACTTATTAATAAAACGATAATGACTTACGGATCAGATAATGCCGTAACTAAAGAATTAAACGCAAAAAATAGGCGGGATGCGTTGCGTATATTTATAACCGGTCTAAATGGAAATTTAGCCAATATAATATTTTCATTATCACCAAGTGATTTGCCAAATGCGTTGGCAAAAGCACAAGAATTAGAATCGAATAATATGCGAGCAATTTTCGCATCACAATAAGAATAAAAACGAATTAAATATATATAAAAGAGTAAAAACAATTAATGGATTTTCGATAATACGATATTATCATTTTATTACTCTATTTGGTAAAAGACAAATTTTTTACGAAATCGAAAATTTAGAAGCAGATTTTTTAATTGGATACAAATTCCTGAAAGAAATTAATGCAGTGATCAACTTGAAAGAAAAAAAATTGATAGTAAATAATGAAAAGGAAGAAGACATATTTCGCTTAGGAGATGAATCTGAGAAACATGATATTAAAGGAAATATAATTACTTTGGGAGCAAAGACTCCTAAAGCGCCAGCTGAAGATTTATACCAGCACAATGAATATATTAAAAATAATGTGGAACAAAAAAGTTCTACAACGCCAGCCGATGGTAATACCGGCAACAAAAGTAAAAAATTCAATTATAAAAAATATAATGTGGAACAAAAAAATTCTACAACGCCAGCCGATGATAATTCCGGCCACAAAAAAATAAAATTTATTGTGGAACAAAAGAGTTCTACAACGCCAGTCGACTTACCGACAATAAAGAAGATTATATAAACAAAATAAATTTAGAGGAAGAATTCTCTGAAGCACCAGCCGAACAAAATACCGGCATAAATGAAGAAAGAATTAAATATTTGAGGAAAAAAATAAGAAATAAAATAAATGAAATACATTCTTCAATAAACATGAATTTACCGTTTCGAACGGATATTCGTGCGGAAATAAGAACCTCGGTAAATACTCCAATTTGGAGTAAACAGTATCAGTATCCTTTAGCATCAAATGCTTTTGAGAATAAAGAGATCGATAATATTTTAAAAAACGAAGTTCTACGACCAAGTAAAAGTCCTTATAATTCTCCAATCTGGGTGGTACCAAAATAGGGTATCAATGATGATGACACAGCAAAATTAAGAATGGTAGTGGATTCCAAAAAACTAAATGAAATTACTATTTCGGATACATATCCGATACCAGATACAAATGTTATACTTTCAAATCTAGGAGGATCACAGTATTTCTCTACAATCGATTTAGAATCAGGATTTCACCAAATTTTAATGAAGCCTGAGGACATCGAGACTACTGCATTCTCAGTAAATAATGGAAAATACGAATTTTTAAGAATGCCATTTGGTTTAAAGAATGCACCAAGTATTTTCCAACGAGCTATGGATAATGTATTAAGAGAATTTATTGGAAAATTCTGCCACGTATATATTGATGATATAATTGCTTTTTCCCGCAATTTAGTCGATCATAAAAACATTTGAATCAAGTAATCAACTTACTTAAAATATCGAATACGAAAATATCATTAGAAAAGTCAAAATATTTTGAAAATGAAGTTGAATTTTTGGGATATATAGTTGCAATAGAAGTAATCAAAACGGATCCGCATAAAGTCGAAGCGATTTGTAATTTTCCATTACCAAAAACAGTACGACAACTTCGAAGTTTCATGGGAATGATTGGATATTATAGGAAATTTATCAAAGATTTCGCAGCAATAGCTAAACCAATAAACAAACATTTATCTGGAGAAAATCGGACATGTATCTCAGCATATGTCAAAGAAAATTGAAGTTCGATTAGAACAGGATGCAATTTTAGCATTTGAAAAATTAAAACAATTACTAACCAATCAAGTAGAATTAACGCAACCAGACTTTAATAAAAAAATTATATTAGCAACCGATGCCTCAAATGATGCATTAGGTGGTGTATTAAGCCAAGATGGAAAACCTATTACGTTTAGCTCTAAAACATTGAATTCCACAGAAAAGAATTATGCAACAAATGAGAAAGAACTTTATGCCATAGTTTGGGCATTAAAAACTTTTAGAAACTACCCTTATGGAGTATCAGATTTAGAAATACATACAGATCACCAACCTTTGACTTTTGCAGTCTCTTCAAGAAATCCTAATGTAAAAATGAAAAGATGGCATACCATTATTGAGGAATATGCTCCAAAAATGATTTATAAACCGGGAAAAATTAATATAGTCGCGGATGCTTATCCCGACAAAACTTAAATAATATAACTGATGATTCATCAATGGACATACAACATTCAGCAGAGAGTTCTGATAATACACAAATTCAAAAAACAAAAAAACCATTAAATCAATTCAAGCAACAAATACTTCTTAGGTCGCTTTACAATTCACGAATCTATTAATAATTTTAATAAAACTAGACATATTATTGAATATGATACACTCGAAAATTTAATGACTATTCTAAAAGAATTTTTACAACCAAATCTTGTAACTGCAATATATTGTACACCTGAAGACTTATATGAAATAAAGGTTAAATTAAAAGAAACATTTACTAACAAGTTTTTATTTACAAAAAACTTTCCCAAACAAAGAAGACCAGGGAACAATAATAGAGCAAACTCATAACAGAGCGCACAGGGGCTTCGACGAAAATATTAAACAAATCTCAACTTTTTACTATTGGCCAGAAATGCATAAACAATTTAAAGAATACATTAGAAATTGTGAAATTTGAAATAAAAATAAATATGATAGACATCCTATAAAAATACCTATTGGAGTGGTCCCTATACCTAAAGAGGAGGGAATTCAAATACACATAGATATATTTTATGCACAATCATTAAAATTCATTACATGTATCGAAAGTTATTCAAAGTTTTTGGTTATTAAACAAATGGTCAGATAGAGAGGGTCCATTCAACAATAATTGAAATATCACGATGTATAAAACAAGAATATAATTTAATCAGATTTTCAGAATCAATATATAGAGCCGCTCACCAATACAATAAAACTATTCATTCGGTTACTGATAAGAAACCATTGGAAGTCCTTTATAACAAGGTCTCTCATGATAATTTACCAGATAAACTTTTATTAGCACAAACTAGGATGCTAGAAAGACAACATAAAACTGGATTTAACAAAACATAGAGGAGATGTTATATATGAAAAGGGGAAAGAAATAAGCTAAATCCTAGATACAAGAAACAAGTAATAAAAGAAGATTTATGGAATAAGGTTAAAATTAACTACAGAAATAGAATAGTACATAAAGATAATATTAAATCTTGAATATATATTTTCAGAAAATGATACCCTTAATATTTCTAATATTAATTGTTCAAACAATAACGGACATTGTGGACTATACAAGAGAAAATTATGTGTTATTAGAGGACGGAGACGTAGCTTTATACAATGACTATGGCGACATTTTTCACATTACTAATTTAACTTATTTTAGAGAACTTATAAATTCAGACAAAAGTTATAGTAATAAAAAATACAGATATAATAATTTACATGGGAATAATGAAAATGAGGTAGCATATATTAATGATTTAAATACAGAATCAGAAATTGAAATTATCGAAACTTTATTAGGGCAAATACAAAACAAAGATACAAGATATAAGAGAGGGATAAATGAATTAGGGACACTATGGAAGTGGATAGCAGGAACACCAGATCATGACGATTTAGTGTTAATAAATAATAAGTTAAACGAACTAATTGAAAATAACAATAAACAATACACAACAAACTCTGAAATTTTTAAAATAATCACTAAATTAACAAAAACAATTAAAAATGTAAACGAAAATTTACATGTTAAAATTTTAACGAAAAGGAAATATCAATTTTTAATAACTGAACTACAAAATATGGTTCATACGATAGCTATGGCAAAAATAGGAATTTTAAACCCTGCAATTTTACATTTAGATGAGATAAAAAATACAATACAAAATGAACACGGACGATTGACTATAACTGATTTAATGGACATTTCTAACTTTAAGATATTACAAAATAATGATGTAATTGTTTTATATATTAAGTATCCTAAAATTATAAATGATTGTAAATATTATGAAGTAAGAGCAATCACACAAGAAGACGGTAAATTAGTAATTGACAAAGAAATTGCGAAATGCAAAAAAGAATATATAATATTAATATAAAAAGTTGTAAAAAAGACATGATAAACACGTATTGTAAAATTAATAATACAAATACTTGCCTATCAGATATTTTGTCCAGAAAAAAAGGTAAATGTAAAAAAATAAAAGAAAAAAATTAAGAAATAGATGTAATTAAAGAAGGAGCAATATTAGTCTCCGGAAATAACACAGTTGATGGCTATGCTATAAATGGAATTTACTTTGTTACTTTTGAAAATTATACAAATATTAATAATGTTATATATAAAAATGTCGATTGTAAAATTTGCAAATATTTAAAAAACAATCATATTAATACTTTTGAAATTATAGAATATATTGAAACAAAAAATAAAGAAATGAACTTTGAAAACATAAATATTTTAGCTGAACGAATGGAAGTTTTTAAACATCATTCATTTTTATGGTACATACTTATAATTTTGTTAATAATGTACATAATTTATAGGATTGTAAAAATTAAAGAATCTTATAAAAATTCTAAAATAATTAGAAATTTAGAATCTCAAAAAATATCATATAACGCTATTTTGAATAAAATAAATAACTTATCAAAAAATGATATTGAGAGGGGCGAGTTAACGCCAGCCTCCACAAAGTATCTTTACGATCATTATAAACAAAACTATTTCTTTGCACTCAGCAATAATAAAACTTCTTAATAAGCATCTTTGCTTATTTAAGTAATTAATACTATTTTCAATAAAGCTAAGACCACAGCTTCTTAAATAAGCATCTTTGCTTATTTAAGCAACCAATACTCTTTTTATTAAGCTAAGACCACCCATACAATGTAAACAATAAAACTAATTGCTGAATAAGCGAATATTGTAAATTGACACTTATTGTAAGACTTAAGCATATAAGAAAAATGTATATATTATATAAGAGCAAATTGAAATAAAGAGATTCAGTCTCCCATCAGGACCATTGTATAAGCTGACAAGTAGCGAAAGAATCAGCTGTTTTCCTATGTGTGTGAAACAGCCGTGATCACCTGATCGAATATGCCTTTTTTTGACACAGAGTTTTAAATAAAAGGATGTAGTTTAACAATTTGCTTATGAACATGTATTTGTAATGAAAATAATCTTTACTAATAAACTTTCAAGAAAATTTTCGAAACAAAAGATTATTATATATCTATTGCTTTACCTCACCACTTTTGAGGTTGCAATATAGGCGCGTTACCGATCTCTTTTGGGTGTTCGGTTCCCCAGGAGGCCTATATTCACCCATATAATATATACAGTTCTAAAACAATCTACTTTTCATAACAATTATAACTCGAAAAGATATATACATAAAATCAGGTACATGAATCAGGTTCATGAATAATAATAACATTAACAATATAAGTTGAAATATTCAACTTGATTTAAACAAAAACGAAAATAAATATATAAAAATCAGGTACAATTCAATTATAAAATAATTATTATATTTGATAAAATTGGAAACATTTAATAATATTTCAACACAATAAATATTAATTTAAATAATAAAATGTAAATTTAATCTTTAGGAATTAAAACAACCGAAAAATATTTGAATATGTAATAAAAACATTCTTAAAGTTATAAATTTTAAAACATAACACGGCAACACATTATACCAGATTTCTGTCATTTGGACGTTTTAGTAGCAGAATAATGGTTGGCAACCCGTACAAAGTGTGACTTTAGTAGCAGAATATTGGTTGGCAACCCGTACCAAGTGTGATTTTAGTAGTAGAATTTTCGAGGCAACCCGTACCAAGTGGGATATTTTTGAATGTGTATTAGTGAAAATCTTAGGATTGGCTACCTGTAGATTTATACAATGATCAGGACCACTCAACCCAATCGTTTGATTTCTTCCGTGCGTTGCGCAGAAAATATATTTTTTAATACTTCCACATAGGAGGAAGTTAATTTGCACAATCGTCGCAATATTCTTTTCTTTCATTCATAGCAGCGCTTGTCATGGAGTGTTCTCAAGCACTCGCTTATTTGTAGTTGAAAAAAACAAAACCATAGAGTAATGACATGAGAATAAAGAATACTCCGTTGATATCACGCATTCCATTCGTCAAATATATATTTTACTCAGGGATAATGGGATGCCCAACTCTTTTCAGTATAAGAGCGCCTCAAAATTATTTTATAATATTTTCCATTGTAGCCAGATCGGACAAAACAATAATTTTTGCGAATATAAATTAAAATACCTAACATTTATTAAGATTAAATATTATAATACATGTATCCGTTAAACATATGCAGAAACTATTTAAACCATTTTTTGTGATTTTATAATATTATATATTAAGAAAAAGATGTTTGAATTTTCAATACTTAATCAAAAGAACAAATGTATTAGCTCTCAACTCTTATAAATATAATTTGCAAATATTGTACATGTTTTGAGAGTAAAGAGAATGATTACAAAAACGAATACATTCGCGCAGCTGTTTAATACATATATACCAAACAAAATCTAGGGGCATGGGGAATTTTTGACAATAATTTGCCGCTGTCGCTTTTATTTAAGACGGCAATTAGTCTCCCAAAACTCGAGAACGGCTGAACCGATTTGGCTAATTTTAGTCTTGAAATATTCGTTGATGCCCAAGAAAGGTTTAAACGGTGAGAAAATGTGGGAAAATTTCCAGAAAAGTATTAAAAAAGTTTTATTTTCATATACAAACTTATATTCGTCCCGTCGAATCCCGCCGTATATTCTATATATGTATATACATATGACGTATATGAAAATCAATTGCTGCTCATTTGTCTCCTTAACATTTAAAAACTAAGAAAATATGGAAAATGGAGCACAGTACACGTGATAGAAGTGAAAACTTCTTAACACATTATTTGAGATTGAGAGTGAGAGAGAGAGTTGTATTGTACATATTATAGAGATAATTGAAATAATAAGATGTATTCAAATTTAACTTATGTCTTCAATTTGTACATTATCTTCAGTCCGAGCAGGTATAGGTATAACGGATATTACTTTTCATGGTAAATGGAGTATGAACCATACATATTATATGTTCGTGATTGTCAATAGTATAGATTTCTGGAGAATAGAGCGTCAATCCTTGTTCATGATTTAGTCGTGGCAATTTTCCGGTCGTTATTTATATCTAAACCGAATTTTTGACGAAAAAACTGAAGTAGTAGTGAGAACGCATCCCTTACACTAAAGTCACCATAGTGAATCAATGGTATGTGATCATCATTCCTGCCAAGGAGAGCAGCACAACCATGATTGTACATAACCAACGAACTCTTCGTTAGGAGATATGTATATTGATCTCTTTTTATGTTTTACATTTACTCAACCTGATATCGCTAAAATCAGTCAAACTCATTGTATGTGCAGTGGAATTTATTGCACACATATGAAAATGTGGAGTGTTAATGTTTAAAGTATCGCATTCATTATAATCAAGGATGAGAAAAATCTTAGCATGTGCAGTCACTGACAAGCAGCCTTTGCGTACTTTCCGTCCGTATTAAACAAAATTTGTCAAAAGCTAGAAATCAGTTGTTCTTTTTTGTTTTCATTTCACCAATGTTGTCATTGTTTAATTTGTGTATATGATGTTGCACACATTAGGATTCTTAGTTATAATTTTTCATAATGTAAAAGCTTAATAATAAAATACAACTCTTAAAATTGTCTACCTATTAAAAATAAATGTATTCCACTGAGATTTTGAGTTAGTTATATTTCAAATATAGCCAAGTTTATTTTTTAATTACCTACGGTGGTAAGTGTTCATTTACATTGGGCTCTCATAAGTTAGGTCGTATCAGCTGATTCGGTCTACGGTTTTTCCTCGGTGACTGTTTCCAGCATTACATGCACAAACGAAGAGCGTAAAACGAGCGCTTACGATAGGTCAAAGCGACAATAAAGTCAGTCTACCACATTGTACAAGCCTACAAGTAACCAAAGAATCAGCTGTTTTTCTATCTGTGTGACACAGCCGAGATTACCTGATCGAATCTGTATTTTTTTCACACAGAGATTTAAATAAAAGGAATGTAGTTTAACCAGAGAACTTAAATGAACTGGTACTACTCAGTAAAGTTATGTATTTTCAACGACATGTTGTGAGGGCAAATATGACTCTTGGTGATCAGCTTGAATAATAATAAATCGACGATATTATCATTTTGTATATTATAAGTACATACTATCTCGACTATGAAAATATTCGCGATATTGAAGGCGACTATTGCCCATTTTAATATCTTCATTTGCGATTGCATTTTGCTGCGATGGTTCGTCTTTCATAATACATACATATGTACATTGTCGTTGGTTGAAGAGCATGCATACATGCAATCAGGTGTTGGTTTAGAGCAACTCTCCAAGCTTTTTTTCGTAGTCTGTATTCTCGATTACAGTCCGCTCTTGATTTAGCTGTTTTCTTAACACGTAGCAGATTTTCTCGAGCTTGTGTCTCTGGAGTTCTCCTTGGGAGATTTTAGGCATTGCGAAATCTGCAGAATAATAGTTCGATCAATGAAAATTAATTACAATTAGTATGGAATGCGTGTTTGTATGCTCCGTTCACGTAGTGTGTCTATCACTCTCACGTACGCAGGCACGTATTCCGCCACTGTAAGAGAAAATAATAAATAAGTATGTGCAGCGGCCTCTTTAAAAGTATGTACACACGTTCGAAGACAAGAATGAAGAATACAATATAACGAAATAATTGCGAATATTGTATTTATTTAAATTTATTAGTATAAAATATATCAGTTTTGAAAAATCAAGACGACTGTACGACAACGAAATTTTTTTGTCGGCAAATGTCGTCTTAAAGTCAACTTCTTGAACATTTTACAGATGGCAGCGACAGCGATGTACACAATTTCGTTGTTGCCGTACTAAAACCTTTCACTTCAATGAAATTTAAATATTTTGTTCAAAGTGAAATTGGGCAAGAAATATTTGTTTTAAATTATCAATTGTTATTACAAATGATACATACAGTGGGCGACAAAAATCTACGTACGACCCATATGTTTGATGTCTTGCTGAATGAAAAAATTATAGGGAGAAAGTAATGATGCAGTTTTGTTGTATAAGAAATTATAAAAAAAAGGATTCCATGATAATTATAAAAAACTGTTCATAAAAAACTATAAAGTATGATTGACAAAAGCCAACGTACGACTAGCATTTTAATATAAAAAAATTCAATAAGGCACTAAAATTTGAAGCTTAATATTTTGTTGTCTCACCATGGGCATCTATAACTGCTTGTAAGCATATAATATCTATATATCAATGCTATTTTGTGCTTATGTTGGTAAGATAACGTTGGACTTGTTAGAGCTTTGAATAATTTTACATTTCACATATTAGTGGCAACACTACAGCTGCCCCTTGTCGTCGGCGGGTGTATGAATAAACCCCCACCAGGCAAAATGACTTAAGCCCCACCAATTTCTCAGTGAATCTTTCCCCACCAAAAATGACGGAATCCCCACGAAAAAAAATGCTTTAAACCCCACGAAAATGATTTTATCCCCACCAATCGAAATGAATTAAGCCCCACCAAACGTGGGTGTACTTACATGACAGAATCCCCACAAAATATAAAGGAATTACTCCCCACGAAAATGACTTTAGCCCCACTTTACTTCATTTTTAATTTATTTTGCTTGCTTTAAACTTCAAGTTTTTAAATCAAAATTTTAACAAAAATTCAATTATACATATGTATGTAATATTTAATAAGAAAATGGTAAAGAATTAAATGAAAATATGAAAATGTGAGAAAAAGAAAATAATTAAATAAAAATATGTAAATATTCGTCAACATCTTGACGACAAAAAGGGCATTTAAATTTATTAAAATTGTTTGCCGCACTCTCTGCTTCTATTTTAGATGTGCAGTCACTGCACAATTTTAAATGTTTGCATGGCAAAAGCAAAATATTAGGTTTGTTTTTCAAACAAATTATGCATATCAGTGGAGGATTTGCTGCACCTTCTTCCGTGGCATTGGATTCTTCTTCGACTTCAGATTCTTCTTCCATATATTCTAAACCTTCGAATATGTCTTCAAAAGGCTCCATATCAGTTACTATTTTGTTTCTAGAGAAGACCATTATATCCAACAAACTCGTAGCGGTTATGAGTCCATTAAGCAGGTCCGTCTCCGCTTTAGCAATTAGATTTGCTCTCATAACGTTTTCCTTTGTTTTTCTTTTTGATTTCCCTAAAGCACCACCGCTGTTGATAACCAATTCTAATTCCCTACTTTTGCGATTTAAAACAACTTACTTTTTTTAGCCATTGCTCTTCAAAGTATTTTAAAAAAGATTCAAATTTAAACAAGTGGTCGAAAGTGGCAATTTCTTCTTTGATGATGGAAAAGCAATTAACAATGTGTGTCTCCGGTAATAATGGGAGTGACAATATTTTGTGGTAAGATATAGATGCTTTTCGGTTTTGCCTAATAAATTCCGCCAGATTCTTGTGTTTTGTAGCAATATTTCTTCGTACTGCTTGACAATAGTGAAACCAGCACCCGAATAGCTTAGAATATTCAAATATTTTTTTTATAGCACTACGCAATCCAATTTCAAAATCCGCCATAAACACCGCTCCGTCTAATTTTACCACATTAGTATTAATATAGTTAACCACATGTTCGTAACTTTTTTTTGTTTTCTTGTTCATAAGAACAAATATAGCAGGAAACACCTGAGGAAAACAAAAAAAAATATTTATAATTTATCAAATTGAATATTATTATCAACATACCGTTTCAAAATATTCAATATGAATAATTAAAAGCTGTTTGAAGCTACCAATAGGTAAAACAGAAAATGTTGCATCAACCAGTATTTTTCTCTCTACATTTGAAGGAATATTTTCTTTCATTAGATATATTATTTTGTCAGAACAAAACAAACAATAGGCAAAGTCTTTTGCATCACAGCATATCTTAAAAAATGTTGAGGCATCATCGCTGGTATGTTTTGTATACCCAAATTTTTTCAAAGTTACTTCATCTTGAACATCAGCTGGTGTTTTAGGAGAAATTAGAAATTGCTTATTTGCCAGTTTTTGGTAATTTCGTTGGATTTTATAAAAATCAATATCTTTTGTTTCCACCGGGTATCTGAAATAATGACATTATGAGGTGATTAATTTAAATAAATAATAAAAATAAGAATGAACCTACTCAACGCAAGTACTTTGAAATATTTTTCGTATGCTTCCAAGAACGCTCGGTTCAGTGGAATCTTGATGTATTCCCATACAGGATGTCTTCATATTATTCATAATCTTAAGTTCTCTGTACGTATCCTCCTGAGTTTCATGATTATGATTAATGAAATCTTTAACCTTATAACACACCTCACTATTCAAAAACACCCTCGCTTTGCATGTTTTCACGTAACAAGCATAAAAATATTTTTCTTTTTTAATAGTTTTTTGGAATATAATTGCTTTTCCTCTGTAACATATAACAATTTGCTATTTATTCTTTTTCCAACCACGTGTTCATAGTTTAAAGTCATATTTTTATCACGTCGCGTTATTCGCTTCAAGATTTCATAACAACTAAATTTGCATAATATAATGTAATGTGATAACATAGTTATTCGACAATTGAATGCAAAACCGGTTTAACAGTTAGTTTACGCTCTATTATTGAATGCAAAAAAACCCCCAGCAGGAAATTCACTATCCCATGAAAAAATAGCTGTAAGAGATGGATTTTTATTATATGATTATTTACAAAATTATGGTTTCTCCTTTTACGAAATGTGCAATATTAGTGATTTTAACTTTTCGTAAAAGGAAAAATCTTTGACAATTCAATCTTAATAGAGTGATTATTAAAAACAGTTCTGCGTATTCTGCATAAAAATGAATATAGAAAAATTGAAACAAATAGAGAATAATCGTATAAACGCAAGGAAGATCTTACTAAATAAAAGCGATACTATAAACTTTTCTCATGTTCCTGGATTTATAATTGATTCTTTTTTTGGAAAAAAAAGTTATAAGGCGCAATTAATAGTTTGTGTTTTTGCTTTCGTTAATGGAATCAGCGAGTCGCAACTCTTTCAACTAATACGATGGATACCGTTCACAAAAACTCACTACAAAAAAATATCAGATTTACTCTTATGGCTTGAAAATTCTCCAAACGCTCACAAGTACTATAGCTATAATGTTATACTTAATCAAATAGTTTTTTGTAACGGAGACTTACGAAAATATGGAGAAAGAACGCAAAAAAATTAAATAAAATTTGAAAAGTATTATATTTTTACGTTGCTAACTGTTTGTTTTATTTTTATAAAAGATCACGGAATTAAAATGAATTAAGCCCCACCAAACGTGGGGGTTCTTACATGACAGAATCCCCACTAAAAAAAAAAGAATTAATCCCCACGAAAATGACATTAGCCCCACTTTCCGCCATTTTTAATTTTGTTGTAAAATTGGTGGGGCTTAAGTCATTTTGCCCGGTGGGGGTTAATTCAGTGGGGGCTAATTCATACACCCGTCGTCAGCAAGTCTGCAGCCTTGAAGTCCTGCTGCTGTCTAAATAACTGTGCCCATAAGAACGTGTGTATGATAATATTTGACAGAAGCTGCCTGTCGCTTGTCGTCGTCTAGTAGTTCAGCGTTTGAGAACCGAATGACTCCAAAGTGAGATATGCATGTGCGTACGTATCAAAATGAACATAAGTATGTATGTCGGAGAGTGAGTGCAAAACAACAACAAATGCATTGCTACAATGTGTTTATGGCTACAAACACACATGGCTGCTCACAGCAAAGAGCAGAAAGTGTCGTTACGCGACTTTGAAAAATCACTTTGATGCGCCCAAAGAAGTACTCACTGCATATTTGAGTTAACAACATAAATAAAATAATATTAGGTAAAGTAAAAAGTTCGTTCGGTTTTTTAGATGATTTTTCAAAAGATGATAACTTTGTGTACATTTGTCCGATTTAAGTCAAATATGCGCCGTTTTGTTCGTAAACTTGTTGCCAACGAGCTGCCAACCTCATTATACCCCTCTCGTAGAAGGCTGCGTCCCTATTGGCAAAAAACTCGGAGAGCCAATTTTCACAGGCCTCTCTTGAGGCCAACTTCTCACCATTAAGCGGGTTCGCCATGGACAGGAAAATATGGTAATCACTTGGTGCCAGGTCCGGACTATAAGGTGGGTGCATTAGGACCTCTCATCCGAACTCCCGGAGCTTCTGGCGCGTCACCAAAGACGTGTGTGGCCTGGCATTGTTCTGATGGAACACAATTCGGCCGCTGTTGATCATAGATGGCCTCTTCTGGATGAGTGCTGCCTTCAAGCGGTCTAGTTGTTGGCAGTAGAGGGCTCAATTGAGCGTTTGGCCATAGGGGAGCAGCTTGTAGTAAATGATTTCTTGCGAATCCCACCAAACACGGAGCAAAACCTTCCTGACCGTCAATCCGGTCTTGGCCAACGTCTGGGCCGCTTCCCCGAGCTTTGACCACGACCGTTTGCGCTCGATATTGTCGTAAGTGACCCATTTTTCATCGCCAGTCACAATCCGCTTCAGATTCGATTTTGTTGCGATTCAGCAGCGATTCGGTCCATCATGTTTTTTGCGTTCGTTCGTGTGGCACCCAAACATCGAGCTTCTTTTTGAATCCAAGGTTATGCAAATGGTTCCAAATGGTTTTTTGGCTCATCTTTATTTCCTCAGCAATTAAATAAGTGCTCACGTGACGGTCTATTTCCATGATTTTATCGCAATTTTCGACGACAGGCCTCCCGACGCGTGGTGCATCTTTGACATCGAAATTACCGGAACGGAACCTAGCAAATCACTTTTGTGCTTCACGTTCGTTTACAGTATCGGACCCATAAACTAAATAAATTTTTTCAGCCGCTTTGGCTGCTTTTTCGCCTTGATCGAAGAAAAATTGTAAAATATAGTGAATTTTCTTTTTGCTAGTGTCCATCTTTGACGAGCGCTCACAACGTACTGAGTAAATCAATCGAAAAACTGTCAAGGACAAACTTTTAGCGCGAATAAACACGTTTTCGCCGTATAGTATGACATGATGCGCCACGTAACACTAGTACTATGGACAATAACGCCATCTCTTAAATAAAAACCGAACGAACTTTTTACTTGACCTAATATTATGTAATAATAATTTGAAGGTTGTCATTGTTGTTGAAAAATGTTTGACATTGTATTCTGATGCTTGTAATTGATTGGAGTCTTTTTGAATTTGTCAAAAGCGTTTTAATTCTTAATGTCAAAATCAGCTATTTTGTTTTGCTTTTATGATTCCGAATATATTTTTCAAATATTTCAGCAAATTAAAAGTTTTTTGAGTGATAACTAATACAGTAGCGGATTTTTACACTTGCCGCCTGCTGGATTTTTACACTTGCTTTTGCCGTCTCTAAATTCGGATAATTTAGTACAGAGTCATGTAAATTACAGACTAAATAATAAAGATAAATAATAAATAAGACTAAAATTCCTACTTCATAATTTGTGCTGCTTCACACTCGTTGCATAAACTTTTCACGTATGGTTAGTATCATTGGGAACTGAGATAACGGGTCCCAATCCTTGATTATTTTAATAGCAAAGTTATATCAAAAAACATATTTTAAGGAAAGAAAATACCTGAACACCTGAACAAATTGTCTCTGGTGTCCATAGAGCTAATACAGATTATGTACTCGCAGGAATAAATACAGGCTCTTTAATGGTAATGAAATTGGTGTTATCAAAATTCTTTCGGAAGAAATAGAGCTTTGGTACTGTCCGCATTTCTGAACTAAGTCTGTTTTTAAATCATATCATGAAATAACCCGTTATAATCATCTTAGTGTTTCGCTTAATCAGATAGAAGTCTATCGACGATAATGAGCAACGTGTTAAGCCTGAAGTAATCACCCGCAGGCATTTCAATATTTTCATCGGCTGTTTCATCAAATCTCCTTTTTTTCTCTCTCTTGCATAACACTGGCCAATAGCAATTTTGCGCATATCTTATTTTTGTTGCTTTTATACCTCAAAATAAGAATACAAAAAAAGCAAAGGCAGAACTTTTATGTATAAAAAATAAAAGAATTCAATTCAACAAAAATACAAAAAAATTTATTTATCAATAAATAATTTAGGATTCATTCTTACAATAGACTTTTGAAAATATACTTTCAATGTTTAGAGCAACAGTTATACTTTTCCTGTCGTGTTCCGTAGAAGTTTCTCTTATTAACCCTCAAATATAGTCACTAATACTGTATACTGCCTTGGCAACGTCTCTCAAATTCCATTATTTCTTGATGTAAGTGTTCTTCTGGTTCTTCCAAATAAACTCCCATATTATCTTCAAATTCATCCAAAGGAGAATGTAACATGGAGAAATTCGTAGCCAGCTCGCCATAATTGTCAGCTCAATGGTTTCCAAGGAAACGAAGCAATACTGCCTGAAAACTGTTCCAGGCTTTTTTCTACTCATTGCTAAGTAACTTTGGGAAAGTATCACCATACATCATATTTTTATTTGAGTGCCTACAAAGATTTCAGCCTTGCGTTGGAAAAAACTTCTTTATAAGTATATTAGAAAGATGACCGAACAAGTGATTCCTCCAAATTCTCGGCATCTCACACTTCATTGCTTTTTTACACTTCGGTACCATCTTACAATAAAGCGCAACACCTTATTAGCGTTATCAATATAGTTAATAATTATTATAAAACAAGAAAAAACGTTCAAATTGGTTGTACCGAAGTTATAATACCCTTCACAAATACAAAGGCTCTTTACAAGAACTTGATTCCGATCGTTCAATTTGTATGGCAGCTATATGCAATAGTGATCCGATCTAAACAATTTCTTAGGAGATTGCATTGTTGCTTTAGAAAATAACTCATGCTAAATTTGGTGAAGATACGTCGTCAAATAAAAAAGTTTCCCATATAAGTACTTGATTCTGATTGTTCAGTTTGTATGGCAGCTACATGCTATAGTCATCCGATCATTTTTGTTCGGTCGTGTGTCAAAGAGTGCAGACGTGTATTTAACTCGCTCGGTAAATGTTTACACAAAACCGATCAAATAAATAAAAACACAAACAAGTGATACAAAAAACAAATAACAGTTGTTACAAAGTGTAAACTAAAAAGAAATATTATTCAAATAATAATAAAAATAAACATAAACATATACTTGTAATAAGTGAACAAAAAGAAAACAAACAAGCCCAGGGAATCCTCTTCAGAACTGTCAAATTAGCAGTCGACATTGATCTTTTTAAATTGTAAAAGACCCTATAAAAGCTTTTATATAAAAGATCGTGTAAGCACGGGCACAAACCAGTAGAACTTTTGTTTAGGTAAAGCCTAAAAGCCTGCTATAAAAATTTATGAATACAAATAAATATGCAATATTACAAGAGTGGCTAGAAAAGAGTTCTGTGTGGGATAAATCATATTTTACTATGTGACATGAGTCAAAACAGCAACTACATCATACTCATCCAGCAAAATCAAGTACTGTTCCAAGAGGATCAAAAACGCACCCAAAATGAACAACAGTTGTTTAATCAATGGCAATATGCCTCTAGTCGATGCCAACATGCAGATATCGAAATTGCTCGTCTTAATTCTCAACTTATGGGCATGCAAAAACAAATTGATATGCTCAAGGCAAATCTACCTAAAGGAAGGCCTTTTCTAAGTGCCTCGAGAACCGCAACTCCTGCATCCTCTAGAGCTAGTACATCAGCTACAGTAAAAGAATGTGATACTGAATATGGGACGGATGAAGATGAGCTGGCTAAAGAAACAGAATGGATTAGAGAAAAACATAAAAATATAAAACGAAAAATAAATACAACACCCTCACCACCACTTTAAAGAAAGATATGCAAACTCGCAAAAAAACTAAAAAAGAACCATTACCACCGCCTATTGTTGTAAATGGAATCAAATTGTATGAAACCTTATACTGCTTGATGAAAGAACATATGAATGAAAGTTCCTTTCAAATGAAATTAATTAACGACTCAACAGTCAAAATGAATTGTAGAGAGTCAAATGATTATAAAGAAGTATTTAACTTACTTAAAGAAAATAATTTGGATTTTTATTCATATGAAAATAAACAACAATGACCATGTAATCCTAGCGTTGTTGGATCATTTTTAGCTAAAAAAAGGTTTAAAATTATCTCTGCTATCAATAAATTGTCATGGATAGAAAAAAAGCCATTGAATATGTTTATGTTGACATTTAGCAACGAAGAAAACATAGAAAAAATAATGAAAATAAGTCATATACTTGGGTGTAAAGTGGAAATCCAACCAATGAAAGGAAATAAACTGATTCCCCAATGTAAAAAATGCCAGGTCTTTGGTCACACGCAAAATTATTGCTGCAAAGGGCCAAGATGTGTTAAATGTGCAGGCAATCATCTTACAGTAAATTGTGAAAAATCACACAACCAAAGAGTAAAATGTGTCAATTGTGGAGAGCCACATCCAGCGAATTACAGGGGATGCGTTGTAGCCAAAGAGCTGCAAAAAATCAAAAATAAAAAGATTGATAAACCCTATTTGAACAAACATATCCCAAAAAATATTGTAAAAGATGCACCGCGATAAATCAATAAATGAATACGATGGAGACATTAAATTTTACATCCTAGATGGCACGAAAGGGCTTTATAGAAGCCGGGATCAAAATCAGACGATGGGCGTGGTACTGCCCACAATTTGGTGAAAGCTCAAACCTCGGGATCTACACGACGGATATTGACCAAATTTTGAATGTAATATTATCTGGATATTCGTATAACACAATTTTAAATTACATCTGATTCTATCACTCTCCAGTATGCAAATCAAGCAACAATTATTGTATTTGGATAAAACTTTGCCCGAATAGGGCGCTTAAAGTAAAATGGCTAAATCAAATCCAAAATCGGACTACAACTGTCCAAACTCTTAGATACCGAATATGTGGACTCCAGTATATACTTGTATAACTCTGTATCTGTCGCGATTACTTTTAGGTTATACAAACAACCGACATGTTGCGAGAGTATAAAAACAACTGAGGACGCGTTAAATTCTGTTTTAAATGTGTATTTCAGAGACAAGAGACAAAAACACACCAACAAAAATACGTTTGAAGTACTTGTGGATATAATGAAGTTGCACCCCAAAACATATCTAAAGGATTGTCTCAAAGAGCACTAGTGGAAATGAAGACACTTAAGTTAAGAGCTCTCCAGTCAAGGACAAGACTGGATGGAAAAAGGTATAAGAAATCATTTGGCGTTTGTATTATTGGTTAATATTGTTTCATTTATAGGTTTGGACTGATTTTAAATTTGCAGTTTAAAGGAAAAAGGTGAAAAATACAAAGCAAATTTGTGGAATAGGGGGTGGACCCTTCAGCCAAGTAAATTTAAGTTCCCTCGAATAGGAGGTCAGCGTTATACTTTCTTTTAATACATCAATTGAGGAATTGAAAGGCATACAAAGTCTTGGAACATCATTTAACGTCTTACCAGCAAATAAAAACAAATGCAAATACTGATTTATCCTGTACACTGCACAAGAAACAGAAAGTAAACAAAATGGGTCTACTTGGGGAGCAAATAAATCTCCAAAAAAAGATGGAGGACAATGTTTCAAAAGTTCTAAACACGCTTATGAAACAACAAAGCGAATATACCAAAGAACAGTCTAAAACAAATAGGTGGCTAAGCAAACTCAATGCAATTGAAAATGATAAATTTAAAGAAATAAATCGACATAGTGCTGCTATGGAAAAAATATCCATCGATAAATTAGAAACCAAAAAAAATTTTAGAACTTCAACTACAACATTTAAATAAGCTATAAGTTTTTATTTTTAATTTAAAATAATTATTTTTAATCAATTTTTATGTTTTTTTTAATGATTTTAATATAAAATAAAAATCTTAGGTTTAGTGGGAACGTTATAAAATTCAATATTGTGATATATAATATATTGTGATATTACGGATGTAATTGTGGGTAGGGTATACACATTATTGTATATAAATATATGTGTGGGTGTGTGTATGGTTTGTTGATTGTTTTATTTTGTTTGTATAATTTTATTTTAGTTTTCTTGCAAGTAACCTGTTGTGGGGTTGGATAATTCCTTCGATCGGTGATTTGATTAATGTTGGTTGGCTGTTGGTTTTTTTGGTTGAGTTCATTGTGTACTTAGCTTGCACTTTAGCTTTTTTCACTTCACCTTTTTTTTAGCGCGGGACGATAATGTTTCGTTTGTGTTTTACTTCTCCTTTTTTGGTCTTTTTGGTCTGTGTGGGATTCGAAGTTGGTACGGATTGTTCGGCAGTAATTGAGAGGAGTATTTATTTGGCTTAAACATCCTATATGTGAAAATCATTTCTGCGCTCACGACGAATGTTTACATAATTTTAAATTTAAACCTAAAATCACTTAAATTTAAAACAATTGTATCCCTTGGAAATATATAATATGTAGTAACGAACCAAAAAGCTAAGTCAATTTAATTTATAAAATTTTTCGAGAACAAAGTTTACTTATGGTTATCGGTTAGGTAAAGTTATCGACGGTATCCATGATCGCATGAAAATTTTCGATCGGAAATTCTTTTCGTAGTGAATTCGATTTCGATGTGGAATGAATCATTGGAACCCTTATAAATTGTATATTGGTCAACCTGTAGGTATTTTAACAGAACTCAGACAGATCTATATTTGGTAATGACATATCATACCAAAACTGGATTATATAGGGTCAATATATCCCCTGGCCATCAAAAAAAGTGATAAATAATCCTATATATTATATAAACTGACAGTTATATAGACCGAAAAATACTTGTATTATTGTGAGAAAGGTCTAGTATGCTAGATATCCGAAAATAATGGCACAAATCACCTTACACTTATCTCAAAATATTACAACTCTTTTTCGGTCAATATTTCTGTCAGTTTGCATTAAGGTTTATTTTTTACTTATTAATTTGCAGAGCGCTTTTAAGCGTGTTTTTTAGTTTTTATACCCTGAATAGGGTATTCCCAAGAAGGTACTCATTTGTCGGAAAAGCAGATAGCGGATCATTGTAGCATATATCTGTAATACACGCTGAACGATCGGAATCAATTGGTTGTGTGAAACTTTTTATTTGGTTAAAAAGTGTTATATATTAATGAAATTATGTCGACAAGATTTCTTAAAAGTTATAAAATTGAATATGAATGGAGTTGGTCTAGACCTTGGTGGAAATCTCATATCCCTAGTATAATGAGTTTCGATCTTCCAATCTTGACGTTTTCCATCTCAACTCAATATTATACATTTAACTTCTTCGGTTGAGTATATATCACATATTATACATTTGAAGATGATTTTAGTATAATTTTAGCTGACGCGAAGTAAAATATAACAATAAAACTAATTCAGTATATGACCTATAATATACCTATATTAAATACCAAATTTGATGGTAACCCCTTGGTTTCGTCAAATAATGAATGTTGAACTCTTTCGCAACATGTTGCTACAGAGTATAATAGTTTTTTCACCTAACTATTGTTTGTATCAACTAAGAATAAGTCATGAAGCTTTGTACACGTATTCCTTGGAAAGGACGAGTACGTAGATGGACATAAGCGGACTACTGCCACGCCCACAAATGATCAGGATGATGAGACGAGTTGAAATGCGGATGTGTGTCTTTCCGTCCGTCTGTCTGTACAAGCTATAACTTGAGTAAAAAGTGAGATATTCCTGAAACTTAATACATTGCCATAACTAACTAAGCTTCACAAAAAGATACCAGAATGTTGTTTGGTACAACGAATTGAATTAGCATAGGGCATTTATAGTAAAACATATTTTTTAAGTAGGCATGCCCCCAGTCTTATAGATTTAATGTATATATCTTCCTAACCATTCAAGCTATATCACTAAAATTTTTTCAATCTGTCTTACAATAGTGTGAAAATGGATGAAATCGGATAATAACCCCGCCCACTCGCCATATAACGGTTTTGTTAAAAATTACTAAAATTGTGATAAATCAATATCTAAGTGTATCGGAGCCATTAGATTATAAATTCAGAATGGCACAAGGGGCTTCATAAGACCCCTAAAATTGGACGATGGGCGTGTCACCACCTACTTTTAGGTGAAATCAAATATCTTGGGAGCTGCTCTACCGATTTTAACCAAATTGAGTACATTCTTCTGATATTCCCATGTTACAGTGCGAAAATTTAGGAAATCGGACTTCAACCACGCCTACTTTCCATATACCACAATTTTAATTTCCATATGATTCTTTCACTTTCCAGTATACAAATCAAGAAGCAATGAATAACTTATAACGGGATGAAACTTTGCACAAATAGTGTATTTGAAGTGTGCCTTCTCGTGACGCAAAATTGTTCAAATCGAAATAAAACTATTTACGCCCATAGGTACTGAATATGTGGACCCCAGTTCCTATTGTGAACTCTTTATCAAAAACATCGGTCAATCTGTGGGATATATCATAGAAATTCGGAGAGAATCCTTTTCTGATAATATTATGCCGGTATGTTGAAAATGGATTATATCGGATTAATAATTCCCTTAGTCCCCATATACCTAATAGACAAATTTTCAATTTTTCCGGCTGACTTTTCACCGCATATATCGGTCAATATATAAGTTATCTTATTGAAATTGAAGAAGCATATTTCTCTAATAATACTGTATCTTTTTGCTTAAAATGAATAAAATTGGGGAAAAACTTGCCCTAGCCTCCATATAACTAATAACAAAATTTTCAAAGATCTAGTTGACTTTACTCCTTGTATTATATATTGGTTATTGTATGTGAGGTACCTTAATGAATTTAAGTTAATAAGAGCAAGTCTGATTGTTATCCATTCACAATTTCGTCGAATAAAGAATGTTATTACCCAACACCTGCAGGTATTTAGTCGGTTTGTGTATAAAATGTTTGGTTACGCCTGAGCTTAGCCCTTTCCTTTTTGTTTAAGGATATGTTTGAGTAAATTTGTAATTCAAATGAGAGCATGGATAGTTGATACTTCTCGCTACTCATGGCATAGTTTCGGAGGACTTTTTGTTTTTTTGAAGTGCCTCTTAAGCTGTTGCTTGTTTTGTCGCAGGGCTTCTTATGTGGGAGTGGGCGGGGTTGTCCCCGATTTCACCCATTTCGTCGATAGAGATGCTAAAAACATTTGTTCCCCGTGAATTTTGTTATTATAGCTTCAGTGGTATAGGAGATATGCACATTAAACTTATAGGGAGCGGGACCACGCCCTCTTAAAAAAAAATGTTAACTACAGATGCCCCTCACTAATGGGATCCTGTATACCAAAAACAGTCTTGTATCTTATTGTGGAGCTTATTTATGTCAATTTATTTGTTTTTGAATAATGGCGATTTGTGGGCGTGGCAGTGGTCCGATTACGCCAATCTGCAATACCAACCGTTTTACGGTATCAAGAAACATGTGTACCAAGTTCATAAAGATATCTCAATTTTTATTCAAGTTACAGCTTGCACAGACGGACGGACAGACAGTCACCCGGATTTCAACTCGTCTTTTCATCCTGATCATTTATATATATATAACCCTATATCTAAATCGATTAGTTTTAGATGATACAAACAACCGTTAGGCTATTATACTCTGTAGCAACAAAGTTGCGAGCGTATAAAAATTACAGATCATGACTATTAAAAAAGGCCGAAACGACACTTAGTACCATGCTAGCTGGTTTAGGAATAAGTTCTTAAGCAGCGAATTCCTATAAGGATTATAATTTTGTGCTTGCTACTCTCAAGGTGCTAGTAACAAGCCACATGGTAGCGATGTGAGGAATCCAAAACTAATAAAATTCCTTGTATTTATTTTTACATCGCACATATTTAAAAGACATTAAAACTTTCCGCAAGTATAGAATACAGGTACTTCTATAAACTGAAACGACCTCCGAAAAATATTAAATATTCATATTGGCCTCAATATTTTTATTGCTCGGATTGCTTACATTTGTGTTTCAATGTTTTCTAATAATCATTTGTAAACTGATATGAAACAATTACTTAAAACTATTTGAATATAAAGGCATTTATTCATCTTCGAGTAAATATGTACATACATACTCGTTGCTTACATTTTAGAAATCCGATCAAATTATTTTTATACCTCTCTCTAATGTTTGTAAACAATTACATTATAAATAAAGCGAAAACAATTAAATATTTTTATTATTGACTAGTTAAAATGTTTTTCATTCAAGAGTTTTTTTTTTTTGAATGATACTTCTAAAATTCGTAGGTTGGAATATTTTTGAAATACCAAAAACTTATTCAATTTGGTTCTTAATGTTTTTTTAAAATCGAATAAACGTACATTCAAACATAAATATTTCTATGATAATAAGTCAGTTTATCAAATTTTACTATTGATATTCTTAAATAAGGACTTAGTATATCCTTGCAACATTTTTACAACAGCTTCTGTAACTAAGCTCATTCACATTCCACATATTTTCCCCCAGATGTATACCAAAAATATTAACATCCGATTAGTTTTGTAGCCTTTTTGACTCCTCTTTCATAGAGAATCATGTGTTCAGAATTTGCATATCTTTCAGAAGATTTAAAATTACCCCTAGGTTATAAGAACATTATGCCAAATTCGTAGAATAAGAAGAAACAAATTCACTTCTCTGTTACATTATTTTACTATATCGTTTCCGAGAACACCTGCATGCAATCACAAAAGCTCTAACACATATACGTTGAGTTTTAGGGATTAACCGTAAAAAACATTTCTTATATTATATATCATAATTTTGGCTTTAGAAAAGTTAACTTTGGGAGTCTAATAAAAATTAGTTTGCAAAATTCTATAGAATAAACTAATTGTTTTTCGGAGATTTGTCACAATTTTGTTTTAATTTGATTTTCTCCAAATATTTACAAGCCTTACTTATAGTTAAACATAGCATTTGCTGAAATTGTACTACTAGTAACATATACTTGTATACAAATGTTTAATTTATTTATATATATTACTTGTATAATAGCTGTATTTGATTCGCCATTTCTCAGTTTTACCATTGTGAATACCTCAAACGATAATACACTGTCAAAAATTATTTGTTTATTGATTATAAACACATAAAAATAAAAAATAATAATTCTATTCGAAATCAATGCGCGGATAGAAGAAAGCGCAACACAATTGCATGCATGAGACATCTTAACTAGTGCGTCGGTTATACTTTGTAACACTTGGAGAATCGAAAACAGATTTTATAACACTGATGTTTGACATAAAGTAATGTTCCTTGGAAATTTGTCGATAAGAGCATTGTCAGCAAAGTAAAGTTAAAATTTTAAGTATTTTAATTTAATTAAATTGTAAAAATTGCGTAACTTGAAATTTTTCACAATTCACACTATTTTTTAAAACTTTTAAATATTTAAGTTACGTAAGCCTAAAGGAATAAAAATTCGAGATTCATTTATTTTGGAACTGAAAATCCGATCAAAATCTGGTTTAACCAGTTTATGGATATTCCTTTACTATGTATAAGAGTTTTGTACGTTTTCATTTTATTGAATTCCTTATCTACCGCTTTCACGTAGTTAAAAAATTGTTCTAAACTGGCAAGAGTTATTAATTTTGCAAGTGTAACTATATTAACTAAATTATTTCATTCAAGTAGAAAGATAACGCAACCAGGCCTTTTTAGTCCAACTAATTTTGGTAAATCTCTTTTTATGGTAGTTGCAAAGCCCTCAATTTATGCTATCTCAAAATTCTCATTAAACCCGCCTCGATTGGGGTTTACACTGGGTAAATTTTCCAACATCAAATTGGTATATTTTCCAACAATCATGAGATATATAGTTCCATGCAAGAGTTCGACACTATTTCTACATTACTGGTGGTCACGTCTCGGGCAAAAGAGATTTTACCAGCGTGCTTAGCAGAGGATGTTGACATCTTCAGTGCAGGCGCTCGTTCATCATAAGTTTTATCAACGGTAAGAAGTGTTGTATTAGGTAGAACTAAACCTGTCGATACATTCGGCTGGGTACCTAATGTCGGCGTTCTCGTTAGAGTCAAAAGTGGCGCGGCAGCAGGTGTTGTAGGCAACGACACCAACGCCGGTTGTGTAGATGCCGTCACCGAGAGCGGAGCGGTATATTGGTATACACTTGTTTGCTGTTGAGTCATAGCAAGTGGCAGGGTCATTTTGGTATGATATTGCGACAAGCGATTAACATCATTTCTACTTCCTATACTGCCACCTGTAACTCCTTTCGTAATTGGGACAACCGGCGGTGGTATTGTGGAAAATTGTTTTGACGGAATAAATGCACTTGGCGAGGGTATTGTTATACTCGGAGGACTAAGCGCTGAAGTTTGGACCGTAGGCAAAAAATCTAGAGGATACTGAAATATAGGAATTAATTGGATTTATTATTACAGTACTGATTGGTAGATTTAGACAAACCAAAGATTGATGCTGAGTTGCAGTAATATTTCCAGCTAATGATGTGGCCGAATGAGTCTGTGGTTGTCCATAATATGCGTTTGGCGACACTGGCGGACTAGGATATGGCCAATAAAGAAAAGGTGGCGAAAAAAATGTCGGCTGAGGTGATGGCTGTTGGTGATGACGATTTGGTAGCGGGCGATGTGAATGAGCTGATGTAAGTAAAGCTGTTGGCGATCCAAAAGGTTGAAATGGCGCAAACGGTGGGCCTAACACAGGTGTGCCTGAACAGATGAAATATTTCATTTTGAACAAAAGTAGAATATTTAAAATATAATAAATTTAAACATATGAATATTTCCTAATAAACTTAACTGAATTATTCATAAAAGGTTCTTATATAGCTCCTTTAGGAATACATTTTTTAGTGCATAATGTCAATACTTAAAGAATTCTTTTGTTAGCAAAAAATAAAGTTTCGAAAGCAATTATTGAGCAACATATTCGAGGCAAACGAAATAATGAGCAGCGTAAATATGAAAATGACGCTTGGCGGAGTAATTACACCTTTAATAGATTTTGTGATAACGTAAACTAATATATTTGTGGGCCGGAATAGATTTTTTTTTAATTTTGGATCAAACTTTTGGACGAAAATCGCTTGTTTTTTTAACTTTATTTGAATTATTACTAACATTCATATCATATTATTTATAGCTTTCTGGAGTAAAAAAAAAAATACTGCGAATCTGTAAAAAACTAATACATTATTTAAAACTCTACTGAGTAGGCTGCCTATACAAAAATATTAGCTCATTCAGAGCAGTACTAGAGTCTGTTTTATATACATATGCACATAGTCTTGCCACACATTATATTACAAAATTTACAATGCATACAGTTCATTGTATGAGGTGTCTACTCATATATAATAATCAGCTAAAAAAATCGTATTGCGGGGAATGCTTGACATAAGTGTGGAGTAAGCGCTAGTGAAATTTATGAGCTTCGAAAAAAACTTAATATTTTAAAAATGTTTTTTTACTACAGTGGCTTAAAAGTAATATTCCTAGTTTCATAGCTTAAAGTTAATATTTAAATCATTCAATCAAAAAAGTTGGAGAACCTGGTCTTTCGAATATCCAAGAGAAATTTGGCTAGTTGCAAAAAATCGTTGGTTCAAGCAGCGTCGCTAATATCAATAGAAACTGAGTGTGCTGCTATTGATTGAGTTGTGTGAAAGCCAACGGAACTTATGGCAGGACTAAGTACATACATATATATATGTATAACATATGCAATATAGTAATGATTAAATATTATTATTATTATTTGTTGATATTTCGCTTTAAAAGAAGTACCATTATATTATAATGAAAAATGTGAGTCGATTTAATCCTATTAAGTTTAATAAAATAATTGAAGTCATGATCAGCTTACAGGAGGATTATTAAAAAAATTTATACAGGTATGTTGATTGACAACAAATTAAACAAAATTCAATTTAGACGTGTGTATGTCTATATTCATCAAGTATATTCTCTACCAAATCTTATAAAGTGCAACGAGAACTATCAGATACCTTTTAATGCATATGCCTTGACCCGTATAGTATGTAAATACATAAAATAATCACCCATTGCACTGTTGTTATGTTCCCATACCCTAATCCCATGTATGTACGAGTATGTAAGTATTTACTTCTTTAATTATTGTTCACCAGGGTTTTGACGTTCACACTCCTCACACGTATGAGTAATTGGTTGTGTTAAACGTGAATTTATTATTTAAAATTTTATGATTAATTCTGTATTTTTCTAGCCTAGTTAATGCACTCAAATCGATTAATATCTTATAATAGAAGTAGATATGTATATATTTGGTAAAATAAAATATATGAATGATAATAAAGAAATTAAATCGGTATGTGCTAAGAATTACAACTTAAAATACAAGTGCACCCAAAAACGTATATAAAGGAATGTACTTACAGATCAGATTTGTTATACATAACATTACCGTTACATCACCGTTACATCACCCTCAGCAAATTACACACACACAGAGAGAGACATACAAGATTTGTTTGTTGGATATTTTCAAGTGTTTTGTTTGCTGCAATAAAAAGCCAAACCCAGCTAAAAATATGATTACGAGTAACACTCCCATAACTGGTATTAGATTCAGTATTTTGGACGTTACATTACACTGAGAGAAAAAGTTAAGCATTATTAAATTTAGCAACAACCCGTTAAATAGGAGATTTTTTTTTTAGTAGATATCAAAAATAAAACAAAATTACGCATAATAAAACTATTGAACTAAATTTCAATCAAAGATAAATTATTCCTATTTCATCGGACACCATCATTTGCCCTCATATCTGTTGATGTGCTCATATGTATGTTTGTAATAACAAGTTTCGTTTTTAGTGTGCAAGTTTAAATGTTTATACACATGTATCAGCATACATATGTTGCACGTGTGAAATATTTGTTTTTTGAAACTATGCAAATTTCGAAAACTGAAAGAATATGTACAAAAATCTTGAATTGAAAAACAGTGCAATTCTATAAAATATTTTTATTATATTATTAGGTAGGTTCGTTTATATAAAAATGAGCAAAGATAATATCAAAATGTTTAATTATTATTAATATTAAATAGCTTTGTTAAATTTCGTAATATTCATACAACTTTGGATGTTTTACGCACAATCTAGCCATATGATACTTTGATAATTGGAAGGTTGCTTCATTTCCTTCGCCAGCAATTTAGGCTTTGATTAAATGTACGTACATTGACATTTAAACATTTTTACTTTATTCTCGTTTTGAGATGTTATTGTTAATTAAGTACAGCAATACAAGTTCGCCATTCAAAATTATGAAAATATGTAGGAACAGATTACCTAGTCATATCAAAATTTATTTCTTAGCTGTGGAATGATATTCATGTATATATTATATATAGGTATAATACATATATAGGTGTATATAAGCAGAAAAGTGTATCCCGATTAAAAACGATAGTTTTTACATATTTATACGTAACTGCATGTAAGCATGTATCAATTATACACACGATTAACTGAAAAAATTATCACCATACATTAAACCAAAACCCAACTCCCTAGCGATTACTAGATGACTGAAACAAACCTTAGACACATAAATGTACTTATATAACTACACATGTAATGTTGTTTATTTAAATGTTTCTTTGTCATTAAATTATTATGTTTATTACTAAGTAAAAGGTGAAATTATTGAGCTACAAACAGATTTATGTATTGAAAGGATTGCCTTAAGTATAGTGAGTCTTCATCTGTTGCATTAAAATAAAAGCTATCGCGAAATAATATGAATTTATCATATTGTCGAAAGATATGGTGCAAAAAACTGTGATAAGGGTGTGCATATACATAAGTGGACACAGAATCGATTTCCAGTCGCATATTCGGTTATGTTTATAACGATAGTTACTAAGTATTTTTTTAATATTTATAAACGCGGTCTTATTTCAGCATGCAATAAAATAAATTAGTTACTATCGAACGAGTTAATAGACATATAATTGGCATACAATTTTAATAGGTATAACTTCTCAATGTTACTAGCAACGTAACAACGCAAGTGCTTAATATTTTCATCCCGAATTAACAGAAAATTATTGTATTTAAAATTAAGATTGTCTGTTATAATAACTTTTGTTTTCAGCCCTACTACCATACATGCTGTAATAAAATCGGTTTATCCGTAACTCACGAAATTCTAAAGGAATAGGTATAGCATTTACAATCGACATAACAAATTATTACTGTTATATTGAAGCGAGTATTCTAACGTTTCTTCAAAATTTAATTTTTATTACAATTATATAAAGAATGGCATAGAGTTGTGCATTGATTGCGGCAAATTTTGTCAGACGCACATCAAAAGTAGAGAAGAAGCTCATTAAAATACATGTAAATATAAAATTTAGCTAAAGTCATTTGGTTATAAAAAATAATTATATAAGTACATAAACGACACATTTTGGTAAAACTTTTGCTTGAATAAAAATTTTAAAATATTATTTTCATGAGTAAAATATGTACTCTTTCGACCAAATTGATGTAAGCAAATGGGAAAAATTAGTGATGACACTAAACATAAATCAATATGCGACTAACACCATATACATATGCACATATAATGATGAACTCATATTAAATATACACAAAAGAAAACGTACCTATACAAGTAATATTGAACTCACACTTGAGCAATTCAAGCGAAGTGTAACTAGTTATATTCATATTGATTTATATAATAGAGTGAATATAGAATTTTAGCCTTAATAATATTTAGTCTAATTTAAAATATCGCTCCATGGAGACAAATCCATTCAGATTTGACATTTTTTTTTTTATTAATATACATATGTAGGTATATAAATTTGTGTATGAAATTACTTTAAAATTATTTGCTCTAAGGAACGATATTTATATTGCCATGTAAAATTAGTATAACATATATATAATATTTAGTATCAAGATGTTTAACTATAGCGATTTTAGAAATCATAATTTTTTCCATTTAAATGCTACATTTATTTGCAAATAGATTTTTTCAATCAATCGTTACTGAAAAGTGTAAAAAATCCTTAGAATTTAAAAGCTGTTTAATCAGATTTTTATTTGCATTAAGCAAATACGTACATATGAATAGTGTTCATATAAAAAAGCTCAGCAAAGTTTGTGAATTATGTTATATTGATAGCAAAACGTTTTGTGTTTAAGGCAAATACAAATCCAACACCTTGCAATATTCATTTACGAAGTAGCCCTTCAATTGCAAAAATAATTAAGGAAAATTTATTTAATTTTAAGCAATGAAATTGCACAAGTCTTACAAAATGTATTTTTTTCACAAACATGTGAATGGCGCAGCTGTTAAGCACTTTATTAATGAATATTACTAGCCTCTTTCAACTTCTTGCGTTGTTTCGCCTTATTTGTATTTTGTTGATATGTTAAGTTCATAAAAAGGATTAGAAATTCACGCGGTAATATTAATAAATTAACAGAGATTGAGATGCCAAGAATTAATCGTTTTTTAGATAAATACATATATAATATTACCCAGATAAACTTTACACATCGGATGTAATTTGTATTTAAGATATTCCAGTCTAATATATCTAAACCAAATTGCAGTTCAAAACAACACAATTGTTTTCTTATTTCTATGAACTCTTACTAGGTAAGTACTCGTATATATGGAAGTATATGATTTAAAGTGGATATGTAGATATGTATAACTGGTTATGTGCCATGTATATATGGTACATACCTATGTTCGATATGGAAAATAGGTTAACATTAAGAGCTTGAGCGTATAGGCTTTTGCCAAAACAGCACCTAATTTTTCCCTCAACTCGTATTAAGCTAATCTTCCATAAGACCGTAGATGCATATTGTACGGAAACAATGTGAATAATTATTTAAATGACAGTATAAAATAATAGTTTTATTGCAATCATACCTTTTAGTCGCCAGCATTTCACATATACTTTTTAAATGTAAAAAAATGTTATTGAAGGGAATTTATACGTGATGCAACCACGTCAATCTTTACATTGGAAGGTAAATACTTAGCCTGGACTAAAATTTTAACCACAAATGAGTGTCGGATTGTTGTTTTTACATGAAAGTACAAGAACTGCCTGGCCGCACAAAACCTTGTACTACTTGATGAAGGATTAATTCGTCCTATTATTAGCATTTTGTGTTTAATTCCAAATCTCAACCTGACTAAATTCCAGGATTATAAAACTGGTATAAACTACCGGCATTGGGAGGGCGTGTAAAAGCCCGTTTAGCGGCAGTCGCAATATTACTTTCATGCTGGAAGGCATTCTCATACGAACGCTTCATGGAATGGGGCATGGTTGGGCCTGCTGTCATTGTTGCGTTGGGCATGACGCCAGCGACTGGAGCTGGTGCACTCGCACCACTCAAACCCGTTGCAGTTGCTGCATATGGATAGCTTTGTGGCAAATAACCGATCGGAAATGGTTGAAAGGAGAATGGGCGCGGCATAAGCACAAACTGATGATGCGTTGCAGCTGTACCCGCAGCAGAAGGGCTAGGGGACGTTACATTAGACGCACCCGGAGCGGACGGATGTTGGAATAGCAAAGGGTTCATAAAATTTGCATACAGTTGTTGCTGTTGTTGTTGATGCTCTGCAGCCACAGCTGCAGCTTGCTGGCGTGCCAACAAATTTTGCTGCGCGATATATTGAGCCTGTTGTTGCGCAATAATCGCAGAGTTAGCTCCCATAGACAACTGAGGCGATGGTAAAGAATAATTAAAAGGATATGCAGTCATAGCAGATGTTTGTACATTGGAAGCGCTTGGTGGAATTTGTAATGTGGAAGTTTGCGAATTTCCTAGTCCACCAAGTGGAACAGCATTTTGTGCAGCTGCAGCAGCAGCAGCGGCTGCGGCGGCAGCATTTGTTTGCACCGTTATGCTTTGATGCTGAGCAGCATTTGATAGTGTACCAACTGCGGTTGTCATAAAGGGAGACAGGCTACCTGCTGTAGCTGTCATAGCTGCCACAGTTTGTGGATTTGTTGATGGCAGCGCAACGTGCTGCTGTTGTGATAGCACAGCTACTGCTGCTGCCATCGGTGGTGATGATTGCAAGGCATGCGTATGCGCATGCGCATGTGTTATATGGGGACTTTGGCCATGAGTGTGAAAGTGGGCATTAGAATGACCCTGATTGTGAGCGTGAGCATGCGTATGAGAACTAATTGCCTGTGCGTTGGACGGCGACGGTTGAGGTAACATACCCGGTGAAAGCAGCGATGACTGCTTAGATGCAGCTGATTGATGGGGATGCGGTGTCGCGGAAATAGGGGATTGTAGACCGCCATTCAGGACCATGTTCATATCATCACCAGAGCACTGGAATACTTCAATATATCGGTACTTTTTACCAAACATCATAAACTGGTTATGCTTGCGTAGTGCACACAAGCGCGCGGACTCCTCTGAATCCATTTGAATGAAAGCCTCACCACTAGGTTGACCCTATTAAAATAAGAATTAACAAAAATTTTAAGCAAAGATAAATTTGTAAGTTTATATAACAATTAAAAAATAATAATCTATTACTTGGGCATTGATAACCATGTGTACTCCTTGGAATATAATATGCTTTGCAAAATCGTCCAAAAAATGTAAAATGTGCTCGACTAAGGCCTCATAAGGTAGGCCACGTAAACGAATGCAGTTCTTTGTGGTTCCTGAAGTAATCAAGTGCTGAAAATTAACCGTAAAAAATTATATTTATATATATAATATATTATACAATTAATAATCGAATTTCAACACGACTAGGTGGTAAGAGTAAAATCTCTCTCTATCAAATTGTTCCAATCTTCGCGTCAAGGATGAACTCAATGTTATACTTATTTTAGTCTTAACTTGTTCAAGAGAGAAAATTATTCCTAATTCTTATCTGACTTCATGGTACTAATAAAGTAATAATAAAAACTCCATGAGAATTTTAAGAGGAGATTGTACTCAGCTCCTTTATGGAACTATTCAAATAAAACTTCTTTTAATTTTTAATTTATTTAAAGTTTTCAGTAAATATTGAGTAGTATGAAATTTATAAACAATAAGAATTATTGATTCATGAACAAAAAATTAAATTGACTTTAAAGAAGTGATACACTTTTACTGGCAATCGAGAAAACTGCCTCACACTTACAAAACTTATGTCGAATTATGTATTGGAGTCGAATTATATCTGATGAACAAATTTTTAATAAGCCTCCGTACCTGAGGTAGCAGCGATAGCGACATTGACGGCAATTGGGAAATAAGTGGCTGTTGTTGATTAGCTTCATAAGTCCTTGGGTCCATAGAACGATTTAAAACTTGTTGAACTTCTGCTGTTGTCGAGCGAAATAGTTCTATATAACGCTGCCCTATTGATTCGCGATGGCGAGAAAGGGCCTTAGGTGCATCCGACTCAATAGAAAATAGCACGAAGGCGTCACCAGTCGCTCGGCCGTCTGGTTTTTTGACAAAGAGCACTCCTTCTACACCATCAAGAACAGTACAAGGGTCCTCCCCAGTGGTAAAAAAATCCAACTGTAAAAAAAGTTAGGCTTTAAGTGTTATGTAATATACAAGGTGCAGTCCAAAGTATACAGGACTTTAAAAAAAAGACAGAACAAATGGTTTTATCGGCAAAATCAATTAATTTTATTCAAAATATATCCATTTGCTTTAATACAGCAAACGGTCCAAAAGCATGTCGAACGAGTGTTTTAGCTCGTTGCCCGGTATGGCCGCCAGTATACCGGTGCAAGCCTTTTGAATGGCCTCCACGTCTGCATAACGCTTTCCTTTCATCGGCAAATGCATTTTTCCGAAAAGGTAAAAGTTGCACGGTGCCATATCAGGTGAATACGGGGAGTGGTTGATTGTTAAAATGTGATTTTTGGTCAAATAATCGGCCAAAAGCGTCGATCGATGAGACGGCGCATTATCGTGTAACAAACGCCAACTTCCATCTTCGCGATATTCGGGCCGAACACGTCGAATACGGCGCACCAAACGCTTCAAAACTCAAAGGTAGAATACCGCATTAACGTTTTGGCCGGGTGGAACAAATTCTTTGTGGACAATACCCTTGGAATCATAAAAACAAATCAGCATTGTCTTCACTTTTGACTTCTCAAGGCACGATTTTTGGGGATTCGGCTCATTTCTCATGTATGTCCTCACGACCACTTTGAAAACGTATAAACCACTCGCGCACTCTGCTACGGGATAGGCAATCATCGCCATAAACTTGTTTCATCAATTGAAACGTTTCGGTAAAAGTTTTACCAATTTTAAAACAAAATTTAATGTTGGCTCTTTGTTCGAAGCAAAAACATACTGACACTTCCAATAGATGAAATGTCATGAAATTTTTACTGGAAGTCGATAAAGGAAAGCAGATTCTAACGCACTAGTCGACATATAGATGGCGCCACTAGATATTACTTTGTTACTTTTTTAATGTTTACTTTGGAATGCACCTTGTACAATACTTTTTTGAGAGTAATTGAATTAAAGTAAACAATTAAATGTAGGGAGACTGGGCTTAAAACCGACTATGTAGACTGTATATTTCATACAGACTGTAGCTTTCATACGGATTGAGTGGGCAGAGTGGGGACCGTTCCGAAAATCTTAGAGCCCTGTTGTGTAAAGTGGCCTGTTTAGGTGTACTAATGTGTACACATGTATTCACGTGAGAAATGCAGCGCTATTTTATTCATGAACGAAGTTCATCGATCTTTCAATATTAACTAATATTCATATTAAATTATTGTGGATATTTATTTACCTTATTTTCATTTCACTTACTACTTGTTTGGCGGTGCAATCATATGGTAGGCCCCGCATTCGTATTATGACTTGTGCACCTTTGGAGAGGAAAGCCTGCGCTTCGTTAGAAGCTCCGCCTGCAATGGCTAAGAAATCTTCGCCAGTGGCGCGATAAACCTCAATGTACCGACTTCCAATATGATGTTTGTGACGTTTTAGTGCCATGTCGCGATGCTCTTGTGATACAAATCGAATAAGAGCTTCACCGTTACGCCGCCCAAGAGGCGATAGGCAAAGAGCAACACCACCCCTGCAAATAAGGAACATAGGTAAAGCCTATTACAATCTATGAATGCATATGCGTTTAATCAAACCTTTTGACCTCTTATCAGTAAGACTAAACGTTAGTTTTATTTAAATGTAATATAATAAGTATATACAGTAGGCTTGCATACATAATAGTTTTCTAAGTCCGCAAAAAGACAGTAGTAAATAACGATTGAACCAGTTTTTAAAGATTCATTTTCCAGTCATACTCTACTAAAATAGACACATTGGTTTCCAATTATAAATTCAAAGCGTATCGGATATGTGGGACTAAAAAAGGTTTTTAATTTAAATTATATTCAAGCTTGATTTATGAATACACTAAGAGGTCGGCTGTGTTTGAACACCGATTTTCTTGCTTGTTTTTAGTTATCTCACTCTTTTGCTTATAAAAAAGGTCAAATGGCATAAGAGACCTTCTAAACATAATCAGTGCATATTTGTATGTAAATATAAAAAATGAACATTAAAAAATATTTTGACTATTATTTTCAAAATATTAGGGGAAAAGCAACGGGTTAATCACACGTTTCATTTATTTTACTTACTTGGCAACGTTCAGACCACGAAAAAATTTAGCTATATCCTGATCACTGCTCTGCCAAGGCAAACCTCGAGCGCGTACAATACAATTACCGTCTATGTCGTCGTCAATTGAGCTGCAAGTAATGTAAACTCAAAATTAAAAATGTAAAGGCTAAATGCGCGTGAGTATTTCGACGATTAGCCAAGTTGTTGGCACCTCAATCAGGTGACCATAATTTTTATAAAGTCGTGGCAGCGGGTATGCTTTATATACATTCACATTACTCCAATTGAGTGTGCGAATGAAACCATAAACAAATGAATGGATTACTTACATCTACATATGCAGCTATATATAAACATATATACAAATAGGGCTTACATAAAAAACAAAATATTCAAAAGTATATTACATTAAAGCTGATCTCAGCTAAATAATTGTATAGTTATGCACATTCGTATGGAATTTATTTCAAATTAATAACTTTTTCGCAGGTTTTCGTCAACTACTTATAAGCAGCTGGAAGCTGATGAGGGTAGTATGCACAAAAAATCATGTTGAAGTTTCCACTGTACAACTAATTCTAAAAAGTTCTTTCACCGTGATGCTTTTAAAATCTTTAATTCATTATATAAAATTTTGGTGTTATCTTAATTTTTTTTCGATAATCTGATTTATGTTAATATTCACTTTTTCGTTTTCATATTATACATATGTATACATTCTCTTTTTTGTTGCGATAACGATCGATGGGTTTCAACCGAATTATTCGAATAAATATTGGAATTGTGTATGTATATATACGCATGTTTTTACAAAAAAGAAAATTGTAACAATGCACATTCAGAAAATAAATGTATAAAATATTTACGTACATTCATATATAATATTGTGTCGTGATGTTCGGACCACACGATGATGGTGGATTACTGGATAAGCCTTAGACAAGCAAACAATTTGATCAGATTAGACGATGTGATCACTTTGACTCGAACGTAGACAACGCGCAGCCTTATTGCTGTTGTATTGAAACTGCGACTACTTCGAAATTTTTAAAGACATCGATTTTATGTTATGCAGTAAGCAGCTTGGGAGAAAAGTTTGAGAGTTGAGTAAGAATTGAGTCATTTCTCGTCAGTGTGAGTTGAGCAAAATGTGTTAAAGGCGTATTTGAGCAACATATTTTAAGAAATCAAACTTCTTCCGTTAAAGTAATACTCATTAAAAACTTTTGAATTTAAAATTTATTTTAAAGAGGCCGCAGGAAGTGAATCTTCAAATATGGTATATGTACATAGTTTATATGGTACATAGTTATGTATATATATCTATAAATGTATTGATGAAAAAAAATAATAAAAAACATATTTAACAGGGAAATACTTTCAAGTGTTGGCAAAATTTTACAATAAAAAATTTTGCAAATTAATATTCACCAAAACTGTAAATAGATTAAACAAGAAAAAACGTTAACTTCGGTTGCGCCGAAGCTATAATACCCTTCACAAATACAAAGGCCTCTTACAAGAACTTGATTCCGAACGTTCAATTTGTATGGCAGCTATATGATATAGTGATCTGATCTGACCAATTTCTGTGGAGAATAATTTGTTGTCTTAAGCAATAACTCGTGTCTAATTTCGTGAAGATACCTCGTCAAATAAAAAAATTTTCCATTCAAGCACTTTACTCCGATCGTTCAGTTAATATGGCAGCTATATGCTATAGTCATCCGATCTATATAATTTCTTCGAGGATTGGATAATTGCCATAAATAATAATACACGCCAAATTTCATGAAGATACCTCGTCAAATGAAAGAGTTTTCCATACAAACACTTGGTTCCGATTGTTCAGTTTGTATGGCAGCTATATGCTATAGCAGCTTCTTTGTTAGAAAAGGACAGGTGCAAAATTTCAGATCGATAGCATAAAAACTGAGGGACTAGTTTGTATATATACAGACAGACGGACAGACAGACAGACGGACAGACAGACAGACGGACAGACAGACAGACGGACATAGCTAAATCAACTCAGCTCATCATGCTGATCATTTATGTATATATTTTATAGGGTCTCCGACGTTTCCTTCTGGGTGTTATAAACTTCGTGGCAAACTTAATATACCCTGTTCAGGGTATAATCACATTTAGTATCTTCACGTTATGTTAAAAAACATGTTTATTCAATTTCATTAAAATATAACTCATATTTACCATCATAAACCGTTTAAAGTCAGCTAGAAAGTCGGAAAACACTATTTCGGGAATTTGGGGCTAGGGGAAAGTCTGGACTGATTGCATCAACTTTGACATTACTCAAATATACTCAAGGTGCAGTTTCCATGCAATTTTATGAAGATAACTCACACATTAACTGAATAACGAATATCATTATACCTATGTATCACATTTAGTATCTTCACGTTATGTTAAAAAACATGTTTATTCAATTTCATTAAAATATAACTCATATTTACCATCATAAACCGTTTAAAGTCAGCTAGAAAGTCGGAAAACACTATTTCGGGAATTTGGGGCTAGGGGAAAGTCTGGACTGATTGCATCAACTTTGACATTACTCAAATATACTCAAGGTGCAGTTTCCATGCAATTTTATGAAGATAACTCACACATTAACTGAATAACGAATATCATTATACCTATGTAGTATATGTTACTGGAGTAATTCATGGGCCAATTTCACACATTTACGGCATTAAACTACAAGTATAGTAGATCCAATACTATCATGTACGTTCACTTAATTTTGCTTATATTAACCGATATATATATAATAGAAAGCCAACTGGAAGGTTGGAATTATTACATTCGGTATATAGGGGCAATGTTTAGTATTTGATGTAAAATTAAAGTGTGATTTCAGCATTTTCATACAGTCTGTGAACGTGCTAAAAAGATATGTCCTCATCAAGGTTTTTTGATAAAGCCTTATTGATTTATGGGATATCTATATTGAGCCCATTATGATGCGAGGCCAAGCATACTTTTTGAAAATTTTCAAACCACAAATGCTCCTCCATACTGCGATTACCAGCACCAGATAGCAGTTTTTTTTGTCATAATTTGGATTTTAGTTAAAGCATTTTATAGGTTTTCGATTATAAGCGCTTTGTGAGCATCGCAGTGATCAGATTTCGTGCATCTTCAATACGAATCTTATTAATTTGATAGGAAACACACGATCTAAGTATCTTAATTTTTACCCAAGTTATTGCGAATGAACCGACAGACAGTCACCCGGAATAAAAATCAGTCCCTCATGCTGATCAATTATATATATACATAACTTTATATCTATCTCGATTAGTTTTAGGTGTTCAATAGAACCGTTAAGTGACCAAACCATTATCCTCTGTTGCAACATGACGCGAGAGTATAAAAATGGTGACCATGTCAAATTGTTATTGCAGTAACGACATAAAACATATATAATATAATTCGTATACATATTTAGTGATGAAGAATACACTTTTGATATTAGTTCATTAAAATATATTTTTAATATGAGTTGATCACCAAAATCTGATTTGATCTATCTGCCTTTATGTTAACTGAATAATTCATCTTAACGAGATATATACATTAATACAATTTGTATAAATTATGATATTTGGTAGTGGTAAATGCATAAGTTTGATCAATATAGCACCAAATTAAAATTATTGTATTGATTAGAAGTGATACTACCTTGGAAATTATAAATATGTATACCATATATTCTAAAAAACATACTGCGGTTTAATTTATTCCATTTTCTAAAAGGCAAAATCAGGATAAAAAACAGATATTGAACATGTATCATTTACTAATATATAAATATCTTTTAATTTATAACACTTCAATAAAAAATCTAAACACTCAAAGAAAGTTTTATATTAAACTGGAAATTACCAAACATTTATATAAATATTCTTACCAAATTCCAGGTTCCAGAACAAGGGTTACTATTTCATTTGCTCTAAATTTGTGTCCTATAAAACATACAAAGTTATATATGTATACCAGTGATGCGAAAATAATAATCGTACCTCCTTTCAGCATTACTTGTATCACCGACACCATTTCGCGAGATTCTTTAACATAGAATTCCTGTTCTTCACTAGTGGTAATATTTAATTCTAATAAAATAAAATGTTGGTTTCAATAGCTTTCAATTATAATATATAATAAGTAACCTTTCATCATTTCTCCGATACTCTGAGGAGCCGCAGCTGTTGGTATTTGGAGTATTTTTTTTATATCCTTTACGGGAACCAAAGCGCGTGATAAGTCACCCGACTTGTACTTGAGAAATTCTTTACGAAGATCACAAAAGCGGTTGTAATAGTTCGGTAGCCGGATATTTTTGGCGCAGGCTTCGCGATGAAGACACTGGCGTAAGGGAAGTTGCCCGTCAGTAATGAAATTGATACTATCGATATCATCGCCATATAATGTCAAAGAGCGTAAATATTCATCAAACTGTTGGATAAAGGACATAGTTTAGCGAATATTTTATCTTCAATATTGTTGTTATTTTTAAAAATAAATTAAGTTCATAAATATATATATGTAGATACATAATCCTTTACCAAAGCACACACAAATGTAACTCACAAATAGTAGGAACATAGATGTATCTGCACCTATTTCGATATATTTAGTCTAATGTAAGATTCTAATATGATTTGTTTGAGTATCACTATAATATAATATAATAGTAACGAAGGTCTGTTAATCAGAATCTTTTTTTTCTTCTTCTTTTTTAAATTTCATTTATTATGAAATATTGTAATAAATAAATACGAAACTTCACTTTATCTAATACGTCAGTTAGAACTGAATTTTTTCAGATATATATTCACTTTCCCCGCCCTTATGAATTCAGTACCAATTCAAAATTTTAAGGTATAGATGTACAAGCATCAAAGGGCCATAACTTAGCGTGCTTCCGCCCCCTAAATAGTTCATGTTCAAAGCTTATTTAGAAGAAGTCCTTTTGGCACCTTTCCATGCACTGTGAAATTCGGTAAAATCAGATAATAACCTCGTCCACTCCCCACATAACGGTTATGTTGAAAACTACTAAAAGTGCGATAACTCACTCACAACTAAGATGGTAGAGAGGAAGGATTTCATAGGAGCAGCTGTCAAAAGTGGCTAAGGCGGGGCACCGCCCTCCTTTAGGTGAAATCCTATATCTCAGGAACTACTAGGTTAATTTCAACCAAATTTGGTGTGTAAGGTTACCCAGCTATTCCTATTATACAGTGTGGAAGACATCGGTTGAAAACCACGCCTACTTCCCATATAACAAAATTATAATTCCATTTGATTCTTTTACTTTACAGTACAAATCAAACATTAGTGAATCAAATAAAACTTTGCACAAGTAGTGCCCTCAAGGTATTCCATCTGTCGTCCGAAAATTGTCTAAAGCGGGCTATAACTTTTCAAAGGCCAAACCAAACACCAATGTATATGGCTGATTTTTTATCGAACATATCGATCTATCTGTGAGGCTAGTAAGGAAATTCAGGGAGCATATATTTATAATGATAGATAATGATAATGCGGTTTGGCGCCGTTTATGAATTAAATTGGGATTTCCCATTATTTCGTTGATGTTTTCCTCATATACTCCATACATAAAAATTTGGCCCCTTGGGTTAAGTTTGAATGAATATTGAACTGAGTATTAACTTACCTCGTCTATTGCTTCCTGGAGGGGCTTTCCCTGAGAGTGAGCAACTGCTACAGGCAGCTCAATTGTATCGGGGACTGATGTTGTATTAACTGTTGTTGTAATCGAATCTGCCGCTTCAATACCACTACTTGATTCAGTTGTGATCGTGTTAGTATTATTGCTATGAATTACAGTTGTACTTGGATTGTTGTATACATTTTTCAACAGTGTGTTTGAGTTACTAATGCTAGTGTTGTTATTGTTAATGGCATCAGCATTTTGGGATGCAAGAGGAGGCGATGAAATTCCTACCATTACTGCAACATCTGATGAGCCGGACACTGTGCGATCCTTCGCAAAACTGCCATCAGGTCGTACCAACAGCTGCTTTGTTCCAATAATCTAAAAGTAAAGTTATTTTTAATACAGAACGTGCTTTATTCATATATTTTTAATTAAGAAATTTTAACAAAATATTCAGCTCCAATTTGAAAGTATATAGATAATTATTTATTCTATATCTATTGTATATATAGTTACAATAAGGTAAAAAAAAGTATTGAAAACTTAAACTCACTTTACATATGTGTACATTCAGGATCTAGGCCTCTAGCGATATTAATAAACGCACGTATGAAATTGTCTATGATTATATGTTTACGTACAATATATGCATGCTTTATATGCAATTGTTTCACTTAAGAAATCTTCCTCATAAAATATGGCATACAAATTTCTGAGTGTAAGACCACTTCCCATGCTTGCAATTGCGATCGATCTTAATATGCAAATAAGTATTTACACATGTACTTCTGATTTTAAAAAAATATATATAGAAAAACACTAATTGTTAAGGAAATTCAAATGTGTTATTTAATGTGTACAATTTAGTTCTGATTATAACATCATTCAAATGGCCTCCACAATTTCTTTTGCAGGAACGAATTCGATGAACCCAATTTTCGAGTTCTTTTTCAGTTAAATCAAGTCGTATGTCATGAATAGCAGATGTTGTCAAGATGATCTTCTTCCAATTACGGCCATAAAAAGTTGGTTTTCATCGATCTATATCGCACTTCATTGACAATGTCAGCAGCTTCATTTCGAAAAAGTACAGAACGCCAAACCAAAAACCACACCAAACTGTCAATTTAGGTGAATGTACTGGTTGTTCATGAATAATTTGTAGATTTTCTTCGCTCTAGAATAGACTGTTTTATTTATTTACCGCACCACTCAGATGAAAGTACGCTTCATCGGAGAATATGATTTTCTTTAATAGTTGCAATTGGAGAACGATTATTTTGATAATAAAATTTAATATATTATAAACGTTGTTCTTGCGTATAAATTTCTATGATGAAATTATAAACTTTACTGAATACAAGGAAAAAAAATATATATAAACACTTATACATACATAAGAAAGTCCGCAACTAAACGGTCTATGATGGGAAGGAAAATATTAGCTGACACCTAAATGAGTGTCAAATACATATAAAATATCAAGCGGTTATAACATTTTAATAACTCATCTACATACTCTCTTGGATTGAATTCAGCGAACAGATTTATTTTTCCTGTCAAATACCAATTTTAAATATTATAATTGATTGATTATATTTAAAAAAAAAATCTAACTTAAGGAGTTACACTTTTTATTATTCAAAGATACATATTCTACAAAGATTTTGTGAAATTTTCAAACGAAATTATTCAAAATTCAGTCATTACGACTTCATTTCCGGTAGTCACTCAGAAAAAGTGCCTCCACGTTGATAGCAGAACTTGTTACAGGATCATCAAAAGTAAAAAGAAAAAAATACTTATTTTAATTAAGAACATAAACTAGGTATTGGACGAAGTAAAAAGAAAAAACAATTAAAAATGTATTTTTGGCAGACGTTTTAAAAAAATGCAAATTTTGGTGAAATTATCTCGTAGTTTTTTTGTTTTTAAATAGTTGTAATTAAACAAAAAAAATCTTCGTTAAAAACTTGATAAATTATACCTCAAAGACCTGTGTGAAATTTTTTTAAGATCGGTTGAGTACCGACTTGAAAACCGACTTTGAAAACACAGTTTCGAAAAAAAACGCGTTTAAAGTTGTTAGTGAGTATATACCTAACCTCGAGCGCACAACTTTTCAAGGCTGTATCTTCAAAACTCTTACTCGAATCAACTTGAGAATTTAGGATAATATTCTAGAGACGCTATAGAGTTATATAAGACAATAAATTTGAGTCCATGTAACCCTTAAAACGTGTTTCTAATAGAAAGATCATGTACACGGTTCCGTGCTTAAATGATTATTACATTAACGGGTTGTAATGGCACAGGTCTGATATGTTTTTCAAACCTAAATTATTCAGCTTAGTTTATATAAAATTGATCAGAATAACGAAACGAATTACTATTGAGATATCTGCATGTCCATCTGTCTACTTTATCAAGTGACAACTTAAATAAAAATTGTGATAAATAGTGAGGTTTATGGGCGAAATCTAAAAACATATTTGAGGTTTGAAAAGTATACGAAGTTTTATTCACTGTTAGGCTTAATGTACCTTTCTCTTGACTTACTAACATTATGTCAACAAAATTTCGGGAACATACTACATTTCTTATTTGAAACTGTAGTGTGAAAATGGGGAAACCGAGTATCAACTTCCAAAACCAGTGACCATTCATACATGCCTCAATCATTAATACGATTATCGATCGAAATTCTCTCAATCCAAATACTGACCTTAACATGTTCGGATTGCCAATTTAGAGAGAGTCAAAAGCTAGCCGAATATTAGACTCTTCGTCGTTCCGATTCACTTTATACCACAGATATAAAGATTGATGAGTTCTTAAGACTTCGCTATAACTCTAATGTAATATTTTTTTAAATACAATTAAAAATAAATCGAAACTTCGACTCTTACAAACTGCGAGAGTATCGTATGTCGAACTTATCCCTTTCTTACTTGTTTATATAAAAGGTCGAAACCTCAGCCAATTAACAATTTAAATACATACATGTGTACCTTCCAACTGTAATACATTTGCTATAGGCTTAATTAAAATGGACGATAAACAAAAATGTTAATGAAACGTATTTATGTACATAAATTTGAGTGAGTAAAAAGGAAGTGGTTAAATTTCTACAGAATGTATTTAATTTAAGCACTAGTGAAAATATCGTAATAAAGTTTTCGAAAATAGTGCACTCAAGGTATGCCAGTTAAGATCCAAAAATGCTCGAAATCGTCATATACCTTTTTAATTCTCCAGATTCCGAACATGTGAACTTCAGAGAATACAAATAACTTGCTACTGAAAATATCACTCAATATGTGAGATATATTAATAAAATTAAGAGATCATCTTTTATCCAAAATTGGTAAAAATCGAGACCTTACTTCCCCTAGCCTCCATAAATTTTGTACAATGATTTCGAAACTAATGGTTGACTTTATGCCGTATATATCGGTCAGTCTACAAGATAACTTCAAGAAATTCAGAGAATTTTCCTAGTAATAATATGTGAATATGTAATGAGTGAAATCAATCCAAGAATTTCCCCAGTTATTATATATATATAGCGATTATCTTTATTCTTGTGGACTCTGTGCTGAATAAGTCGGTCGAGCATAAATTGAGTCTAATGGTAAAACTAATTGTTATCTTCCCAAAACTTCATCTAACCCAAATATACCCAATAAAATGTTGTCCGACTTTCCAGCTGACTATAAACTGTTTTTTCTTATCAATATGTATGATACTTTAATGAAATTAGGTGGATATGTTTTCTTAATTGTAATGTAATTTAGCGAAGAGTATGAATGAAATCAGTCGAGGCCTGGTCTACTTTTCCCTCATATTTCAATATATTAAATTTTGTCTCATTGGTTATTCTTATATCGTACATATCTTAATAGAAGATATCTCAGCAAAATTAAAAGAGGATATTTCAATTACTATTATATGGTTTAGTAAAAAAATTTAAGCGTGATTTACATTTCCATGGGACTTATATAATATGTAAAGATGATTTGTGTACTTTAGATTTATTTTCTACCTAAACCCTAATTTTCAATAAAAAAATCTTAAGTCCAAATTTCAGAATATTTTTAAAAGTCAGAAAACCTGATATGATATGTGGTATAAAAAATATATACATTACTATGGCAATTGCAAAAACAGATCCCTCTAAATAGCTGATTTTTCGAAATAATAGGTGGAATAGCTGTTTAGAAATGTAATAATGTACAATATATTTTTTTTATACCATCAGAAAGTAGAGATATCAAGAAACAAAAAATTTAACCACACCCATCCCTTTCCTTTTCCCGACCTCAGATCGCCGGTAAATTATTTTTCCTTTAATGTTTGTTATCTTAACTTTCGTTTCCAATGGGTTAAACAAACGCTTCATATATTCATTAATCTGAAAAGTAATCACGTCTTTCAAATGAAGTTCAGTAAGCATTTAATAGTTTGAACGATTATCTTTAGTAGTCCTTCATTAGTTCATTACTTCATACTAATTTTGGCGGTACACTGAATATTGGGAGACCCTGCTAGCGCAAGCTGTTATGAGCAACATTTTCTGCTGAAACTTAGATATTTTACAATAAATGTAGTTGCATTCTAGCAACAGAACTTAACGATAATTACAAATAATTAATAGAATACTAGAGCGCAAGTCATAATTATGTATAATTAAGTGTAAATTATTAGCCATTCTCAAGTCGATGTGAGAAAAGCATTAACAGGTAAGCGAGGGTTATGTTTAAGCGCTGTCGAAATAAGATACTTTCGCAGTTAAGTATTAACAAAGTGCGCAATATTTCAACGTATCTGCAACAATTTATATAAAAAGGTTTTAAGGTTATCAAATACTCCTCCTCCTTCATAAAAATATTATACATATTGATCTATATATATTAAGGTATAAAGTTAACCGGATATTGGTTAGGAAAAACTGATTTCATTAATTTTTACCATAAAACAAATTATGGTGAGAGTAAAATTAACGTATATTATTATTAAATGCTGGGCAATGGGACCTAAAGAAAGATCAAACCTGTTTTCATTCATTTATGGAGCCATAATATAATTTAAAATCTTCAAATCAAAAGAACCCGATACATAACATACAAGTATAAATAAGTTGGTTACATTAAAAGCATGTGTGGTTATTGGCCGATTGGCTCCAATTTCGAACTGTATCTACTTGTAGAAAATGGAAATAAAAGCAGTATGACCTTAATTTCGTTTAATATGGTCAAGTTTTTGTAAACGTATGGCGAAATTGTATATGAACTTTTGGATTGAATAACTAGGTTATTATAAAAAAAATATAAATATATTTGTTGCAGTCCATAAATATAATTATCATTAGAAAATATGTCGCAAGATATATATACACACTTGACTGAGGACGCAAATATTTCATTATTGTAGTAACTATAAGCCAATCAGTTAAAGTAAATGAATAGCATTTCCAGTTATGAGCTTTGAATTTTCTGTTGGAAATGCAATTGTGAAGTCATTAGAAAATAAGGTCTCGCATAGGTAGGCAAAGCCTGAGTGCAATCCATACTGAATATGTGTGTGCAGTGAGCAAATATACGTAGCAAGTTTATGTCTAAGTGTATAAATATTTACAAAACATGCGCGCACTAAAAGCTGGAGTTTAAGCCACAAGTTATGTATACATATAATATAAGGATTTTAATCCAGGGTTCAAGGGTTATTTTTTTGGACAGGATTTTCGGTTATGTAATGTTTTAAAGGCTCTAAAACTGCACGAAAGTCTCCAGTGAAAGATGTCGGACATTTAATGACGTTCGAGATCATTGCAGTTCAAATGCTAACTTAAAAATGGTATGAATCAGCGTGGGATCCTGAAATTATAGAGCTTTTCATGAAAAAATTGGCATCTCTGGTACAATGGTTATGTATATATAAAGTATCTACATTTTTAATTTTATACACCTTTAACAGAGTACCTGGACAGAGTATAATAGCTTTGCTGACCTAACCACTAAAAACTAGTCGAGTGCGATATAGAAATGAATGAGTTGAAGATGGTGAACATCTCCGTCTGTACTTGCAAGCTATGACTTCGTTAAAAATGAAAAATAAATATCTTAAGAAGCTTTATACACGTGTTCTTAGGCAAGGAAGTAGGAATTTGAACACAGTAACTACAAAATTCAAACTACACAAAAGATAACAGTAAGGAATAGTTAGGGGTCCCAAAAGTTGAGTTTAATATAAATATCTCCTAAACCTACCCAATATCGGTAGGAAAAATTACGTTCAACCGATTCATAATGCAGTATGAAAGTGGAGGAACTAGTGCTACATCTATCTCAAATATGAATGAACTTCAAATTTAACCATAAGTATGTTTCAATAGGTTTGCATATAGATCATTTAAAAACGAGCAATAGAATGGCACCTTTCGTACCTCATAGTGCAAAAATGGGCAAATTGAATAAAAGTACGTCTACTTACCATAAAATACCATTTTGAATAAAAACAATAGTGCTCTTAACATATAGCAACGCTGATCTAAAAACTTTCAAATCTGACTTAGTATACATACAAATTAATATTACAATATTTTGACGGTAATAAAAATTGTGCATATCTTCCGATAACCTCTTTAAAAGTAAATACTTTTGAAAAATATCATCATAATGTTTTCAAACATGTGAGTAAGTAGAGTAGAACAAAACTATGTATGCATATATTGAAAAAATAATTGATACAGTACAATTGCTTAAAACCTTCCAAAACGTAATAGAAAGTGCCATTAGCCCCTCATTGGCATGCTTAAATTTTCATATAATAAAAAATCACGTTCAAGAGTTTACAAACATACACATATACATATGTAAGATATAGTATGCGAATATTTAGCAAATCAACATCATTTGGCAAAAATACACTAATAATTTTAATAAAGCACATCTTTAAAAAAAAAAGTGGAAATCTTCACTAGTGATCTTTTTTCACTTTTGTGAATATTAGCAAAACGCGGTTGCAGGTGTGACACGACCTTATGTTGTCATGAGTGTGTATATTAGTTGAAATTATCAAATACACAAATAGTTCGGTTTATACATATAACCGGTAAATGTGCACTTAATTGCACACAACAGTTCGGGCTTCTTTTCGGAGTAGAATGTCACTTTAATATTTATTAATATTATGGCAATCACACTGAACCCCGGGAAGGAATATGGTAAATACAGAGTTAATGATAAAGTTATGAAAGAAAGCTAAGACCGCTTTGAAAAAATATCCATATTTATGTTTGTTATATGTGCGTTAATACAAAGAGAGTACATATGACTACGTTACTATTATAAATCAGTTTATATTTCCATCTAAGCTACATACGCACTGATTTGTACTAAGAAAACCTTTCATAATAAAATATGACATTATTAGATTCTCATATATTATTACTTATAATTTAGTTTTGTTTTAGGATTGGCTTAAAACAAACCGATGTTATTGTTTAGTTTTTAGCAATTGTTATCAAACCGGATAGTAATTACTTAGTATAATTTTGCAAATTACCACGCAAAAGCTCATTCCAGAAAATTTAAAATTCATATTCAGTGATGATAACATAAGTAAGCAAAATTACCGAATCGGACCGGGAACAACCCAAATTGCTATTTGGTGATTTTATTAGATTACTTTCTACGAGGGTACGTCAGGTTAAAGATTATTATCCACCTACAACAGCTGAATTAGTAGTGGTCTTATTTCTGTTTCAACATCAAATGCCATAACATTTTTGAATAAATAAAGGTAAATTCAAACTTACATGTTAAGACAGAGCTATTGTATTTTATTTTAACACCGCTTGAAAAACACTATTTGGTGTAGGTAAAATATGTTTTTGGCTCATAAATATATCATTATCGATACAAACTGTATTCGACACTGAACGGTTCCTGTATTTTTTTCAGATCATATCTACAAGATTTCAAATATATAAACTATAAAATAATATAAATAACTAAAATCGAATAGTGCTTATTATAATAACATCAAAGTTAAATACCTTTCCGCTACTAGCTTCCAAAATAATATAAACCAGCAATATTATTTCCTTTTCATCCGCTCCAAGTCCGGGCCCATTTTGTCCACATGTTGCGATATATACTGACACCAAATATTCTGAGACCTGCATATTTCCTTTTTAAGGCCTGCTTTATGGCTGTAGGCTTATTAGAATGTCTTGAATATGATCACAGGATGTATTTTCCTTTTATTGGCTTTTGCATTTGTTATATTAGTTCGAGTATTTTCGTGGATTTGTTTAAAATATTGAAGTGTTGACTAAGCAAATTTCTTTCGCATATAGGTACATATGTACATATGTGCGTTTGGGAAGGAATATTTTCGTTCTGCCTTTATATTATATATGTATATACGAGTATATACATGCTTATATATATATATTCTATAAATAAAATTAACGGATTTTCACATTTGTAGACATGTCCCAAGGTTTTCACAGCTTAATGTATTTCCTGGAAGAAAACAAACAAATTTAAACCTTAGTCATTTAATTTCATAAATATATATAGTAGGGTAGGTCAAAAAACCATAGATTTTGTAGAAAATAAAATACTCTACAAAAGGGTTCCTAACGATTTTTTCGTATACCTAACCATTCAAAAGATATTAACGGTTGAAGTTTGTTTATTTTAAGCCAATTTTTTTTCTTATGAATTTTATAACTAAATGTAAACTACTGCTCTACTAAAATGGTCTCTTATAATTAGTCCATCAAGTTAAGCGTTTACGAGATATTCGTCGTCGAACATAAATGCATATTGTATTATATACCATATAAGTATATATACATATATATCTATATATTTTGTTTTTTTGTTGACTTATAAGTGATATATACATATATATTTTTTTTAATTATAAGTGACCATTTCATTTCCTATGAAACGAGCTATTCAAGTAGTTGTAAGCGAGATTTGAATTTTTCTATATGATAATAAGGAAAGAATAGAAAACTGTAAGGCGGAGTTCCTCTCATAAAAATTAAGAGCCCATTGGTTGCATATTAAAATATTTATCTAATGCAATAAGCTAAGGTTACAGGGACACAAACTTGTACATATAAGTATATAGCAATTACTCGTACATTTAGTAATGGAGGAAATTCGTTCAACCTACTGCTTAAAGAACTTAAACTAGTGCAGAAGCCTTTGAAAATGATAAAAACAAGAAAGAAATGTATAGTAGGTCATAAACCATGGGAAACAAAAGATAAAATGACAAACATTAAAAGAATAATAATATACGCGCAATCTAGGGTGGAGAAAAGAAAGGGGAGGAGCGTAGTTGAATTTTTAAGAGTTAAAACCGGTATATCTCGATTTCCGGCAAAACTATGAGACCTACAGAAAAAATAGCAATGTTGAAGATAATGAAAAAATCTATAAGTTCAGTTTATAGACTTTTTTTTACATAACCTCAAAATTTGTGTGAAAATTGAAAAAAACAAGTTTTTGGGTTTTTTATTTTTATCTTGTACAAAAAATATTTCATTCACGAACTTACCTTCTTATGTTCCAAAGACACTGCATTTTTTTAAATTTAAAATATTAAGAAGGAAACCTTATATTGACCTTATATCAAAAATAATCTAATTTTCAATGAAAAATTCTAACGTCAAAATATTAGATTTTTTTTAAAAGTCAGTAGGGTTTGTGTTCGTGGAAATATCTATTTTCTGATGGAGTAAAATATATATACATTTTCTAAATTTTCTTAGAAAATGCAAAAACAGACCTCACTAAACAGCTGAAAATGATTTAAGCTGCTTTTTTATTTCATCTAATTATTATTTCGTAGTAGAAGATGTAAAAAAATCAGAATTGAATCGTTTAAGGGGGATTGTTTTTGCGTTTTCCGAGCAAAATTACCATAATACTGTATATGTTTTTAATACCATCAGCAAGAAAAGTTTTCAGCAATTGCAAAGCTTTTTCTCATTTTTAAAATATATGCAATAAGGTTTCATCCGTAATATTTAAAAAAAATTGTGGTGTGTTTGAAACTCAAGAAGGTAAGTTCACACCAAAATTCATGAAAGAAATTTTTTTTTGTACAAGAGAGAAATAAAAAACCCAAAACCTTGAATTTTCGAATTTTTCACATATGTGAATTATGTGAAAAAAGTCTCTGTACAAATGTTATAGATTTTTTCATTACCGACAACATTTCCACTTAACTTTTGTCTACAGAACTCGTAGTTTTGCCGGATATCGAGATAAGCCGTTTAACCCTTAAAAATTCAACCACGCCCCTCGCCTTCCTTTTCCCGATCTCAAACCGCCCGAAAGCTATTTTTCCTTTAATGTTTGTTATTTTATCTTTCGTTTCCAATAGCATAGGTTTCATCCTATTATGATTTTTTTTTTGTTTCCAAAAATTATCTATCCTGGTCTAACTCTTGAAAGCAGTTTTAAGAGCAGAGTTTAGCTCCTCATCGTCCTAATATAGATACCGCTTTTCATATACAAATTTTGTATAACATTTCCCAGAATTGATTTTGGATTATAATATATTATATTTTTTATTTAAAGCACATATTCAGATATCTAAATATCATAAGATAGGAAAATATCGCGAATAGAAATTCTTAACAGAATTATCAAAAATAGAGTAAAGACATAGAAGCGCTCTAGTTAAGATGATAAGCTGTCTTAATTATTCTATTCAAACCTAGCAAACTTCATACATACATATGTAAGTATAAAAATAGTGGGCAAAAGCTGGTTTTGACCCATTTCAGTGCTCAATTTGACGATATAATTTCTCTTTTAATCAAAAATAATTAATTTCCTACTTTGCTATATATATATATATATACATATATGTATATTATTAAAATATGTAGGTATACTCGATGAAAAGTAAAATACCTTAAAATCAGCATTTACTGTCGCGAAACTTATTCAGTTCGAGTAAAGACGGTGATATCTCGGTCTCGGACGTGCAATGTTCAAAGGTCAAAAGGTGTATGGGTTAATCGAGTATACTCAACAATGCCGACTAATGTCGCAATTTAATGCATGATTGTTTGCGTACGAACTTAATATATATACACACATTTAGACATTTATAGATGTATTTACATATTTGTATAGGCGTCGTATATATGTAAATATCTATAAGTGAAGTTGTTATAATATTTTATATACAAATTTATAAGTATGTATGTGTTTATGAGCGTATTTGTAAATATGTGCATCTATGTCAACTTGTTTTTATAGGAATTTGTATCCACATGAATATAATAATTAAATAAAATTATAATAAAGTTTTCGCATACATAAACAACACACATACGAGTATATACGACAACGACACGCAAGATTCTAACTTATCTGCTTGTGTCAGATTGTGTGTTGCTAAGAAACTTTTTGACACTATTTTACATTAATCATGGCTAGTGGATTGTAAAATTCTATATTCCTCTGTACCGTTATTCTCAAACTACTATTATATTTGGAAGCAAGTATAAACATTGGTATTATCAAAAATCAAATAACAATATTTATAGATATAATGCGTTTCATTATGATATAGATTTGAGTCAAATGCCATGTTAATTAAAATGAGTATTATTCTACTTATTTTACGCAATTATTTGAGAATATTCATTAATATATTCCTATACACAACACTGTCCAGTCACACTATATTGCAGTATTTTTAAAATGCTCCTTGGAAATACAGCAGTTGCCGAACTCAACTTATTATTCGCCGACTATACGAAGACAAGTACAGGTTTGTAAAGTAAATTGAATTGAAAAGAACTCATAAACTGACCGATATGTTCGGTAAAAAAATAGACATATGCATTGGTGTCCACATATTGGTTGTCTGGGTCCTAGAAAAGTGATAGATTAAATACCTTGAGGACACTACTTGTGCATACTGATATTGCCCATTTTCACAGTGTATGATAGTATTGATTAGGTAACCTCAAACACAAAATTTGGTTGAAAATGGTCCAGTAGGTTGTGAAACATGTTGCAGGAGTATAAAAAAAAATTTCGTGTGATTACATTAAGGATCACATTTAAAAACACATGTAATTTCAAAAGAAATCTTCCGTTTTGTACTCCATTGAGAATGGTTACCAGAACACCTACAAGTGGTACCAAACCTGTGCATAATGAACCATACATTTAAATTGCGTTGGGGTTAAATTAGGAGTACCATCTAATTTATGTGAGGTACATTTTCGCACAATTTATGAACTGTAAACTGAAAGCATCAGGATTTCATTTAAAGGTTGGCGGTATTTATTTAGCAAGTTATCGTCGTTATATTGGGAGTGTGAGGGGTAATCACACGATTTTATCAATTTTTTCTTCATAGACTGCGGACTGTATCATACAACATTAACTAGTTAAAGCAATTATCAGCTGAACTCCATATAAAATTACAAAAATGGTTATTATTCAAAAACAATACTTTGAGTTTACATGGATGAACTCGTTACAGAAGTTGTGTTTTATCTTCGCCAAAGTTCATAAAATTCTTTCTGAAATGCTTCGATTTCGATTGGATGTATGAATTTAAAAAGTAATATAATAAACAATATATTTGCTTCGTTTAGAAACTTATTCATGAATGTATATACGGATCAAAATAAAATTTAGTATGTATGTACACTACTTTCTAGAGGCTTTTGTAAATATTAAACCACCTCCGAATGTCTTATGGAGTTTATGGGAAGCTTTTTCATGTCTTAAGTACACTCAGTTATTTGATTCTTTTCGAAGAGAGGACCTTAATTAGGCATATGTAACCTCTTTTATCATTTTAAAATTTTGGTCAACCGGAATTTTACCCATCGCTTCCTCGTACACTTACCCCTTTAAGTACATATATGTATGAATAAAAATGTATCTTATATCTGAATGTAGAAAGTACTTTACATGGCTATAATAGATGTACAAACAAAATGGATTATCTCATGTATGAATAGGATTTAATTGACCCCAGGCTAGTGATGTAACTTTTGATCTTCATTACACAAAATTTTCTCTTTTGTCCGAGCATATTCTATGAAAAATCTTATTGTGCCCAAAAGCTCACAAAAAGTGACTAATCGTTTTCATGATTTTACGGACAAATAATTTCTAGTAGTTCTAATTAACAACTGATCAAAATCCAGTTATACCCTAAAGACAATCCTTAAGGTCTGTGTTCGAGACCATTTGATTCTCAATTCTACCCATTCTATAATAACATTACCAACGGTGTAGTAACAGTAGACAACTACAAACAAACGACAAACAAATATGTAGCTCAACTGCATACATTCATACCTATAATATATGGCATATGAGTAAATGCCTACTATTGTGGAGAAACATATGCGTATACTCAAAGTGTTTGAGATGAGAAATATATTTTCAACTTAATATTTGCAACTGAAAGTTACCATTGCGAAGCTACTATCGACTGAAAGATCTTTTATTTTATAGTTACTCCGCTTTCTTTGATCTCTTTTAAATGTTTTCTCTTGCTATTATTACCTCCTTATCGTGTTGGTTGGCTTTCCAACTATCACTTGTCACTTGTTACTTTGCTGTTTCGGTGGAGACTACCTGTTACACCACAGTTTCTAGCGTATGTATTCACAGATTTGTACGAGTTGCAATTTTCTTTAATAAGGTTAAAATTCATTTGATTGGTACTTATGTATACACTTCCATACAATACTAACATGCACTTTTCATTTAACCTGTTCTTCGCATATTCCCCTTCTCGGTTTTGTCGTGTGTTCCACAAACAATTTTCATACCATCAATAGGACTTGGTTACAGTCATTAAAACGCATATATTCACGTCGTCGTTACACACTTAAGTATGGACTTTTGTATATTCTACGCATATATTTAAAACCATTTTATCATAAAATACACTTTTATTGTATTTTTAAAAACTGTTAAATTATATAAATTTATGGTATATGTTTAGCAAATGAAAGTTAAAAGAAAAGAGTGTATAAAATTTTATATTTTCTTTTCACCAAGGGAATCTAGTATTTATTTCGACAATAACTTATGTTTGTATGTATACATGAAACAGTATTTACCACAATATCAAACCCGCATTGGCAATAACTAAAGACTACTACGTTGAGAAAATTTCGACTGTTATCGGTATACTCGCGCTCATCTCTCGATGGAATGTCAGCAACTGACTGAGGTTGTTAATGATCGACGTTGTAGGCATCAGCCTTTGACCAAAATGTTGTGAATATAGCCGAGAAAATGTTAACAAGTGAAACTACAAACGTATCTTACAATAAGCAAATATACGAAAAATGAGAGTCAGTAAACACTTAATACACATACAATCATGTATAAACATATATTCATATCCGAACATATGCGTATACACATATGTATGTATGTATAAATATCAGATAGGTACATACAGGTAAGACGCTTACTCCATAGGTAAATATATACGTAGCTATTTATATAAAAATTTGGTTATGTTTCAAGCTCAGGAAAGTAATATCTTTATTTATATATCATATTTATATATGTTTATCCAAATCGCATACATACTCTAGTTTAGATATTTAAAACGTTGGAGAGCGTAGAGCTGTGCTCACAATCACCTTTCCCGTTTATGGTTTAACTCTAATTTCACCTCGGTACTCGTTTTATTTGTTATAATGAGTCCCACAGCCGATCTCTCCTTGCTCCTCCATGAGGTGTCGGTCGTATACAAATACATACATAAGTAAGTCACGCTTGAATGTTTAAGCCTTGTTACCACACTCTGAACAAATGAGAGACAGCAGTTCACTCGATAAGTGTTTTTTAAAACTTAATTTCATTTGCTGGCATATTTTCCATTTCAAATACTCACGCACATGTGCCCTCAAAAAATCATTAGTAGTAACTGTATACTTATATAACACTTATGTATATAGTATAAATGCTCTTTTTTACATATGTACTTGTATGTATATAAAAGTGCGTACCTACAAACTACAGCAGTCGTTCTTTATACCGAGTATCTATTGTACTTTACCATATAAGTGCTCTTATACCTAAGCGTAAAACCAGTAAAAGATCTTTGTTTAATTAACAGCTGATAAAAATATATACACTCTGAGTGATAAGAATGATTAGCCAAAATGAACGCCCTGTGTGTACATACAAATGAATCTTAAAATAAATACAACGCTACGGTTGTTTATCAAAAAATATCGAAGTTATCAGACTAAAACAGCGAACCTCCCGGGATTTAAAAAGATAATGAAACAATACCTAATAAAATTATTTGGATCACGGGGTAATATAGTATAGAAATTTTGATTTAAAGCTACGCAAAGTAAATTTCACTTGTTGAGTTAAACTATTTAATGGGCAATCACTGTATGTGATGAGAACACATATACAAAAGTTATTGCAGTAGTATTGCTGCTGATATTCCTAACAACATAGCACACCTGAGCAACTACCATTACCTAGTGTGCAATAACGTAAATTACTCTCTTGCACTCTTATTATCTCCCCTCGCTCTCCTTTACCATTTAAGAAACGCAACATTGAGTCAAATCGCCCGATTAAGTATTTTCAAATTCCAGGACACATACTCTGATTTCTAATGATTGAAACTGGCAGGTTTAATTCATCTTTATTTTACTATTATTTAACATAAATGCGGCGCTGACGCTTGATATGGTTTCTAATTTAGTAACAATTTAATAGCACCTATTTTTTACATACCATACTTATTACCAAATGATATTTTCTAACCATTTCATCACATGGTACAAATGTTTCCCAATTCCATCTAGGAACAATTATAACCTAATATTAATATCTGTAATAACATCATACGATTGACTCATTACCCACTTTCGCATTGTAACATAGGAATGTTAGTTATATACCGAAGTTGGTTGAAATCGGTAGGGCAGGTCCCGATATATGTGATTTCACCTAAAAGTGAGCGGTGCTATGCCTACGTCCAATTTTGACCACGGTTCCTATAAAGTCCTCTCATACCATCTTGAGTTTAGAATTTAATGTCTCTGGCGTATTTAGTTATTATTTATGAAGTGGGCGGGGCTATCATTAGACTTCATCCATTTTTACAGTGTCGGTAGGGGTGCTTAATTTATCTTGAGCGAATTTGGTTATTTTGGCTTGAATGGCTTCGGAGATATGTACATTAAACCTTTAAGAGGACGGAGCCAGGCCCGTTTTTTCCAAAATTTTAGACCACAGGTGCCCCTTGCTATTGCGATCACCTGTGCCAAATTACAGTTCTATATCTTAATTTAGGGCTTAGTTATGGCCTTTTATAGGTTTATGTTTAATGGCGTTTTGTGGGCGTAGCAGTGGTTCGATTGCGCCCATCTACAAACTCGTTCTTACTTTTTCACCAAAGAACATGTGTACCAAGTTTTATTACGATATCTCACTTTTAACTCAAAATACAGCTTACATAGACAGACGGACGTCATTTTGATCATTTATATATAATATATATGGTATGTAAACCTATATCTATCTAGTTTTAGGGGATAGAAACAACCGTTAGGTGAACAAAACTATTATACTCTGTAGCAACATCTTGCAAAAGTATAAAACGTTTGACTGAAAATAAACTAATTTGTCCATTTTATTCAGAAATTATGATATTTATTTACAACAATTGAATCCACTTTTGCAATTGTTTATTACGATTATGAGGCAAGGATTATTATAATTATTGTCAGTTTCTATATTGTATTTTACATATTAATACCGATTTTATCTCCTGCCAAAGATAGATATTATTACTGAAAGTATCCCTTGCATCCCTTTGCGTGCACCAAAAATATTACTACGATATTTTATTTTATAAATAATATACAAATACAGCTACTACGTGAAAATTGTTTAAACACCAGTTCGATGTAAGTAGATAAGATATACTCACTTACAAAATGTTTAATATAAGCATATATATTCGTATATACATAAGTATGTATGGCTAAGGCGGAGGTATTGTCCATATAAATATAATTATATGCCCAATATTGCACACTTCGGGTGCAAATCGTAGCTACAGTACAAATAACTAGTTTTGTCACAATTCTGCAGATATAACACGATTATTAATCCAGCATTTTCTTGAAGAGCCAATCAGTTATTTTTCAGTGAATGTGCAAAAAAAAATGAAATTATTTGATTTTAGGTATGTACATATTTATTATTTCACTACATTTTTCTAATCCATAGGCTCTTAGATTGAGCTTATTTTGACATGAATATTATTTTAAGAATTAAAACTAGAAAAGTAAACCAAAACTACACCTTTATTAATTTTGCTTGCATTTAAAACTTTTGCTACGACTACAAACTAAACTTGTGTAATTTCTCTTATACACCTAGAAATTTTCGGATATTTGTATAATATTGACATTTTATGCATATACAATTTCTTCATTAGGGATTAATAAGTAAAACAGTGGTTAAAATTAAGTTTTAGTATCCTCCACTTAAATTTTTCAACCTATTAAGTATTATTGGGTTCAAGCAAACATTGAGAACGTACAACTCTTCGAAACTTGATCACTCTTATGATATTTAATATATACTCTCTTTCAAAACTCTCACCATGCCGTTGTCCACTTGCCTACATACTTACCTACCTGTTTTCGTAATCGCAGCGATTAACTTTTTACCTTTTATTTCTTATTGCACTTTAGACGAGGGCTTTTAGCCGTCTACATATGTAACTAATATTAGTCCAATCAGATTTGAACTGGATTTAATTATTTTTAAAACATGTTAGGATAAGTAAGTGCAACTATTTACTATTGTTTGATTTTTTTAATTTGGTTAAAAAGCTCTAACAACGCTGAAACGTTTTAGCAGCATATTTAAGGCGCAACGAACACGGTTTTACTGGCATTTCAATCAGCAACAGCCATCATAGCAATACTCGTTCAACGTGTATATTAGTATCGTAAGGTAAATTTGTACAAACACATACAGCAACAGGTTTTTACGCACTCTCACGGTATATGTATGTGTAGCTGTACACACACATTTCACCTTATAATGGAGATTACGCTGGCTTTCCGTTTACCTGTTGAATAATAACATACCTATGAGAGAAGAAAACCCTTTTCGTTGTGTTTGTGTTCAAGTATGGTGATCTTATAAATAACCAGTTCAGAGAGATATACAGAATAAACTACAAATCATTGGGGTGAATTTGAGGAGTTGAGTTGTACTATAATAAACTCCATAGCTTTCAATCTTACACTGAATTTCTAATTCTCATTTAGTGTTGCCCATTGCATTCACACAGACGATATGAGTCGGGCAATTTTATGCATTCTATTTCATATCATATTGTCAAAGTTTGTACCCTTTATTGACGTGGTACTTATAATATTTTTCTTTAGCTAATTTTTATCCTTATTCACCATTTTTTAAAATATTAATTTTATATTATATAGACCTGGTACATATAATATTTTTGTTTAGCTAATTTGTATCCTTATTCACCATTTTTTATAATATTAATTTTATATTATATAGACGTGGTACATATAATATTATGCATTATTTTAAACATATTTGCATATTATATACAAATAAATGCGTGACAAAATTCAAATTTTCGAACATATTGTAAGTATTCATTTAAGTCCGAGCGGAACGGCAACCAAGGAATTGAAATGAAACAGAATATCGAACTGTTACAAACAAGAACACAAAACATGAACACGAACAACTCGGCGCACTTCGTCTTTCTCCGTCGCCTCCTCGCATGCAAACTACGATTTTGGGCAACAAAAGTCTTCGTGTGTGAACCCGCGCTAATAAATCAATCAAATAAACAATAAATCTTTTCACGTATTTAACGGGTTAAGACTAGCCCACGCTAAATACGCGTTATAATCTAAATTAATGGCGTGAAGTCCTTAGTCTATTTCGCTATGTCCGTCTATCTATCTTTATATGCGCGAACTTGTCCCTGAAATTTTAAGACATCGGTCTGAATGCTATAGAATATAGCTGCCACACAAACTGATCAATCAAAATAAAGTTCTTGTATGGCAAATTTGTACGGAAAATTGGAATAAGCATTAGCATACTTATATTGGCTCAGGAACCTGTTTTAAAGGCTATAATAAATATTTGTATTAAAAGACGATGTAAATCTTATTGCCGGTATCAAAATTTCTAATTTCAAGCATCCAGGATTAGTTCAAACATGAAACTTTGTTGTTTCATTCTCTCATTCAGCGTTAAGCATTTTTATGAGGAAGGTAATTTATTTGTGTACCATTTTTAATTTGTTGTATATGTATGTGTATGTGTACATTATTCAAAAATAAATAAATTGCCATAATTAAGCTCCACAACAAGATACAAGACTCTTATTTGGTATACAGGATCACAATAGGGAGGGGCATCTGCAGTTAAAATTTTTTTTAAAGTGGGCGTGGTCCCGCCCCTAATAGGTTTAATGTGCATATCTCCTAAACCGCTAATGCCATAATAACAAACACCATTTTAAATTCCATCAGATTCTTTCACTTTCCACTATGCAAATCAGGCAACAATGACTGTATCGGGATAAAACTTTGTGTGAATAATGCGATTAAAGTATGCCACCTTGAGGCCAAAAATTGTCTAAATCGAACCACACCTGTTCAAGCCCCTAAGTACTAAATATGTGGACCCCAGTGCCTATAGATGACCTTCTACCGAAAATATCAGTCAATCCACAAAGAAATCTCAAACGAGTATACTATTTGGCTTAGCGAGAGTATAAAATGTTCGGTTACATCCGAACTTAGCCCTTCCTTACTTGTTTAATTATAGAAAAGCACTTCAGTATTTAGTTATACCTATGTATGTTGTGATATAAATACCAAATATAGAATATCTATTCACAGTTTAAGTAGTACGAGAAAACAATACTTTTGACCTTTGGAGAGATCTAAATTGGGTCGTGGTTTAGTGAAATAGAACCCTTGTTAACAAGTCAATTTCCATTTCGCGAAGTTTGAGTATCTTTAAAAACTTGTCTGCCCTTAACACATTTCTGATGAGATTATACGTTAACATTTCCTCCGCACAATAGCCGTTTAATATTTTAAATCTACTTACACTCATTAGTCGTTGAAAGGCATAATGTTCTTGGTAAAATTTCTAAATGATTCAATTTATAGTTCATTCCTATTGACTGAGGGAAACTTTAACGTCCCAGCTCATTTACAAAGGAACTTTTAAAATTAAGTAAACATAATATTAACCATTATACCCATGTGTTATGACTTTATTTCTCACTCCATCACGCTTGATTTATCAAGCACACAGCATTAAAAACTAAACTGGCTTCTCTAAACAAGGAACATTCTACAAAAAAAGTTATTCTTAGAATGTAATTCTAAATCTCAACTGTCCAAAGTTTTAATTTAGCTGCGCATACTAACTCCAAATGTTTCAAAAACTCTCATATCGTCATGATTCTTGATATAATGCGAATTGTGGTCTTCGAGTCGGTTGGATCAGAGTAGCACTGGGTTTATTATCCTATACCGATCAGAGTGAGATTAGTATCTTTGAATATATAGGGCGATCAATTTCGTGGCTCCCTACTTAAAAAAAAAACACAAAAAATTTAAATTAGATGGGTAATTTATTATCATTCAAAAGAGCATTCTTTGGCATTTCTTTTTTGAAGATTCTCAGATGGTCCACCCGTTGAGTATAATTTTCCATGATTCGTTCGAACATTTCGACTGGTAACTGGCGAATGACACGCGTGATATTTCTCTCGAAGGCCTGAATCGAAGCGGGATTGTCCGCATATACTTTAGACATTATATATCCCCACAGTAAAATGTCTAGCGGTGTGATATTACACGATCTTGGTGGCCAATCGACCGGTCCAAAACGTAAAATTATCTACTAACCGAAGTGTTCTCTCAATAAATCCATTGGTTGATGCATTATGTGGGAAGTGGAAAACTAAATGTCGCCGAGATCATAAGCTTCAATTTCAGGGGTTACATGCGTTTCGTCGGTTAAAAAATTCCTATTTTCAATAATTTTTTTTCTATATAAAAAATTATTTATTTAACTCAAACTTTTTTCTGTCTTAAAGATACACACTTAAAGAATAATTTCTGAAATTTAAAATAAAAAAATTAAAACTCCGCCATTGTAACGTCATTTCCGGTGACCCCTCGAAAATAAGGTGCGCTCGCGTTGTCAGCATAACTCCTGACAGGATCAACTAAAATAAAAAAAAAAATACGTGTTTTAGTTTTAGACCATAAAGTCGTGCTTGAACAGAGGAAAAAAAAAGTTAAATTTGTAATTTTGGCAGACCTTTTTCCAACAAAATGAAAATTTCGGTTAAACTTGCTCGACATTTTTTTTTTAAATTGAATTTAATTGTAATTTAATATCTCAAAGACCTGTGTAAAATTTCATTAAGATCGGTTAAGTAGTTCGCGAGAAATGTTGACCACCGACTTTGAAAACACAGTTTCTAGAAAAACGCGTTTAAAGTTTTAAGTGACCATATAGGTGACGAAACATATAGCGAAGCGCGCTAAACATATTCTTTACAGAACGTGAATTGCTGTAAATAAAATTATAATAAACTGTTCAATCCTGTGAAAATATTATTTAAATAATGAATTTTTCATTTGGCATTTTATTACTATTTCTTTTCACATGCCTATGTTTACAAATATTTTTTTTTTATTAATGAATTGTTGTACTTTTAACATGCTTGAGATATAAACGATCATATCTTTTAAGTTCGATCAAACAGGACACAGTGTGCTAAATTTTACTAAAATCAGTTTTATAGTTTAGGAGTTTACCCCGCTGATAACCTGACACCTAAATTTTATACATATATATAATGTAATATGAAAGAAAAAAACTGCAGGTAGAAAAAAACATAATACCAATTTATTTGCATTACATAGAATAACAACTAATGAAGAGCTATATTTGATACAAAGCATCGTCTATCTTCCCTGGGAAGGGCGCTATTCGTAGCTTTCCGATGACCTTCTTATTCTGTTCTTAACAAGTTCTAATGACGTTAAGGCTAGGATTGCTCTTCTTACTAATATTTCTACAACGATATGGAGGGAAGTGAGGCCAACTCTAATGTAGCGGCACCAGTGATGCACACAAATGGCCTTTGCAGTTTGTGTAGCTGTTTTTCAACTGTCACAGGAGAGCCACACAATACCGCGCCATATAGGACTATTTATCTAACTATCATGGTTTACATCTAGCGTAGCAGTCTGGTTAGCAGCCCCAAGTTTTAATCAAATTCAAATTTTCCTCTTACTATTTTGATCCTGACGTCATTGGATTTTAGCAATTCCAGAAGCTCATCCCCTGCTAGACTCGATAGTAAAGGTGATAACACTCCACCTTGGTTGAGTAATGCATGAGCCTATATTACTTTCAGCAATTCTCGTTTTGAGAATCGCATTAACGCATCTGATAGTATAGATACGGTGTTACAATCTTTTATTACACATTTTTAATTGAATGCAGGATATCTCAAGAGCATTGTATCAAAATTCCAAGTCGATTGGAGCAAAATAGACGAAGTTGAGGTTTTTTATACCTGTTTTTAGTGTTAAAAACGACCTTTAATTGTTCAAAACAAATGTCCCGATCATTGTGGAATTTTTAACACCCGTTCTGAACATTATTTCCAAATATGTTAAGTTTGTAAAAATTAAAAGTTTAAATTTCGAAAAACCCTCTCGGCGTTAACTATTATCTAACGAATAAACCCTAATTTTTAATTTCGGACAATTAAACACTAAGTTATCCTATAAAGAGCACCGTTTTACTTATTTTCGAGATACGTCCGAATAATTGCTGCAATTGCATTATTTTTGCCATTTTTTTGCGAAAATTCTACACAACATTCTTCGAATGTTATACTTTAATGTACTATTGTGTCAATTTTAAAGTTCTCCATCTTTCCCCTGTATGGAAAAAAATCGATTCAAGGTCAAATGTCAAAAATATCATTTATTTGTGATTTTTGGCAAAACAGTAAATTTATCATAAAAATATCTCATCTTGACCTTTGACCTTGAAAAGAATTTTTTCCATACATGGGAAAGAAGAGGAACAATGAAATTTTATTTATAATTGTATTTTAAACGATCTTACAAATTTAAAATCAGCTTGTTATGAATTTATGTAACTTCAAATATCTAAATTAACTGGACTATAGTATCTACAGCTCGTTTAACAAGGGTATCATGTAGTCTAGCTGTCGCGGGGTTGTAAAGACATCTTCACAACACTTTCTTAAACTGCCTTAAGACAGTTCTAATATACTTTATGCAGTAAGGCTAGTTTTGTAGTTGTTCTATTCACCATTTGCCTAGCGCCGAGGGTTTGGTCGACCACCAAGGATTCCTATTTATTGTTCTGGGAACAGTTCTAGTACAGATGGCATGATAGGCACCTAACGTGATATGACCAACTATCTCCGTTCTGCTTTCAAAGGAAAGATACATTCTTCGGGTGGCATGAAGTTTGCACTGGCTCAGACGGAATTAACATGTTGATGCTAAAGCATCTAGGCTCGATCGTCCGATAACTCTCCTTTCCTCAGTACTTAAGACCTTTTTACTCACTACCTGAGTCTAGTAGGCCATCATCATGGCTTCCGGAAAGTGAACAGTACTTAGCGTCATAAATGCCTAGGACAATAAACAACGACCATTTTCACTAACTGGACGAAGGAGTATAGACTGGATCTTAATAGTCGATGGTGTTAAAATTACGACAGTCAACAACCCTAATATTTTAGGTGTTACACTTGACAGCCTGTGCTCCTTCACTCCTCATACGACCGCGATTATCGCCATAGTACAGAGCTGCAACAAAATCTTCAAGTTGCTAGCCGGCAGCTCCTGGAGTAAGAACAAAGAAACGTTATTATATAAGGCAACGACCGACCGGTTATCAACTACACTGCACCGATATGGTCGCCGTAACGTAGACGAAGAAGCTCCACTCACTCCATACCCTTTACAGTATACCATTGCAGGATGCAGTAAGGCCTGCATGCATCACGTTAAGGCACAACCTGCAAGCGGCTACTTGAAGTGGAGCCGTCTCCTAAGAGCATCAAGAGCTTTATCCTTAATTATGTCGAAGACATCGAATACGCCGACCAGAGTACGGACGCAACACTTTAGACACGCACTGACCGCCATTCACAGTGGAGACATCTACACTTTCACCAACTCCCTATCATGAATGACGTACTTGAACTTAAACCACCACCCATAGCAGACGAATAACTTCAGTTGAGAGAATCTAGAGTGACCTAATCGGATCGTATCAAAAAATATTATAAAACAAAGTTTGCAAAACTATTGTGCAATTCGAAGAAACATTCGAGATACTGCCCAAACTAAAAATGGAAAAATCAGACATAGAACCGACATAAAAGTTTAATATATAGAACAATATTAAATTACAGTATTATTTCATTCTTGAAATTTTTAGACAATTCTTTGTGCGGCAAGACAATGCTATTTAATAAAATTTTCTCAGACGGCACTTGTACAAAACATCCTGAAAAGAAGAGTCAATTATTAAAACTTTTCTATATATATAATATAATATATTAATAAAATTAAAGATGTGAAACAAGTTAATTATATCTCAATAACTTATTTGTATACACACGATATTATTGAAAAATTTACATAAATAATCAATCAATAATTATTCTTACCCAATATCGTAATTGAAGGATTAAGTTTACCCTCTTTATTGAATAACGGTGGATTTTCCATTTTGGCAAATGGCTTATTCGGATCAGGATCAGACGGAGTACCTTCTACTCGCGACCACTGGCCAATTATGGATCCCCTACCCACTTAAAAATTAATATTCAATAATTGAAAAAAAAAAATTGGAACAACTGTATAACATACCAATTGAGTGCAATACCAATGTATGATCTTTTATGACTGCATTTTCAAGTATAATAGATTCTCGAATTCGAACGCCTGGACCGACGGTAACTCCTGGTCCAATAGAAACATTTGGTCCCAGCTAATTTTACACACATTTATTTTTAATATTAGAAATATTCGTTTGGACTAACCGTTGCACTGTAATGAATTGTGGCACTTGGATGAATATAAACATCGGGGAGAACTGTGCATACCAAATTAGAGTCCTGTTCACTTAGCTTCGTTCCAGCGTTAGCCAGCCTCTCTGGATGTGCATTTTTGTAAAGTTCTGCAATAAGTGTTGTTAAAATTGATTAAGCTCTCGATCATTTATTATTTTTAAAACAATAAATACCCAAAAAATGGCGATTAGCGTAAATGGCTGAGCCAGCAGTTTTTAATTGGGACCACCAATTCGGTACTGGCATTGCGTAGAGTTTTCTGGTACCAGCAAGCGGTGTTAAAACCTCCTGTTCCCATTGAATATGTCCTTGATCCTTGCCATTGGCACCGTTAATTAAACTGTGATTTGTGTATTCCTGACTTTTTGAATAAAATACGTCGGCTAAATGAGCAAATATATCCGTGGAGCACACGTACACACCACAATTAATAAAAGTAGATACATATGAGCTTGGCTTTTCTACATAATGCGACACTACCCCGCTGTTACGATCAAATACTAGGCATCCATAATGCAGCGATTGCTGTCGCGTTGCCTCAGTGCTCATAATGGTCACCAGGGCCGTATCAGTATGCTGCCTATGAAATGAATATAAATCTTGTAAAGGAAAATCAGCGCATACATCACCATTTAAAACAAAAAATGCACAAGGATTGCCGGATCGAATTTGATCGCGAAAGTGGTACATTCCGCCTGCAGTTCCTAACGAAGTAAATTCCTGTAAGTATCTGAAAAAATACGCATATCATTGACAAGGAATACAAAGATTTCAAAATGTTTGAAGATACTACCTAATATTAATATTATACAAATTTTGCATATCAGTGACAAAATTTTCCATTTGAACTAGGGGATAATACCCAATAATAAGAATTTCTTTTAATTCAGGTAATCGTAAGCATGCTTCAATATGATGCTGTATAATAGGTCGACCGGCCACTGGAAACAAAGGCTTCGGTGTGTCTAAGGAAAGGGGACGAAAGCGTGTACCTAAAATACAATAAATCGAATACTTTTATAGAAATTAATGAATTTAAATGGCTCACCTTTTTGAGGGCCTCCAACAAGGATAACAGCTTTCAACATCGCAAAACTTTCAACCGCAGCAGATGAAATTCTTATCAATAAAACACCTACGTGTTGTTTGCTCACTTATTGCTTTTTTAGGGTTACAATTTTCTCCGTAATGTGTTATCAGAGCGAAGCAATTGGTTTTTGCAGAGAACGTATATCATATATGTATATATTTTACGTTCTCTGGTTTTTGTCTACATTTGATAAAACCGAAAAGAAATATACATATATTTACAATATATCAAAGATATATAGATACCTACAATTTTGGGTGAGTTTGTACAAGACAAATCCTGTTATAAAAATAAATTAGTATGTTGTTTATATAAATATTATAAATGAATATTTGTCAAGAACATATCTAATATCTTCTTGAAGTGAACGTACCCAAGAATGATAGAATTCAAGATTACGACAATAATTTACCGTTACCTTTTTCGGTTTAGGCTGTGACAATTGTTACATAAACAAATTGCACTATGCCGTCATCTTGTGACGTAATTCTTTTAAGTTGAGAAAAAGAAGCATAGAACAGCACGTAAATTGTAAACAAAATGTTACGTTTGTTAATTCGTGAAATAAAGTTATAATATGATAACAATGTTGCGTGAAAATAGTTGAGTAATTTTCAAACAGATACATTTAACTATTGACAACTTGATTGCCAATTAAGAGAATGGCTAAAAGGATATGTGATTGCGAAGGTTGTATATATTTAAATTTATATGGATAAAATATATTGATTTTGAAAACTGAAGTGTGCAATAGCAAGTTGCAAGAACTGTTATGCAAATAACGGATATTCGGATATAAAAGTTGCCAAAAAATTGTTAATTATTTATATTTATATGTATATATTTGTGTATAAAGTAAGAAACTACTGCTGGATACATGGCAATTGCAATCATTCTCTTTATTGGCAATTATGTAGTCAACAGATATACATAAATATTTTATTTATTTAAATTAATATTACTAAAATATTAGCATGCAACATTATTCTATACACTTCAGTAAAAGTTTTTCACTATAAACTAATAAATTAAGTCTATTTCACGACGTTTACGTTTTTGTTATGGATTTACATGCTGTTCTATGCTTCTTCTTTTCAACTCAAAGATAGCGCTTGGCGCATTCTTGTATTCTATCATTCTTGAACATACCCAAAAAATAGATTGACAGCTGCTGTCAAATTGTCATCACATATGTAATTTTAAGCTTATTGCATATAACTTTTGGTGTCAACATCTATATAGGAACTAAAACAAATATAATTGTACAAAGTTAAATCGATTTCGTGAGGAGAACAGAACAACTGCAACGAAGGGATTTAAAAAGCGTTAATGAAGTATTTTTGTTCGTGTTGTAATATTTTTTACAAGTTCGAAGAATCTTATTAAGCTATATACTTACTTATGCTTTACATATTAAATATTCAATTCACAGGGGATGAACATAGACCTGGCTTCTCCCGAGATGATGGTGTGCGAAACATTACGCGCCGCCACCGATCCTAATCATGAGGTGGTTCTTAAAGCTGAATCTCAGTTGGCAGAATGGGAAACACAACCAGGATTTTTTGCGACTCTGGCACGTTTTGCAATGCATGGTTGCAATAATATCGAGCAACATCAATATCATATTGATTTGAATGTGCGTTGGATGGCCGCAGTTTATTTAAAGAACGGCATAAATAAGTATTGGAGGCGGAATGCTCGAAATGAACTCCCTAACGGAGAAAAACAACAAATTCGTCAGGTATTATTGAAAAACTTTAGTACGGAACCAGTGCCACAAGTTGCTTTACAGATTGCAGTGCTAATAGCACGCATAGCACGCATTGATTGTCCTCGGGACTGGCCAGAGTTAATACCTCAGTTAGTTAAGCAGTTACAAATGTGTGCACAAGGTGATGGTGATGCTGGAGAACAACAACGAGTCTTACTTGTTCTACATCATGTGATAAAAGCACTGGCATCTCGCCGCATGATGGCAGAAAAACGTGTTTTTGAAGAACTAGCGGGGAATTTATTTATATACATGCAAGAACTGTGGGATGCTTTTACAACTCTATTCTTTCATCAACTCAAAACGGCATCTATAAATGCAATATCAACTTTAGAACGCGCACTTTTATCGATGCGAATTTTACGAAAACTTACAGTTTATGGTTTCCCAAAGCCCTTTAAGGTAGAATGTTGCATGCGCTTTCTCGAACAGCTATTTACGCGACTGAAGCAATGCTTAGAGTGTCGATATGAATTACAACATCTTGGAGCTGAAGAACAATTAATAAAACTAATTGAAAAGTTTATATTAAAACAAATGAAGACGCTAACTGAATTTCAGGATATACACTCCAGTTCATTTGCGCGTTTTGTTCCTGTTGCACTAGAGTTTAGCTTTGAACATGTCTTCCATGAAGGTGCACGTCTAATATTTACCGAAAACGTCATAAACTTCAGCAACTTTGGAATTCATTGCATCAATCTTATGAAGGGGATATTGATGTGTAGTGCTTATGCAAATTCAACAACTACTGGTGAACAACTAGCAGCTGAACAGGACGCAGCTCCACATATAGCATTATCAGACTTTTTCACAAACGAGCGTCTATGTTATATTTGCGATAAAGTTATAACTCATTATTTCTTGTTAACGCAAATCGAGCTTGATCAATGGATGGAAGATCCCGAGGGCTTCGCACAAGATGATGGCGGAGAGAGCTGGAAGTATGCCCTTCGTCCGTGTATTGAATCATTTTTCCTCACATGTTTCAGTCAATACCAGTCTCAAATGACGTCTGAGGTTGTAAAGTATATACGAAAAGCTCAGCAAATCGAATTATCTCCCGCATCTGATCTTAAAGATATACTTCAAAAAGATGCCATATACAATTCTGCAGGATTAGCTTCATTTCACTTTTTCAATGACATTGACTTTGACTCTTGGTTTAGTAATCAACTATTGGCGGAGTTGCGGATTGAAAGTGATAATTTTCGAATTCTTCGTAGAAGAATTATATGGTTGGTTGCAGAATGGGCGGCTGTTAAATTTTCAAGAAACTTACGTCCTTTGGCTTACGAAGCATGCCTGCATTTACTTCGTGCAACTGAAGATATGTCGATACGACTGGCAGCTTCCCGTACGCTATCCACATTAATTGGAGACTTTGAATTTGCACCCGAGCATTTCCTACCTTATTTAGAACCTTCTTTTAATGCACTTTTTGTACTATTGGGAGAAGCTAGAGAATGTGACACGAAAATGAATGTGTTGACCATAATGTCGTGTATTGTAGAAAAGATGAGTGACAATATTGAACCCCAGGCTGACAATCTAATATCGTATCTACCACTTTTATGGAAGGAAAGCGAGGACTTTAATATGTTAAGATGTGCTATCATATGCACATTACAGCAACTAGCAAAAGCATTGCGTGATATACCGGAATCTATGAAGCCATTCCTCTACAATGTTATACAGCTCAGCACTAATCTTCAGGTAGTACTTAAAAAATGCAATTCAATGAATACAGTTGTATTCTGATTATCAACATTAATGCTAAACACTGATATATTTGTAAAAGCAATTTTAGCAAAAATTGCATTTTGAACATAATGTAGCTGATAATGAGTATTAATTCGGATTAGGACATATTTCATATTGCGACGTTTTTAAGTTAATTTTGTTAATTGCAGGGCTTGCTTTAAATGGTCTTTGTGGGACAAATAATATATACCTGAACCTTAAAGCGAATTCTTAGTGTTACGAAACCTCAGTTCTAATTGTTTAAAATCAGGGACTGTAACTAATGATTATTGCTGCGATTTTTAAATGAAAAATGCAAAAACTTTGAATCGACTAACAAAAAAAACAGATAATTTCTTGCATTGCGCAGAAGGAACAAGAATTTGTATAAAAAAAATTTTTTTTTAATATGAATAATTTACAAGAAATACTTGCAGTTCTTCTAAAGTCGGTCATGTTGCCTTAAATTAAAAATTAAACTAGGAACATGTGGCCCAAACGTATAAACAGACGAATAAAATGATCAAAATATAATTGCAATTAGTTATAAGGTACCCAAATATTAGCTCCCAGAAGTTTCATAATAATATTACTGCTATGACAACCAGAAAAAAAGTAGTATTATTATCCCAGCAAACAGAAAACATTATATTCAATTATAGAACCATTAATATCAAGTTTAGAAAATGTGAAACGAAAAACGAAGAATAATTCCACTATTATTTTTTTTTGCCGCTACAACAACATCTACAGAATAGTTTTAGAAATTCACTTATTATTTAATAAAGTTAATTAATTGGAAATTCTTTTGGTTGGGACTGTTTTTTGTTAATAGTGGATATATAATTCGTTAAATATATTTTTGTTGTGCTAATCCGAACTCCACTTTCTTGTTTGTTTAGGAGCTGTCCCATATATACCTCATCGAGGAAGGTTTGGCGCTTTGGGTTGCCGTTGTAGAGAACTCGACCGTTATGTCTACAGAACTGCTAGATTTATGCAAAAACCTTCTGCCTATCATTGAAATGTCCTCGGAAAATTTACGCATAGTTTTGATCCTAATTCAGGCATACATACTCTTGAATGCACATTCATTTCTTGAACGCTACGGAAAGGAATTCGTACAGTTTTGCGCGCGAATGTTCGATGATTTGCGGCCAGAAGGCATTGCCTTGATGCTTAAAGTGTTTGAAACTTGCTTGAAGTCAGATGCAAATTATGGATTGGAATTAGTACGACCCGCCTTGCCTTATATTTTTAAGCAAGTGTACCTGGACAAAGAATTTCCTATGCTGATGTCAATGTATTTGATGATGGTTGCAAGAGTATTGCTTATTAATCAATCTGTTTTCACTGCAGTTTTACAGGAATTACAGTTGCCTAATGCTTTAGAAACTATACTTGACGTGTGGATACGTAAGATGCCATTGGTAACGGAAGTAGAAAAACGAAAGCTTTTTGCGCTAGCCTTTGCATCGATCTTTACTAATAATTCAATATTAGTAGAACGGTTTCCAGCAATTATGCAAAATATTGGAGACACACTTATGGATGTGATGCGAGAGGAAGATAATGAAGTGGATGATATCAACAGTTCTGATAGCGTTGTAAATACACCGCCTCGTTCAGCAGGCGAAAAGGAAATCAAATTCTGCGACTCGTTGGTTTTTCTCGACGAACATGACTTGGATACAAGCAATTATTGTATAATGGACGATTTTGACTATAAGACTTATCATTATGATCGCTGTAGACAGCTATCTCTTAAAGATCCAGTACATAAGATTGTACTCGCAGAATATTTGGAATGGCAATTAAATACACTGCGAATGCAAATGGGCGAAGAAGCCTACCAACAACTAATGCAATCTGTGTATTCTGGTGTATTAGAGAAGATCGGAAAATTTGTAAAACTGAATTTAAAATTTCAACCTAACTAGCTGAAAATATGATATATTTTATGCAATAATACACACATACATATATACGAACAGCCTTTAACCCAAAGCGTAACGAAGCGAGTCACTAATTTTCTACTCCAATTATAAGCTAAGGCAGTAAGAGCTTTTTCTGCCTCTACTGCCCTTTACGTATATTTAACGTAAAATAAAATAACTTAACTTGAACAAACTTTTGGTTATTTTTACAACAAAATATTTTTATAGTTTAACTAAAATTAGTAAACAAAAATAAAAATGCGATATAATTTACAATTTTTTGTTTTGTTTAACGAAGCAAAGAATCAAATAAAAGTTTAATAAAATGCAAAACGGCTATTTTGTCTCAACGAAAGTTAATGAATCAAATGCACCTACCCCCAAAATGCTAATTACTTATGTAAGTATGTACATATATTTCTAGTATTCACCATGGAGACATATAACGATTGTTTTGTACACTACTTTGCACTTGTAATTTTTAGAGTAGAAATGAAATCCCAATCAGTGAAGACAATTCAATGTTCTAGATAAATTTCTTTATAAAAATGACGTCGGTACAAAACGAAATGCAGCGTAAACATGTAATCGTTACGGATCTGGATCTCTCTGACTGTCAGCAACAGCAAGAAGTACAAGTCTCTCATGATTCAAATCGCAAAGTTCACAAAAAACGGCACTCGGAAAAACAGGTGCATACCATTTCGGGCAACTTTAATCGCCGTTCTCGATCTGCGGAAAATCGTTTTCCAGAACACAACTCCAATATTAAACAGAGTATCCGCCTTAACAGTTACTTCAATGAAGTGGTAATATCTAATAAAACAGCTGTTCAATATGTTCAAATAAAATGGAATGATTTTTGTATTTTGCTTACAGCTGCAATCCAAAGACAAACAAATGGAAACATTGTTGCAACGTTTAGCCACCTTGCACAAATTCAATGAACAATTTGACGTACGAAATAAAGAGCTTCGTTTGCACATACATACCTTAGAGGATCGTATAGAGAGCTTGCAGTTCGAAGTCGCAAATTGTAGTCATTGTCAGGAGCTAATGCAACAACTCAACAAGTGTTCGATGGTCAATCAGACATTAGCGTCTGATGTATCGATGATGAAGACTCTTGTGTATCGTCTTAATGTACAAATTGAAAGTTATCAGGATCATTTGCGCCTTTCTAAAGATGTTACAAACAATACAAATAACGCAAGTTCTGATGGTCTAGTTCCACAATCGTCTTCTATTTCAACCTGGGAAGAGAGTGATATACGTACACATACACTTGCGCCCTTGCTACAGTCGTATGATGAAATGATAAGCGATAAAGAGCACTTAATACAACAATATAAACAGGAATTTGAACATTTCACAGGGGAACTGAAAAGAACACTAGAAGAAAATAATAGTCTATTGCATCAAAATGAAAATTTACGTCAAGAGGTTAGGTCTTGGCGGGAAGAACGTACCCGATTGCAGGCACAAATCGACGTCTGCCGCGCGAAAGTCGAAGCGCAAACAAGAAAATCGGACTTGGCCAAAGAAAAGCTAATGGAAGTAATGCATTGTTATGAGCAAAAAATGCAGTCTCTGGTTCTGGACTTGGAACACTTACAAGCGGCTTATACACGATGCAAGAACGAGCTATTGTCGCTCAAAAGTGTTACGCCGCATGCAACTGATGGCATGGAACACGATTTACAAGAGTGTAAAGCAATTTTAGAACAGTTGAAAAAACAGCACAAGGACGAAAAACAAATGCTCGCGAAATCTGTTGAAGAACTTCAATTACAACGTATGGAAGATAATAGAAGAATTTCTGAAATGAGAATGGAAAATAAAACGTTAGAGAAGAGACTGGATGAGCAGCGTACTGCAGTAGAAGAGTTTCAAAATAGTGTCTATTCTCTTCAGAGAACTACCGAAAAAATTAAGCGCTCTAGAGATCGGTTGAAGGCACGATTGCGAATTGCTTTACAATGGGCACATAAAATGGAGGAAGGACAAGTAAATATACAAAGTACATGGGACGCTCTAAAGCGTCTTGAGACCATTGTAAAGCATAAGGAGTCACAAGTGCGTGGGTTGCATGCCCGCCATCTGCAAGAGATCGAAAAAATGCAAAAGAAACTATCTCAAAAAGAGGAGACCATACGGACTATACTTAAAGGAAAACTCGTTATCGGCGATCATCAGTAGATAATAGATGAAGCGATATTTTTCCATTAGATATAAATACATGTAAGTGTATAAGATATACAAATATAAATATATAGTAAATGAAAAGTTCGAAACAGGATGAGAGAGTCAGAGAAAAACATCTTCATAAAACTGTAAATAAACATTCACGATTTTTTGGTTTTTATTAACTAATACTATAGAAAATAGATTTCTTTCACTTCGCTTCATTACCATATTTCATGTCCGAAATGATTCAACTAAAATCACTATATTCAAATATAACACAAATCACTACATTCACGATCTTAGTGCTGTAGTCATACATTTCACTACCGAATGATATAGAAATTAAGTTATCAAAATATTTTAGTTTTATTAATACTATAAATATTCGATATAAAGTCAACTACAGGTACTAAATTTTCAACCCTATTGTGTAACGCTACCATCGCTAGAATTCTAAAATACCATTATGTATGGCTATCGGCTACCAATCACAGGCAACTATGTAGCCAGTCGCTAAAAAAAAAGACTTAAATTATGTAATTTTCAAAATAATGTTTATAGTCAGTTTGTGCATTTAAAAATATTATATAGTTTTTACATAATATACTTTCCTAATAAATATTTTATCTTATAATTGTTACAAATAGAGATTAAATTTATTACAACATATAAATACATACATCTTTCATCATATTAATCTTATATAGTCTTATGCACATGCGCATTTGAATGTACGCATTCAGAGGTTCAAACCAAATCAAGATTTTATCACTTATCACTACACAGTTAGGCAATTCACAAGCTTTGTCTTATGTCGTATTTTAATAGTCTTAAAAAATACATAACTTGTTAACTTAATTTTAGACACTTAAACGTCAACAATAAAAAAAGTTAATAGATACAGCTGATAGAATAGCACACTCAAAAAACATACCTTGCCATGTTGTATTTGTCGTATTTCAATTTTACATGGGAAACAACAACAGTAAAAAATAAGACAATGTGACGGTATGACACAATATGACACCTTGTATATACCCTATATGCGCGCATTGATTTATATGTACACACATATATGTATGTATATATGACTTTGCCGAACAAGTAATGCATACACAAACCAACCTACATATGAATATGCGTACACATGTAAATACATATGTCACCCGCAAAAACTACAAACATTGTTATACAAAAACAACAATCGTCACAAGTCAATATGTCACACAACAACAACATTTTCATTCATAAACGCAAGCGTACTTTCAACAGCCAAGCTTGTTTCATTCATAAAAACAGACACCCACACATCTCCCCGAGCATGTGTTTGCCTACAAGCGTATTTTCGCGCAAAGCTGTTAAAACGGAGAGGGAAGCGGAACCAACCGTTCGTTATTTTTTTTCGGCACAGCTCGGATTTTCTACCAACAACACAATGTTGTGACGCATTGTCGTCGCGCAAACAGTCTTCAATACTTCGACTCTTTGACATAAAAACAAACATAATATGTAAGGAAGTTCTAAGTTCGGGTGTAACTCTCGCAACTTGCCCGGGAAATTACTTCAGGTGTTGGTAAAATTTTGTATTAAAGAACAAAGGCCTACTATTATCGAGAGTTTCATTTATTTATTTTATTATATGAATTTCAATTATACAAGTATATCTTACACCTTGACCGATATTTTCGATAAAGAGTCAACTATAAGAACTGGTGTCCACTTATTCAGTACTTAGGGGCTTAAACAGTTTTGGTTCGATTTAGAAAATTTTTGGTCACAAGGTGGCATACTTTAAACGAAGTATTCACGCAAAGTTAACCCCGATATAATCATTGTTGCTTGATTTGCATAGTGGAAAGTGAAAGAATCAGATGGAATTTAAAATAGTGTTATATGGGAAATATGCGTGTTTGTAATCCAATTTCGCCCATATTCGCACTATAGCATAGAAATATGAGAATAATATTATGTACCGAATTGAAATCGGTTAAGCAGATCCCAAGATATGGGTTTTCACCTAAAAGTGGGCGGTGCCACGCCCATTGTCTAATTTTGAACGTGGTTAGTATAAAGTCATCTCATACCATCACAGAGATAAAATTTAATCTCTCGTGCGCGTTTAGTGCTTGGTTTATCGCGCTTTTAGTAGCTTTTAGCAGTACCGTTATATGGGGAGTGGGCGGAGTTGTAACCCGATTTCACCCATTTTCACACCGTCACATTAAACTTATTAGGGGGCGGGCCACGCCCACTTTTGAAAAAATATTTAACTGCAGATGCCTCTCCCTAATGTGATCCTGTATACCAAAAAACAGTATTGTATCTTATTGTGGAGCTTAGTTATGTCATTTATTTGTTTTTGAATGCAAGTTACAGCTTGCACAGACGGACGGACAGACAGTTACCCGGATTTCAACTCGTCTCTTCATCCTGATCATTTATATATACATAACCTTATATCTAACTCGATTAGTTTTAGGTGATACAAACAACCGTCAGGCGAACAAAACTATTATACTCTGCAGCAACAAGTTGCGAGAGTTTAAAAAGTAAGGAAGGGCTAAGTTCAGATGCAACCGAACATTTTATACTCTCGCATAGTCAAATGGTATACTCGTTTGAGATTTCTTTATATATTTTTATAATTAGAGCGATCGTTCTTATGCTTTGTTGTATACGCTTATAATTTATTTTATATAGAGTGAATTATTGTACAACTGTATTGAGGGGTATGAAAATAAATCGTTTTTTGACAATGAATAACATTTTTTATTTATTTAATCAATATTATTATATATGTTTAGCTTAAAAATGATAAATATTAACAACTTTAAAAATTATATTATTATATCAATTTGTATATAATATTTACAATATTAAACATAAATTTGTATATAGATTCTTATACCAATATCCATATTATACCTATTTCTTTTCTCCTTATACTATTTAATTTCTATCATATAATTATAAAATAATGTCTTATATAATAACAAATTATACATATAATTTAAATTTTCTTAATTACAATAGATTATTTACATATTTTTCTTAATATTGTCTTAAAAACTACTGTCAAAATTGCTATACCATTTCTTAATATATATTAAAAAAAAAATTAAGAACTATTGCAATAAGTCTGAAAACTTTAGTTCGAAATAGAGACACAAAAACTGTCATGATAGCTGTGTACTGTCTCAAAAGTAATTGCATTAACATGGGAAGGATCCATGTTTGAAAATGCCCAATCAATTTGTGTACCGGCAGGTGTAGTTGAATATTCTACACCAAGCAGGGAACTAACGTTTTTTCTTGGAGCAGATTTCCTATTGTAGTCCCTGTAGTCATGTTGATATCTCCAACAATTAGCACATTTTAATTGCATAACTCAGAAGTAAAGACTTCCTGAAGTTCTACAATTAAATGTCTGACAGAGAAAGCTGAATTTCTGTATAGAACCAGAATATTAATATTGAAAAATTTAAACAAAACCGCTTCTAAAACTTTGCGGCCTGAATACATTTTTATACCCTGAACAGGGCATATTAATTTTGCCACGAAGTTTGTAACACCCAGAAGGAAACGTCGGAGACCATATAAAGTATATATATAAATGATCACCGTGACAAGCTGAGTTGATTTAGCCATGTCCGTCTGTCTGTCCGTCCGTCCGTCTGTCCGTCTGTATATACGCGAACTAGTCCCTCAGTTTTGGAGATATCGATCTGAAATTTTGAACACTTCTTTTTCTCCCCAAGAAGCTGCTCATTTGTCGGAACGGCCGATATCGGACCACTATAGCATATAGCTGCCATACAAACTGAACAATCGGAATCAAGTGTTTGTATGGGAAACTCTTTCATTTGACGAGGTATCTTCACGAAATTTGGCATGTATTATTATTTAAAGCATTAATCTAATCTCCGAAGAAATTGTATGGATCGGATGACTATAGCATATAGCTGCCATATTAACTGAACGATCGGAGTAAAGTGCTTGCATGGAACATTTTTTTATTTGACGAGGTATCTTCACGAAATTTGGCATGTATTATTATTTAAAGCATTAATCTAATCTCCGAAGAAATTGTATGGATCGGATGACTATAGCATATAGCTGCCATATTAACTGAACGATCGGAGTAAAGTGCTTGCATGGAACATTTTTTTATTTGACGAGGTATCTTCACGAAATTAGGCACGATTTATTGCTTAAGGCAACAAATTATTCTCCACAGAAATTGGTCAGATCAGATCACTATATCATATAGCTGCCATACAAATTGAACGTTCGGAATCAAGTTCTTGTAAGGGGCCTTTGTTTATGTGAAGGGTATTATAGCTTCGGCGCAACCGAAGTTAACGTTTTTTCTTGTCTTTACAGCCTTTAATTCTATAGAGCTAGAAATACTATGATTTGCATATATTATAACGCCACGTTTATTTCTGTTGCTTGTTTCCGTGCTATCTATCCTCAGCTCGTTAATTGGAGTAAGTCCTGGTATATCAAAATTTTCGCACGGATAACCTCAAGTTTCTACAAAACATAAAATATCTGAAAATAGCATCAAATAGTCGATGTTTATATCATTAATGTGAGCATGAAAATTTGATGTCCTGATTATCAGGAATTCATAAAACTGAAACATGTTTTCAGAGCTTTATTTGTGCACAATTCCCTTAGTTCCCTAAATACAGGATCCGATTCAGAAAATTTGTTAGGTGGAATAAAATTTCCTGTGATGAACAGACCTTCTGCAGTAGTAGCTCGACGGCAAGCGACATATGTATGTATATTGAAGCTCTAGGCATTCTGGGTCGAGCATGAACTACAACTTTATTATATGTGGCACCCTGATTTTTACGAATAGTTATTCCCTCAGCCGGAACAACTGGAAACTGATTTCTTTCAATTGATTTTTGTTCATTTTTTTATATTGAAAAGATTTTAAGTTTTCCACAGGAATATTGTCCAAAAGAGTTTCTTGACCGACTGAATTAGCTCGGCAGGTAAACGACCCGTGGGAATATTATAACCTGAGGGACTATCATGAGAAGTTTGTGCCGCACGAAAATATTGAACCAATCGGGAATCCTCTGCAGATGCAACAAATGGAACTTCTTCTTGGTTTTTAAATTCTGAAATCAAGTTCTCATTAATAAGTATATTGTGCCCACGATACAGAGGGGTATTCACTAAGATTTGCAAAGCTTCCATAATCTTTGCGGGGCGTATGTGTTTATACTATATCACACGGATACCACTCACCAATTTCTTTTACTTATCCGTAAGGAAGTAAGGAACACGCTTTTTATAAGTTTTCAATTTAAATTAAATTTTAGTTTATTTTTTCACAACTTAACAACTTTTTTTAAGAACTAGTATGCGCTTTTAAAAACAGCCGGTAGCGGAGATGGTGACGTTAACACGATGTAGCGAAAAAAGGGCCTTGTGGTAGCTCGTCGTCCCCCTTTTAACTCCTTCGGTGTGGTGTGTAGGGTGTCTTCATGTGTGGGGTGATCGTGGTGATGGGTTGGTGTGGAATGTGTGTCTTCATGTGTGGGGTGATCGTGGTGGTGGGTTGGTGTGGGATGACATGTTGAATTAGTCATTTAACCATCCCGGCCCACCTAGGCAAATATTTAGCCTAGCAAATTCTGCAGTTGTTGCAACGTTGCTACAACACTGCTGAGGCCAGTGGGGCGGCGGGATGATGCTCTGGGCCGTCGGCGCCGTGCAGGTGTTTCGTTCCTTACATTCCTTGGACGATACTGTGGAGCGGCAGCTGGGCGTTGATGTTGTATCGGGTGCCTGGGTGGCGGTCGCCTGACAGCGCCGTGACTGTGTGGTGCGGGTGGTCGCCGAACATCGCGCCTGGAGGTGCGGTGAAGGAACGTATGGTGTAGCCTTCCGCACAATTGACATAAACACTCTTGCGAGTCACACTCTTGCGTCGTATGGGTGAGACTCAGGCAATTGAGGCATTGCCCATGCGCCTGGGCTACCCGCTGACGTTGACTGGGTTGCATGGATTTGAAGATGCTACAGTGCTGTAGCCGGTGTGAGCGGCGACACAGCGGACATCGGGTGCGGTGCGGCTCCGGTGGCACCAATGGCGACGCTGGCGGTGGTTGTGCTGTGTTCCGCGGGACAGCTGTGACAGTTGTTGCAGCGGTGACTCGAGGCGCTGGAATCGGCCCAGTGCGTGGCACGTTGATTGCCGATCGAACGGTTGGCGTTGGATTTGTCGGCATTTCCACGTCCATATTAATCTGTATGAAAAGATTAGATTTAGTATGTGTTTGTGGCATATAATTGAATATGGGCAATTGTGCCACGTGATGTGGCACGCGTGGGTCGGCATATTGATCGACCATTTCTGTTTGGTTTGGAATTGTTGGTTACGTTTTTTATTTTTACCTATTTGCGGGTTTATTGATTCGATTTATTTGAATTTAATACCATTTTAGTTTCGGTAGTACGGTCGGTGGGCAGGAAGCATAGTTTTACGAGCGGTCTGGTTAGCGTTCCCGATTGCGTGCGGAGATCTACTATTCGGATATGACCGTCGGACCCGGAATGAAGCTTTTCTATGCGACCAAGCCGCCATTCTGTGGGGGGGAAACAATCATCATGGATTAGGACGCAATCTCCAAGCTTTGGCGCTTTTTCTGGAGTTTTCCAGCGGTACCTCTTGTGGAGGTCCTTTAAATATTCTTCTTTCCATCGACGGCTAAAGTCATGATGGAGAATTTTGATTCTTTCCCATCGATTTAATAAGGATAGCGACTCCACGCCTGGCTCAGGTATGGCCAGAATGGGTGTTCCTTTGAGAAAATGCCCTGGAGTTAGGGCTGTCAAATCTGAGGGATCTTGCGAGAGTGTCGTTAGTGGCCGTGAATTGAGAACGGCTTCGATACGGATTAGTAATGTTGTAAATTCTTCGTAATTGAATTTGTAATTTCCAGCTACTTTTTTGAAGTGGGATTTGAAGCTTTTTACAGCTGATTCCCATAAACCACCCATATGAGGAGCGCTTGGGGGGATGAATTGCCAATTAATGCCTTGGGGCGCGTACTTTTGTACAATCTCAGGTGAGACTTGTTAGATAAAGTCCACGAATTGCTTTTCGGTGGCTCTTTGAGCGCCGATAAATGTTTTACCATTATCGCTCATGATCTTCGATGGAAAGCCGCGTCGACCGACGAAGCGGGCAAATGCCGCAAGGAAAGCCTCCTTCGTCAGATTAGTACAAAGCTCAAGGTGCACTGCTTTTGTCGTAAAACAGACAAAAACAGCCACATAGCCTTTCATCAGAGTGGGAGACCTTAACATGGACGCCTTTATTTGAAAAGGCCCAGTCGACACCTGTAATGGAGAAAGGCAGAGCGAAGTTGCAGCGTTCCGGGGTAAGTGCTGCCATAATCTGTGTTCTCATCTTTTGCTTGTGCGTGGTACAGATTTTGCACAAGAAAATGCACTTCTTTATTTGGGGCTTAAGTCGGGGAATGTAAAATTCCTGGCGGACCATATGTTGCATGAGACGATGTTCGGCATGAAGCATTAATATGTGGATATAATTGATGAGTAATATGGCAAGTTGAGACTTCTCTGGTATAATTATGGGATGGCGTTCGTTAAACGTTAGGCTTGAATTGGCAAGCCGACTATTCACCCGAAGCAGACCTTTCGTGTCTATGAATGGATTTAGTACTAAGAGTGAGCTCTTTTTATCAATCGGCTTCGAAACTCTTAGTAATGATATTTCTCGGTTGAAGTAACGCGCTTGAGTAGATGCGATAAGAGCGACCTTTGCTTTTTGTAAGTCTAGGTGCGTCACTGTATCGCATTGAGAATCTAATGAGGTTACTCCCTTAAGTTTAATTTTGAGTCGCTCTATGAACTTGAGCATGTAAACGATTACCCTGAGGGCTCGGGGATACGAGGAAAATCGCTCAAGGATGTCATTATCCTGCAATGTTGCGTGAAAGGAGTCGATTTTTCGACTTTCTGGCGCAATTATATTGCGCATGAGCGATTGTGGCCAAGAATCAGTAGATTCTGTTAACCATCGGGGACCATTCCACCAGAGGGTGGTGGTGACAAGGTGCAGGGGTTTGCACCCTCTTGTACCTAGATCGGCAGGATTGTCAGCACTGGCTACGTGTCGCCAAGTGGCTGATCCCACTAGGTCAAGTATTTGAGACGTTCGATTGGAAATATACGTCTTCCATGCATGTGGTGGTTTTTCTAACCAGGCTAGTACAATTTCAGAATCGGACTATAGATATAATTTATATTGTGCCATGTTTAAATGCGTTTGTACGATGGACACGAGTTTGGCTAGTAGTAGCGCTCCACACAATTCAAGTCGTGGTAGACTTATTGTTTTTAAAGGAGCCACTTTTGCTTTTGCTACTAGTAAGTGGCATGTGGTCGCATTGTCGCTTTGTGTGCGAACATATATAGTTGCGCAATATGCCTTTTCAGAAGCGTCACAGAAGCCGTGTAGTTCGACTTTGTGCTCTGGGGCATAATTTACCCATCGTGGGATTTGTATCTGTGAGATATTATGTAGATTGCTCGCAAACTGGGACCACTTTTCTAAACGCAGTGGTTTTACTTGTTCGTCCCAGTCGGTACCATCTAACCATAATCTCTTAGAATTTTGGCTTGTATCATAACTGGCGAAAGCCATCCTGCGGGGTCGAAAAGTTTCGCCACAGAGGATAGAATTTGCCGCTTTGTTATGGCAGATAATGAAGATATTGACTCTGTAGTGTATGAAAACTGATCAGATATCGCATTCCATTGGATCCCCAGAGTTTTTGTTGTACTTTCCTTTTCGAATTTAAGGAAATTAGTATCTAACAAATTTTCATGTGGTATATTTTTTAGAATATTAGGGTGGTTCGCCGTTATCTTTTTCAACGGAAACCCTGCGGTATTTAGGGCTTGTATCACTTGTGATAGTGACTCGTATGCTTGTGGAAGACTGTGACTTCCAGACAAGATATCGTCTACATACGTTTGTGTTTTTAACACTTTGGTTGTCTATACATTTTTTCGACGTCTCCGTTATAAACGTATTTGAATATACGCCAATTTAAAATTAGTAGCATTAAATCTGGTTGGAGCGTGGGTCCCGTAAATAGGCTATCATTTATGGAATTCCCCGAGCTAGTAGATCTTAATGCATTAAAAACAACTCTTACTTTAGTTGTTTTTTTGTCTGGCTTTACTACTGCGTGATGAGGCAAGTAAAATGAGTAATATTTGCCATTTATGATTTTATCGCATGGACTTACTTCCTCCATGTGGTCTAAATGGAGATATTCTTCCAACACACCATCATATACTGGTTTGAGTTCGCCTTTTTTAAGTAGGTTTTTTTCCATACTTTGAAACTGCTGTATTGCAGAGGTGCGAGTGTGACCTAAGGCGATTGTGTTGGGAAATTGCTGTTTTAGTGGTAGTCGTACGACGTACCGACCATTAGCTAATCTAGTAGTTGTGGCTTTGTAAAAGTCTTCACAATACTGATCTTCAGGGGTTGTGATTGATATGGGGGGAGCTCTTCTAACTCCCAAAACTTTTTCAATTGTGAATTGAGGTATTCGTTTGAGATTTCCTCAACTTGAGTGGTCATGGTGGTAACTGGTTCCGAAACTAGTCCACTTAGGATCCAACCGAAAATAGTATTTTGTGCTAATAGTGTATTTGAAATTTTCTCAATACCTTCGAGTATTATCTGTGGTATGAGATCGCTGCCTAATAGAAGGTCTATTTGAGCGGGAGTGTTGCAGTTGGGATCTGCTATCTTTAGGTGTGAAACCTTTTGCCAATGCTTGCTATTTATGTGATAGCTTGGAAGCATATTTGTTAGTTGCGGTAAGACTATAGCTTCTGCTTGTATGTGCTTATCCGCTTGGGGGGAAATTAGGGTAATGGGGCAGATTTTATTTGAGTTTTGGACTACTCTTCCGCCCATTCCCGTAATTTCAAAATTGGCTAGTCTTGTTGGCAGTTGTAGCCTATTTTGAGCCCTAGACGCTATGAAAGATCGTTGTGATCCTTGGTCTATTAAGGCTCTAAGTTTAAACAGCTCTCCTCGGTGTTCGATGGAGACGACTACTGTGGGTAGTAGTACCAGAGAACTTAAAACAACTCCTTGATCTCAAATTTTCAGCCAACCAATCGAGCATCATACAAAATTCAATTTGCACCTTCTCGTTGTTTTAAGTTCTCTGGTAGTACTCTACTTTGATTTTCGCTGTGTAGCGTTTGGGTTTTTAATGCCTTTGAGCAGCATGGTGCTTCTTGGCAATTTTCGGGATTTGCTGTTGCAACTAACCCCGTGGCTCTTTTCGTATTTGCGGGTCAACCGTGTGTTCTTAAAAGGTGGCAACACTTCAAGCTCTTAAGCTAAAATTTTTTAGCTGTGTACATTTGTGTTTTTATTTTAAAAAATTCTTTAAGTTTAACTGATTTTTATTACCGTGTTAATACAAATTTTTAGTGATTAAACTCTCAGTTACATGATAAGTAATAAATGTTCTGTTTTGTGCGGTATTAAAAAGTATTAAAAAGTTTAAACTTTCCAATTTTTGGTACCGAGTCAGCCTTTCTTTCATTTTGTTTTATTTTATTTCTATTTTCTCACTTTGTTTATCTTATTTACTTCTTTATTCACAGCTGTGTTGCGTTTAGCTTTTTATTTGTTATAGTGCTTCTAAAACTGCTCACTATATTGCTTCTTCAAATTGTCTTGGTTTTAAACTTTGATAAAAAAAAAAAAAAAAAAAAATTGTTCTCAATTGAATTTATTATTATTAATATTTTATTAACACACTAATTGATTATTTATCTATTAAATTTTGTTCTACCTACTCTTTTATTTGATCTTCATTCTTGTGGTTTATTATGTCTTGTAACTTCCCCAATTGTAACATTAAAGGCGAGTCAGAACGCTACGTTTCATGCTGGCTTTGTGATGGGCTTGCCCATATTAAATGTGCTGGACTGACTGGTAGAATCTTAGATTCTATTATCGACTGTAAGGGATTGCGTTGGTCCTGCTTAAATTGTAGATCTATTGAAATCGATCTATTTAAGGTTTATAGGGAGACACGCAATGGCTTTAACGAAATCGGTCGTGATCTTGTAACCCTCACTGAAAAATTTAGGCACTATGAAAAATTGTTCAAATCTTTTAAGTGCCTGAATGATTCTCACGAATCCTCTAAACCTGCTCCTAAGCGTAAACGTCCTTCTGATGAAATAACACTTAGTTCTTCTGTTCAGAAAAGAACGTCTCCTCCCAATGACCTAATAAATCTCTCTTCTCCTTGCCCTCAAGGTGATAAGCCGTCAACTTCCAAAGAGCTCAATTCCCCAAAAGCTCTATCTAATGGTAATAAGTGTCTCACAATTCCAGAGGCTCCCCCTATTAACTTAGTAGCATCAGTTAATAACTTGATAGTTATTCCACCTAAAAAGTCTATATTTATTTCGAGACTTGCCAAAGATACCTTGGTGGAGGACATTAAATCTTACATTTCGTCACGTTTAAAAATCGATGATATCAATATACGTAAATTTAACTTCAATTATGATAGAAGTAAATCATCGTTTAAAATAGACGTATCTCTTGAAACATTCAAAAAGATCTTAGATAGTTCATTCTGGCCATCTTGGACTTTTGTACGCGAATTTAATCCTAAACTTAGAAGTCAAACTGAGGAAAACAGTGTTAAATTACCAAAAGCAACCACCGATATAAAAAACTGATTGGTAGAAATTCGCTAAGCATTTATTATCAAAATTTTAGAGGTCTTAATACAAAATTAACTGACTTGTATTTGAACAGTTCCAATTTGAATTTCCATATAATTGGATTTACAGAAACTTGGTTAAAACCTCACATTTTTGATAATGAGATTTTAAACTGCGAATTTCAAATTTTTAGATGTGATCGACTGAACAGAATCGGTGGAGGTGTTCTATTTGCCGTGCATTCCTCTATCCCATCTGAAAATATTCTTGTTCCAGGGGCCGACTCATTTGAATTTAAATGTATTAGAGTATACGTTAATAGTTGCTTTATTTATTTAACCCTATCTTATATACCACCTCATTCGGACTTATCTGTATACATGCAGCATGCTTCTTTAATAAATAGTGCTACCTCGATGGCAAATAATGCAGATTCAATAATTGTATTAGGTGATTTCAATTTACCGTGTGCTTCGTGGAAACCTTTCGATGACTATATCGTGCCGATTTGCAATCGGTCATGTTTTAATGAGTTTTTCGAAAAAATGTCCGAGTTGGGTCTGAACCAAATTAATTTTATTCCGAATAAATTTGGTAAATGCTTAGATTTAGTATACGTTGATACCTCTGCAAAGTGTTCCGTTATTCAGAGTAATCCTCTTGTTCTACCAGAGGACTCATACCATCCTGCTTTGGAAATATCTGTCGAAATCTCAGGCATTGTACGGGATAATAATCATCAAACTTGCTTCTGTACTCGGTTTAACTTTGCAAAAGCTAATTTAAAAAAATTAAATACAGAACTTTCTACAATAACATGGCCTAATTATAATGGTGACATTGAATTGAGTGTCTCTCATTTTCTCTCAACACTATTATGAAATTATTTGAAAAGTATGTTCCAATAGTAATTGTTAACAAAAACAAAAGTATAAGTCCGTGGTTTTCGAAAGAGTTATATAAATTGAAAAACAGAAAAACTCGAGCCTTTAAACATTTTAAAAAAACCGGTTCACTTGTCGACTATTCTAAATATTCGCTACTGCGTCGACAATATTTTGACCTAAACAAAAAATGTTATAATAATTACTTAAATAAAGTTAAAAAAAAATATTGTAAGTAATCCAAAATCGTTTTATGATTTCGTCAACTCCAAACGCAGGATTTCCAAATTTCCGTCCGCAATGAAATACAAATCTATCATTTCAAGTGACAATGATATTATATCCAATATGTTTGCAGAATTTTTCAAGTCAAACTACTGTAATAATTCTTCCAAAACTTTTTCTTATCTTATTCCAGTTATTTCTGAAGAAGACGTCCTTTTTAATTTAAATAAGTTCAAACCATCTTTTAGTTATGGCCCAGACATGATACCCTCATGCTTCCTAAAAAATAGTGCCAAATATATTTACTTGCCTTTGACAAGGATATTTAATTCCTCTCTTAAACACGGTATATTTCCTTCAATATGGAAACAGTCATTTATAATCCCTTTGCATAAAAGTGGATTTAGATCCAACATTGAAAACTACAGAGGTAACGCAAAACTATCAGTTATACCTAAACTTTTTGAAGCTATCATCACTGACCATATAACCTTTTCGAATTCTCCGTTAATTTCCTCATCTCAGCATGGATTTCGTAAAGGGAACTCGACTATATCCAACTTACTTGAATTTGTAAACCATGTATCATTGGGTTTTAGGGAACAAAAGCATACGGATGTTATATACACAGACTTTAGCAAAGCTTTAGATAAAGTAAATATCTCGATTCTCATACATAAACTTGATCTGCTGGGCTTTCAGCCAAGATTCCTTCAATGGGTATCTTCCTATCTTTATAATAGAACACAACGAGTGATATTTGAGGATACACCTTCAGATACAATTAATGTTTCTTCTGGTGTTCCGCAAGGTAGTCATCTTGGCCCGATTCTGTTCTTGTTGTTTATTAACGATATCTCTTCAGTAATAGAATTCTCAAAAATTTTATTATACTCTGACGATGTAAAGCTTTTTAAATCATACACTTCAACTGAGGAAAGGTGTCTGTTGCAAACAGACTTAAACAATTTGGTTGCATGGTGTGATAGAAATTATTTGCCATTGAATCTCAATAAATGTAAGACGATGTGCTTTTCCCGTAGATCTGTACACCCCTCTTCTTATGTAATAAAACACCATATTCTAGAGCAAGTTTTAAACTATGTTGATTTGGGAGTTAATATGGACCCTAAGCTTAATTTCAGTCTTCATATTGATACCATGGTCTTGAAAGCAAAAGCTGTCCTCAGTTTTGTTAAACGTTGGTCTAAAGAATTTAGAGATCCGTATATTACTTAAACACTTTATACAACTTTGGTTAGACCTATATTGGAATATGGCTCTGTGGTATGGAACCCTAGCTACCCTCTCCATGCTGACAAGTTAGAGTCGGTTCAAAAACAATTTTTACTTTTCGCCTTAGCGCATTTCCGATGGGATGCTAGGGTAAGTCTACCTCCATACACTAGTCGTTTAAAACTTATAAATCTACCTACACTTTCTAGTCGTAGGGAAATGCTTGGCATAATATTCTTAGTGAAACTTTTGAATGGAACTGTTTGCAGTTCTTTTCTCCTGTCTGAAATTAAATTTAATATCCCGGTTCGCCTTTCGAGGCAGTTTAGACCTTTACTGCTAAAATCCTGTAGATCAAATTTTGAACTAAACGAGCCATTCCGCCGTATATGTCATGATTTTAATTCTCATTCCAGTACATTTGACTTATCTGACTCACTTTTCAAAATTAAAAAGACTTTATTGTTTTCTCTTAATAAATGAAAATGTAACAATTTATTATATTGTAACTTTAGATCTTAGCTGTTAAAATTTTTGTTTCTGTAGCTGAACAGTTTTAGATCTCAACACTTAAAAAACTCTCTTGCCTTTTCTGACTCGGCTAATTCCGCACGTATGCGGATTGCGCCCCTCGCGTCGGTTGGGCGGGAGGAGGGTAATCGTTGGGTTTATTATTATTAACTAACCCCGTGGCTCTTTTCGTATTTGCGGGTGAACTGGAAAAATTATTTATATGAAGCATAGAATGATGTCGTTTATGACAATAAACGCAATTGAACTTGCTTTCGCAATCTTTGAGTGAATGCGAATGTGACATACAGTTTGTACACAGTCTTTTTGTTCTTATATAATTGTTTCGATCGGTAATATTCATTTTTTTGAATTTCTCGCAAGCTTTGAGCTTATGCCCCCCTACACAGTTCGCATGACGTTTGTTTGTACTGTTCGGATGTGAACGTTTGATTTCTGAAGAAGCTTCTATTTAAATTGTTGTTGCTACTGGCTTGGGGTTTGTGGAAGCTTCTATTTACGTCGTGTTGAACGCTTTTAGTTCTTACTATTTTTTTGTCTACCCTTTCTGCGATTTCGTACTGGGTAGTTAGGAAATCTTTCATTTGTTGCCACGTGGGGCATTTTCTTCGTGATGAGAGCGATTGCTCCCATAGAAGTAATGATTTCTCTGGTAATGCGGCAGTGCATATGTTTACCAGTATAGGGTCCCAGCTGTCTGTGGGAATATTCTGTGTCGATAAAACCGACAAACAATTTGAAACAGTGGATTGAAGTTTGATAAATTCTTCACTTGTTTCCTTTTGAATTTTTGGCAAGTTCATTAATATCGATATTTGTTTATCAACCAATATTCTTTCGTTTTCGAATCTTGATTTAAGAGCTTCCCAAGCCAAATTGAAATTATCGTCATTTAGTGCGAACTGTTTTACTATGACGCCTGCTTGACCGTTTGTTTTGTATCGGAGGTGATACAATTTTTGAGCATTTGTTAATTTTGGATGGTTTATGTAAACGGCAGTAAACATGTCTCGGAAGGACGGCCATTGTTCATAACCACCAGATAACTGACTTGTATTTGAACAGTTCCAATTTGAATTTCCATATAATTGGATTTACAGAAACTTGGTTAAAACCTCACATTTTTGATAATGAGATTTTAAACAGCGAATTTCAAATTTTTAGATGTGATCGACTGAACAGAATCGGTGGAGGTGTTCTATTTGCCGTGCATTCCTCTATCCCATCTGAAAATATTCTTGTTCCAGGGGCCGACTCATTTGAATTTAAATGTATTAGAGTATACGTTAATAGTTGCTTTATTTATTTAACCCTATCTTATATACCACCTCATTCGGACTTATCTGTATACATGCAGCATGCTTCTTTAATAAATAGTGCTACCTCGATGGCAAATAATGCAGATTCAATAATTGTATTAGGTGATTTCAATTTACCGTGTGCTTCGTGGAAACCTTTCGATGACTATATCGTGCCGATTTGCAATCGGTCATGTTTTAATGAGTTTTTCGAAAAAATGTCCGAGTTGGGTCTGAACCAAATTAATTTGATTCCGAATAAATTTGGTAAATGCTTAGATTTAGTATACGTTGATACCTCTGCAAAGTGTTCCGTTATTCAGAGTAATCCTCTTGTTCTACCAGAGGACTCATACCATCCTGCTTTGGAAATATCTGTCGAAATCTCAGGCATTGTACGGGATAATAATCATCAAACTTGCTTCTGTACTCGGTTTAACTTTGCAAAAGCTAATTTAAAAACATTAAATACAGAACTTTCTACAATAACATGGCCTAATTATAATGGTGACATTGAATTGAGTGTCTCTCATTTTCTCTCAACACTATTATGAAATTATTTGAAAAGTATGTTCCAATAGTAATTGTTAACAAAAACAAAAGTATAAGTCCGTGGTTTTCGAAAGAGTTATATAAATTGAAAAACAGAAAAACTCGAGCCTTTAAACATTTTAAAAAAACCGGTTCACTTGTCGACTATTCTAAATATTCGCTACTGCGTCGACAATATTTTGACCTAAACAAAAAATGTTATAATAATTACTTAAATAAAGTTAAAAAAAATATTGTAAGTAATCCAAAATCGTTTTATGATTTCGTCAACTCCAAACGCAGGATTTCCAAATTTCCGTCCGCAATGAAATACAAATCTATCATTTCAAGTGACAATGATATTATATCCAATATGTTTGCAGAATTTTTCAAGTCAAACTACTGTAATAATTCTTCCAAAACTTTTTCTTATCTTATTCCAGTTATTTCTGAAGAAGACGTCCTTTTTAATTTAAATAAGTTCAAACCATCTTTTAGTTATGGCCCAGACATGATACCCTCATGCTTCCTAAAAAATAGTGCCAAATATATTTACTTGCCTTTGACAAGGATATTTAATTCATCTCTTAAACACGGTATATTTCCTTCAATATGGAAACAGTCATTTATAATCCCTTTGCATAAAAGTGGATTTAGATCCAACATTGAAAACTATAGAGGTATCGCAAAACTATCAGTTATACCTAAACTTTTTGAAGCTATCATCACTGACCATATAACCTTTTCGATTTCTCCGTTAATTTCCTCATCTCAGCATGGATTTCGTAAAGGGAACTCGACTATATCCAACTTACTTGAATTTGTAAACCATGTATCATTGGGTTTTAGGGAACAAAAGCATACGGATGTTATATACACAGACTTTAGCAAAGCTTTAGATAAAGTAAATATCTCGATTCTCATACATAAACTTGATCTGCTGGGCTTTCAGCCAAGATTCCTTCAATGGGTATCTTCCTATCTTTATAATAGAACACAACGAGTGATATTTGAGGATACACCTTCAGATACAATTAATGTTTCTTCTGGTGTTCCGCAAGGTAGTCATCTTGGCCCGATTCTGTTCTTGTTGTTTATTAACGATATCTCTTCAGTAATAGAATTCTCAAAAATTTTATTATACTCTGACGATGTAAAGCTTTTTAAATCATACACTTCAACTGAGGAAAGGTGTCTGTTGCAAACAGACTTAAACAATTTGGTTGCATGGTGTGATAGAAATGATTTGCCATTGAATCTCAATAAATGTAAGACGATGTGCTTTTCCCGTAGATCTGTACACCCCTCTTCTTATGTAATAAAACACCATATTCTAGAGCAAGTTTTAAACTATGTTGATTTGGGAGTTAATATGGACCCTAAGCTTAATTTCAGTCTTCATATTGATACCATGGTCTTGAAAGCAAAAGCTGTCCTCAGTTTTGTTAAACGTTGGTCTAAAGAATTTAGAGATCCGTATATTACTTAAACACTTTATACAACTTTGGTTAGACCTATATTGGAATATGGCTCTGTGGTATGGAACCCTAGCTACCCTCTCCATGCTGACAAGTTAGAGTCGGTTCAAAAACAATTTTTACTTTTCGCCTTAGCGCATTTCCGATGGGATGCTAGGGTGAGTCTACCTCCATACACTAGTCGTTTAAAACTTATAAATCTACCTACACTTTCTAGTCGTAGGGAAATGCTTGGCATAATATTCTTAGTGAAACTTTTGAATGGAACTGTTTGCAGTTCTTTTCTCCTGTCTGAAATTAAATTTAATATCCCGGTTCGCCTTTCGAGGCAGTTTAGACCTTTACTGCTAAAATCCTGTAGATCAAATTTTGAACTAAACGAGCCATTCCGCCGTATATGTCATGATTTTAATTCTCATTCCAGCACATTTGACTTATCTGACTCACTTTTCAAAATTAAAAAGACTTTATTGTTTTCTCTTAATAAATGAAAATGTAACAATTTATTATATTGTAACTTTAGATCTTAGCTGTTGAAATTTTTAAACACTTAAAAAACTCTCTTGCCTTTTCTGACTCGGCTAATTCCGCACGTATGCGGATTGCGCCCCTCGCGTCGGTTGGGCGGGAGGAGGGTAATCGTTGGGTTTATTATTATTAACTAACCCCGTGGCTCTTTTCGTATTTGCGGGTGAACTGGAAAAATTATTTATATGAAGCATAGAATGATGTCGTTTATGACAATAAACGCAATTGAACTTGCTTTCGCAATCTTTGAGTGAATGCGAATGTGACATACAGTTTGTACACAGTCTTTTTGTTCTTATATAATTGTTTCGATCGGTAATATTCATTTTTTTGAATTTCTCGCAAGCTTTGAGCTTATGCCCCCCTGTACACAGTTCGCATGACGTTTGTTTGTACTGTTCGGATGTGAACGTTTGATTTCTGAAGAAGCTTCTATTTAAATTGTTGTTGCTACTGGCTTGGGGTTTGTGGAAGCTTCTATTTACGTCGTGTTGAACGCTTTTAGTTCTTACTATTTTTTTGTCTACCCTTTCTGCGATTTCGTACTGGGTAGTTAGGAAATCTTTCATTTGTTGCCACGTGGGGCATTTTCTTCGTGAGAGAGATATGTTAAGAATTATTCTCTTCGTAACTTTGTTAGTTACGTATATAAACGTATATTAAATGAAATATATATAGTATATATTTGTAAGTACTTGGCAAGTAATCGTGCATATATGTATGTATGTTTTTCTCTCTTTTTTTTCGTTTGAGTTTTATTTATTTTTCCAATTTGCCTTGCTTACTTATTTTTCGCAATCCTGCTTATGATTTATTAAACATAAGGGGTATTGCCGGAAAAAGTGGTCAAGTAAGTACTTGAAAATTTTTATTTTTTTGTTTGTGTTTATTAAATTTGTGTGTTTGGATACACAAAGGTAAGCATGTATAGGCTTTGGTTTCTTTAAAATAAATATGTTTAATATATTGTATATATGGATGTATATAATGCATATAATGTGTGTAATGCACCAAACTGTATTCGGTTTTCTCGAAATTAACCGTACGTTAAAACAGTTTGGCCGTAACCGCTATATTTGAATATAACCCGATTTTATTACTTTTAACATACATATATGCCAATAAATTATAAATAAGTAAAAGGAATCGATACGACTCACTTTGTACCGCCTCAAGGGTATTTTGGGGGTTTTAGATGTGTGTATGTGTGCCAATGCCGAAAAGTCTGTTTCTCTCTCCACTGTCCGAGCTTGCTGTTGTTGTCCTTTGTCCCGCAGGTATGTTCCTTAGTTTGTTGTAGAAGATTTGTGTGTTTTTATTTTTTATTTCGCGCCCGGTTACTATATAATTGTGTTGGTGTGTATTATATATTATGTCTAGTAATCGCGCCCGTTTAATTTGTGTTATTGTATATAGGTTTCGCGCCCGTTTTTTATATATTTTATGTTTGTTCACAGACAGTATGTGAAAGGTTTGCTGCACTTCTTTATGTATTTTATTATATATATTTTTTTATGTATTTATATCTTATCTTTTTATCTATTTTTCCGCACAATTTGTATATATGTATTTCTTTTTACGGCACTGAATGTATATATATGTATATTTTTGTCTTCGGTACTTTTTTTTTATTTTATTATTATTATTATTTTTTTTTTTTATATATATAACATGTATATTCACTTGTACCGCGCCTGCTTGTTTCACTGTACACTGTTTTTTGCTTAAGGTATTAGGTATATATATTTTATATGTAAGTAAGATCTCCGCACTTTATTTAATATAATTATTTATTATTATTATTTTATTTTATTTTTTTTTTCCAATAGTGCCTTTCCTTAAGGCTCGAAGGACCAATGTTTAAACTATATCACACGGATACCACTCACCAATTTCTTTTACTTATCCGGTTTTAGTAAGGAACACGCTTTTTATAAGTTTTCAATTTAAATTAAATTTTAGTTTATTTTTTCACAACTTCACAACTTTTTTTAAGAACTAGTATGCGCTTTTAAAAACAGCCGGTAGCGGAGATGGCGACGTTAACACGATGTAGCGAAAAAAGGACCTTGTGGTAGCTCGTCGTCCCCCTTTTAACTCCTTCGGTGTGGTATGTAGGGTGTCTTCATGTGTGGGGTGATCGTGGTGGTGGGTTGGTGTGGAATGTGTGTGGGATGACATGAATTAGTCATTTAACGATTTTCGATCATGTAATCATGATTGTATTCCAAACGCCTTCTTAAGTGAATTTGTATCACATGAGCCTCATCAAACAACCTTGGTAGAGATGTCACATATTGTTAACAGAAATTGGTATATTAACAACAGCACCTTTGAGAGAACTCTGACCTTGATATCCTAACGGACAGATTGTCATAAAAGGCAATCTAGGCATTATGAGACGTTCTTCAATTGGGGTTAAATCTTTCAAACAATCCGGTATTTCAGGAAAGTTTAAACCGTTAGCTAAAAATATATTGGGAACGTTCTTTTTAACAATCGCATTTTTGCAAGTAACACAAAAATTGTAATTTCCATCTTCCGAAAGAAATTTTTGCATTAAATAAAAGGCGGATGCAGCATTCGGTTGACCTTGCGCAATAGTTTCGAAATTTAATTTGCGAACTTGGTGTGAAAACCATAATCTGCCGCAGCAAATACATATTTCAGTGGGGCTCTTATTTATATTTTGGAAATAAATGTTTTTAAAATCTGTTAAATTGGCACTATTATCAGACCCCTCCTACTAAGCTGTCGATGTTGTGTTTCTCTATCACGCTCTTCTCCTTATTTCAGGATTTCTTTTTGCATGTTCGAATGCGCTTTAAATTCCTTGCGCGAAGTTCTCTCCCAAGTGTTCCTACTTTTCTCATCATAACGTACCTCGGGATTTTCTCGACGAAATCTATGACCTCGAGTATTTCTAATTTGCTCTTCTGAGCGAATTTGTGGATCTTGCCGCCTTGTTCTATGTTGACCAGTATTTACAACTTGCTCAACAGATCGAACCTCGGGGTCTTCGCGACGAGATCTATGACCTCGAGTATTTCTTATTTGCTCAACAGATCGAAACTCGGGATCTTCGCGCCGAGATCTATAACCTCGAGTATTTCTTATTTGCTCTTCAGAGCGAATTTGTGAATCTTGCCGCCGTGTTCTATGTTAAACAGTATTTACAACTTGTTCAACATATTGAACCTCGGAGTTCTCTCGCCGAAATCTATGTCCCCGAATATTTCTGATTTGCTCTTCAGAGCCGATTTGGGGATTTAGACATCTTGCCTTATGTTGAACAGTATTTAAAATTTGTCCAAAAGACCGTACCTCGAGATTTTCCTGCCTGGTTCTATGTTGATTTGTATTGATTATTTTTTCGGACAGACGTACATCGGAATCTAATCTACGATTAGCGTGACTTACAGTATCTTGTGACTGCTCACTATCTCTATATAAAGAGTTTGCACGAAGAATTCTCATACGTCTTCTATTCTGAAGACGACTTAGTAATACAAATTTTCTACTTAATCTAGGCATAATTAATAAATAATAAATGGCTTAATATATAAAATACTTATATAATTCCGTCCGTCCGGGTCTGAAAAGTTGGATCCTAGGTGCTGCTTTCTTTCACTGTAATTGAGTATAATACGGGTTTGCTCTCCACTGTATATCACAATAGTTTAAACACTATATAACTAATACACTTAAATTAGTTTAAATAAATTTTTTGAAGAAATCTAGTGTAACTGAAACTACAAACACAATGTACTGATACTTGTAGTTATTATACTCTTGCAACATGTTGCCATAGAGTTTTATTATGGTATATTTTTGTACACACAGCTTACGTACTTTTGTATACCTATATATTACATAGATATTCACTAACATAATAATACAAATTATTTAGTTATATTTATATTTTAGAAATTAGTAGTTTATTTCATTCTATTGAAATAAAGTGCTCGGAAAGCCCCACGGTAAATTGCTTTTGACTAACGCTTTTTAGAACAGGGGGATCTTTGGTACCTATATTGAAAGGTCTGCTCATGAAGGCTAAATTAACAAGAACTTACATATAATTAAGTATGGTACACACATATGTAGAGCAGGTATGTCGATTTTCTTCTTTCTTCTTAATATCTAAACCTTTCATAAGCTGCCAACGGCGCTGGGTAAATCCCAAAAAGTACTTAAATGTAATTTTCTTGAGTTTACAGTTCACCTCATGACCTTCATTTAAAAATGCGCCGCAAAACTGAAATAATAGACAGTAGCATTTAAACCGATGGGGTCGCAGTTTATCTATTACCACATAAAAAGGGTCTTTAGACCTTTTGATACTACACTACTAATATTCATCTCACGCGAATTTTTCTAGAAAGATATTTTTGCTCTATACTAAGTCCAGCATTCTAAGAAACTTTTTTACATTGTTGTCTAGTATATTTTGTTATAAGTTCAACATGATCGCTGAGAAAATATACTTATCCACTGATTATCACCAAATATTATAAGAAATATTTGTATATAGAAATCTATATCTATCTCGATTAGGTTTAGGTGATGCAAACAACCGTTTGGTGAACAAAAGAATACTCTGTTGCAATATGTTGGGAAAGTATAAAAATGTTGCGAAAGAATTCAACATTTATTATTCGATTATTATTTGGTATCTTACTAACTTATGTTATTGATCATAGATTTATTTAGTGTCAATGCTATTTTTTTCTCCGAAATGTTAACTTTTATAAAGAAGCTATTTAACTCAAATATGGTATATGTGATATAAACTGAACCAAAGGGGTTAGATTTAATATGTGGGGTATATGAAGTTGATGTTGTACGAAAGGAGCGGAAATCAGTATATTAGGGTTATAAGGTTTAAACAAAGGTCTAGACCAATTTCATTCATATGCAGCGATAAACCACATTAATTTTAAGAAAACTTGTCCATTTAATTTCATACAATTATAAAATTAACGAAAAAAATTATACCACAAGTATTATCCCCGATAATGGGTACTAGGGCGGAACCAAGAATTTTATACTCTTGCAATTCGCTAGAAGCAAAGGCCAGGGAATTTCTTCTGGTGTGGCAAAACCTTATATTAAAAAAAATTTTGAGAAAGAATTAAACATCCATTATTAAATGAAATCGTGATTAAATTACAATCAAATTTGGTATCTTCTTGACTTACATATATTAAAGGCCATAAACTTAGTCTCAGTTTTATTGCTATATTTTAGTTTGCGTCAGCGAAAATTATATTAAAAAAAAAGCAAAAAACATCTTGAAGTTAGACATAGATAGGATAGAGAAAGATATTAATTTTTACATTGCTCATCTATACTCGAGCATAGAGAATATATTTTGAAGCAATTTTATTTATAAAAAAAAATGTTAATGCTCACTGACCGACATACGAGAAGTATTATAAGTAGCATATGGAAGTAGAGGGTAGCATTAACCCAATTTTATCAATTTTTGCCAATACTACATGCTACTAACATGCCACAGACTAATAAAATGCTCCCACTGTTTCATTAAGGTACCTCACATACCATCACCAATCATATGGAGTAAACTCAGACGAATGTTCGAAAATCCTGATATTCGTTACATGGGGGCCTGGTAAAATTTTCATTTGATTTCATCCATTTCAGGCACAAAAATACCTTGTTATCAGTAAAACACGCTCTCTCATTTTCATTGAGATAACTCACATATTGGCCGATATATGCGGTATAAAGTCACCCGGAAGTTGAAAAATCTTTATATTAGGTATATGAGGGCTATACGAAGTATTGATTCGCTTGAACCCATTTTTTGACACAAACATACTATTATCGAGAGTTTTATTTATTTATTTTATTATATGAATTTCAATTAAATGTCTTACTCATTGACCGATATTTTCGGTAAAAAGGCAACTTAAGGCACTGGGGTCAACAAATTCAGTACCTAGGAACTTGAATAGTTTTGGTTCGATTTAGAAAATTTTTTATCACAAGGTGACATACTTCAAACGCATTATTCACGCAAAGTTTTACCCCCATACAATCATTGTAACTATAGCATAGAAATATGAGAAGAATATTATGTACCAAGTTTGGTTGAAATCGATTAAGCAGATCCTAAGATATGGGTTTTCACCTAAATGTGAGCGGTGCCACGCCCCTTAGTTTGAACGCGGCTCCTATAAAGTCAGCTCGTACGATTCCTGTGTTAAAATTAATTGACTCTGGCGTGTTTAGTTTTTGATTTATCGCGCTTTTAGTAGTTTTTAACAGTACCGTTATATGGGGAGTGGGCGGGGTTTCACCCGATTTCACCCATTTTCACACTGTTGATAGAGGTGCTAAAAACATTTGTTCTCTATGAAATTTTTTATTATAGCTTTAGCAGTTTAGGAGATACGCACATTAAATCTATTAGGGGACCGCAGATGCCTCCTCCTTATGCGATTCTGTGTACCAAATACCAGTCTTGTATCTTATTTTAGAGCTTAGTTATTATAATTTATTTGTTTTTGATTAATCTCGTTTTTTGGGCGTGGCAGTGATCCGATTACGCCCATCTACAATACCGTCTTACGGTACCAAATTACAGCGTGCACAGACGGACGGACAGGCAGTCATCAGATTTCAACTCGTCTCTTCATCCTGATCATTTATATTTATATAACCCTATATCTAACTCGATTAGTTTTAGGTGACACAAACAACTGTTAGGTTCGTTAGGTGAACAAAACTATTATACTCTGTAGCAACATGTTGCGAGAGTATAAAAACGGGGCGGATCCACGGGGGGAATCAATGATAGTTCGGTAATAGTAAAATATTGACGAAAAATTTATATACATAGTTAATAGATCGATTCACAGAGTCCGCTACTATCATAAAACCAGACCGCGGAAAATAATTCTAATTCAAATTCCGAAGAATATACCAGAGAACGTAAATGAATAGAGAAGGAGCAAATGTTATATGAAATCTTTTTAAGTACTAATTTGTAATTCCAGATGAGGGAACATCGAAAAATATAACTTCGAAAAAGAAAAATACACCACGCAAGGTGCGAAATGCTATAAGTAGACACAACGAATATTCCTAAATGAAAAATCGTTGCGCATACTTATTTAGATTTATGTTTTCAATTTCTATGATATGACAAAATGTATAATTATGAAAAGCCTTCTGAATTAAAAAGCTGTAGTACCGGTAAAAATCCCAGAGTTTAAAATAAAATAAACATTTAATAGGCTAGTTTTCCAACTTATGTATGTGCGTTGCGTGAGCAATTGCTTATTGAACAAAAGATAACAATAAAACGGTGGCTAAGCGGCCGCGTTTCCACTTTTGTGGTGGCTTAGGTCGTAAGCCCTTCCCACAAAAAAACGTAGACGCCATCATCGGCCAATAATATTCAAGCGAACTCGCGGCTTATTTTCTAAGTATTTCATATTACAACGACAACAAATTCATTCATAAGGAACGTGCGTCTGCTTCAAAGCAAAGTGCGTTCGTTCATAACTCCGCGCCGCGCTATTTTTTCTGTGCGCCTGGTAAACCACATTTGGTTTTCATATAGAAATGCGAAATTAAGTTTATAAAATGAATGAAGGAATGAAATTGAATTTGAATGGTTTCAGTAAAACGAGAAAAATTCAATTTTACAATTTGACTGTGACACTGAAAATCCTACCATTCCCCTCGCATTTGTATGTTGCCCACAAGCTGCTTCCTCACAACATTTGCTAAAAATCAGAAATTGAAGAATTGGTCTGATGTTCCCTTCAGAGAGGAGAATTGGCAACATGACCTATTAGCGAGTTAAAATAATATTTTAATTTTTTTCATATTATGCACTATTTATGGCATAAAATTATAAAAGTGACATTTGTATGAAATCATTAACTACTTTTATATATTCTAAGCACACTGCATATAGTACTTTCAGAGAACGTATATGATAGAGAAGGTTCATGCAGAGAACTTAAATAAACGAGAAGGTGCAGGTTCGACAGCGAACAATTTGTAGGAATTTATCAAGGAGTTCACCACACATGCACGAGAAACAAATAACATTTCTCGCTTTTATAACAGCGGTGAATCTGTAAACATACGCTCTCTTAACATAACCAAACGGCGAATATTGAAGAGAATGTAATGTGTATGCCAAACTGGGAATATTAATATGGTATTTGAAACATATTCCCTTTTATTGAACTATTATTTATTATTATTTTTAAGTTATTTTATGTTCATTCATTTTTACTTTATTGTTAGTTATTAATAATAATTTAAAAATATTAGAAATTAAATAGAATTGTGTTTTGCCATCGGCATTTCACATTCATGCTTCAATTTTTCTTTTCAAATGCATGTGTTAAAGTAATTATGTACGTAATATGGACGTATTATGTCGTTTGCACATTTGTATGTATTTGTATGTATATATGTACACTCAATTCTTCATGTGAAATCTCCGTTGACACATTTTTTGCTTTTATGTCAAAGAGTCTATCTGTCGAAGGACTGACGCGACGACAAAGCGTCACAACATTGTGTTATTGGTAGAATTGTAGATAAACGAACGCTCGCCGATTGTCATCATTTCCCTTGCCGCTCTAACAGCTTTGCCTACAAATCATTGTAGGTATGTATGTATTTATGTACACATGCATACATATTGACGAAGAATTTTGCGAGCCCCGGAAAAATATTTTAGAATTGTGAAATATTTTAAATCGACAAAAGCTTTGTTGCCACTTTTGTCATTGATTTCTGTGTTTGCAGGGTTGTCACTTTTCTCTTATAGAGGGAACATCAGAAAGATGTTCAATTTAAAATTTCTAGCTTTTGCCATCGTCGCGAAAAGACGCTTGTAGACAAACGCATGCTCGGGGAGATGTGTAAGGCGTATGCTTTTATGAATGAAACGACTTAGCTTATTGCTTGTGCGCCAGCGTTCATGAATGAAAATGTTGTTGGTGTGTGATTTATTTATGTGATGTTTATTGATAATTGATAATATATTATTACAAGTATATTATATAATATAACATATTGATGTACATATGTACATACATAAATTATTAATTCTGTAACAACTAAAATTAGAAAATTATGAAAATAGTAAAAAATCATTTCTTGCATAATCTTTCACATTTTATCAATGTAGCATTTGTGCAAAAAAATCATATTTTATCAATTTTTCATCATAAAAATCGTTTATATGGCAAAAAATAATCACGCATATGTGAAGTGGCATTTGTATTTCTTGTTTTCTCATTCATTTCATTTCATTTTTCTCTTTATATTGGTAGCTACGTATTTTGTCAGAGAACGTTGTTAAAAATTCTCATTTCTGTTAAATAACAGCAAAACTATACAGAAAGTGGTGAAATCCTTGATCTCAAATTTTCAGCCAACCAATCGAGCATCATACAAAATTCAATTTGCACCTTCTCATTGTTTTAAGTTCTCTGATTAATATGTCTCAAATTTTCAGCCAACCAATCGAGCGTCATACAAAATTCAATTTGCACCTTCTCGTTGTTTTAAGTTCTCTGGTCTAGGAAGGCTACGAGGGTGTATTCTTTTATTTCCAGAGATTTTTCAATCTCTGCTACCACTGAGCTTAATGCCGTTTCTGTGAAACTGCCATTTTTCTTGGGTTTAGTATGTCCTTTATGTGTATTTCTATTAGTCTTTCCAGCGTTTTTAAAAGAAATGATGAAAGACTAATTGGTCTAAAATCCTTTGGATTAATATGTGAGCATTTGCCCGCCATATATATCACCTTAACTTCCCTCCATGTTGAGAGAATATAGTTCAATTTCAGCGCCCCTCTAAACATGGTTGTTATCCAGTTTATTGTGTAGCTCAGGGATTGCTGTAACTGGGCCGGGAATAGACCGTCTGGTCCCGGCGTTTTATAAGGCCTGAAGCTGCCTATTGCCCAATAAACATTGTCATCTGACACTATGTCTAGCGTAGGGGTCTCTGAGCTTACTTCACTCCCCATTATATGCTCCCCTGTGAGGTTCTCGGAACTGTCTGTGTCCATTAGTAGGCCCAGAGTCTCTTTACTGGATTCCGTCCAGCTGTGATCTGGCTTCTGAAGGTATCCGATGCTATGCTTCGACTGTGTCATTATCTTTCTCAGTCGGGACACTTCTGCCGTATCTTCGATGTCGCTACAAAAAGATTTCCACGAATTTCTTTTTGCTTTTCTTACCTCCTTTTTGTATGCCCGAAGGTGGTTGTGATAGTTATCCCACTCTATATTTCTTGGGATAGTTTGGCAGAATTGAATTGCCTCCTGCAATTCTTCTGCATGTTCTTAAGTATTGGGGTCCACCAAGGAGGTCTAATTCTTCCCCTACTGTGCGTTAATGGACAAGCTACCTCTAGTGCTTGACAACAAGAATCTGTGAATCGTTTAACGAGGATGTCTAGGTCCTCTTTCTTTTCTGGTTGGAATGGTGGAATCATAGGAATACGCTTTTTTAGCTCCTGCATGTGCATCTGCCAGTTCGTTTTCCTATGATTCCTAAATTTCTCTTCCCTAACTACATTTTCTTCAATTATACACTCAATGTAGCGGTGGTCTGAGAAGGAGTGTTCTTCCAATACCCTTCAATGTGTTATTTTATCCACCAGTTCTTCCGATACCAGTGTTATATCTAATACTTCCTGTCGGTTTCTGGTTATAAATGTTGGCGTACTACCTTTGTTACATAACAGAAGCTTCTTCCTATTAGATAATTAAGGAGCAACTCACCCCTTTCATTAATGTCCGTGCTTTCCCATAGATTATGGTGCGCATTGGAGTCGCACCCAAGTATGATCGAACACTTGGATGCTTCGGCGTCTCGTACCAGATACTTGAACAGCTGCGATGGTACTGCTACCTCGTCGTACGGCTGTAGCATGATGCGAGCCGGTATTTCCTCTTGCTCGTCTCCCAGCTTACCACCGTAGTGTCGTTACTACTGTAATTGTGTAATAAAAAGACATTAAGCTTTTTGTTAGCCAATATACATGTCCTTGGATTACCTACACAACCATTCGCGTGTAGATTGTAACCTGGTGTCCTCAGACCGCAAATACGCCCTCCGTTAACCCATGGCTCCTGAATGAGGACGAAGTCAGGCCGTTCTTCTGCCATGCGGTTAACTAGGGCAAGAGACGCTAGTTTGCTGTGGTGTAAATTAATTTGGAGAAGACGCATTAGTTATGGTCTTCTCTGCATCATCATGAGAGTCGCTTAAAAGCTCACTCTCAGTGTAGAGTTTGGAAAGTCTGTCCGCAAGTTCAGACCCCGAAGTACACTCACCTTGATCCGTGATCTCTGCGTCGCTTGAGGACTCCACTGGATCTTCCTCGACTTCGCACTCCGATTCCGATGCCAAGTTTTCTCCTGCATCGGCGTCTGATTTGTAGGTCATGACCTTTACTTTTGTGAATCCGTAGTTGATCTCTCCGCCACTTTTCGCTAGCGGTTCTACGGATTCTTTTGTTAGAAGCAGCAGAATCTGCATTGTGGCTCGCTTCGTCTCCACTCCAGATTCTGCTGCGGGGTCGTCAAAGGCCTTGACGAATCTCCATCCCTCCGTTGGCAGATTTGGGTTGCAGGCTCTTATGAGCTGCATTATTTGGTCCGGCTGCGATGGTGTAGCCGGGATCCATACCCTTGCTCTCGGTCGGGATGGGATATCTTTCCTATCTACCGCCACTAATTTGGCTCCGGGGTAGACCTCTCCCACCTTAGCTAATGCTGCTTTGTATAGTTTGACCGATCTCTCGTCGTCACACGCTATCATCTTTATCTGCCCTTGATACCATCCGGCATCCGCACATGACGGGGGTGGACCTGGATTGCTTAGTAGCACTTCCAAAGCCACATTCGTCAGTGCGGCTTGCACCCATTTCCATTGGGCTCTGGGGATTTTTCCTTCGGGGTCACCCTCATCCAGTACACCAATGACAATGCGGTTTCGGGCCACATCAGCAAAAGATCTTACGGGCGTCACGCCCTTAGTTTTCGGTCTCTTAGCTGACGGCTTAGCCTCTTCAGCGGACCTCTGTCTTTTTGTTGCCACTACCGGCGCTTCCAGCTTGAAGTTAGGTAGGACAGCTCTCGCGCAATCAATGGATTCTCGGAGCTCCTTTGTGAGCTCCTCATTGGTTGGCGGTTGCAGCTCCACCTTCTTCAACAGGAATGCAGCGCGTCGCCTCTCTGCATACTTTGCCTTTGCCGGGTCATCAATCCTGAAGGAAGGCCACTCTCTGGCTGACCCACTGCTAGCAGCTTCGCTTTTAGCATCTCCCACCTTCTCCTGCTTAGTTGCCAAGCCTTGGCTACAGGGGTTGGTATGGGCTGCCTCCAGCGTTGCTGTTTTTGTGGCGCCAGCCTTGGCTACTGCCCCCTTAGTATTCGCCTTTGCTCCAGAACCAAGCTTCGCTCCTGTCCTCGCTTTGGCTGTTGTCGAGCTCGTGCCAAACGCTGCTCTTCTCTGGGAGCAACCCGCTCTCTCCGGTCTTTTTGAAGGAGGTCCGGACTCCTTTTTGTTTTTATTTTTATCGTTCTTAATGTTTTGGCTCATATTTTGGACCCACGAGTGTAGGGGAAAGTATGTCCGCTTGCGCATAGCCCCCGCTACGCAAGTAAGGCTATCTTATTACGGAGGGCGCCAGGTATCCGTAAGCTCCGTGCGAGACTGGGCTATTTAAGGGCCCCCAGCCAGGTTGATCTTCGGCACGGGTCGCATGACACCTTGATCCAGCCCTTTACCTCCTACCATGGTAAGACCTCCTATCTGGATGCTGCACTATCGAAGAGTACCGAACACCCAGATAGGAAGCCTGACCTTAGCTAGACACCTCACTACTAACGACGTGAACCTGTGGTATCTATTTCCAGTCGGCACCCTCGTGGAGGGTTCAGCGGAGGATTTTTGCCAACCTTGATCACAATAAGAAATATATTTATATATACAGACCGCCAGGCGGCTTTGAAATCTCTGACGTCTAATAGGATTTCGTCGAAGACAGTGAGAGAATGCCATGATCTTCTATCAGATCTGACATCCTATTTCACGGTAAACCTGCAATGGGTCCCACGACACAGTAACATCCCCGGGAACTGAGTGGCAGATGAACTAGCCAGAACAGGCACCACCCTACAACTATATCCTGGTAAGGAGCACATAGAAATGCCACTGGCTACTTGTAGATACTTAATCGACAAACATGTCATTAACATAGCCGAGTGTCAGTGGAATCAGTCCCCGACTTGCTCAACTAGAAGGCAAACGTGGCATGAATGGAATATGAGTCGCACATGCCGACTGTTAAAATTCAAGCGGAATGATAAATATAAGAACTCTAGTAGGAGTACTAACAGGCCACTGTCTAATAGGCAGACATGCAATTAGACGTGGTACGCCATATAACGACTATTGTAGAAGCTGTCAGGAAGTAGAAGAGGAGGAGACCATTAAACATCTTCTATGCGATTGCGTAGCACTATATAGGAAAACAATCCCAGCCATCGGTCGTGGGTTTCTTGACGACGTCTCGGAGGTTGCACGGATAAAACTTGTCTCATTGATGAAATTAATCAGAAGTACGGGGTGGTTCAGAGAGGTGCCAATAGAGTGAGGCGACCACAGTCCCGATGGTATCACAATAGGCCTCCTAAAGTCTTAGGTGGGTCGAAAGACAGTCACTTTACCTACCTACCTACCTACTTGCCCTAGCCCCAAGGTACGATTTGTGGTCAGGATTAAAAGTTTTAGGATTCATTGCACCTTCAAATTTGAGTACCAGTCTCTTCAGGTTTGGAAAATATATGTATATTTTAATTCCCTCGTAGTTATCGGATATTCCTGTGTGTCCTGTTTCGAACTTGTGATAATTTTAAATATGTATGTAGGTCTCTTTCTCACTATTTACATCTTTTTCGTGGTACGAACATTTAACACATTTAATGTTGTCGAATCCATCAAATAACTCTATGATTTTTTGTTGTAATTTATTATATTCATGGTCATTAACTCCGCTACATATATACCAGTATTGCCAGGAGTGATATGTTTTCTAAGAATGTCAGGAATATTGTTGGCTAAGTCTGATGGGGATATACTATGATATGTATACATGTTTTTATTGCTTTTGGTAATTTTAATTTTTGTATTTTGCTTATTTTGTCAAAGTTAGGATTAACTCCTTCGGGTGTTAAAACATGGCCTAAAAACTGTGTTTATTTGGCTCAAAAATTACACTTGTCGAATTGTATTTTAAGGTTATGCTTCTTTAAGGCATTGAAAATTTTTAAAAGGTTTTGTATATGCTCTTCTAATTTTTGGTATTGAAGACGAAAATGTCTTCCATGTACACTACGCATATTTTATTTATGTGTTCTCTAAGGATACAATTTATGAGCCTTTGGAAGGTTGAACGGGCATTTTTAAAGCTGAATGGCATGCTAACGTATTCGTAATGGCGAAAAGGGGTTGAATCTTTTTGCGAGATCATATACAGCTCTTTCTAATTTATCTAATATATTATATTATCAATGTTTGGAATTGGGAATTCGTCATCGATTGTGATATGATTTAATTTTCTGTAGTCTATCACAATCCGTTGTATTTCTTAGTTTAGGAGTTATCTGACTTTTTAGGTTCTATCCAGGCTATTCTTATGTAATTGCTATTTCTTATGATTCTCTGTCTTAACATTTCCTGAATTTGCTTAGTTATCTCTTCTTCATGTAACTGTGGGCATCGATAAATTGAGTATACTGGAGTGTGGTCGTAGTTACGATTTCGTGTTGAATGGCTGGTGTACTCGTAAGATCATCGCTTTCTTTATAAAATAAATTTTTGTAATTTTTGATTAACTTCCTAACTAGAAATTTATCGTCCTCATTTAAATTTGTTGTAAATTTTTTAATTTGTAAATCCTTATCCTCTATGATCTATATGTTCTTATATGTGCAACAATTCATAAATATTATCTCTTCATTATTAATGGTAAAAGTATTATTTCTCATGGCAATAACTGCTAGTAATGGTTTTAATATATTTTGTCCAAGGATTGCTTCGAATCCTTTGTTCTGTAGGTCGGTTAATTTCCATGACAGTTTCGCGGGAATATTTTCTGTTTTACTAAATATTCTTTCTTTTTAACACTTTAACTTCTGTTTATTTTGCTGCTAAGTTCGTTTAAGCGGTGAAGTCTTTTGCTTTTTCTAAGGACAAAGTTCCGTCGACTGCGCCAGTTGAGTGTATATATAACTAAATATATCTATATAAATATATTGAACTTGGGTTCAATAATAATAATTTAAAAATCGTTGCAAAACTTTGATTTGACGATTTAATAGAAACACGACTTGCCTTTGGAGCAGTCAAAATGATTCTGATTCTTTATTTAACAACTTTACTTAAGCTAAGCCTTAGTTGCAATTACATTGTTTCTTTTTCTTATTCTAATATTGACGCAACCAAATGGAAAAAATGCATATTATGAATGCATATATTGTTCTGCCAAAAGATTAAATATTTTTGTTTAAATTTTGCTTGTACTAGCCAATTGACTTTTCATTGATTTGGGCAGGTGGATAACATTGACGTCGGCAGGGAGGTTTCGTTATTGCAGTTCTTAAAAATTGGAATTTCGTTCCCATCGACAATACAAATATTGGTTGGCGTCGACGTGGAAATAACTTCACGTCCTCCGTATATCCACCGCTGTGATAAAGTGCCATTATTGTGAAATTTCAAATTTTATTTCGAATACATACATATGTGTACAAAATTGGTGTATCTTGGTGTAACGAGGTCTTAATGTTTATTTATATTTAAATGTAAAAAAGCTCACTGTAATCAGAGAGAGAGAAGGTAGGCCAAAAAAGCTTTCAAAAAGGTTTACACATCTTATTACTGAGAGTAAAGTTTACATAGTGTTCAAAATAAGCTGCTGGTAGAATAGCAGGTAATGAGATACATGGAGAAATGTAGTTTCACTTTGGCATCGAAGCTGACAACTTCTAATAATTATATATACATACAAACATATGTATATGCGCAACGCTAGTAAAATTATCTGTGAGTTGCTAAAATATACGTATAGATAGTAGATTGATCGAAAATAGTAATTTGTTGAAAATTATTGAAATGCATCCTTTAAAACTTTGTGTGGTCTTTTTGCAAAAATAACAGACGAGAGGGCATCAATGTGAGTTATTATATATTAGAGTGAAACTATGTACCCCATTACCAATAAATATTGATTCCAATTACTACAGTGCTCATCAGGCTAACAGTAAATAATCAAAAATTATCGTGGAGGTATAAGGAAAAAAGAAAAACATTTCTGTTGATATAAGCTTGGTGAAGAATGGTAAAGCGCACTGATAAAAGCTTCGACTATTAAGAAGTATCGAATTGTTTGCGAAAGGGCGACCCATACTTGCTAATGTGCTCAGAAGTTGTGGGGTTGTCACTCAGCTGGAATGATTTTGTTTTTTCTTTTTTTTTTGCAATTACTTTGACACGGTTAACATGGGTTTTGAATAACACTTGTTGCTCGCTCACTTGTTACTACCGTGATTGCCCATTACTTATTAACAAGATTGTAAGACTAGAGGAATAGGCAGGGGTACCTGAAAATGGTAGTGGAGTCAAATTCTGACTTCTCTAAGATATGTCTACATCTATGTAGACATGTGTGTATCTGCAGATTTTTATTCTTTCCTTCTATTAGGTACATGTTTAGACGTGCTGCTTTCTAAATAATTGTGGTGTGCGATGTTAAACTATCTGACAATGACCTTTTAAATAATATCAATTTGCTATCAGACATACATACATTTATATGTCGAAGTTATACGATATTCAAGGCGTTCAATGACATTTTCTACCAAACCCTATTATTCATATAAAAAAATGTTGTAATATTCATTAATAACAATAATTGCTTTCACCAAATATAAAACTTTGGTCATCACGTTAGCTATATGTATGTAGCTTTTTAGGTATTAAAATTAAAAAGTAAGCGAAAACTTAATAGATTAAGATTACATCTTCGAAACAAACAAGTCGGCCGAGAACATTTTGTGCGGAAGGTTCGGGAAGATGCCATGGGACGTAAGTAGCGTGTACCTTCGCCTCAAAAAGCGCAACCCGGCCGATAAAAACTTAAATACGCTGAAGAAGCTGACAAAGAGAGGAACCCTAACCTTAACAGTGAAGGTTCTTTAGATAAAACTGCATAAAAACAAGTTCGCCTCTGCCGAGCTCCTGCTCAATTAGAGAAGATCGTATACGATGCGGCTTTAGTTCAAGAACCACGGATACCCCCGGGAAACATGGTTTCGGGACTCAAGTCGCCGTCATATCACACATACATCCCGAGCGCAACGAACAAGGTAAGAACTGTTATACTGAGATGGATAAGTATGCATTCATATATTGACCTAAATTTCTCCTCAGGTAAAGGATGGCAGGAATGAGAAACTACTTCTTGGATCTTGTTGCATGCCTCACGCCCACACACCAATGAACATTATCGTCTAACCTAAAAGTAAATGCTGATAAGACGGATATGGTACTCTTTACAAGGAGGTACAAGATACCTTGACGCAAAATTCCTCAAGCTCAACGGGGTAGAGTTAACTACTGAGGATCATACCAAGTACCCGGTAGTAATTTTGGACAGCAAACTGACGTGGAAACTCAATGTGGAGGAGAGGGTGAAAGGCCAGTTGTGCTCTCTACCCATGGAAGAACATGCTATGGTCAACATGAGGCCTTTCATCTGTCCTTATGCATTGTTGTTACACAGCGGTAGTCAAGCCAATCTTACTTTACGGTGCTTTGGTGTGGTGGACGGCTGCCAGTAAAATATAAAATTATTTAATTAAATAAATAAAATATAAATTCTCTGTATAACGGGAGCACTATGAACCATTCCAACGGCTGCGCTTAAAAGATTACTCAACCTGCCACCAATTGCAGTGGAAAGCTTGGCAGCGAAATCAGCTGCAAGATTGGCGGTGTTAGGTGAATTTTCCATAAGAACCTTTGGACATAGCTTGATATGGGGGTCGATGGATAAGATAGACCACATACCTTCACGCTCTATCTGGGAGAGAGGGTTTCAAGTCACGCTAAAAGAAGATGGATAGCGCAGGGACACGCGATCCGCCAGCAAAACTCTTAGCACGGACGAATCAAAAATGGCTGATAGAGTGGGCGCTGGGGCCTATTGCGTGGAGCTAGATCTCAGGCGACCCTTCATGCTTTCGTAATTCTGGAGTAACTTTCAAGCAGGAGGATATCAATATATACGTCGATAGCCAAGTGGCATAAAGCAATAACCCCACATCGTATTGTGTCGGAAAATGTCCTTAGAAGCAGGGAGGCAGTAGATATAGTGGCTGCCGAAAAGCGGCTGCATATATACTGGGTTCCAGGCCACAAGGGCGTTCCGGGAAACGAAATAGCTGAGGAGATTGCCAAAGGTGCCATCTGCTTGACTACCGAACCAATTCAATAAATATGCAAATCATTAAAACCGATACACAACGTAATTTCCGAAAGAGCTGACAGACGGATCAGGGAGAGATGGAATGCCTTACGGGCATGCAGGATAAATGACAAATTCCTAAATAATGTAATATATATATTTAAATGAGTACAAGGGAGTAAAGATAATGAGTAAAAAGAAGAAGCGCTATTTAAGTATTTAAATTCTATTCTTTCTTTTACAATTAAAAACTAAATCATATATTCTATCAATAACTCACTTTTAAATGTGTGAGCGTATACATTAATTCAAAGTATCAGTTCTAGGTCACGATTCTTATGAAATTAATAACTGAACTTTAATACGTAGTTAACGGGAAGGTGGTCTGGTCGGAAGTGACAAAGTTGCTCATAATATAACCTATGCATATCAACTTGGAACTTCAATGGAACATCAAAAGGAATATCAATATCAAAAACATTTGAAAAAAAATGAAACCCTGAGCCGTTTAACATATTCACCACTATGTGGTTTGAATAAGGACACTGTTTCAGTAGGTAAAACTAAACAGAACTCGCCTCCTCCTGCAATAATGCAGAAAACAGATAACATGTGTTCACGTTCACCCGTGTCAACAAATAAGGGCTCTAAAGTTCCAAGGTAAATTTATAAAACACATTTTTCTTTTCAATAATTTTATAAACATACCCTTTTATAAATTAAAATATTAAAAGTCTGCATAAAGAGTGTACTATTATGTATTATAATATTATTTAAATCAGTATCATCAGCTTCACTGAAACGATCTTTAGAAATGGATCGAAAAATTATTTTATAATGTAACCATGAAACCAAAGTTCTTCTTACTGACCGATATTTTCTGTAAAAGATATTTATTTATTTACTGATCAAAAATAATTCAATTAGCTGATAGATAATCGTCGGGCTCGATTCTATTCAATTTATATCTAAGCTTCAGCAGAATCTGCCCGGGCAAATATTCTTGAAGTAAATATTAAAGAGACCTTGTTTGAAGAAGATTGATCACATAATTTATAAATAAAACGCGGAATAAATAATTATTTAATAAGTCTTGAATGAAGTAATGTTATTATATTATGATCTTAAGTTCAAGTACATTATTTGTCTAGTCCATGGTAGTTTATAAATATACAAAGTTCCATGATTAATATTATTCATTACTGTGTTTTACATACTTACTCACGTACTTATACTACTCATGTGCGTATTTGTTAACCACAATCGTTGTTATTTTAAACTCAGATGTTTACCCAATATTAATTCTGATGATTCAACGAGACAACCACCACTAAGTCCAGGTGCATGGAGATCTTACGGAGCTCACAACTCATACTCCGATCCATTTATAATGGCTAATAGAGGTGGAAATTGTTTCAACATGAATGAAAACCCACGTAGTCCGAAAATAACAACCACTTATGCCAATGATAGTTATGATGATGCCTCTTCAACACCATCTTATTATCATACACCGACATCTGGTTCACATAGTCCGCGAAGAATATCATCCCACGAAAACTCAATGGATTCACCAATATCTGGAACATTTCTTAGCGGTCCAGCAACATCCTCACCTCGACGAAGTCCTAACTCACCGAGAAAATTCGTATTTGAAGCCATAAGTCCAGTCATGGATTATTCTTATAAAAAGTTTGAGTACTACGAACATATTTCTCCTGAAGATGAAATTTCTAATGAAATCTATGAAATAAATACCAGTGAACATTTTGGTACATCATCACAAATACCCACCTCAGCAAAAATGTGTGAAGGAAAAAGAAAGAAGTCAGAGCAACTTTTGCGTTCCGTACCTTTAGAAAATATTTCTAATTTATATGAAAGTCAGCAAAACAGTAAGGAGATGAAGCCACCAGAGTGGGAAATATGTCAAATTGATGAGCATTGTTTGATAAGTAATAAATATTATATGAAAAGAGACTCGTGTGTTACGGAGAGCACTCAGCTATCATGTGATTCGAATGATACAACAAATAGTACGATTGCTACTGTTACTACGTCTTTCTCCGACCGATCAAAAATTGGTGCAATTTTGGAAGGAGGTGTATCAAAAGAGGCGACCTTATTTGAGTTGCAAGAAAAAAGTGTACATCGAAGACACGCAATCAATATAACTTCCAATCCCTGTTATCAGGTCAGCATAAGTCGTCTAAGTGTGGAAAAGTAATAATATAAATGACTTCTGTAATTGTAGGTATTACACAGTTCACACTCTACATTAGATCGTACCTGTTCAGACAGTGCGGCATCACTGCAGCACCGTAAATCAACCAGTGATTTGACGGGAGACTCTGAATGTGTCCTAAATAAGCATAACGTTTTAGAAGAATCAATTTCCACAAGTTATAAGCTCAGACGGAGGGCTAGTTCTAAAGGCGGCCTGGCATATTTAGCTAGCCGCCGCAGTTCACGGGAGTCCATGAAAAGTGTCTGTTCGAACACATCTGTCTTTTCCAACGATGATATCGGGCCGTTAGCTTTTCAAGCATCAAATCGCGGACGACAACGTCGAACATCAAATTTCCTTGAACTACCAGGTTGATTAACATTCATATGATTTATGTAAGAATTTTGTATTATTACTATTTTACAGTTCCAGACCATATAAGACCACGTGTATGTTCTCTACCTGAACGTCCATATAATCCTCGAGCTAGTGATGATCTTTACCGACTAAGGCACTTTTCAATAAGCAAGGGTAATGTAGTGAACTGTGGTGACTCCATTATTTCTAGGCGGTCGCGTAGTAACACTAGTGTAAATTCGACAAATAGCAGGTAATCAATAACCTTTACTAATCTTTGCAACATTTGAATAACATAAAGTTAAACTTAATACTAAATGAAATACTAATCTACACTTAAAAAAGTAACGAAGGGATAAAATCGGGTGTAACCGAACATTTTATAATCTCGCAACTTGCAAGGATCAAAGATAGGAAAATTTTTTTTCGCAATAGGAACTTATATTCGGTCACTGGAGGTTTGATAGTTTTGGTCCGATTTGGATAATTTTTCGCCATAAGGTGGCACACCTCATAGGCTTTATTCGTGCAAAGTCTTATCCGAATACATCAATCACTTTCGATTTGTATACTGGAAAGTGAAAGAATCAGATGGAATTTAAAATTGTGTTAAATGGGAAGTAGGCGTGGTTGCAGTCCGATTACACAAGTTTTCACACTGTAATGTAGGAATGTCAGGATAATATTACCTACTGAATTTGGTTGAAATCGGTCGAGTAGGTATCGAGATATGGGTTTTCATCTAAATGTGGGCAGTGCTACACCCATCCTTTAAATTTGACACCCGTTCCTATAAAGCCCTTTCGTACCATCTCGAGCGGGGCACGCCCACTTTGTAAAATATTTTTAACCATAGATGTCGCTTGCTAAAACAATTCGTTGCACTGAATAGCAGTATTGTATCTTATTGTGCAGCTTTGTCATGGCACTTTATATGTTTTCGATAATGGCGTTTTGTGGGTGTGGTAATGGTCCGACTCCGCCCATCTGCAATACTAACCCTCCTTGGGTGCCAAGGTGCATGTTCATTTTTTCTTTTGTTATTGCTTACAGATTACGTGTATACATACCATATATGTATACATACGCGTTTGGAACATTTATATCTTAAACAATATAAATTATTAAAACAAAACAAATCGAAACAAGTAAGGATCTAAGCCAGAGAAATACTTTCAGATGTCGGCAATACTTCATAATGTTGCGTAAGAACTCAACATGCATTAATCGAAGAAATCGGAAGTCATTATATTGGCAATAGCCAATTCGATTCATACTCAAAACATTAAAGCACATTCTTTTTAAGAAATCTACTTAATTTCATTAAAAAATTACACACACAGTTTCGGATTTAAGCTATAGTACTTCCAATATTATTCGCTCTCTTAATTTTGATAAGACAATTACTTTTTGACCAATATATGGCATAAGCTATAAATTCAGCAGGAATTTTTAAATTAGTATATTAGGTATATTTGATTTAGGATTATTATTAGACCAAGTTTATCCATTTAAGATATAAGGTTATAGGCAAACTGTTATTAGAGTGAAATGCTCTCTTAGTTTCTTTAAGGTATGTCATATATTGACCGGTATATACGGTATTAATTAAACCGGAAGTTCTAAAATCTTTCTAATAGTAGTAGCCTAGGGGAAATATGGAACCGGTCTTACCCGTTTTAATCATCACGACTATTTTCAGATTATTTCCAGAAAAATATGCTCTTTGACTTTCATTAAGATACTTCACAGATTGATGGTCGTCCATAAGCATTGAGGTCCACATATTCTTGATGGTTTGGATGCGAAATCGCATACCTTAAGTATACTGAGATAGATCTGTGAGGAAAATAAACGTTTTCTCAATTTAATACCAGTCGAGTTTATCAATGAGTAGCACCCAACCAAATATGATAAAAATAAAATGATCAAACTGTTGAGTACATGCCATAAGATATTCGTAGCAATCAACTGATTGATATTGAAGAGAATTAAAAATGAGAAAACGAAAATTGAGGTATATACATGGCAGAAAAAGTCTGCGTTCACTTACGCAAATTTTCTTTGTACTATGAAAAATCGAAAAAAAAGACGACTAAAACAATTTTTGTACAGTATTTTATTTAGTTGAATAAAAAGTAACTATTTTACTATAACGTAATTATCTTTAGTAACTATTTTTTTATAACGTAATTGAATTCAAAATAATTTCACGTAAAAATAAAAAGGTCATTCAAGCCAAGCAGAAAAAGTCTGCGTTCACTTCAAGAATAAAGGAATAAAAGGCCAAAGGTTAAAAAGTATATAATAAATCAGTAACTAGTTGGATATCCACGTCTTTTAATGACTTCTAGTAGGCGATTTTTCATTGAACCAACTAATTTGGCTGTTGTTTCTGGACTTATAGCTTCCCATTCTTCTTTAAGCGCGTCCTTAAGAATTTTTCTGCTGGTGATAACACGCTGCCTAATTTTTCTCTCTAGTAGGTCCCATAAGTGTTCAATTGGGTTGAGGTCAGGTGATTGCGGGGGTGTACGAAGTTGTTTTGAAATATTATAGAGCAACCACTGCTTCACCATTTCTGCCGTGTACTTCGGGTCGTTGTCTTGTTGGAAAATAAATCGCTCACATAGTCCCAACTTGACTGCACTTTCTTTTTAATTTATTTTTAAAATATCAAGATAACCATATTTATTCATTATCGACCCAATAAACTGAAATTTTCCAACGCCCGAACTTGTCATACATACACATATAGCACCTCCACCACCATGCTTTACCTTGCTAGGTACGAGATTTTGCTAATCCAGTTCTGTTCCACATTTCCTCCAGACAATCTTACGACCTATTATGATTATTAGATGCAGAACTTACTCTCATCTGAAAAAATAACGCTTTTCCACTCTGGAGGCTTGCAAAGGCCATCCTCTTAAGTCGATTTACTCTCGATATGTAGGGCTTTCTACGTGCCACTCTGCCGTAAAGTCCGGACTTTTTCAGAATTTTTCGTACTTTATCTGGACATAAATTCTTTTGGTATTTAAATGCTATGTCTTTTGAAATTTGACTTGCTGTCAGTCGTGGATTACACTTCAAAAGAGAGGTTATATTGCGCTCTTCTCTTGCAGTTAGTTTTTTTGGACGTCCAGAACGTGGCTTGGACTCCTGATATTTTGTTTCTTGGTAATTGTTTATTACTCTCTGGACTGAGGAGTACTGTCTCCCAACAGTTTTCGCGATTACTCGATAACTTTTGCCATTTTGCCACAATCCAACAATGATTTTACTTTCGCCAATATCTATTTCTTTTCGCTTTTGGTCCATAATAAAAAAAGAAGAATAACTCCCATGATTATATATGTTTTATCATTTAAATAAAATTGATCTAAAAAACTTGTACTTTTCATACAACTAACCATCGATGTTTAAAGTGAACGCACACTTTTTCTGCTCAACTTACTTAAGTAACGGTACTAAAATCCCGTTAACTTAGAACGACGCAGCTAAAATTTTACAAAATTTTGCCCATACACTCATCGAACAATTGTCTTCAAAATAAAGAAATTGATGAAACTTTTAAGTTGCATATATTTTTTTGGTGAATGCTTCATCCACTGTGAACGCAGGCTTTTTCTGTTATGCATATATGAAACAAATTGTTCATTTAATGTTGCAAGTGTTTGTAAATTGCTGCTGATGGAATATCATCGCGTTCAATTTTCTAAATAATATCTCGATTCTGGAACAATTTCTGTTAAAAAAAATATATTTCCACCTGTTTATGAACAAAAATGAACCAGAGCTTGGCTTTTTTGAGGGACGAAAAGAAGAGAAAGTTTTGCAGTAGCAGTTGATCGTATACGTCTTCAGAAATCTCGCAGATTGACATTATTGCTTCTGTGGAAAAAAATGTGTCTATATCCAAAGAATGTTAATGAATAGAAAAGGAGCAAATGTTAGCTGTACTAAAATGTTATATGATAGGATCTGAACTTAGATTCAAGCAATTTTGTCTAATCTGTGAATTTAAACAGCTATTGTTGTTTACTTGCTTCAAATATTCATATGTATGTCTATATGTGAATATTCTTGAAATTGCCTTCCTTCATTCGTATGTCCAAATATATTTGCATATATGTACACATATGTACATATGTATGTATGTCCCTCAATATGTCTTTCGCAAAAAATCAAACAATCGCGCAAGTGACAAAAAAAATGTAGATGCACCATCATCGGCCAATAATATTCACGCAAACTCGCGGCATATTTTCTAAGTATTTCATATTACAGCAACGTTTATAAAATGAATGAAATTGAATTTGAATGGTTTCAGTTAAACGAGAAAAATTACATTTTACAATTTGTATCACTGAAAATCCTACCTATTCCCCTCGCATTTGTATTTTGCCCACAAGCTGTCTACTCACGACGATGCTAAAAATCAGAAATTGAAGAATTTGTCCGATATTCCCTTCAGAAAGGAGAATTAGCAACATGACCTATTAGCGAGTTAAAATAATATTTTAATTTTTTTCATATTATGCACTATTTATGGCATTAAATTATAAAATTTATATAAATTCTTCTTCAGAAACTATGAAATAATGATAATAAGTAAACATATAAAAGTACTATATGGAGTGTGCTTAGAATACTTGTATATAGGTGTAGTGTGGATGGTAGGATTTTCAGTGATACAATTTGTAAAATTGAAATTTTAATGATTTTTCAATTTTACTGAAGCCATTCAATTTCATTCATTTTTATTTAAACGCATTTGCGGTAGGAATTCTATATGTAAAACCAATGTGGTTGACCAGGCGCACAGAAAAAATAGCGCTGCGCAGAGTTATGAACGAAGGCACTTTGCTTTAAAGCAAACTCACATTCCTTATGAATGAATTTGTTGTCGTTGTAATATGGAATACTTAGAAAATATGGTGCGGGTTTGCTTAAATAGTATTAATCGATGATGGTGCGTCGACGTTTTTTCGTCACTTGCGCGAATGTTTGATTTTTTGCGAAAGACATTGAGGGGCTTCACTGGTTCACCAACCAACAAAACAAATGGTCCCTGCTATCACAGGCCTTCTTTTTCGTTCATAGACGTATCGATGCACACGCGAATACGGATTTTGGTTAAGGAACAAAAAATTTTAAACAGAAGTTCATTAAGAGTGTAAATTGGTGAGTGTTTGGTAAGTGCTCCCCAGTAAATTGCGCTGATAATTATACCATACTTGTATATGGTCCTTCGAGCCTAAAAGAAAGGCACTTTGCGAAATAATAATACAAAAAATAATTAAACAGACATATGTATGTCTAAGAAGTAAACGGTGAAACAAAACCTTTAAAATGCTTAAAAACCAAAACAAAAAATATATTATAAAGTAAGAACCAAAAAAAAGTTACAAAATAAAAACGAAATATAATGTATATGCCTCTAAATTAAAAAAAAAACCAACAATAAACTTAAATTACAAACTGAAGTGAAAAACAAATAAGGAAGCATTATGTTCGGGTGTAACCGAACATTTCATACTCTTTCAACTTTCAAGGATCAAATTTGGGCAAATTCCTTCAATTAATTAATTTTATAAATATATAACACATACACTGACCGACATATTTAACATTAGGTTTGTTAGAATAACGAAAATCATTACATGTGGTATATATGAGGGTTTGGGTAATTCGTAGACCAATATCACATAATTGCGGCATTAAACTATAGTATGTCCAATATTATCCGTTCAGTCAATTTTCTTAAATAAATTTTGTTAAGATATCTTACATATTAACCGATATATACGGTATAAAGTCAATCAGAAGTTTAAAAATCTTATATTTGATGATTTATATGAGAAATAGGGAACCTATTGAACAGCTTTTATGAATTTATGCCATTACCACAGAAGAAAATGATATCTCAGTTTCTTAAGGGACTTCACATACCATCACAAATATATGCGGGATAAAGTCAACTGGATGTTTTAAAATCCTGATATTAGTTATATGGTCGATAGGGAAAGTTTTAATCCGATTTTATTCATTTATTTACAAAGATACATTGTTATAAGAGAAATACATTCTTTTAATTTTAGATAACTCGCATATTGACCGATCGTTAAAATAAGTCGAGTTGGTCCCGAGATATGGGTTTCCACCTAAATGTAGGCGGTGCTATGCTCATCGTCTAATTTTGACCCCGGCTCCTATAAAGTTTTCTCGCACCATCTCGGATGTAAAATTTCATGTCTCTGTTCCAAAAGGGTACAGTTAAGAAAAGGAAAAAGTTATTAAATCAGTTGTTAGAAGAGTACATATGTATATAGAAAAAAATGCAGTTAGAAAAAAAAAACAAATACCACGATGTGTAAACTATTCATCCGAACACAAAGTCGAACGTCACGGCTTCTGTGACGCTTCTGAAAAGGCCTATTGTGCCACCATCTATGTGCGCACACAAAGCGATACAGCGACCGCAAGGCACTTATTAGTAGCAAAAGCAAAGGTGGCTCTTTTAAAAACCCTAAGTCTTCCCGACTTGAGCTCTGTGGCGCGCTGCAACTCGCAAAATTAGCTTTCATGGTGCAGGTCCATTTAAAATAAAGAAATATAGATTATATCTCTGGTCCGGTTCCGAATTAGTTCCAGCCTGGTTAGAAAAACCACTACATGATTGGGAGACTTATATTTCTAATCGAACGTTTCAAATACTTGACCTAGTAGGATCAGCCAATTGGCCGCACGTATCCTATGCCGACAATCCTTCCAATCTAGGTACAATAGGGTGCAAACCCATGCATCTTTCCACCACCACCCTCTGCTGGAATGGCACCCGATGGTTAACAGAATCTCCCGATTCTTGGCCACAATTACACATACGCAACATAATTGCAAATATTATATTATTCAATATAGGATTACAATGACATCCTTGAAGGATTTTCATTGTTTTCCCGAGCGCTCAGAGTAGTCGCATGTTCAATACCCAAAATCATAGATCGACTCAAACTTAAAGTCAAAGGGGTAGCACACCCCTAATGCGGTACATAGATGCATTTAGACTTACGAAAAGCAAAGATCGTTCTTATCGCATCAGCTCAAACGCGCTACTTCAGCCGCGATATATTCCTACTAAGAGAATAAAAACCGATTGATAAAAGCAGTTCACTGTTAGTTCTAAACTTGGCGGTTAGATGGGGACAGTCACGGTTTCCGAAATAAGCGTCCCAGCCGTTCCGGGCTTAGAAATTAAAAATAAAAATGTCTTAATAAACGGTACAAAAATACAACAATGTCGATGGCCCACCCTGTATGTTCTATTTCTACATTCTACATTCGGTTTGAATGCATTGAATTCTGTAGTAGATTTTGGCGCGAACGTCAGCATTGTTAGTTTCATTTGACATAGTATTTTGTGATTTTTGTAATGCAACTTTTTCGGTTGCTGCTGGTGGATGTAATGATATTGAAAATCATTTGAAAACAAAGAAGCTCAAAGCAGCAAATGATTCTCTTCAAATTTAAATCATATCAGATTTTTTCATCGGAGAGAAACCATATTTGAATTTATCGTCGATGGAAGGCGTGTGGGCGTACCACATAATTGATGAGATTCCCATTTTCAGGTTTGTTATTCAAAAAATCATTTAAAAAACTGCAGTTATCGTCCGATTCCCATTTTTTTAAGCTTTTTATTGTAGATCAAACGGTGACAATGCTCCAATTAATTATGGTCGCGTTGATCGGAAAAGTGAAGGAAAGGTTTTTGCAAAATTAAAGAAATTAAAATCGAACATAGTTGGTGCAGGTTGTGCAGCGCATATCTTGCATAAGGGATTACATACAGTTAGAGTTTTCAAAAAATCGATTTTTTTAATGTACATATATTTAACCGACTACCTGAACCTGATTTGTATTTGTCATGAGAGTCCTTAGATTAGGGTTAAAAGGTGCAGCAAAGTTTTGTTAATTAATGTACATGCGAGCTTTTATATCACAGCCCACTTACGATTTAATAATAAAGAATTATCATAATATATATATAAAATAATTTGACTTCCGAACATCAAGGTGATGTACATTCGACACAATTAACTGTATCTGGCGATGGCACATGGAAAGAGCGAGGGTATATTACCTTGTACGGTGTGGCATCATTGATCGGATACTATTCTGGTAAAATCATGGATATTGTTGTAAAAAGTGCCTACTGCAAACTGTGTGACACTTGGAAAAAGAAACTCGATACCGAAGAATATAATGAATGACATGCAGAACATGAAAATACTTGCACTGAAAATTTTGGAAGTTTATTCATGCGCTTTATGGTGATCAAGAAGTTGTAAAGAAAGAATATATTTGACACGTACACAAAAAGAATGGGCACGCGACTCCGAGATTGTGTCAAAAAAAATGTTGAAACAGAAAAAAATACAAAAAAAATTTTCGGTGGAAAAGGCAATCTTACTGGAAATATGATCGATAAGTTGACAGTTTATAATGGACTAGCAATAAGGAGAAATTGTGATTCCATTAAAAAATTTATAATGCTATCTGGGCCACATTTTACCATTAATGTTCAACTGTCGAAAAACCTCAGCACGACAAGTGCCCGGATGGACCAGACTCATGGTACAGCTGGCAGAGGGATGCAGCTGCCAATCAATTATCCACTTTCGAACATGATTATGAGATATTATCAGAAGATGTTGCTGAGGCTATGCGTCCGATTTTTACAGATCTCGGCAGTGAGAATTTATTAGAAAGATGTGTAAGTGGTTTTAACCAAAACAACAACGAGAGCTCAATCAGAGAATGTTAATGAATAGAGAAGGCACAAATGTTAGCTGTGCTAAAATGTTAATTACGATCAGGGAACATCGAAAACGCGCAAGTTCGAAAATAAAATTTCACCTCCTATCAATTTACGCAAAGAACTACACCACTCTCTAAGCAAAATGTATATACCAGGTGCGTTCCAAAGTAAACAGGACTTTTAAAAAAAGACAGAACAAATGGTTTTTTCGGCAAAATCAGTTAACTTTATTCAAAATAGCCTCCTTCTGCTTTAATACAGCTTTTTGCACGGTCCAAAAGCATGTCGAACGAGTGTTTTAGCTCGTTGCCCGGTATGGCCGCCAGTATGCCGGTGCGAGCCTTTTGAATGGCCTCCACGTCTGCATAACGCTTTCCTTTAATCGGCAAATGCATTTTTCCGAAAAGGTAAAAGTTGACGGTGCCATATCAGGTGAATACGGGGAGTGGTTGATTGTTAAAATGTGATTTTTGGTCAAATAATCGGCCACAAGCGTCGATCGATGAGACGGCGCATTATCGTGCAACAAACGCCAACTTCCATCTTCGCGATATTCGGGCCGAACACGTCGAATACGGCGCACCAAACGCTTCAAAACTCCAAGGTAGAATACCACATTAACGTTTTGGACGGGTGGAACAAATTCTTTGTGGGCAATACCCTTGGAATCCTAAGAACAAATCAGCATTGTCTTCACTTTTGACTTCTCCAGGCGCGATTTTTTCTCATTTATGTCCTCACGACTACTGTGAAAACGTTGAAACCACTCGTGCACTCTGCTACGGGATAGGCAGTTATCGCCATAAACTTGTTTCATTAATTGAAACGTTTCGGTAAATGTTTTACCAATTTTAAAACAAAATTTAATGTTGGCTCTTTGTTCGAAGCTCATTTTCGCACCGATGACAAAACCATACTGACACTTAAAACGCAATAACTTCACTTCCAACAGATGAAATGTCATGAAATTTTTACTGGAAGTCGATAAAGGATAGAGATTCGAACGCACTAGTCGACATATAGATGGCGCCACTAGAGTTTACTTTGTTACTTTTTTACTGTTTACTTTGGAACGCACCTTGTATGTACATCCATATGCACAGATGTTCTTTGGTATGCGCATACACAAAAATTTTACGAAAGTAATTGACTTCTGACAAGAAAATATAAATAATGAGGGAAATAACATGAAAATATAATTAAAACATCATTTAATAAAAAAGGGTTATAAAAAAAAAGAGTATATAAAAATATCTGATAGGATTTGAACTTAGGCAAAAAATTTCACATTGCAATAAAGAAGTGTGATATACAAGCAGCACCACAAACGGTATTCAAACAATTTTGTCTAATCTGTGAACTCAAACTGCTATTGTTGTTTACTTGCTTCAAATGTTCTTATATTTATATGTGAATATTCTTGACATTGCCTTCCTTCATTAACATGATATATACGTACATATGCCCCTCAATATGTCTTTCGCAAAAAATCAAACATTCGCGCAAGTGACGAAAAAACGTCGACGCACCATCATCGATTAATACTATTTAAGCAAACCCGCACCATATTTTCTAAGTATTCCATATTACAACGACAACAAATTCATTCATAAGGAATGTGAGTTTGCTTTAAAGCAAAGTGCCTTCGTTCATAACTCTGCGCAGCGCTATTTTTTCTGTGCGCCTGGTCAACCACATTGGTTTTACATATAGAATTCCTACCGCAAATGCGTTTAAATAAAAATGAATGAAATTGAATGGCTTCACTAAAATTGAAAAATCATTAAAATTTCAATTTTACAAATTGTATCACTGAAAATCCTACCATCCACCTTGCATTTGTATGTGACCCACAAGCTGCTTCCTCACAACATTTGCTAAAAATTAGAAATTAAAGAATTTGTCTGATGTTCCCTTCAGAAAGGAGAATTAGCAACATCATTTAATAAGATGTTTTAATTATATTTTCATGTTATTTCCCTCATTATTTATATTTTCTTGTCAGAAGTCAATTACTTTCGTAAAATTTTTGTGTATGCGCATACCAAAGAACATCTGTGCATATGGATGTACATACAAGGTGCGTTCCAAAGTAAACAGTAAAAAAGTAACAAAGTAAACTCTAGTGGCGCCATCTATATGTCGACTAGTGCGTTCGAATCTCTATCCTTTATCGACTTCCAGTAAAAATTTCATGACATTTCATCTGTTGGAAGTGAAGTTATTGCGTTTTAAGTGTCAGTATGGTTTTGTCATCGGTGCGAAAATGAGCTTCGAACAAAGAGCCAACATTAAATTTTGTTTTAAAATTGGTAAAACATTTACCGAAACGTTTCAATTAATGAAACAAGTTTATGGCGATAACTGCCTATCCCGTAGCAGAGTGCACGAGTGGTTTCAACGTTTTCACAGTAGTCGTGAGGACATAAATGAGAAAAAATCGCGCCTGGAGAAGTCAAAAGTGAAGACAATGCTGATTTGTTCTTAGGATTCCAAGGGTATTGCCCACAAAGAATTTGTTCCACCCGTCCAAAACGTTAATGTGGTATTCTACCTTGGAGTTTTGAAGCGTTTGGTGCGCCGTATTCGACGTGTTCGGCCCGAATATCGCGAAGATGGAAGTTGGCGTTTGTTGCACGATAATGCGCCGTCTCATCGATCGACGCTTGTGGCCGATTATTTGACCAAAAATCACATTTTAACAATCAACCACTCCCCGTATTCACCTGATATGGCACCGTCAACTTTTACCTTTTCGGAAAAATGCATTTGCCGATTAAAGGAAAGCGTTATGCAGACGTGGAGGCCATTCAAAAGGCTCGCACCGGCATACTGGCGGCCATACCGGGCAACGAGCTAAAACACTCGTTCGACATGCTTTTGGACCGTGCAAAAAGCTGTATTAAAGCAGAAGGAGGCTATTTTGAATAAAGTTAACTGATTTTGCCGAAAAAACCATTTGTTCTGTCTTTTTTTTAAAAGTCCTGTTTACTTTGGAACGCACCTGGTATATACATTTTGCTTAGAGAGTGGTGTAGTTCGTTGCGTAAATTGATAGGAGGTGAAATTTTATTTTCGAACTTGCGCGTTTTCGATGTTCCCTGATCGTAATTAACATTTTAGCACAGCTAACATTTGTGCCTTCTCTATTCATTAACATTCTCTGATTGAGCTCTCGTTGTTGTTTTGGTTAAAACCACTTACACATCTTTCTAATAAATTCTCACTGCCGAGATCTGTAAAAATCGGACGTATAGCCTCAGCAACATCTTCTGATAATATCTCATAATCATGTTCGAAAGTGGATAATTGATTGGCAGCTGCATCCCTCTGCCAGCTGTACCATGAGTCTGGTCCATCCGGGCACTTGTCGTGCTGAGGTTTTTCGACAGTTGAACATTAATGGTAAAATGTGGCCCAGATAGCATTATAAATTTTTTAATGGAATCACAATTTCTCCTTATTGCTAGTCCATTATAAACTGTCAACTTATCGATCATATTTCCAGTAAGATTGCCTTTTCCACCGAAAATTTTTTTTGTATTTTTTTCTGTTTCAACATTTTTTTTGACACAATCTCGGAGTCGCGTGCCCATTCTTTTTGTGTACGTGTCAAATATATTCATTCTTTACAACTTCTTGATCACCATAAAGCGCATGAATAAACTTCCAAAATTTTCAGTGCAAGTATTTTCATGTTCTGCATGTCATTCATTATATTCTTCGGTATCGAGTTTCTTTTTCCAAGTGTCACACAGTTTGCAGTAGGCACTTTTTACAACAATATCCATGATTTTACCAGAATAGTATCCGATCAATGATGCCACACCGTACAAGGTAATATACCCTCGCTCTTTCCATGTGCCATCGCCAGATACAGTTAATTGTGTCGAATGTACATCACCTTGATGTTCGGAAGTCAAATTATTTTCTTCAGTACAAGCCTGCTGAAAAAGTTTTTCGGTGGCTGTTTTTACACAGGAGTGATAATTCTTTATTATTAAATCGTAAGTGGGCTGTGATATAAAAGCTCGCATGTACATTAATTAACAAAACTTTGCTGCACCTTTTAACCCTAATCTAAGGACTCTCATGACAAATACAAATCAGGTTCAGGTAGTCGGTTAAATATATGTACATTAAAAAAATCGATTTTTTGAAAACTCTAACTGTATGTAATCCCTTATGCAAGATATGCGCTGCACAACCTGCACCAACTATGTTCGATTTTAATTTCTTTAATTTTGCAAAAACCTTTCCTTCACTTTTCCGATCAACGCGACCAAAATTAATTGGAGCATTGTCACCGTTTGATCTACAATAAAAAGCTTAAAAAATTGGAATCGGACGATAACTGCAGTTTTTTAAATGATTTTTTGAATAACAAACCTGAAAATGGGAATCTCATCAATTATGTGGTACGCCCACACGCCTTCCATCGACGATAAATTCAAATATGGTTTCTCTCCGATGAAAAAATCTGATATGATTTAAATTTGAAGAGAATCATTTGCTGCTTTGAGCTTCTTTGTTTTCAAATGATTTTCAATATCATTACTTCCACCAGCAGCAACCGAAAAAGTTGCATTACAAAAATCACAAAATACTATGTCAAATGAAACTAACAATGCTGACGTTCGCGCCAAAATCTACTACAGAATTCAATGCATTCAAACCGAATGTAGAATGTAGAAATAGAACATACAGGGTGGGCCATCGACATTGTTGTATTTTTGTACCGTTTATTAAGACATTTTTATTTTTAATTTCTAAGCCCGGAACGGCTGGGACGCTTATTTCGGAAACCGTGACTGTCCCCATCTAACCGCCAAGTTTAGAACTAACAGTGAACTGCTTTTATCAATCGGTTTTTATTCTCTTAGTAGGAATATATCGCGGCTGAAGTAGCGCGTTTGAGCTGATGCGATAAGAACGATCTTTGCTTTTCGTAAGTCTAAATGCATCTATGTACCGCATTAGGGGTGTGCTACCCCTTTGACTTTAAGTTTGAGTCGATCTATGATTTTGGGTATTGAACATGCGACTACTCTGAGCGCTCGGGAAAACAATGAAAATCCTTCAAGGATGTCATTGTAATCCTATATTGAATAATATAATATTTGCAATTATGTTGCGTATGTGTAATTGTGGCCAAGAATCGGGAGATTCTGTTAACCATCGGGTGCCATTCCAGCAGAGGGTGGTGGTGGAAAGATGCATGGGTTTGCACCCTATTGTACCTAGATTGGAAGGATTGTCGGCATAGGCTACGTGCGGCCAAATGGCTGATCCTACTAGGTCAAGTATTTGAAACGTTCGATTAGAAATATAAGTCTCCCAATCATGTAGTGGTTTTTCTAACCAGGCTGGAACTAATTCGGAACCGGACCAGAGATATAATCTATATTTCTTTATTTTAAATGGACCTGCACCATGAAAGCTAATTTTACGAGTTGCAGCGCGCCACAGAGCTCAAGTCGGGAAGACTTAGGGTTTTTAAAAGAGCCACCTTTGCTTTTGCTACTAATAAGTGCCTTGCGGTCGCTGTATCGCTTTGTGTGCGCACATAGATGGTGGCACAATAGGCCTTTTCAGAAGCGTCACAGAAGCCGTGACGTTCGACTTTGTGTTCGGATGAATAGTTTACACATCGTGGTATTTGTTTTTTTTTCTAACTGCATTTTTTTCTATATACATATGTACTCTTCTAACAACTGATTTAATAACTTTTTCCTTTTCTTAACTGTACCCTTTTGGAACAGAGACATGAAATTTTACATCCGAGATGGTGCGAGAAAACTTTATAGGAGCCGGGGTCAAAATTAGACGATGAGCATAGCACCGCCTACATTTAGGTGGAAACCCATATCTCGGGACCAACTCGACTTATTTAAACGATCGGTCAATATGCGAGTTATCTAAAATTAAAAGAATGTATTTCTCTTATAACAATGTATCTTTGTACATAAATGAATAAAATCGGATTAAAACTTTCCCTATCGACCATATAACTAATATCAGGATTTTAAAACATCCAGTTGACTTTATCCCGCATATATTTGTGATGGTATGTGAAGTCCCTTAAGAAACTCAGATATCAGTTTCTTCTGTGGTAATGGCATAAATTCATAAAAGCTGTTCAATAGGTTCCCTATTTCTCATATAAATCATCAAATATAAGATTTTTAAACTTCTGATTGACTTTATACCGTATATATCGGTTAATATGTAAGATATCTTAACAAAATTTATTTAACAAAATTGACTGAACGGATAATATTGGACATACTATAGTTTAATGCCGCAATTATGTGATATTGGTCTACGAATTACCCAAACCCTCATATATACCACATGTAATGATTTTCGTTATTCTAACAAACCTAATGTTAAATATGTCGGTCAGTGTATGTGTTATATATTTATAAAATTAATTAATTGAAGGAATTTGCCCAAATTTGATCCTTGAAAGTTGAAAGAGTATGAAATGTTCGGTTACACCCGAACATAATGCTTCCTTATTTGTTTTTCACTTCAGTTTGTAATTTAAGTTTATTGTTGGTTTTTTTTTTTAATTTAGAGGCACATACATTATATTTCGTTTTTATTTTGTAACTTTTTTTTGGTTCTTATTTTATAATATATTTTTTGTTTTGGTTTTTAAGCATTTTAAAGGTTTTGTTTCACCGTTTACTTCTTAGACATACATATGTCTGTTTAATTATTTTTTGTATTATTATTTCGCAAAGTGCCTTTCTTTTAGGCTCGAAGGACCATATACAAGTATGGTATAATTATCTGCGCAATTTACTGGGGAGCACTTACCAAACACTCACCAATTTACACTCTTAATGAACTTCTGTTTAAAATTTTTTGTTCCTTAACCAAAATCCGTATTCGCGTGTGCATCGATACGTCTATGAACGAAAAAGAAGGCCTGTGATAGCAGGGACCATTTGTTTTGTTGGTTGGTGAACCAGAGAACTTAACCAGAGAACACCTGTGTGCAGGGCAAAATGACCCATGGTGCATTCTATAGGATTCCCACGCTCCTGGTGGTGGTAGACGGGTGGTTGATGGTGATAATGGAAGCCCCGAGTGTCCTCTAGGTGATCCACTTGGTTTCATCCCCCCCGCTCATATACTTCCTTAACTGGAAACACAAAAAAGGTAAAAAGTAGAAATTTTGAAATTTTTACTTTTTTGTTGGTTGCCACTCACCTGTTCAACCTATATCTGAGATTGATGTCTCTAATTAACGTGCACCTGTGCGGCTACATGAATCAAATAGTTTGCGCCATCTTAGATCACCCTGTTTAGGCGCTAATGGCCGCAAAAGGGTGACACGTTAAATTCCAATATGTTTTTTGGTCAATTGCCACGCCCCTATTGGTGGTAGGCGGGTGATTGATGATGCAAATGGAAGCCCTGAGTGTCCTCTAAACGATGCAATTTGTTTGACCCACCTAGCTTATATACTCCGGCCGCTAGAGGTCGCAGAAGGGTGGAAAAACACCTGTGTGCAGGGCAAAATGACCCATGGTGCATTCTATAGGATTCCCACGCTCCTGGTGGTGGTAGACGGGTGTTTGATGGTGATAATGGAAGCCCCGAGTGTCCTCTAGGTGATCCACTTGGTTTCATCCCCCCCGCTCATATACCCCCTTAACTGGAAACACAAAAAAGTTCTCTGGTTTACCTGGGTGAACAAAGTGTGGTGTCCACATCCTTGGAATCGTGTGTATTGTAGTTGTGTATGTGTGGTGCTTGTGTATTGGTGTTCCTAAGTGTGGTGTATTGAGGTGTGTCAGGGATGTTGATATTTGGACACATCAACCAGCTATGATGTGGTGAGTGCCGCGTGTTAGTGTTGTGTTGGAGTGTATTATTTAGTAAGTATGGTCAATATATTTTTAGGGGTTTGGGAGATATATACTCTTACATTTAAAACTCTTCAATCCACTTACTACTACGATTCCTTGAACCAACTTACAGTGCCTTTTTGTAGGCGTAGCAATGAGCGGATTCAGATCATTTGCAATACCTCTCAATATTTACTTAGGTTGTCGCTTACAAGATGGATAAACGGGTGGGCAGGCAGTCCCTTGAAATTCAATTTTACTCGTCATCATGCTATTACAGTATCCCATGCTTAATTGACTTTCTCGCTTATTTGAATAACCTGATCGGTCAAAAATATATTGTATACAAAATAAGTGTAAATTTTCCCGGTTAATTGGTTCCCCGCATAATTGGTTAAATGTATGTGTTATTAAAAAAAATATACCTTTAATTTCACAAGAAACTTAAAAAATTATCTGGCATTGCTAGTATTTCGAAGCATTTGTGATAAGCAGCAGTTGGCATCTCTGCAATGCAATTGGAAACAAATGTTTATTGGTGAAGATATTTTGGTTGGTGCTTATGTTGAGCAAGAGCAAGAAAATTATCCTCCAAAGCTTCTGTCAGTTCTGGAAGTTTTAAAATACAAACATGAACTTCAAACATATCTTTATTCAGAAAACAAGTTTTTGTGTGAATTACGGACTATGGAATGCATCTTATTTCTCGTAGTTTGAATAATATACAAAAAAAATTACAGGCTTCCTAAATTATAATTTTAATTATGTAAGCAATGATCTCTAAATTTGTGAATGCAAGTGCTGCATATATACAATAATATGAGTCGTTTTTGTTCCATATATTTTTTCCATTTAAAGTTAAAAATATTATTTAAATATTATTACTAAAAACTAAATAAACACTTAAAGTGCACGAATTGTTCAATTAAACGAGTATAGGTTAATTGATTCCCCGGTTAATTAAACCAAAAATTGTGCAATTTATGATGTGCAATTATCCGGGTAATACTGTTAAACCATAGTAACATCTTGCGAGAGTATAATATATGCGCCAAATATCGCTTACTTTACACATGTGTACGAGTATATGGTACTCGTAACAGCTGTTTTTTCCTATGGCAACAGCTAATTTCTGCTCACAAAAATTTCACTAGCAAAAAAACTAATAGCCTCTATTTTTCAAATAATTTCCAGAAAATAATTAATAATTATAAGAAACACAAGAAATTATTCATTTTAGGTAGAGACCTTAAAGCAAACCTCAAAGAACACAGGCCCACAAAACATTTATTTTTGCCCATGGGTTTTATGGCACTTAATACATATATTCTGGTCCCACGATCGTAAGAAAGGACGATAACAATTGAAAATATTTGCTTTTTAAGCAATCATAGCGATTTGACCATTTTTGATTTTCGCGCCCATTTAATGCCGGACTTCCCGCTCGAATCTGAACCAAAAATACCACGTCTCATTACAAATGGAAAGTTATTGGAGATTTTAGGATGATGTGTTTTTGATTGGAATGCAAGGTGAGTAGTCTATATACTCCTGTTATCTTCGTCTGTGAGATAGTAGGAATGATGCTGCTCAATACCGCCATAAACTTTGGCCGGTACGTACCAAATATTATATAGGAATAATATTAAATAGGAAGCAATTGTCAATCCTAAAACTATATTAATGCCGCCATTGTATATTAAATTGAGACTTATTAAACAATTTGTAAAGACTCTTAATGATGAGGCCTAAGCTTTCAGAGGCGAAAATTAAAGCGGCAATCTTTGTAGGCCCTCAAATAACAAAAGCCTAGAACAGTTGGAAACCATCGTTCTGACAATTATGACGAGCTGATCACTGACATGATTACGAACTTCTCCATCATCGGATGTAGAATGTACCTAAAGATGCTCATGTAACATTTTTATTTGAATTAATTTAAAGATAATAGGGGAGCATATTCATAAGAGCAAGAAGAACGCTTCCATCAAGATATAATATAATAGAATTTGAGAGACGTTAACAATGCGCGTATACTGAAAGCATCATTTGGGACTTTATTTTGGGTTAATAAGAGAAACTTTTACGGAAGATGATAGGAAAATTAAAACTGTTAATTTTTAAGCTGTTGGAGTCTATTTTAAAATGTCTATTGTAAGAATGAATCGGTATTTTTTAATAAATTATTTATATGTAAAAAGTTTTTTTTTTTTATTGAGTAAAATTTTTCTAGTTTTTATACATAAAAGCTCATTTTTATTTTGAAGTTTAAAAGCAATAAAAATAAGGTATGTATAGCCTATGCGCAAAAATGCTGTATACCGGTGTAATGAATTCGATGACAGAAAATGGCATACTATACAGGATATAAGCCGCTCGTGTTGTGATACAGGAAACTGAAATAAAGAAGTAAAGGAGTAAATGAAACGCTGAGTTAACAAAAATATTATGAGAAATAAAAAAATAATTAATCCTAAAAAATCGTTGTTAATATGCATAATTTTACATATGAGTTGAATGAAAATATTTTCATGAATGTTTAAGTGCCTGTATTTTTCTATAATTGTTATGTTTTTTAGAGCAAGCGAACGTTCACCATTCGAAGGATCGTGTTGTGGCGGTGGATACGCTAATGTAGACTCTATTCCTTCATCAACTGATACGGACGATCTCGAACCTCCGCCTCCAGCACGGTTCGTTTGTATTGGATTTGTTTTTGATAACATTTTTTTTTTAGTATTTTTTATTTCTATTTCTAGATATCGTATAGTTATGTTAGGTGACTCAGGTGTTGGAAAAACAGCTTTGGTAAATCAATTCATGACGTCGGAATATATGCACACCTATGATGCTAGTCTAGGTAAGAACGAAATTTTGAAATATGATCGTTCATAATAATATCAAGAGTGTAAGTATTACCAGTAGCGAGACTTTTGTAACGTACTAACTATAGATTCGTATAAAAGAAGCTTCATAGTTATTAAGTGCTAAGAATAAATAACAATTTTAAAACTAAGTTTTTTGTTTTGCATATTTCTAAAAATTGTCCAATAAAATAAAATTGTTCTACTATTGGTCTGATGATCTCCAAAATTTTAAAATTTTCGTGAGTTTTCTGCCACTGCTGACTGTAGGGAATAAACAGTTTAGAATGTAATGTAAAAGTACAAAACAGGCAGGAAATGCTGTTTACTGCTGAAATATGACAAATTTTTATAGCTGTCTGTGTTGACCCAATTCCAAAAAAAGGTCCTTGCGGTGATGATCATAAGTCCTTGGAGATTCATCTAAAATCAATCGGATAAAAAATATAGTTTAATAAATAGATAATCCTGGTCCTGATCGAAGCTTTTTTTTTTCAAAAATTATTTAAAATTTTTGGGAAAAAATCAATAGTTAATTGGTATTAAAAAATCCATCGATCAGGCCCGAGTTTATCATGTATTCTTAAAGCTGTATAAATTTCATTAAAATCTACTGAGCGGTTTTCGAGTTGCGGTTGTCACCAGTTCAAAAGATATAGTTTTGAGAAAAACGCATTTAAACGCTAGTTATCTGCTCCTGAGCGCTTTGAAGTGCCCGAGCTCTCTTTGTTATTTGTCGAATAACTCAAAAAATAAATATCCGATCACTTAACAAAAATTCTAAAAATAGAGTTTTTGAAAATTCTGACTACCAATAACTCCTTAAGAAAAAGTGGTATTTTTAATAGATAAATAAAATAAATTTCCATATACGAAATTTAAACATAATTTATGAAATGTGCATTTATAATTGAGCAAATTAATATAATTAATGTTTTATTTTATTTAATTAGTAATATCTGTGATATTTTTAGTAAAAATGTTTTTATTGGAGTTTTAGATGACGAATTTGGTGAAAAGACAGTAAGCGTCTTGTTGGACGACGAAGAATCTGAGTTGGTATTCATTGATCATCCAAGGGAGGAAATGAGCGTAAGTTAAAATATAGTTGTTCCCTTTTTTCAATTTTTTATTCATTACAAGAGTGTTAAAATGGATGAAATTCGACGACAACAACGCCAGTAACTCCACCTGCAATAACCCCTTGATTATATAGAAATTAAGGGAATAAAAAAGAGTATTTAATGGTATGTCCCATAGAGCTAAAGCTCATTTCTTCTTCTTTCAATAAATATATGGATCCTTTTTTAGTTTTTCTGGTAAAAGGTTACCAACCTTTTAATTCGAAAAACAGAGAAATTACTTTTTTAACTACCACTAAATCTTTAAAAAAAAATTTTGTTTTAATTCTTTCATTCATACATACATATATATTTTTTTTTGATAATGTTATTTTAATATTTTGTTTTAAAAATAGGTGGAAAACTCTTTATCAACTTATGAGCCGCACGGATGTGTTGTTGTCTTCTCTGTGGTTGAAAAGTCATCGTTTCGAGTTGCAAAAGAAATTATAAAATACTTGTGGCAGGAAAACTATATTAAATACAAATCTGTCATTCTAGTAGGGAACAAAGCGGACTTGGCCCGGGCTCGAGTTATCTCAACACAAGGTAAGAGTATGCAAGTACATTGATATATTGCAACGATCTTAATATCACCTCTTAAGACTGTAGCATTTGCAAAAATCACTGGCGCTTAGAGTACTTTTATTCAATACAATTATGCAAGAAAACAGAGATGCGACAACATTTTCCAAAGTCTCGACAGCCCGTATTCAAATTACGTCCTCGCAATTTTAATACTCGTTCAACATGTTCATACAGAGTATAATATTTTTGTTCATCTACCGCTTGTTTGTATCACCTAAATTTAATTGAGATAGATTTAGGATATATATATATAAATAATCAGGATGAAAAGATAAGTTGATATCCGTCTATAAACGTCCGAAACTGTCTATAACTTGAGTAAAAATTTAAATATCTTGATGAAATTTGGAACACATGTCTTTTGGTACCATGGAAATATTGGTATTGCAGACTAGCGGAAGCAGAGATCCCACGATAATAAGTTTAGTGTACATATCTCCCAAACTCGCACAGAATAAATTCTTTCAACACCCGCTCTGAAGTGCAGTCATGAGTTAAATCGAATTATAACCCCGCCCACTCGCCATATAACGGTTATGTCGTATTATCTTAGTAGATTTCAGATAACTCAATAAATAAAAGCGTCAGAAACATTCAATTTTGCTCCCAAAATGATACCAAAAAGTTTAATAGGGCCGGGATTAATTGGGCAATGCTCGTAGCACTGCTCATCTTTAATAAAAACTTACTTGTATATGCCGCGACCTGCTACATTCCCGAGTTCATTGAACAATGAAGGTTGAATTCTTTTGAAACTTTTTCTAATATAAAATTTTGCCAGCACCTGAACTTACTTATTTGAAAGACTCATCCCTGATTCGTATAAGCTGGTATTGAGTAAATATTCCAACATTTTATCCACTTCAAGACAAACATCGATACAGATGTAAGTTTTTTCTAGGAAAAGTTAACCTGTTATAACTTAAACAATTACTCTAAGATTGAATTGAATTATAGAAATTAAAGCAGCCTCTTTAAAACCATCCAATCACCCCAAGAAAAGCAGGCTCGTTGCGTATGATCACGTGTTGCTGACAACCAATAAGTCTGATAGTGCTCCCCATAAAATTAAAGGAAAATAGGATCCGTCCAAATATTTAACTTTAGAAGTCGAGCTCTCTTAATAAAGTGATCTGCGCTGATTTATGTGATATACCTATATATTATATTGCATATTAGTTATAATCTAGTGAATACTTTATTTTCTCTCGTTTCATCGGTAGAAGGAAAAGCATTAGCTGCCTCACACGATGCAAAATTTATAGAGACATCTAGTGGAATTCAACACAATGTTGATGAACTATTAGTAGGAATACTAAAACAGGTATATTAAACGTGTTCTGTACTAATTTAATAAAATTTATTGCGTATTTGCAAATTTTTCCAAATATTCTATAAAGTTCTATATACTTCCTGCTTTAACAACTGTGTAATACAGTTTTGCAATAGAAAATATCTTAAGAATCTTTGGTAATAATTTCAGGGTCTGTAAACATTAGGAATTACATATATATATCTACTTGTATATACAATACAATGTACAAAAAATATATGTATATTATTTAAATTATACTCGGAATAAAAGATTTTATTTTTTAATCAAAAAATAAATATATTTTTTCAAGGAACTTTTTCCTGAAATATTTTCTTCTAATTTTTATATTTACCACTACATTCTTAACGTATTGTCTGTTCACCCAACGGTTTTTTATAAAACCCTAACCTAATCGAGATAGATATAATAAGAAGGGTAATAGTCATATTTCCTAATGATCAGGATAGTGAGAAGGTTTTTTTTCGGATGTTTGTCCGGCCATGCATCGCTTAGATCTATTTATGATGTTAATGAATTGGTGGAATACAAGAATTGTCAAGCTCACAAAATATCGTAATTCGGAAAACCTAAACTCAGTAAGTCAAAATTAGGACAGGGTGTCACAGAGGTGGTTCTAAACATACATACATTGTGCTATTTCATTCTATAGTATTAAAATGGGAGAAAGCCATTTATAACCACGCTCACTATATAAATAATAATGCAGGACAAGTATTTATATATATCGGTCATGATTCACGAGTAAGGTATTTTGTATGGACAGTATGTTGCAATTAACATACTTTCAATTGAATGAAATTGGCTTATACCTGTGGTTGACATTTTTTTATACATATCGAATAACATGCAAGGCATCTCAATAACGGGTCCTTTATACTTCCGCAACATGTTGCAAATAGTATAATATTTTTATTCGCCTAACGGTTGTTTCAAAACCCTAACGCTAATCGGGATAAATCATAATGACAAGACAGTTTAATTCTGATTAGATGATCGTAATAGGAAAAAACAATTGTGGCTTAAAATTTTTTAAAAAGTAAACGTTTCATCACGTAGTGAGAAATTAGTGAAATGTGATAATAAATACGTACATCCGCCCATATGTATTAAGATGTGTTGGAAATTGCTATAAATGAGTTAATTCTCTGAAGAAATTTCGTTTTGAATCGGCGTTTAAATTGAACAAAGGGGGAGAGAAAAAAATAAAATTAAAATTGGTGCTTAAAATAACCTTGATATCTGACTATACTTGTATACTAAAAGTTCCAGTACTTGCTTTATCTTTCACACATTTGATGTAGGATTTTCAAACTTCCCGTTGACAAAATAACGTTACAGTACAATTTTTGCCGTAACAGAAATGAATACAATAAAATCAGTATATACTTAATAGCTTGATAAGTAATTAATAATATTCTATCTTTGTTATTACTTAGTGTCTTAAACTATTCTGTATTAAATTTTCCAAATTCTTGCTAAAAGTTTATTAAATCGTAATATATTAATGCAGGCAATGTTGCGAATTTTTTAATTTAAAAATGTATAAGAAAAACAAATCGTGATTGGGATTAACAACGTAAAAACTATTTTTAATTAAGATTTTCGGGATTACGAAATAAAAAAAAAACTTCATTAAAATATAAATTCGTTTATTACATAATAATAATTTATTTGCAACCATTGTTACTGGGCAAATACGTACATACATATATTTAGAATTGTTTTATTAACTGTTTACAATCTAAAATAACCTTAATTTTTAATTCCTTAATTTACATATGGTTTTATACCACATTCTTTTAAAAATTGAATTCCAATTACTATATTTTGTTATATAACGGAGTGGCGAGAAATCATTATACATAGTAGCGGATGGCCAGAAACATATTTTATTATAACAATCTATTTCCATGTAATTTTTTCGGACTGATAGTAGTTTGTAACTTCCGTTCTTTTAACACTAAATCTACTTTAGCTCACGTAGTAGTATTTTGTCAAACATATACTCGTATGTTAGTATGAAACTTCGATATCTCTCTATTGTAGATGCGTTTGAAGGAAAAACGAGAAAAGAGAGCTACGTCATCGAAACTGAAAACTTCTCGCACTCACATATCGTTGCATTTAGCTAAGGAAATACTGCAAAAGATATGTCTTACCGATATCTCAAAATCAAAAAGCTGTGAGAATCTACATGTTCTATAAGTATCAGCAAATAATACAGACTGCTTGAAGCGGAGTATTCGAAATTTGCCATATTAGGCACATTACAAAATTTATTTAAAATGCCTTTTCGAAAGCAAATTGTGTGAACATTCTATGAAACGGTATAAATAATATGTTTTAGTATGTATATATTGTCCGGAATTTATTTTGAGAAAACAGTGAATATTGTGTAGAATATATATGTAATTAGATAAGTTTTAGCCAAATCTTGAATGAACTGCAATGCAAATCTGTTAGCTGTGCTTTCAATTCTGAATTGAAAATTTATAAATTTTACAACTACTGCAAATGAATCTCCAAATATTTATATAACGAATGTGATGAAATTAAATAAAAATATACGAATTGTTAAGAAATTATACAAACTGTGTCGTACATCAACAATCTACCTACAACTTTTAATGACAATGTAATTGCATATGTGCCAAATTATCTCACACAGTTATGATACTGTTTACCAGTCGAAACAAATAACATATGAGCAATACATTGACACAAGCATACTTGTATTGCATAACATAATTTGTATAAATATTTTTTAAAATACTATTTATCATAAAGTATACAAAAATAAATTTTGTTTACCCAAACGTTCTTAATTAAATAAATAATTATGTAAACATATTTTTTTTTAAAGATATTCATTATATTTGAACTACAAAACACGCAAAATAGTGGATTAGTAATAGTTATTTCTCTGATTTTGACACAACTAGAATATAATAAAATTATATTGAAACAAATAAGGAAATGCTAACTTTGTGCTGTATACCCAAATTGCATTATTTCTCGAAGTGTGTCTCGGTATTATATGAAAATATTGTGTCCCTAGGATTTGAATCAAATTTTAATTCACGAATTCATTAGTTACTTTAAGTAGAAAGTAGGATTTTGTGTCCAATATCAAACAGTATTACTAAAGTTGACTTTTTAATTAACTCTGACGTTAAAGTGAGGTTATTTATTAATTATCTCATCGTTGGTGTCAATTTTTTATTTTTCAAATACTTGTTAGTATTTGTTAGTTTTTCTATCCCAATGGGTTTCCAAATTATCATCTTGCTTGTCTTCTATAGGAATTTGCCGATAAATATGCGAACTGAATTTCACATGGACAGATATTCATGGCTAATACGACTTTTAATTCTTTAATAGCATTAAACCAAACAAAAGTACATGAAATAATCCAAAGTTGCAAGCAAAAAGAGATATGTATGTAGATCACAAAAAAATCTAAGAAGCAGATAAGTAAAATTACCCAACAGTTCTTGTTATACTATATGATAATCATTTAATGTGAAAATTGTTAAACGTGTTAAATTAACACACAAAAAAAATTGTAATTCAGTTAATTTCAGAATATGTATATATAATACATTAGATGTCTTCGATTCGTCATTTCTCCGCTCGTCAAATGAATCACATGTAAAAGCAACAACAAAGTTATCGAGTAGAATTCGAACAAGAGAATATGCGGATACCTCGCTAAATTTCTTTTTGCATATTTTAGAGCAGTTTTACTATTGCGAATGGTTCAAATAACTAAATCAACCCAAATAACTCAAAATCAATTAGTAATTTACAGAAAACTAAAGTTAAGGGTTACTGCCATGTTTTTTAACGAGAAAAAAAATTTCTCCACTATGAAATAATCATGACACTATTGCCCATGCGTCAAAAGACATGTAATCGCAGGTTTAAATCACAATTGCTGCCTATTCGTTTAAACATCTTGTATGGTTTGTTCGATTTGCTGGTCTCCAACGCTTGGCGAATCGAAGACAGCTATTACCCCGTCTACAGCATTTTTGCGCACGGGTTATACATACATTATTTTTATCGCTTTTATACCTCAAAATAAGAAAAAGAATAAAAAATAGTTCAAAATTTGCTTTTATGTATAAAAAATCAAAAAACTCAACTCCATATAAAAAAATTTTATACATAAATAATTTAACAAATAAAACTACGATCATATATATATATTATTTAAAGTATATAGTATATGGTATATATATATATATAAATATATACTATAGATAAAAGTTATATGGAAAGTTGTAGGTAATAAAAATATCTAAAACTTTTGTATTAACACCTTTTTCACATAACCTCAAGATTTCTACAAAAATATTTTTCTTTCACGAAATTTGGTATAAACTTTCCTTCTTATGACCCAAATCCTTGCACAGAAGTTATCAGATTCAGACAAAATTCTTACATTTTCCTCTGCTGAACCCTAGTCATGCCTAGCGGTAGTGTGCACATCCAAACACTGTATTTTTACTTTTTTAAGGAATGCGAAAATTTTACGAAATTTCTTTTTTCAAAACTGAATCAAACGATAATAATTTCTTGCAAACTCTTATATACCTATATATGTATATATCAGAATATGTCCATGGTAGTAGATTCAAAGATATATTAATATGTATTGAATATGTATACATATATTTATTATATTGCCAATTTTTCATGTTGAACAAAATGTTATTAAATGAAATAAACGAAAGTTTTTTTGACTTAAACAGTGTTAAAAACTATCTTCCAATCTTATCAAAATATACATACATATGCACACTTATGCAAACACTGTATTTCTTTATATGCATATTTGAACTATTATATAAAACAACCTATGTAGTGTAATTAAATAGTTATACATCTACATTTATATATTTACATTAAATATATTTTCTTAAAGAATCTGGACGCTTTATGACTGTTAAATGTTGACTATAATGTACAAAATAATATTAAAATATAAATAAATGGCATAAATTTGTGTGCAAACCTCTAAAAATCATCGATTTAATTAGCATACCCAATGAATAGATAGGTATGAGTATCAGCAAATAATACCAATTGCTTCAAGTAGAGTATTCGAAATTTGCCATATTAAGCAAATTACGCAATTTAATTAAAATTTAGCAAAATCTACCTTTTAGAAAGCAAATATTGTGTGAAATTTATTTTGAGAAAACAGTGAATATTGTGTAGAATATATATGTAATTAGATAAGTTTTAGCCAAATCTTGAATGAACTGCAATGCAAATCTGTTAGCTGTGCTTTCAATTCTGAATTGAAAATTTATAAATTTTACAACTACTGCAAATGAATCTCCAAATATTTATATAACGAATGTGATGAAATTAAATAAAAATATACGAATTGTTAAGAAATTATACAAACTGTGTCGTACATCAACAATCTACCTACAACTTTTATTGACAATGTACTTGCATATGTGCCAAATTATATCATACAGTTATGATACAGTCGAAGCAAATAACATATGAGCAATATATTGACACAAGCATACTTGAATTTCATAACATAATTTGTATAAATATTTTTTAAATACTATTTATCATAAAGTATACAAAAATGTGGGAGTAGTCAGTCCCTCGATGCCCGTAAACAATATTTCAGTAAAACATTGTCTTTTGTTATGACTTTTATACCTAAAGCTTATGAAAATCTAAAGACTAGTTGAATCAGTATTGGTATACATTTTATAAAACTCATCTTGAAAATGGACCTGGTTATAAAGCATTGTCATATTTTTATATATTTTTCGGTCAAAATAAATTTTGTTTACCCATTCTTTATTACATTTAAGTAACCAGTTTCTCACTACAACTTATATAGAACTTTAAATACTTTAATTTTTCAGTTGGCCTATTAAAACGAAATTAATACTAAGAACGGAAAGCCTTATATCAACGTATTCTTATATATGGTTTGTATGTAAGCGGATGCCACATATCGTAAAATTTGTTAAAAAAATGTGGTAAGTCTTATACCTTATTGCCGTTATGCTTGTGCTAAAAGCTTTAACAGGTTTCTTATTTGCGGAAAGCTACAGAAACCAGTCTTCTTGAAAATGTAGATAACAACCCTAATTTTAAATTTTTGGGTAGCACTGTTCAAAGTACTTAGCAGCATTGATCAAATTTTTGAATAAAATCGACCATTGATTGTGTGTTGATGATGCGTTGAAGTTGATTAATGTTAGCAATTTTAAACAACCTAAAAAATTGACTACCATTTAATTACAATTATATATATTAGATTAAATATATAAATGCATCAATAGACAATGCAAATTCAATTTGCTTTTATGTATAAAAAATTAAAAAACTCATCTCCATAAAATACAAAAAAATTGTACATATAAATAATTTAACTGATAAAACTACGATAATATATATATATTATATAAAATATATATACTTATATATATACCTATATACCATATACTATATCTATATACCATAGATAAAAGTTATATGGGAAAGTTGTAGGTAGTAAAAATATCTAAAACTTTTGGATTAACACCATTTTCACATAACCTCAAAATTTATATGAAAAATTTAAATAACCCATTTTCGGAGTTTTTTAAACTTTAATTTGTACAAAAATGTTTTTCTTTAACGAAATTTGGTATGAACTTGCCTTCTTATGTCTTAAATGCTTGCACAGGAGTTGCCAGATTCACAAAAAATTCTTATGTCTTCCTCTGCTACACCCTAGCCATGCCTTACGGTAGTATGCACCTTCAAACACTGTATTTTTACTTTTTTAAGTAATGCGAAAATTTTACGAAATTAATTTTTTTGCACTAGATCAAATGATAATAATTTCTTCCAAACTCTTAATTTACGTATACCTATATATATCAGAATATATGCCCATGTAAGTGGATACATATTAATATGTATCGAATATTTATACATACAATATATTTATTATACTGTCAATTTTTCATATTGAATAAATTGTTATTAAATGAAATTAACGAAAATTTTTCGTAGTTATAGCGTTGACTTAAACAGTGTTAAAAACTATCTTCCAATCTTATCAAAATATACATACATATACAAACTTATACAAGCACTGTATTTATTTATATGCATATTTGAACTATTATATAAAATAACGTATTAAGTGTATGTTACCGTAGTTAAACAGTTATACATACAAACATCTGCAATAAATATATTTTCTTAAAGAGTCTGGACGCTATATGACTGTTAAATGTTGACTATAATGTACAAAATAATATTAAAATATTGTATAAATAAATGGCATAAGTTCAAACATCTAAAAATCAACGGTTTAATTGGCATACTCAATGAATAGGGTAGGTATGAGTGCTGCTCCTTGGAGCTTGATTAGCGCTAGATGCGCCATTTTGATAATTCAATGAATATACGTTTTTCAATAAAGTTAGTTTTAGTTGAATAGTTTTGATTTTCTTTTTAAATTTGTTTATAACGTGATCGTAATAACACAATACCTATTTTGGATTTTAATAAGTCTTCTTAAAACATTGCTTGCGTATAAAATAACATTTAATCAAACTACTAATTATTTCTTTAAGTTGTGCTACTTTTAAATAGCTAAATTAGAGATAATGATTTGGTTTAATATTTTAGAAAGTATTGAGATCGCAAAAACTCATTTGGCAGGGCGGACTTTTTGAAATATCGTTACACGGCTTACTTGAATAACATTTTAGGGCAAAAAATTATTAAATTTCATAAATAAACCGCTATGTCTATCTTAATAAGAAATAGTTTTTGTGCTGTTCGTCTGATTCTATAAAAAATATCTATTTGGTCTACTTTGGGAGTAAAATACATAGAACATAACTGGCTGGTATGCGTCGATCTTAAAATGGTAAATTTTCTATTGGGTCAACAAGGAGGAAATACCAAATACTCCTATTTCATGTGCTTATACAAGTAGGATAGCCGATTTAAGACACTGGACTAAAAGTGTTTCGCCTCTTTATATAAAGTTAGGACCGATAAAAAAGTTTGTAAAATTGTCGAAATTGAGCACAAAAAAAATTTAAGCTGGTATTGGCTAAATGAGCTAAGCCTTTCCCTATCGCACATCCCACTACAAGCAACCCACACCACTCTACAAGCAACACTGACCAGAGAACTTAAAACAACTTTTTTTAAGTTCTCTGTATTAATATATCTTTGAGAGATAAATGAACGAGAAGGTGCAGGTTCGACAGCGAACAATTTTTAGGAATTTATCAAGGAGTTCACCACACATGCACGAGAAACAAATAACATTTTTCGCTTTTATAACAGCGGTGAATCTGTAAACATACGCTCTCTTAACATAACCAAACGGCGAATATTGAAGAGAATGTAATGTGTATGCCAAACTGGGAATATTGATATGCTATTTGAAACATATTCCCTTTTATTGAACTATTATTTATTATTAATTTTAAGTTATTTTATGTTCATTCATTTTTACTTTATTGTGAGTTATTAATAATAATTTAAAAATATTATAAATTAAATAGAATTGTGTTTTGCCATCGGCATTTCACATTCATGCTTCAATTTTTCTTTTCAAATGCATGTGTAAAAGTAATTATCTACGTAATATGTACGTATTATGTCGTTTGCACATTTGTATGTATTTGTATGTATATATGTACACTCAATTCTTCATGTGAAATCTCCGTTGACACATTTTTTGCTTTTATGTCAAAGAGTCTATCTGTCGAAGGACTGACGCGACGACAAAGCGTCACAACATTGTGTTATTGGTAGAATTGTAGATAAACGAACGCTCGCCGATTGTCATCATTTCCCTTGCCGCTCTAACAGCTTTGCCTACAAATCATTGTAGGTATGTATGTATTTATATACACATGCATACATATTGACGAAGAATTTTGCGAGCCCCGGAAAAATATTTTAGAATTGTGAAATATTTTAAATCGACAAAAGCTTTGTTGCCACTTTTGTCATTGATTTCTGTGTTTGCAGGGTTGTCACTTTTCTCTTATAGAGGGAACATCAGAAAGATGTTCAATTTAAAATTTCTAGCTTTTGCCATCGTCGCGAAAAGACGCTTGTAGACAAACGCATGCTAAGGCGTATGCTTTTATGAATGAAACGACTTAGCTTATTGCTTGTGCGCCAGCGGTCATGAATGAAAATGTTGTTGGTGTGTGATTTACTACAAATTTAGGATTTGTCAATTTGGCTGCCATATTGATTTCTGGTGCTGATGCTATTTGAGACAATTGTTGTTTTTGTACAACAATGTTTGTATTTTTCCTATTGGCTGACGTACTTACATTTGTACGCTTAAATGTATGTAGATTTGTGTATGCATTACTTATTTTGCGCGGTCATATGCATATTTGTACATACATACTTACATATAGAGCAGTGCGCTCACATGTATTTACTGATAATTGATAATATATTATTATATTATATAATATAACATATTAATGTACATACATAAATTATTAATTCTGTAAAAATTGAAATTAAAAAATTATGAAAATAGTAAAATATCATTTTTTGCATAATCTTTCACATTTTATCAATGTAGAATTTGTGCAAAAAAATAATAATTTATCAATTTTTCATCATAAAAATCGTTTATATGGCAAAAAATAATCATGCATATGTGAAGTGGCATTTGTATTTCTTGTTTTCTCATTCATTTCATTTCATTTTTCTCTTTATATTGGTAGATACGTATTTTGTCAGAGAACGTTGTTAAAAATTCTCATTTCTGTTAAATAACAGCAAAACTATACAGAAAGTGGTGAACTCCCTGATCTCAAATTTTCAGCCAACCAATCGAGCATCATACAAAATTCAATTTGCACCTTCTCATTGTTTTAAGTTCTCTGGTTTGTATCACCTAATCGAGTTAGTTATAGGGTTATGTATATATAAATGATCAGGGTAAAGAGACAAGTTGAAATCCGGATGTCTGTTTGTCCGCCCGTCCGTCTGTCAGTCTGTACAAGCTATAACTTGAGTAAAATTGATATATCGTAATAAAACTTTGCACACGTGTTCCTGAGAAAAAAGAAAGAACGAGTTTGTATATGGGCGTAATCGGATCACTGCTACTTCTTCAAAATGAAGATATAAAACTGTAATTTGGTAAAGAGGATTGGAATTGCAAGGGACCTTTGTAGTAAACAAATTTTGAAAAAAGCGGAGTGGCCCCGCCCGCTAATAGCTTAAAGTAAATCCTTTAAGAGCCCCTACCGATAGTGCGAAAATGGCTGAAATCGGATTCTAATCCCGCAATAACTAAATGCTTCAGAGACATAAAATGATGCACCCGAGATTGTATGAAAGAGCTTTATAGGAACTGATGTCAAAATTTCGGAACCTACTCGACCGCTTACTAAATTTGGTATGTAATATTATCCTGACATTCTTACATTACAGTGTGAAAATGCTCAAAATCAGACAAAACCCATGCCTACTTTCGATATAAAAATATTTTTTAATCCATCTGATTCTTTAACTTTCCAGATACAACTTTGTACAAGTAGCGCCCTCATAGTATTTCATCTTACACTGACAAATCGTCGAAATCGGACTATTATTTTCTAAGAATTCATACGCCTAATATGTGAACCCCACTGCATATGGTAGACATTTTGCCGAAATATTGGTCAACCTGTAAGATATATAATTAAAATTCGGGGAAAGTGTTTCTTTAATAATAATATACCCTTGTGTCCAAAATGGGTTGAAGCAGATCAACACTTTCCTTAGCCCCCATATACCAAATACAAAGATTTTCGAACTTCCAGTTTCCTTTATACTATATATAATATATCGGCCAATGTGCTAGTTATTTTATTGAGAGATCGTGTTTTTTAACAACAGTGTATCTTTGTGGATAAAATCGTGCGAAAACTTACCTTAGCCCCCATATAACTAATATTCACGATTTTGAAGAAGAAGAGTATAAAATGTTCGGTTACATCCGAAGTAACTTCCACAAATTTAACAAGTATAGTATATAAATATAGTGTTTTACTGAGTTAACGACAACCAATGCTTCTAATTCGTATAAGTAGTATTTGTATTATGTTGGAGCAGTTCTTTTTCTGTAATACAGAACTACATAATGTTGAATAATGTAACAAAATGTCAAACAAAAATAAAAATAATACAGGCTTATTTGTTAAGGTACAAATGATTATTTGTTTTTACTATTTGCTTATATTGGGATTGCCATAAAAACTTCGTCTTATTCTAGATGAGAAAGTGAGGTGAGTAAAAAATAGGAATAGGAAAATTGGCCACAAACTTACGAAACTTATAAATTGTATCAACTGATGTACAGATTGAAGTGTGGTAATTCAGTAAAGTCATTTTTTACGATGATTGGGTTGATCTCGCCCGCTTAAATATCATATCCGAGATATTTTACTCTGGACTAGGATAGAAAATTTAGTAACGTTGAAGTATAAACTTGATTAGACTTAATTAGAAAATCTAAACCAAATAATGTTAATAAATAGAGAAGGGGCATACCTATGTTAAAAGGTACTAATTTGATATTTTCACAAGACAGAACAGGTATTAATTATCAATGCGCATACCTTTTTAGATTTATGTTTTCAATTTCTATGATATTACAAATTTTATAAATATAAAAAGCCTTTTGAATTAAAAATGAGGATTACCGGTAAAAATTTCAGAGTTTATAATAAAATATACATTTAATAGAACATTTTTTCAACTCAGATGTGTACGTTGCGTGCGCAATTGCTTATTATTTTTATAATGGTTGAGCTTGCCTATTTTTAGGCGTTGATTGCGAATGATATACAGTGGTCGTCCAGTATAACGAACTTTCGAAAAAACGAGTTTTCAGTTTAACGAACCATCTGAATTATCTTATTGATGTTATTGGGAACGCTGCTATATTTATACCCTGAACAGAGTTTGCCACAAAAGTGTACCACCCCAAAAATGTATATTGAACTATATATATATAGTATATTGAACTGAACATTTCTATTGTATTCTTAATATTGGTAAGTATTGGACACTACCATGTGCGCACCCCCAATCTTCCTCGATAGTATCCACAAAATTTGACGTTTACAAGCTACTCACATTCAACTCAATAACAGGCAGGTTATGACGGGAAATAATATATAGTTGTTTTAACATAACGATTGTTTATAAATCCAGATAGATATACGGTTATAGAATATACGCTGAGGGCCTGTACCTTGAAACTTTTTTCCTTAAACAGCTATATCGGTAAGTCCACTTTCTAGCCCCCGGATTTTATTCGTCGTTTGAAAATCGAAAATCACCACCAATATTTAAAACTACTGTTTGGACATCCTGTTCGAGGTGTTAATAACATAAAAAGTCACATTACTAAGGAGCCATTAAATATGTATGTTTTTCTTAGATCTTGAGCCAGATAATAGTAATGCAGAAATTTACAATATAAATTATGGGATGGTTGTTGTTAATAAAGTATAACCAAATTAGGTAAGCGATATCGTCCGATGTTTCCGATGTCAAGAGTTCGGCCACACAAAATCATTTTGCAATAAAAAGTTTTCATGCGTTAAATGCTCGCTACAGAATCCAAGTAACAACTGCCCTAAATAAAAAAAAAATGTACAGCAAAATCCGCTACTGTTTCGAAAATGCCAGCTAAAAAGGCCGCATAATTTATCAAAAAGTTATATCCATTAAAAAGTCTGTTACTAATGTTTTGAATAAGAGCCAATCTCAAAATAACGGGACCAAATATAGCCCGCTAAATTTCTTAAGTCCCAGTAATCAATTAAATAACGTAAGCAACAATAACAATCAGCTAATTTATGCTCAGATAGGGGAAAATATAAAAAAAAAGAAGATGCATTGTCCAGAATTGAAAAACATCTAGAAAAACAAGCAGTCAAATAAGTAATTTACTTAATATGATAATGCTTCTTGTAAATAAACTAGGTATGTAGATTGCGTATAGCCATATGGAATGCTTATGGGCTTTCAAACCTCTGTAATGAAATAAATTTGTTCCTTAAATCGAATAACATTGATACAATGGTTATTTCTGAGACGTTGAACTGCAGTAATGGGTAAAAAAAACGCTTAAGTTCAGAAAATGTAAATAAATAAATATACAAGCCACCGCTATTCAAATTAAATGTATGCATATCGATGTATCTTTAGCAGCTGTCTATCTACCTCCACGTTATGCGTTTCAATTAGATGACTACAAAATATTTGTCAAAAGCCTTGGCAACGACTTGATTGCTGGTGGGGACTACAACGCTAAGCATCCTTGGTGGAGATCTAGACCGACTAACCCAAAAGGAAATGAGCTATTTAAATGTATAACAATGTTTAATTCTTCAACTATTTCTACCGAGAAACCCATATACTAGCCTAGTATTGTAATCCTCGAAAAGGAAATTGCGGGAAATAAAAGATCGAGAAACAGCAGAATATCTAAGGAATCTAGATCCCCACGCAAACAATCCTAAGCTTAACCTGTGAAAGGCAAAATATATAAAGAGGCCAGAAGAAACACAGTTATCGAAACTAGTTTTGCAGATATAAGGTGCGTTCGAGCTACATAATAAACTATGTTGCATATGTATTTACTGATACTCTGCTAATGTGCAAACAAAAGTGTTGCCGATTATTTGCATAAATTGCGCGCAAAAAGTGATAGTAGAACGTGATGCTGTTGCAAGTGTTGCCTGAAATTCACGCAGAACCGGATACTTTAACAAATTTGCAACACTGCTGTCGTGATTGCCATCTCGAACGTACCCACAATCAAGAGAAGCCGAAGCGTTTGCTCTCCATTTGCATTGAGTTTTTCGACCGAACGTTATTGCTGATAATGAAAACACTGCTGAGGTACAAATATTTCTAGAAAGCCCTTGCCAGATGAGTCTGCCTATTCGAAAAATTTCTATTAAGGAAGTAACGACTGAGATTAAGAAAATAAAACTTAAGAAGTAACCTGGATTTGATAAAATTGATACTAGTAGACATCTACCTCATAATTGTAATAGACTGCTTACTTATATCTACAATTCCATTCTATAATCCGACCACTACACAAGTCAATGAAAGAATAAGATAACAGTGATTCCGAATCCTATTAAACCTAAGAACTGCACCCCTTCATAGCGTCCAATTAGTTTACTGGCGACCTTCTCTAAAGTATTTGAAAAGATAAAGTATGTTACCTGTTTTACAGGACCGAATTATATTACCCGAACCTCAGTTTGGAATGAGAAAGAGACATGGAATTGTTAAAATTATTACGAGTGCTTTTGAATGGAAGCAATACCGAGCAGTGGTCTTTTTTTGCGGGTGAGGGGGGGGGAAAATGCCTTCTTCATAATCATTGCTGGGTTCACAACAACGGTATGTGAAGCTTGCAGGTCATTAAAAACTTCCCTCTAAGGAACCGTCGCCCACTCTGAGATCGTGTTTGCATGTGACGTTCCATTTTTCTCGTTGAGAGATTTGCATCTGCGTCCAGGTCCCCCTTGAGCGGTCTTCTACGGCGCTGCGTTCCCGATGCCATCGCGAATGGGTGTTTCCACTTTTCTCAATCTGTGGAGGTACTTTTTGAAGTATCCGTGAGCAGGTAGAAATTGTGTCGTGTAGAAGTCGACTTCTCCAAATTTCCGGCTTGTCCATAAGTTTACATTTTTTTATAAGTCTGGCCGTCCATCTGCCGCGGCTCTCATTCTCCTATCTTCGTTGCCATGCACACATCGTATCTTTCTTTATTTGTTCGATTGGCCTTTTAATTTTTCTTAGATGTTTTCTTTAGCTTCCACAGCTTTTTCCTTTCGTATGCGAGGAGGTCAATTGGGATATTACCGCTTATAACTAATGTTGCATCGCCTGGCACCGTTCGGTAAGCTGATGCAACTCTGAGGGCTGCGGTGCGGTGTACTTTAGCCAATACCTTAAGCTGGTTTTTGTTTTTAAGCACATCTGCCTAAATTACTACTCCGTATAATAGGACGCTGATGGGCGTGCACATTAGGAGCTTTCTCTTTTCTTGGGCGGCCCCTATCTTGGCCATTAGTTGGGAGGTTGTTTTCGCTGCCTTTCCTGCAGCGTGCTGGATTTGTATCCAGAAAGTTTACCGCTTTTTGTATCTTTACAATATCCGTAGTCGTTTGCAAACTTATTTCGAGAGGTATGTACTTATGTGCTTGTTTGTCAACAGTAGTAGCTCTGTTTTTTCGGTAGCGAGCTGTAGGTTGTGTAAGTCAAGCCATGCTTGCGTCCGTATCATGACCTGGTTTAGCTTTCTTCGCGCATCTTCTGGGTCTCGGGCTGTAATTATTGCGGCGATGTCGCCGCGTAGCCAATTAGGTAAAATTCGTCTGGCATGTCGAGTTTTAGTATAGCGTCGTAACTTATGTCTCACAAGACAGGGCCTAAAGTGGATCCTTATACTGCTCCTTGGTACAACAATTTTCGTTGTTGCGTTGTACATGTTAAGAAGTATTGCCGATCCCTCTGCAGCGATTATTTTAAAAAATTTTGCTGGGGGATTTGGGTAAGACTTATGGTCTGTTCTGGATCGCTAGGCCTTTTTTCGTGAGTAGAAAATAGTGCGCTTACGATGTGGTCCATTGTGACAGCGGCTAAGTTAGGGGGTTTAGCTCGGACTCCGATTTTTTTCATTACTATTTTATACCAGAGTCCAAAGGGTTCCTCCCATTTCTTCTTTTTATTTTCATTTATGGCATGCTTAAGTTCATTTTTCGCCGCTTGGTATTGCTCGGTTTCCTGTGGTGCGGCTCCTCTGCGCCTGGATCTCGTATACAATCTGCGAGTGCGAAGACACGTACGTCTAAGTTGGGCGATATTTTCTGTCCACCAATAAACTGTTGCTTTTTATTTGCTGTGGGAAGCTTTGGGCATTGATTTGTTACATGCTCTTATTATATTGAGCATTGTGTGCTCGACAATTTTCCTTGCGGTTTTGGGAGAGTAGATAGATGGAAGCAGCGGATTTGCGGTTTTAGAAGAGTTGATAGATGGAAGCAGTGGAAGCACCTCTTTGCGTTTTCTTTGAGTCGCAGTCTTCAGTCAACCCAGCCAATTTTGATGCGTGCCTGTCGCATCAACGCTTCTGCTTTCTCAATATGGAGCGTTATGTACGCATTTACCTGCTCTCATGTGTTAGGTGATGTTAAGTTTATCGTGATGTCTTCGTTAAAGTCCTGAATCGCCTCTTTTACAACCTCTTTCACTTCTTCTTTTGTTGAGGGAGTCGAGGTCTCTGATCTCAATAGTAGTCTTTGGTTTAAGGTCGGCCATCATTGCAGATTCTCGAAGGGTGCTTTTGAGTGCCTCGCAGAAGCTGGCCTTTGTAGTTTGCCCTTTTCCAGTTCTAGTAGTATCGCCCCGGCTCTTGTTTTGCGGATCCCTTTGATCTTAACATCTGCTTCTTTAAGATTCAATTTGCTTCGGATATTCTTTAGGACCTTGGCGTAGATACCTTCTGTTGGCTTAAGGGGGTATTTTGGTCTAGAAATTTCAAAAAATCAATTTTTCATATTTTCAAAGTTTAACTATTCAAGAATGTGTGTGCGAGAGGATTTCTGAAAATTCGAATTATTTTCGGAGATATAGGCATTTTGATGGCGCTACATTCAATTGCGTATGAAAACATGCAAGTGGTGTACGAAGTTGATATAACAGATGTGCACACTTGTTTTGACATAACGGAATTTATGACTCCCACGAACAGCCAAACATATGTATATATATATATTATATATAACCCAAGGTGACTTGTATCTTTTCTATTTCGGATGAATTATTGACTCGATGTTAAGGCTCAGAAACGTAGAATAATAATGAATCACTCAATTTATTGATTTGGACTTTTGCGCCTAAGCATATTCATTCTGGAGCTCAGATAATTGAAATAGCCACATTTATTGCTGTTTGTATTTTTAATGAAGGTTCCATTCCCATCTTAAAGATGATGACTTTGATGGGAATTAAAATTGGTACAGAGGCTCATTCATTTGCCGTGAGACGAGACAACGCCCGAATCGACCGTTCTGAGGTACGAACGTCTAACGCATCGGAAGAAGCCAGAACTGCTCGGTTAGAAGAGAGAAACGAAGAAGCAAGTTTTTATAAAGTCGAGGAAGGCCCGATGTATGAAGCAGGAATAGCAGATTAGATAAATGTAAGTATAAAATATAATTTCATGACTTAAACTGCGAATAACTTGACGCGAACGGCGTTCAAAACTTTAAACGCGTTTTTCTCGAAACTGTCTTTTTCAACCTGATACCCATGATATCTCGAGTTCTACTGGACCGATTGATTTGAAATTTTCAGGGACTCCTCTCGGTCATGAACTAGCCCCATCCCCAAATTCCAAAATTTAGTATTTTTAAAAAATTTGAGAAAGTCAAAAAAATGGTCCAAAAGTTATGTTTTTTTTTCAAACAGTCGCCATTTTATCAAAAAAAATTTTTTTACTTGTCCCTAGTTCATGACCTTGCGACATTCATGTAGATTAATAATCTTTTTATTTTAGATCACTGGAAGGGATGAAATCATGGGTATGGCCACCTGCCAATTTTTCGAGAGCTCCCACTTCATCGGCTGCTAAAATTTTGGATTTTGAAAAAAAAAATTTTTTAAATTTTTTTCTGTACTCTTAAAAGGTTAATAAATAACATATAAAAAAATGGATGATAAAAATATTAATTGCCTATTTTATACAGCACTTTAAAAAATACCTAAAAATCATGCCTCTAGACCAGAATACCCCCTTAATGAAGATAACTCCCACGTTTGGCATAAAGTCTACTAGAATTATGATAATCATTTTATGTAGTATATGAGAGCTAGGTTATTTGTTGACCCGTTTTCACACATTTTCAACTTTAAATTAAAGTAAATCTAATATTATTCGTTTACTTAATTTTGTTAGATATCTTACATTTTGACCGATATACCTATATTGGAGCTAGGGAAGTATTTACCCGATTTTATTCATTTTTGTTTTTTCGAGACCGTGTGAGTAGAAAAGAAGCATGTTTTTCTTTGGGGAATGCGAATGCGAAATAGAATTCAAAATTGTGATATATTTGAAGTAGGCGTGATTGTTGTCCGATTTCACTCATTTTGCCATCATTCCTGATCTAAATCTATTACTTGTACATACCCTATTCCTGCATTGTTTTGTAATAAGGTAATATTATGGTAATACTAAAATATTGTGTTGCCCAGTGTAAATTGGTTTGCAAAGTAATTCTAAAGAGAAGAAGTTGCGCGGATTATCTATCGTATTGCCATACAAAACCAAAAACGCAAAATGTTTATGAAAATTTGAATGAGATGAAAGTACCAGAATATCTAAGGAATCTAGATCCCCACGCAAACAATCCTAAGCTTAACCTGTGAAAGGCAAAATATATAAAGAGGCCTACTAGAAGAAACACAGTTATCGAAACTAGTTTTGCAGATATAAGGTGCGTTCGAGCTACATAATAAACTATGTTGCATCTGTATTTACTGATACTCTGCTAATGTGCAAACAAAAGTGTTGCCGATTATTTGCATAAATTGCGCGCAAAAAGTGATAGTAGAACGTGATGCTGTTGCAAGTGTTGCCTGAAATTCACGCAGAACCGGATACTTTAACAAATTTGCAACACTGCTGTCGTGATTGCCATCTCGAACGTACCCACAATCAAGAGAAGCCGAAGCGTTTGCTCTCCATTTGCATTGAGTTTTTCGACCGAACGTTATTGCTGATAATGAAAACACTGCTGAGGTACAAATATTTCTAGAAAGCCCTTGCCAGATGAGTCTGCCTATTCGAAAAATTTCTATTAAGGAAGTAACGACTGAGATTAAGAAAATAAAACTTAAGAAGTAACCTGGATTTGATAAAATTGATACTAGTAGACATCTACCTCATAATTGTAATAGACTGCTTACTTATATCTACAATTCCATTCTATAATCCGACCACTACACAAGTCAATGAAAGAATAAGATAACAGTGATTCCGAATCCTATTAAACCTAAGAACTGCACCCCTTCATAGCGTCCAATTAGTTTACTGGCGACCTTCTCTAAAGTATTTGAAAAGATAAAGTATGTTACCTGTTTTACAGGACCGAATTATATTACCCGAACCTCAGTTTGGAATGAGAAAGAGACATGGAATTGTTAAAATTATTACGAGTGCTTTTGAATGGAAGCAATACCGAGCAGTGGTCTTTTTTTGCGGGTGAGGGGGGGGGGGAAAATGCCTTCTTCATAATCATTGCTGGGTTCACAACAACGGTATGTGAAGCTTGCAGGTCATTAAAAACTTCCCTCTAAGGAACCGTCGCCCACTCTGAGATCGTGTTTGCATGTGACGTTCCATTTTTCTCGTTGAGAGATTTGCATCTGCGTCCAGGTCCCCCTTGAGCGGTCTTCTACGGCGCTGCGTTCCCGATGCCATCGCGAATGGGTGTTTCCACTTTTCTCAATCTGTGGAGGTACTTTTTGAAGTATCCGTGAGCAGGTAGAAATTGTGTCGTGTAGAAGTCGACTTCTCCAAATTTCCGGCTTGTCCATAAGTTTACATTTTTTTATAAGTCTGGCCGTCCATCTGCCGCGGCTCTCATTCTCCTATCTTCGTTGCCATGCACACATCGTATCTTTCTTTATTTGTTCGATTGGCCTTTTAATTTTTCTTAGATGTTTTCTTTAGCTTCCACAGCTTTTTCCTTTCGTATGCGAGGAGGTCAATTGGGATATTACCGCTTATAACTAATGTTGCATCGCCTGGCACCGTTCGGTAAGCTGATGCAACTCTGAGGGCTGGGGTGCGGTGTACTTTAGCCAATACCTTAAGCTGGTTTTTGTTTTTAAGCACATCTGCCTAAATTACTACTCCGTATAATAGGACGCTGATGGGCGTGCACATTAGGAGCTTTCTCTTTTCTTGGGCGGCCCCTATCTTGGCCATTAGTTGGGAGGTTGTTTTCGCTGCCTTTCCTGCAGCGTGCTGGATTTGTATCCAGAAAGTTTACCGCTTTTTGTATCTTTACAATATCCGTAGTCGTTTGCAAACTTATTTCGAGAGGTATGTACTTATGTGCTTGTTTGTCAACAGTAGTAGCTCTGTTTTTTCGGTAGCGAGCTGTAGGTTGTGTTAGTCAAGCCATGCTTGCGTCCGTATCATGACCTGGTTTAGCTTTCTTCGCGCATCTTCTGGGTCTCGGGCTGTAATTATTGCGGCGATGTCGCCGCGTAGCCAATTAGGTAAAATTCGTCTGGCATGTCGAGTTTTAGTATAGCGTCGTAACTTATGTCTCACAAGACAGGGCCTAAAGTGGATCCTTATACTGCTCCTTGGTACAACAATTTTCGTTGTTGCGTTTTACATGTTAAGAAGTATTGCCGATCCCTCTGCAGCGATTATTTTAAAAAATTTTGCTGGGGGATTTGGGTAAGACTTATGGTCTGTTCTGGATCGCTAGGCCTTTTTTCGTGAGTAGAAAATAGTGCGCTTACGATGTGGTCCATTGTGACAGCGGCTAAGTTAGGGGGTTTAGCTCGGACTCCGATTTTTTTCATTACTATTTTATACCAGAGTCCAAAGGGTTCCTCCAATTTCTTCTTTTTATTTTCATTTATGGCATGCTTAAGTTCATTTTTCGCCGCTTGGTATTGCTCGGTTTCCTGTGGTGCGGCTCCTCTGCGCCTGGATCTCGTATACAATCTGCGAGTGCGAAGACACGTACGTCTAAGTTGGGCGATATTTTCTGTCCACCAATAAACTGTTGCTTTTTATTTGCTGTGGGAAGCTTTGGGCATTGATTTGTTACATGCTCTTATTATATTGAGCATTGTGTGCTCGACAATTTTCCTTGCGGTTTTGGGAGAGTTGATAGATGGAAGCAGCGGATTTGCGGTTTTAGAAGAGTTGATAGATGGAAGCAGTGGAAGCACCTCTTTGCGTTTTCTTTGAGTCGCAGTCTTCAGTCAACCCAGCCAATTTTGATGCGTGCCTGTCGCATCAACGCTTCTGCTTTCTCAATATGGAGCGTTATGTACGCATTTACCTGCTCTCATGTGTTAGGTGATGTTAAGTTTATCGTGATGTCTTCGTTAAAGTCCTGAATCGCCTCTTTTACAACCTCTTTCACTTCTTCTTTTGTTGAGGGAGTCGAGGTCTCTGATCTCAATAGTAGTCTTTGGTTTAAGGTCGGCCATCATTGCAGTTTCTCGAAGGGTGCTTTTGAGTGCCTCGCAGAAGCTGGCCTTTGTAGTTTGCCCTTTTCCAGTTCTAGTAGTATCGCCCCGGCTCTTGTTTTGCGGATCCCTTTGATCTTAACATCTGCTTCTTTAAGATTCAATTTGCTTCGGATATTCTTTAGGACCTTGGCGTAGATACCTTCTGTTGGCTTAAGGGGGTATTTTGGTCTAGAAATTTCAAAAAATCAATTTTTCATATTTTCAAAGTTTAACTATTCAAGAATGTGTGTGCGAGAGGATTTCTGAAAATTCGAATTATTTTCGGAGATATAGGCATTTTGATGGCGCTACATTCAATTGCGTATGAAAACATGCAAGTGGTGTACGAAGTTGATATAACAGATGTGCACACTTGTTTTGACATAACGGAATTTATGACTCCCACGAACAGCCAAACATATGTATATATATATATTATATATAACCCAAGGTGACTTGTATCTTTTCTATTTCGGATGAATTATTGACTCGATGTTAAGGCTCAGAAACGTAGAATAATAATGAATCACTCAATTTATTGATTTGGACTTTTGCGCCTAAGCATATTCATTCTGGAGCTCAGATAATTGAAATAGCCACATTTATTGCTGTTTGTATTTTTAATGAAGGTTCCATTCCCATCTTAAAGATGATGACTTTGATGGGAATTAAAATTGGTACAGAGGCTCATTCATTTGCCGTGAGACGAGACAACGCCCGAATCGACCGTTCTGAGGTACGAACGTCTAACGCATCGGAAGAAGCCAGAACTGCTCGGTTAGAAGAGAGAAACGAAGAAGCAAGTTTTTATAAAGTCGAGGAAGGCCCGATGTATGAAGCAGGAATAGCAGATTAGATAAATGTAAGTATAAAATATAATTTCATGACTTAAACTGCGAATAACTTGACGCGAACGGCGTTCAAAACTTTAAACGCGTTTTTCTCGAAACTGTCTTTTTCAACCTGATACCCATGATATCTCGAGTTCTACTGGACCGATTGACTTGAAATTTTCAGGGACTCCTCTCGGTCATGAACTAGCCCCATCCCCAAATTCCAAAATTTAGTATTTTTAAAAAATTTGAGAAAGTCAAAAAAATGGTCCAAAAGTTATGTTTTTTTTTCAAACAGTCGCCATTTTATCAAAAAAAATTTTTTTACTTGTCCCTAGTTCATGACCTTGCGACATTCATGTAGATTAATAATCTTTTTATTTTAGATCACTGGAAGGGATGAAATCATGGGTATGGCCACCTGCCAATTTTTCGAGAGCTCCCACTTCATCGGCTGCCAAAATTTTGGATTTTGAAAAAAAAAATTTTTTAAATTTTTTTCTGTACTCTTAAAAGGTTAATAAATAACATATAAAAAAATGGATGGTAAAAATATTAATTGCCTATTTTATACAGCACTTTAAAAAATACCTAAAAATCATGCCTCTAGACCAGAATACCCCCTTAATGAAGATAACTCCCACGTTTGGCATAAAGTCTACTAGAATTATGATAATCATTTTATGTAGTATATGAGAGCTAGGTTATTTGTTGACCCGTTTTCACACATTTTCAACTTTAAATTAAAGTAAATCTAATATTATTCGTTTACTTAATTTTGTTAGATATCTTACATTTTGACCGATATACCTATATTGGAGCTAGGGAAGTATTTACCCGATTTTATTCATTTTTGTTTTTTCGAGACCGTGTGAGTAGAAAAGAAGCATGTTTTTCTTTGGGGAATGCGAATGCGAAATAGAATTCAAAATTGTGATATATTTGAAGTAGGCGTGATTGTTGTCCGATTTCACTCATTTTGCCATCATTCCTGATCTAAATCTATTACTTGTACATACCCTGTTCCTGCATTGTTTTGTAATAAGGTAATATTATGGTAATACTAAAATATTGTGTTGCCCAGTGTAAATTGGTTTGCAAAGTAATTCTAAAGAGGAGAAGTTGCGCGGATTATCTATGGTATTGCCATACAAAACCAAAAACGCAAAATGTTTATGAAAATTTGAATGAGATGAAAGTACCAGTACTAGTGCATATAACGACACAATTGGTAGTGCATGAATGTATGAATGTGCTATGAACAAAGCAATAAAGTTCAGCAGAGAGTATTGATGTTATAACGGTTGGTTTTTTTCGAGGTATAGAACTTTAAGTTGGCATTACTGTTCAAGATGGAGACCGATTTAACAGCTGTCAAGTGATTTATTCTCAGTTTGGTTTGGCGATTCATCATGAATAAACTTACGCCTGAACAACGCTTGCAAATAGTGCAATTTTATTTGGAAAATAATGGTTTTGTGCGGAATATGTATCGTGAACTACGTTCATTTTATCGTCGCCATTTTATTTTAGCGATGAAGCGCATTTCTGGTTGAATGGTTACGTCAATAAACAAAACTGTCGCATTTGGAGTGAAGCTAATCCTCAAGTGTATGTCGAAACACCGTTACATCCAGAAAAACTGACTGTTTGGTGCGCTTTATCGGCTGGTGGAATCATTGGTCCGTACTTCTTCAAAAACGATGGTGGCCAGAACGTTACAGTCAATGGTGATCGGTATAGAACCATGATTACAAACATTTTCATTCCTGAATTGAACAACCGTGATGTCCAGGAGCTGTGGTTCCATCAGACCAGCGCAACATGTCACAAATCTCGTGCTACAATCGATTTATTGAAAGACACGTTTGGTGACCGCCTAGTTTCACGTTTTGGACCTGTGAATTGGCCACCAAAATCTTGTGATTTAACACCGCTAGACTACTTTCTGTGGGGTTATGTAAAGTCATTGGTCTATGCTTATAAGCCACAAACGCTTAACCATTTGGAAGACAACATTCGTCGTGTTATTGCCGATATACGGCCACAAATGTTGGAAAAGTCATCGAAAATTGGACGTCCAGATTGCACTACATCTGAGCCAGCCGTGGCGGTCATATGCCAGAAATCATATTTAAAATGTAATGCCACAAGATTATCTTTCGGATAAATAAAATTCATGTCAATCATCCATCGTTGTTTCATTGCAATTTAAAGTTCTTTTCCCTAAAAAAAAACCCTATAGATTCGAACCGCTCAGGCAAAATGAAAATAGTGCCTAGGCACTAACAACGTTTGTCATGTCTGCATCGTGGTTATTTAGCATTCCATTCAGATTCAAAACATCTGGTACTAAATTGAGACATAAAACGCTTCTAAGTATACATCGCAATCGTAAATAACAAAATATCTTTAAAGTTAAGAACAAAGATGTGGTGTATACCATAAACAAAAAAAACCGATTTACATACATATGTATATGTACTTATGCACAATCGTATAAGGCGCTATAAGAGAAATAATAAGAACTTGAAAGCAATTACAATAAAGAGAAATAACAATTTAAATTTAGTTTAGTACGAAATCAACGATTGCTCCGGCGATCAAACCAAATCAATGAAACAAAATCGGAGCAAACAGAAATAAAATGCTTATCAACAATGTTTTCAAATTAAACATACTTACGTATGGTTTGTATTTTGCTAGTTTGTTTGTTGCGAAAAGTCGAATTGGAAATCGAATTAGTCTGAAAAGTTTACAACTATTTTTTGGAGCTAGTCCGAAAATATTAGATTTATATCAGCGAGAAAATGATTTATTAATGAGTTACATACATACATACATATGTAATTGGATTTTATTTATCTTTTCATTGTGTTTACGGTTTTAATGGACAACATTTGACAATTGATAGCTCATCATATTAAAATATAGAGCCTTCCTCAGCCGGGATGACTAGTAGTTAAATCGGTTCATTTGTTATGTATTAGTTGTTAGTTTACTATAGGGTTTAATTGCTTAGTTCTTTGCAATTGTCATTGGAAGTTTTGAAATTGAAATACTGACAACTGCGGTTTTAATATACTACATGTTTTTGTACAGTGTAAGTATATTTTGCTAAAACCGTCGATTGCAGATGTGGTTCCATAAAAAACGAATATAAAGTGCAAAATATTTATATTGCACGTACATATGTACATACATTTTTAGAAATTAAGAGGAATTAGCAGAGTGTATTAAAAAAAACACGCACCGACACAAAATTAGTGTTTTCATAGACAAAAGAGGTTTTCACGCGAACACTTGTGTTTTCATCCATACAAAATCTGTCAAACGAAAACATAGTGCAAACATATGCTACAGAGTATAATACATTATGTAAACCTACCAGTAACAAAAGAATAAGATGTTTTCCAAGAATTTTACACAACTGAGATCACCTGATCGAAATCTGCCTGTTTTGGACACAGAGATGTAAATAAAAGGAATGTAGTATAATAACTTTTTTTGAAAAGGTATTTGTAATGGAAAACATTAATGAAAACTTTTATTTTTTTTTTCAAAATAAGCGTTTACTGCATATTTATTATTTTCTTCACCACCTCTGAGGTTGCAATGTAGGCGCGTTATCGATCTTTTTTGGGTGTTCCGTTCCCCAGGAGGCCTATTTTTACCCATACAATATATACAGTTCTAAATCAATCTATTTGTAATAACAAATATAAGTAGATAAAAATTAATACATAAAATCAGGTACACTTCAGGAATACTAACTACTACTAACAGCTTCTTCATTCGACGAAAAACGTTTTCAACGAAGGAATTGTTTCAGGTTTCTAAAGAGTTTATAGTCGCTGAGATCCAAATCTGGTGAATACGATGGATGCTCAAGCAATTCATACTTTAATTCGGTGAATTTTGTCATTGGTTAAACACATTTGTGAGCAGGTGCATTGTCTTGATGAAAAATGGCTTTTTCGTGCTGCAAACCAGGTCTTTTCTCACGAATTTTTTCGTCCAGCTAATCCAAAAGGCTGCAATAATATTCAGAGTTGATTGTTTTACCTTTATGCAGATAATCAATCAACAAAATTCCATTGTATCCCAAAAAACTGATGACTTTCTTTGCTGATCTTTGTGACTTCACCTGCTTTGGAGTTGAACAACCAGCTTCAGCCTACTGTAAACGTTCTTGTTTCAATTTAGGATCATGGTGGTAGATCCAAGTCTCATTCACAGTTATAAAACGACATAAGCAATCGGGTTTCTTCTGCTTAAAACGCTCCAAATTATACTGAGAAATTTGTTTTCGATTCAGGTTTTGTTGAATTGTTAACGTGTGCGGGATTAACTTTCCAAACAGCTTTTTCATATGTAATTCTCCACTAATCACTGCGCGATATGAAATTGTTTCCATATTAAAAAAATACTCTGACGCATCAACTTCAAATGGCTTGTAAAATAAAAATTAATTGACAGAATGACTTGTAACCTTGCATGTGTTCGCACAACAGATGTACCAACTTGAGAAAAAAATTGGAGCTAGTACTGCTATTTCTTGGTGAGAGCAGAAACTTTACAATCAACCTATCATATCAATATATGTAAGTCTAAACAAACAAGTTGAAGTAATTTAAACCGAAACAGAAAAAAAAAATAGAAAAATCAGGTACAATTGAGGAACAGCAATAATAATAATCAAAACAATCTACAAAGTAATAAATAATATTTACAAAATATTCTTAATCACCCACAGCAAAATACTCATTAAAAACCCTATCAGAATAGTGGTGGGTTTATGGTACACGAAAACATTCAAAAACCAAATCATAGTTGTAGCTTTAGTGGGTTTATATAAAACTATTATTTTTCAACTAACGTTGGTTTTTTTCACCTAAAAGTAATCAAGATAGATATGGAGTTATATACTTATATTTATATAAATGATAAAGATGACGAAACGAGTTGAATTCCGAGTGACTGTCTGTCTGTCCCTCTGCCTGGCTCTGCAAGTGATAACTAGAGTAAAAATTGAGAAACTTTGATGAAACTTGGGACACATTTTCCTTGACACTCAAGGAGGTTAGTATTGCAAAAGGGCAAAATCGGACTATTGACACGCCCAAGACATTAATCAAAACATAACAAGTAAGGAAGGGCTAAGTTCGGATGTAACCGAACATTTTATAATCTCGCAAAGTTAAATGGTATACTCGTTTGAGATTTCTTTATATATTTTAAAAATTAGAAGTAGGAACTGTTGCCTCAGTTATTTAAATTCCCAGTGAAATTAATTGATTTTATATAGAATGCATTACAACTGTATTGAGGAATATGAAAAGAAATCGTTTTTGGACAATGAATAACATTTTTTATTTATTACTAGAAGACCCCGGTCACGCCTTGCTGTGGCTAAGATATAATTAATTTATATTGAGTAAGCAGTTTAATTTAGCAAAATGTTATTATCAAAACTAATTTCAGCATTTTTTTCTGTCTATATAGCTCGATTAAAGAGCCAGTTCTGCTTTAAATAATTAATTTGTGCGACTGGGAAAATACGGTCAATTACTTAATTTTGTCCGTGTACAATAGTGCTGAGATTGGCTGGAAGTTTAGGGCATTTCGTATTTGGTTGCAGTTAGTATATGAAATCTAACTTCTATTCTGAAATCTAACTGATAGTATACATATTTTATTATTATTAAATACTTACATTAAAATGAAATCATCACTGGTATTATTAATATTACCGTCGAAATCGGTACATTTAATTGTGGCGAGTAATTTTCAAAAATTAGTAAATTAGTGCGATAGAATTTAAATAAGTAACCACATTTATGAACAAACGATTCTCTTTCAATATAGTCTATGGCTGTGAATGACGAATTTTTTAAAATATGCAAAATTAAATGTATTTTTTCAATCTTTCTGAGACATTTTCTTAATATTTTTTTCCGTAAGAACCTTCTACAGAGTATTAGAAAACTACACAATAAAAAACAGCCAAATCGGTTTAGCCGTTCTTAAGTTATGGCGTGACAACGGGAAACGGGTTTCATTTTTATATATATAGATATTGATATTATTATACATGTTTAGCTTAAAAATAATAAATATTAACAACTTTAGAAACTAGATTATTATATTAATTTGTATATAATATTTACAATATTAAACAAAAATTTTTATAGAGATTCTTATACATATATCCCAATTATATATCTTTTATATTAATTAATTAAATAATTTTGCTAATTTCTATCACATATTTAAATAATAATGTCTTATATAATAACAAATTATACATATAATTTAAAATTTTTCTTAAAATTGCCTTAAAAACTACTGTCAAAATTGCTATACCATTCTAATTCGATTACATTAAAAAAAGAAGAACTATTGCAATAAGTCTGAAAACTTTAGTTCGAAATACTTGTAGAGACACAAATACTGTCATGATAGCTATGTACTGTCTCAGTAGTAATTGCATTAAGATGGGAAGGATCCATGTTTGAAAATGCTCAATCAATTTGTGCACCAGCAGGTGTAGTTGAATGAATATTCTACACCAAGCAGGGAACTAAAGTTTCTTTATTGGAGCAGCTTTCCTATTGTAATCCCTCTAGACATTAAACAAATGTTAAAATCTCGAACAATCAGCACATTTTTAATTGCATAACTTAGTAGTAAGGACTTCCTGAAGTTCTACAATTAAATGTCTGGCAGAGAAATCACGAATTTCTGTATAGAACCAGAATATTAATATTGAAACGATTAAACAAAACCGCTCCTAAAACTTTGCAGCCGGAATAAATTTTCTTTACAACCTTTGAGCTAGCAATACTATGGTTTGCATATATTATAATGCCCCGTTTATTTCTGTTGCTTGTTTCCGCGCTATCTATCCTCAACTCGTTAATTGTCGTAAATCCTGGTATATCAAAACTTTCGCAAGGATAACACCAAGTTTCTACAAAACACAAAATATCTGAAGATAGCATTAAACAGTCGCCTTTTAAAATTTGATGTCCTGATGAAAGAACAATGGAAATCAATTTGCATAAGTTGTCCAGCTGCCCCATTAACCAAGCCATCACACGTGTTTATATTCACTGTAGTAATATATTTGGCAGAGGTTCTTAGTGTCAATTCATAGGACAGCCCCTGCATTTCAGAAGTTGTGAAAAGTTTAACTCTTTCTAAAACATTTACATTTTCACTTATACCCATTCCTTTAGCTGAGCCTTTTGCAGTTGAAAGGATAGCTTCGACTGAGCTTAAGGGCATTGAAATTATTTGTCTCTTCATTGGACCAAAATAAATGTATGGCATCATCGGGAACTTATTCGAATTAACTACTCGTGTTTCAATGAGTGATATGTTCTCATTTGTCATAGTACCAGATGCCATATGGTTTAATGCAATTGCAAATGCCTGATCCTCCCGTTGTCTCATTATTTCTGTTAATTCAAAGTATTTGAATAACTCCCACAAAGGGGAACCAACTAAAGTGCTGAATGCATTATTGGGATTAGGAGAGAATATCCACCTATCTCCAACAGGTGAGAGTTGCTTCAAATCACCAAACACTATGATCGGTATACCACCGAAGGGGCTGTCTGTTTTGAAAATTTGTTTTAATCTCGCATCAACAGAGCTAAACATACGAGCACCTATCATCGATATTTCATCAATTATGATTAATTTTAAATCGATAAGTCTGGAATACAATGCATTAACTGTGTCATTGCTAAGTAGCCTTAATTCTCTATTGAACTGATTAACAGGTAAAGAGAAATTGAGTGAAGGGTCATTCCACCTATTCTGAAAGCTGCTTTACCCGTAGGTGCGCAAAGAAGAACTTTTAAGGAACTTGGATTGGATCCAGGTGTAGAATTGTAACGATGGTTAAGTGCTTGATATAATATATTGCAGATATCAAAAGACTCTTTCCTACACCTGCACCGCCGCCAATGAACTCAAACAGTGCTGTTCATTCCGCCAAGGATAGTAAAGCATTACCATTTCGCGGAAGTACTCAACTCTGGCCAAATCTGGGTTAAACCTTCTATTCCGAATAATGCAAGGTTTGGTACGTTTCTTAACAAAACCGTTACCGTCTATAAGAGGCATGGCAACCACGCTTTCTGGTAAATTATCGTCTTCCCACTCTTCTTCTTCATGATCACTGTCTTGTGCTCTTCTACTAGATATAAAATATTTATGCATAGATGCAAAATCAGCTAAACAAAGAGTTTCTAAGTGATCGGATCTTTGAACATAACGGTCTAAAATATTTCAGTCGAACCTGAAGGAAGGTGCTGAAGTCCCGTTCTAGGTTTTACCATTCGCACACGTTCCTCAGGTCGAGAGGTATTTATAAATATTTCTGCATTACTTGCTTCCGAAAGATGAAGCCCAATGCAGCAATATACTGCTTTTTGTGCAGATATTTCTGTGCCTGAATAAATTTGTGACCTATGTATATATTTTAATCTTTGCTTAACAGTATAGTTTCCAGCATTTACCTCTGATATAGCTTCATTTAGGAGCCTAGAAACTCCCCTGTTAGACTTGTTAATATAATTAATTATAGGAAGCATATGCATCCAGTGGATATCCATATTTGCTCTATGGAGTTCGAAAGTCGGAGGATTATAAGCGTTTATAAAACGATCCTGTAATTTTCTTTTTACAAAATTTTGGGTTTTGTTAAACTTGATCTAAGGGCTAACAAATAGTCATCAAAAGACATATTTATTCCAATATTAGACAGGAAATGTTCAAAATCTCTTAAATTAGAAATGTCTTCTGTAGTCATATTTGAATTTAAAACGTTTTGAATTTTGAAACATTTTTCCTTGTGTCTTTCTGAATTTTGACTTGTTTCTGTAAGAGGTAACAGTATTTACGTTGAAGGCAATGGTGGATATGATATACCAAAGCGACAAAACTGTTGTCCTCTTATTTCCCTAGTACAAGACCGACTGTGGTTACGCTTTTCATAACCCACATAATTTTCTAAGGGGGTCACCGAACCATCTCTAGAAATATAATTGTCAATAAAACGAATGAAATCAGGGAATGTCTGAGGATCTTGACGGTTGACCCTGGGGGCATTATTAAGCCTCCCTCTCTGTTGAAACTCCACGCTCCCGTATGATTTGTGACAAAATGCTCTCCAAAAATGCCGGCGTTATGTTTAAGCTTAAGCTTAAGAATTTGTAGATATAGGTAGTCAAAATATCTAGAACAAGTAACCGAGTCTGGCCAAATTAAGCGACATCTATCTTGGGTGGTTAAACTGTTGGCTTCCTCTTCCAAAATATGTTTAGAATCAACAGTTTTAGAGAAGATGACCAAAAGCTCAACCCATTGAGATTCTGCAGTCGATAAAGTGATAAAGAAGGTTGGAAGCCCAAATTTGTGAATCATAGCGATTGCCTTTTGCTTCTAAGCTTCTCAGTGTAGGGGAGAGGATCTAACGCCTTTCAAAACCTTGTAACCATCATCGTGTTGAATCAAGTTTTGAACAAAGTTTTCGTTTAAAAGATTTTGGGCTGTAACTCAGTTGCGACCTGAAAACTTTCTAAGGCAAATGGATGTACTATTCTTAATTTGTAGCAGTTCTAATTTTTTGTAATCATAGAACAATTTTGGAATGGTACACGCTCTTCTGTCAAAACGGCGAACTTCAGATTGTATTATTTTGCTATATGATTCAGAGCACGCACGTTTCTGCCCAACGTATATTGTTCCAAATGACAACTCTTCTGAATTAGTGTCTTGAATTATGTCAATTGGCCTTTGTCCTTCACCTGGCGCTATGACTAAACGGTTATAGTCCAAGTTTTCTACAGGAATATTGTCCAAAAGAGTTTCTTGACCGCCTGCAAAGCTTCCACAATCTTTGCGGCTCGTATGGTATCGATAATGTAATCATGATTGTATTCCAAACGCCTTATTAAGTGAATTTGTATCCCATGAGTCTCATCAAAGGACCTTGGTAGAAATGTCACAATATTGTTAACAGAAATTGGTATATTAACAACAGCACCTTTGAGCAACTCTAACCCTGATCGCATTTTTGCAAGTAGCACAAAAATTGTAATTTCCATCTTCCGAAGGAAATTTTTGCATTAAATAGAAGGCGGATGCAGCATTCGGGTGACCTTGCACAATAGTTACGAAATTTAATTTGCGAACTTGATGTGAAAACCATAATCCGCCGCAGCAAATACATTATTCAGTAGGGCCCGTATTTATATTTTAGAAATAAATGTTTTTGAAATCTGTTAAATTGCCACTATTATCAGACCATTCCTACTAAGCTGTCGACGTTGTGTTTCTCTATCACGCTCCTCTCCTTATTTCAGGATTTCTTCTTGCTGTTCCCTTTGAATTTAATCACGAATGCGCTCTAAATTCCTATACTCAGGATTTCTTGCGCGAAGTTTCCTATGATTCCTAGTGTTTCTACTCTCATCATAACGTACCTCGGGATTATCTCGACGAAGTCTATGATCTCGAGTATTTCTTACATCGTACCTCGGGATTTTCTCGACGAGATCTATGACCCCGACTATTTCTTATTTGCCGCCTTGTTCTATATTGAACAGTATTTACAACTTGCTTAACATATCGTACCACGGGATTTTCTTATTTTCTCTTCAGAGCGAATTTGGGGATCTTGTCGACTTGTTCTATTTTGAACAGTATTTACAACTTGCTTAATAATCGTAGTTCGAGATTTTCTCGTCGAAATCTATGTCCCCAAGTATTTCTGCTTTGGTCTTTAGAGCGGATTTGAGGATTTAGACGTCTTGCTCTATGTTTAACAGTATTTAAATTTTGTTCCAAAGACCATACCTCGAGACTTTCTCGCCTGGTTCTGTGTTGATTTGTATTGATAATTTGTTCAGGCAGACGTACATCGGAATCTAATCTACGATTAGCGTGACTTACAGTATCTTGTGACTGCTCACTATCTCTATATAAAGAGTTTGCACGAAGAACTCTCATACGTCTTCTATTCTGAAGACGACTTAGTATACAGATTTTCTACTTAATCTAGGCATAATTAATAAATAATAAATGGCTTATTATATAAAATACTTATATAATTCCGTCCGTCCGGGTCTAAAAAGTTGGATCCTAGGTGCTGCTCTCTTCCACTGTAATTCCTTGTAAATCCTTGCTATGAATCCTTTAATGTTCGGTGTATATGTACTATGGTGCACTTATGTATATATGTTTGCTCGCCACTGTATATAATACGGTTTTGCTCTCCACTGTATATAACATTAGCTTAAACACTATATAACTAATACACTTAAATTATATATAGCACTTTGCTGGTCAAGAAATCTAGTGTAACTAAAACTACAAACACAGTGTGCTGATATTTATTGTACTCTTACAACATGTTGCTAGTTATAGTTTTGTTATGGTATATTTTTGTACACACAACTTACGTGCTTTTGTAAACCTATATATTACTTCGATATTCACTAATATAATAATACATAATATTAAGTTATATTTATATTTTAGAAATTAGTAGTTTATTTCATTGTATTGAAATTGAGTGCTCGGAAAACCCCTCCGTAAATTGCTTTTATCTCTTCTATGGTACTTATTTTGAAAGGACTGCTATTGAAGGTTAAATTAACAATAACTTACATATAATAAAGTATGGTATACACATATGTAGAGCAGGTATGTAGATTTTCTTCTTTCTGTCTTAATATCTAAACCTTTCATAAGCTGCCAACGGCGCTGGGAAAAAATGTAATTTTCTTGAGTTTACAGTTCACCTCATGACCTTCATTTAAAAATGTGCCGCAAAACTAAAATAATAATCAGTAGCATTTAAACCGAAGGGGTCGCAGTTTATCTATTACCACATAAAAAGGGCCTTTAGCACTACTAACATTTATTTCATGCGATTTTTGCTAGAAATATATTTTTTCTCTATACAAAGTCCAGTACTCTAAGAAACGTTTTTACATTGTTGTCTGGTATATTTTGTTATAAGTTCAACATGATGGCTAAGAATCTAGATATCCACTGATTATCACCAAATATTAGAAGAAATATATGTATATAGATATCTATCTCGATTAGTTTTAGGTGATGGAAGCAACCGTTTGGTGAACAAAAATGTACTCTGTGCAACATGTTGCGAAAATATAAAAATGTTGCGAAAGAATTCAACATTCATAATTCGATTAATATTTGGTATCTTACTAACTTATGTTATTGATCATAGGTTTATTTAGTGTCAAAACAATTTTTTTCTCCGAAATGTTAACTTTAATAAAAATAAGCTATTTAAGTTAAACATGATTATGTGACATAAACTGAACCAAAGGAGTTAGATTTAACATGTGTGGTATATGAGGTAGCTGTTGTACCAGAGGAGCGGAAATCAGTATATTAGGGTTATAAGGTTTAAACAAGGGTCTAGATCAATTTCAGTCATATGCAGCGATATACCACATTATTTTTCATTAAATTATGAAATTTACGAAAAAAATTATACCATAATTAGTACATGTGAGCTGGGGAAATTCGTGGACCGATTTCACACATTTTCGACATTATACTATCGTATATCTAATATTTAATGTTTATATAAAGCCAAACGGAAGTTTTAACTTTTTACATAAAATATGTTGGAACTAGGGTCAATACATCCCCGATAATAGGTACTATTGCAATTCGCAAGAATCAAAGGTCACGAAATTCCTTCAAACCTTATTTTAAAAAATGTTGAGAAAGAATTAAACATCCATTATTAAATGATATCGTGACTAAATTACAATCAAATGTGGTATCTTCTTGACTTACAAGAAGTGGCCATAAACTTAGTCTCAGTTTTATTGCTTGAAGTGAGATATACATAAGTATGAATGTGATATTAACTCTACCAAAACGGCTAAATTTTATATTATAAGCTTAGGTTGCAAGCGACAACCAGAGAATCGGAATTCATTATATGTAGGTGTGAGGTTTAGACCAAGGTATATACTAATTTTATTCTAATTCAGCGTCAAAACACATAATTTTTAAGAATCTTATCCACTTAATTTCTTTAAAATATCACATTTGATCAACCGGAACGGTTTGAAGTCAGTTGGAAAGTCGGAAATCATATATGTATATATTGGGCATAGAGAAAGCTATTTATTTTTACGTTGCTCAGCTATACTCGAGAACATATTTTGAAGCAATTTTATATATAACAAGTAAGGAATTGGAATTACTGCCCAACACATCATAAATTTCAGGCTTGGTGACATATGAATGTGATACTTTCCGGTTATGCAAAATACAAAAACAAAATAAAAGAATTGGTTCATTGTGGAATAAATAAAGATTTCCCAAAAGCATTGGCAAACGCTATTCGTTCCAAACATTTCGACTTGACATCTTTAATTGTGTACATTTCAATGATAATACTCTACTAAAACACGATGGTTTACCAGAAAATCTGTCTATCGATAAAAGTATGATACCATACTATGGCAAACACTAAGCAATTCATTCGAGGTAAGGCAATCGATTTGGATACAAGGTTTAAGGGATATGCAGCAGCAATGGCCATTTATTAAATTTTATTATTTATTCTGGAAAAATAAAATCCCAATGAGTCGTTTGATCGCTTTTTTACGTTCTACAAATTAATGTCATATCTTCCTTGGAAAGGATATTGCGCAACTGGAAAGATAATGAAAAAACAAAACAGGGAAATGCCCTGTCAAAAATAAACTAAATATGAAAAGGATGCTTGGGGAACTTATAATTATCGATACTATGATAATTCTGGAGTTTTAGTATGCGCTTGGAAACATAATTAAATAGTTATAATGGCCACAACAATTGACAACGTGGAAGGAACCACATGTCTTCGATGGTCAAAAGAAAAAATTAGCATTGCTCAACCCCAAATATACGCAAACTGTAATAAAGGTATGGATGATATGGATTTTTTAGACCAAATGGTCAGTGTATACAGATCAGGAATGAGATAACGTATGTGGTACTGACCTATTTTTTCTAATTTATTTGATGCATCTATGAAGAAAATTCAGCCTGTTGAATTTCAGAAGGGAAATGTCCAGATCTTTGGTGGATATATATGGTGTAGAGCCAGATTCGATGGCCATAATCAATACCCCAATCAAAGTGGCCGTGGCTATTGTGGCCAAAAATCGAAGTACATTTGCGTAAATTGTAAACTCCCACTTCATCCGAAAGAATGCTTTATGGCATTCCACAATGTAAATGTGGAAGAAAAATACTTAATTTGTGTGTGTTTAATCTAAAATATGAGCATAATTTAAATAGATATAAATAAAAAAAGAAAAAATGGATTCTCCAAACGATGGAGTACTTCTATTTCTTTATTTAATTTAAAATAAGGTCTTTTTCAAAATTGATTCTTCTAGCTTTTCTAGTTTTGCCTGCGCATTAATGAATTAATATTATTGTAAGCTCACTGTACTTACTGGACAATAAATTAAAGTGGACAGCAGAATAGATGTTGTGGTAATATAGTAATTATTGCATAAAGTATCTAATTTAAATATATCCCTTCACAGAAGATCCAAATCTGGTGAATACGGTGGATGCTCAAGCAATTCGTACTTTAATTCGTTGAATTTTGTCATTGCTAAAACACATTTGTGAGCAGGTGAATTGTCTTGATGAAAAATGATTTTTTGCTGCAGCAAACAAGGTCTTTTCTTACGAATTTTTTTTATCCAGCTAATCCAAAAGGCTGCAATAATATTCAGAGTTGATTGTTTACCTTTATGCAGATAATCAATCAACAAAATTCCTTTTGCATCCCAAAACACTGATGTCGTAACCTTCTTTGCTGATCTTTGTGACTTCACCTGCTTTGGGTTAAAACTATTAAAAGTGCGATAAATCAATAACTAAATGCGTGAGGGCGTAGTCCCGCCCACCTTTAAGTGAAATTTTATATCTTAGAATCTATCTTACCAATTTCAACCAAATTAGGGAGGTTATATTAATGTATTATCCTGACATGGATATGTTACAGTACGAAAAAGGGCGATATCAGGCTCCACGCTTACTTCCCATATTACACAAATTAAAATTACATATGATACTTTCACTTTCCAATATATAAATCAAGCGCCGATGAAGTCTAAAAGTTGTCAAAATCGGAACATAACTGTTCAATACGTATGGCTGACCCCAATTCGCATGGCTGAATTTTTACCGAAAATATCGGTAAATGTGTGAGATACATAAATAACAATCCTGATAATCGTATGTTGTATGTTGAATCGGGTCAATACTTCTCTTTGGCCCATATGCTTAATAGAAATATTACGGCTCATTTTATACCGCATATATCGGCCAATATGTTAGTTATCTTAATGGAATTGCGAGAGCGTGTTTTTCTATTAACAATGTATCTTTGTGCCTGAAATGGATAAAATCGTATAATCGTCATATATTTGTCAATATGTGGAGGTATATGCTATAAATGAAATTTATCTATATTACTTTTAGCTTCTGCAGTTGAGTTAATATCACAAAGGTATATGTATCTCACTTCAAGATAATTCAAATATAATTTTAGCTGACGTGAAGTAAAATATAGTAATAAAATTAAATAAGTCTATTACTTATAATATAACTTATTAAAATACCATAAACTGATTGTAACCCATCCACGATTTCGTTGAATAATGAATGTTGAATTTTTTCGCAACATTTTTATACTCTGGCAACATGTTGCTAGTTTTGTTCACCTAATGGTTGTTTGTATCACCTAATCGAGTTAGTTATAGGGTTATGTATATATAAATGATCAGGATAAAGAGACAAGTTGAAATCCGGATGTCTGTTTGTCCGCCCGTCCGTCTGTCGGTCTGTACAAGCTATAACTTGAGTAAAATTGATATATCGTAATAAAACTTTGCACACGTGTTCCTGAGAAAAAAGAAAGAACGAGTTTGTATATGGGCGTAATCGGATCACTGCTACTTCTTCAAAATGAAGATATAAAACTGTAATTTGGTAAAGAGGATTGGAATTGCAAGGGACCTTTGTAGTAAACAAATTTTGAAAAAAGCGAAGTGGCCCCGCCCGCTAATAGCTTAAAGTAAATCCTTTAAGAGCCCCTACCGATAGTGCGAAAATGGCTGAAATCGGATTCTAATCCCGCAATAACTAAATGCTTCAGAGACATAAAATGATGCACCCGAGATTGTATGAAAGAGCTTTATAGGAACTGATGTCAAAATTTCGGAACCTACTCGACCGCTTACTAAATTTGGTATGTAATATTATCCTGACATTCTTACATTACAGTGTGAAAATGCTCAAAATCAGACAAAACCCATGCCTACTTTCGATATAAAAATATTTTTTAATCCATCTGATTCTTTAACTTTCCAGATAAAACTTTGTACAAGTAGCGCCCTCATAGTATTTCATCTTACACTGACAAATCGTCGAAATCGGACTATTATTTTCTAAGAATTCATACGCCTAATATGTGAACCCCACTGCATATGGTAGACATTTTGCCGAAATATTGGTCAACCTGTAAGATATATAATTAAAATTCGGGGAAAGTGTTTCTTTAATAATAATATACCCTTGTGTCCAAAATGGGTTGAAGCAGATCAACACTTTCCTTAGCCCCCATATACCAAATACAAAGATTTTCGAACTTCCAGTTTCCTTTATACTATATATAATATATCGGCCAATGTGCTAGTTATTTTATTGAGAGATCGTGTTTTTTAACAACAGTGTATCTTTGTGGATAAAATCGTGCGAAAACTTACCTTAGCCCCCATATAACTAATATTCACGATTTTGAAGAAGAAGAGTATAAAATGTTCGGTTACATCCGAAGTAACTTCCACAAATTTAACAAGTATAGTATATAAATATAGTGTTTTACTGAGTTAACGACAACCAATGCTTCTATTTCGTATAAGTAGTATTTGTATTATGTTGGAGCAGTTCTTTTTCTGTAATACAGGACTACATAATGTTGAATAATGTAACAAAATGTCAAACAAAAATAAAAATAATACAGGCTTATTTGTTAAGGTACAAATGATTATTTGTTTTTACTATTTGCTTATATTGGGGTTGCCATAAAAACTTCGTCTTATTCTAGATGAGAAAGTGAGGTGAGTAAAAAATAGGAATAGGAAAATTGGCCACAAACTTACGAAACTTATAAATTGTATCAACTGATGTACAGATTGAAGTGTGGTAATTCAGTAAAGTCATTTTTTACGATGATTGGGTTGATCTCGCCCGCTTAAATATCGTATCCGAGATATTTTACTCTGGACTAGGATAGAAAATTTAGTAACGTTGAAGTATAAACTTGATTAGACTTAATTAGAAAATCTAAACCAGATAATGTTAATAAATAGAGAAGGGGCATACCTATGTTAAAAGGTACTAATTTGATATTTTCACAAGACAGAACAGGTATTAATTATCAATGCGCATACCTTTTTAGATTTATGTTTTCAATTTCTATGATATTACAAATTTTATAAATATAAAAAGCCTTTTGAATTAAAAATGAGGATTACCGGTAAAAATTTCAGAGTTTATAATAAAATATACATTTAATAGAACATTTTTTCAACTCAGATGTGTACGTTGCGTGCGCAATTGCTTATTATTTTTATAATGGTTGAGCTTGCCTATTTTTAGGCGTTGATTGCGAATGATATACAGTGGTCGTCCAGTATAACGAACTTTCGAAAAAACGAGTTTTCAGTTTAACGAACCATCTGAATTATCTTATTGATGTTATTGGGAACGCTGCTATATTTATACCCTGAACAGAGTTTGCCACAAAAGTGTACCACCCCAAAAATGTATATTGAACTATATATATATAGTATATTGAACTGAACATTTCTATTGTATTCTTAATATTGGTAAGTATTGGACACTACCATGTGCGCACCCCCAATCTTCCTCGATAGTATCCACAAAATTTGACGTTTACAAGCTACTCACATTCAACTCAATAACAGGCAGGTTATGACGGGAAATAATATATAGTTGTTTTAACATAACGATTGTTTATAAATCCAGATAGATATACGGTTATAGAATATACGCTGAGGGCCTGTACCTTGAAACTTTTTTCCTTAAACAGCTATATCGGTAAGTCCACTTTCTAGCCCCTGGATCTCGAATATCAGGTTTATTTTATACCCATTTAGCAATAATCTTTTTAAGGATTTTAATCGAATCGCTCTTGTGAGAAACATATATTTAAATAATGTAATAGTAATAATATAGTAATATATTTATAGAATAAATGAGGTAACAGATAACTTGTATAAAACATGTTTTGGTATTTTAATAGCAAATATCCATGAATATATTAACATATTTACACAAATTTTAAATATAACACATTTTAAAACACAAATAAAATATTTGATGGTTTTTCAAGTACTAAATGTCAATTGACCGCCACGCGCTACAACGTAATTTCTAATTGATAACACTGGCGTATACTTTAAAGTCAATACATACTATATATGTAAATGTATACATACATATGTACAATGTCTTGTGCTCTGTGTGGTATAGGAATACATTCATATATGTATAGTTTTACTTCGTTTGATTTTACGAATATGTGGACTTTGTCCGTCGCAGTCATTCCAGTTTCAACCACTTCACTCATTTATGTAAGTCAGATAAGCGAATCACCTTTTGGAATTTAGTTTCAATTTTCTATGTAATGTTTTGTTATGTATGTATTTCCTTTTTCTATGGCATTGAAACACATACATGCATATGTTTACTAAATAGTCCATTATATGTGTATTCGTATTTCTTAGGAAAGATAGTAACGTCCAAAGTAGTGTTTCTTGAAGGAATACAACTTTTGTGGATCTCATTCCTAGAAGGATTGCTCGATTTCTGAGACTTTTCCACAAATGGGTTTTTGAATATTTAGGTGAATTAACGGAACTATTACATTCCGAATAAAGGTTAAGATTTTTGTTAGGGCATGTCATTTGTCAACTTTCGACTGTTGGCAACAGAAAATATGATACATAAAATTCTATATTTAATGAAAATATAATATTGGATATGCTACAGCTTAATTCCGAAAATATGTGAAATTGGTCTATGAATTACCCGCCTTCCCATATATAATATATAATGATTTTCGTTATTACAGCAGACTTTAAACACAATCTGACAGTCAGGGTGTGAGTTATCTGCACACAATTTTGGTGGAAACATGTCCTTAAGTATACTTAAATAATATCAAAAGTTAATGGAATCAGTTCAGACCTTTCTCTATCCTAGATTAAATTTTAAACTCTTTGATATTTTAATGCATTTAAGTGATCATTTTTTCTAAATTTAATGTGATTTAACGCTGAATTTGAATAAAATCTTGGTGTAAAGGACATATCACTAATACAATGACCAATCCTCTGGTTGATCTTTTCCTGGTAAATCCACTACATTAAATACAACCCCTTTGGGTTGCGTTTATATAACATACATATATCTCATTCCAGTAAATTATGTTGATTTAAAAAAAAAATATTTCGGACACGATGAAAACTACAGAACCCTACTACAGTCCCAAACCAAATTGAAATCCGTTGACGGTATCGTTACATTATGAATATTAAATCCTCACGCAACATTTTTATACTCTTGGAACTTGTAGCTACAGAGTATAATAGTGTTCAACTAACGTTTGTTTGTAACACCTAAACTAATTGAGATAGATATAAAGTTATATATATATAAATAATCATGATGACGAGACGAGTTTAAATCCGGATGTCTGTCTGTCCGTGCGTGCAAGCTGTAACTTGAGTAAAAATTGAGATATCGTCACTTTGTACACGTGCTTCTTGTACGTAGATGGGCGTAATCGTATCACTGCCATGCCCACAAAACGCTTTTACTCGAAAACCTATAAGTCGTAACTAAGCCGAAAATTAAGATACAAAACTGTTATTTGGTACAACGAATCGCAATAACAAAGGGTACCTGTGGTTTGAAAATTTTTAAAAAGTGGGCGTGGTCTCGCCCCCTAATAGGTTTAATGTATATATATTCTTCAGCTAAAAAAATAATACATACGTTATATGGGGGCTAAGGAAAGTTTTCCCCGATTTTATCCATCTTCATATTGTGCAGATATATGAAGTAAAGGTCAGCCGTAAGATAAGAAAATCTTTCTGTTAGGTCTATAGGGGCTAAGTAAGGGAAATATTGACCCGATTCAACTCATTTTATACATACAGGCATAATATTATCGGAAAAGGTTTCTCTCCTAATTTCAATTGATTTGATCTTGATTTGTATACTGGAAAGTGAAAGAGTCAGATGGAATTTAAAATTGTGTTAAATGGGAGGTAGGTTTTATTCGATTCTAACATTTTCGCACTGTAACATGTAACAAAATAAATCTAAGTACCAAATTTTGTTGAAATTGGTGAAGTAGGTCCGGAGGTATGTGATTTTACCTAAATGTTGGCGGACACACCCATCGTCCAACTTTGATACCGGCGCCTCTAGAGCCTTCTTGTACTATCCTGGTTGTAAAACTTAATGTCTCTGAAGCATTTAGTTATTGATTAATCACACTTTTAGTAGTTTTTAACAAAACCGTTATATGAGGAGTGGGCGTGGTTATCATATGATTTCACCTATTTTCACGCTATCGCCAGATATGTCGGAATAATTTGTCCTGTGCAAGTTTGGGTGATATAGCTGGAATGGTTTGGGAGATATATGTATACATTAAACCTATTAGGGGCGAGACCACTGCCACTTTTCAAATATTTTCAAACCCTAGGTGCCACTCATTATTGCGCTTCGTTGTACCAAATTACAGTGTTGTATTTTAATTTGCGGCTTAGTTTTGACAATTTATTGGTTTTCGATTAATGGTGTGTTGTGTGTGTGGCAGTAGACGGATTACTCCCACCTACGAACGCGTCATTACTTTTTGCCAAGGAACACGCGTACAAAGTCTCATGACGATATCTTCAGTTTTACACAGACATGCGGATTTTAACGCATCTGGTCATCCTGATCATTTATATATACATAACTCTACAACAAAACTATTATACTCTGTGGCAACATGTTGCAAGAGTATAAAAATGTTGCGTAGGAACTCATCATGCATCATTCGAAGAAACCTGAAATTATCGGAAGTCATTATATAAACGATATGAGGTTTTGGTTAAGGTCTAAACCAATTTGATGCATATAACACTAACTGTAATATATCCAATATACCATAATACATTTTATAAATTTGGCTAAGACATCTTACTTATTGACCGATATAAAATAATTTACCGAAACTAAATTATTCAAATAAAGACACTCTGTTATTAGAAAGAGACGCTCTGTTAATTTCTTTTAGAAATCTCACATATTGACCGGCATCGCGGCATATTATCATTAAGGTAAGGTCATGTAATATACAATCATAAATATGGAAGAGAAATTCCCCATATATCGTCCATACTATACATAAATATGTATTGGCGCGTATAAACAGCTCAATAATATAACGAATATGCATACTTGTACATATATAGGTATATATACCATACATTACTTGTTTTTCTTAGAATAGTACAATATTGTTGCTATTATGGCTTTATGTTGTTTTCGAACGTACACAGGTTTTTTGTATACATACATATTATATGTACATACTTGTGCACATTCATTTATGTTTTGGTTTCTATAAATTCAAAAACAAGTTTTGTATTGGGGGCCCGGCTTGCAGACTTAAGGTTATCAATATTTGGCCGACGTTTACTTGCAGATAAATACATACACACATATACGCGAAGAGATAAAGAGAATATATTTATTGTAATCAGAAATCATTCCCTTTGCAGTAGTAATCGCAAAAAAAGTTCGGCCGGAATTCAATCAAAAAGCAACAACAATTGAATTGAACCTTAACCAACTCAAAGTAAATAACATATTTTTAGCCGAATTATCTTCATTTATTACGTCTATTTTGGTATTGACAGTTTTCGATTCCTTCTAAAGTTGTAACAAAGAAAAATACATTATATCTATGGTATATTTATTTACCATATGTATACATACTTATGTATTTAAAGTTATCAGATCTACCCGTTTATCAAGCTGATAATTTGATCAAAACTCGGTACAATTTTTGCAATATCGAAATAAAAAGGCTGAAATATTTTATCAAAAAAAGATTCGACTGTAATCAATTCGTAGGAGTTTGCAAAGAAAATATAATATATACAGCGTACATATGATTATTTGTCGATTTAGCTTCAGTAGGACATCTAGAACTTTGTTAGTTAAATGCTAATCATTCCATTGCAAAAATGGGGTTTCACCGGCTAGACACATTCGGTATATACTTGTACATCTTATAATTACAAGGGGATAGCATAATCTATTTTTCGATCATCATTTGATATTAATAATATCGCTTGAACTATATGCATATTGAAAAGTCAAATAAATTCAGGTTATACAAACTGTCCAGAGGAATAAATTTATATGCGAGGTAGAAGCGGTTATTGGAATATTTCATCTCTTTCGGGATTTTAGTACCAGCATAGTAAATGCGCCACGAAGTATGTATGTGCGCCCAGTTTACTCCTCAGGTCAAAAAAGTAAGACAATTTACATTAATTTATACCGCTATATACAATCGTTAGCTGAACTAATATATAAAACTAATATACTCGTATTCTGTGCATCGTGTTGTGAGAGAAATTTTATTTTATTTACGATTATTGTAAATGAGACCAAATCCGCCAATCAATATTAAACGGAACCAACTGATCTTATGTCTCGATTTAAACAATTGCTGTTGTCAAGCAACTATAAATGTTGTTATGAGTGTCAGCTAGTGCTTTGTTGTCTTAAACTTGTCTAGTGTGAATGTGTTATAAATTACTTACAAATATCAACTTCAGTATTAGACCAAAAGTGGAATGCATGCAAAAATTATAAAAATACATCTGTACATACATATGTAGTTGAATTTCATTTGGTCAATATTAAATGGCATATATATATTAATGAATACTTTTAACAAATCACATACATATACAATTAGGGTGGGCCAAAATCTGTGCTCGTTAAAAATGTTATAACTGTTGAGCACTTTAGAATAAAATGTTATGAATATTTACATCAAAATTAATGGTAGTTTTAATGAAAACAGATTCATATGGGAAACTACTACCAACCAAAATCTTTTAAAAATCCGGTTTAGTAGAAATATATATTTCTCTGTGTATAGGCATTTTAATACATAAATTGGATATGAGCGTTTTTTTGGCTCATTCTAATATATATTAATACATCTACACAAGTATATGAAAATTGTTTCTTTGCCTTGAAACAAACAATCTTAAAGCTAAAGAATCGTAGAACATGTACTTATGTACATGAAAATGTAAGGAATGATGAAGTGTTGCACATAGTATTGTAGATCAATATTCACATGTACGTACATATATAGCCATATACTCTTACATATGTACGTAAGTAGGTATACAATTGTGTCAGTGTGTGTGTGCGTTCTTATGCGATTGAAGATGATATTGATCATATATGTATATATTTCCGGTCGCTTAAATAAATATCAAAGATTATTAACCAAAACAAATAACCACATAAATACATAATACCCAAATACCATACAGCGATGATCATCTGGTGGTGGTGGTGGTAATCAAAAAAGCTCCAATTTCTCTGATTTACGCTTCTTATGCATTTTTGTTTTGTTACATTTTGCAATTTTTTGACAAACAATCATATCTCCTAAAACAATTTTTTTCAATTTTCAAATTTTCAGATTCATTTAACACACAGATCATATCTGTATCCTCCAAAATAATTTTTTTCACAATCCGTAAAAAATTTATATATTTTTAATTATAAATATCCTATGTCCTTTCTACTACCATAAGGCATACAGGTTGGTTAAAAAGTTTCTGATCTCGAAATTAAAAAGTACTATTTTTGGTACGAAATATGTTTTTTTATTCAATATAATATCCATTAACTTCAATACACTTATTCCAATGATCCTCCAATAATTTTATGACATCCCTATAATGACTTTCCGGAAGCTATGCAAAATACCCGTCCACGGCTGTAATAGCGTCTTCTAGATGAAATACGAAATACGGCTTCCACGATGGATTTGTTTCAGGTTTCTGAAGAGAAAGTAGTCGCTTCGAGCCAAATCTGGTGAATACGATGGATGCTCAAGCAATTCGTACTTTAATTCGTTGATAATACGTATTGTTAAAAAACATTTGTAAACAGGTGCAGTGTCTTGATGAAAAATGATTTTTTCGTGCTGCAAACCTGCTCTTTTCTCACTAATTTTCATCCAGCTGATCCAAAAGGCTGCAATAATATTCAGAGTTGATTGTTTTACCTTTATGCAGATAATCAATCAACAAAATTCCATTGCATCCCAAAAAACTGATGCCATAACCTTCTTTGCTGATCTTTGTGACTTCACCTGCTTGGGAGCTGAACAACCAGCTTCAGTCTACCGTAAACGTTCTTGTATCAATTTACGATCTTAGTGATAGATCTAAGTCTCATCCATAGTCATAAAATAAAGCAAGAAATCGGTTTTATTCTGCTCAAAACGCTCCAAATTATTCTGAGAAATATGTTTTCGATCCAGTTTTTGTTGAATTGTTAACGTGTGCGGCACTTACTTTCCAAACAGTATTGTCATATTCTCCATGTAAAATATGAAGTACTCGTTCGTCTGAGATGCCTATGGCATTTGTAATTTCACGCTTAGTCAAATTTGAATCTTCACTAACAATATTATAAACTTGCTCAATGATTTCTGGTGTGGTTGCGGTTTTTGGTCGTCGTTCACGTGGACCGTCACGCCTAGTACGACCACGTTTAAATTCACCAGCCCAAAACTCAACGGTGCGTTTTGAAGGTGAGGACTCCTTATACACTTCTACCAATTTTTCATAAATTTCTTTGCTTTTAATCCTTTCAAAACAAAGAATCTAATCACTGCGCGATATTAAATTTTTTCCATATTAAAAAAATACTTTGACACGATACAAACAAAGAATTAATTGAAGGAATGTCCTTAACTTAAGAAAATAAAATGGAGCTAGTAGTGCTATTTCTTGGTGAGAGCCGAAACTGTTCAAGGTGGCTCACGAATCGTGTTTTGCACTCTGTCATTTCCGTTCAAAGTGAATTCAGACGGGATTTTGGCGGCACTCCCCCGAGTAGATAGACCAATATGAGGTTGGTACATATGTTTGCCGAATCTGGAAGTATCGCAAGAAGACCGTACCATCGAGATCCGTATGTTCATGTTTAAGAAACAATCACGGCTGCTTCATCGGCAATTCAGGCAAATCTAAGAGTTTCGACTCGCAACTTATCGGCGCAATGTGGAGTTAGCAGACAGTCATTACATGATGACTTAAACCTGTTTCCGTAAAAAGTTCAAACCACAAGCCGGTTAAACCCCCTAGATTTGCCTATTCGTCTGGTATGTTGCCAAAAAATGATTGAAGTGGCCGGAGAAGACAATAACTTGATAAGTTGACTGTTTATGTCTGATGAGGCCAATTTTAATCTAAACGGAAATGCGGAGTGAATCAAATCCAAAAATAATCCACTAGATGGAACTTTACTAAGAACGAGTCCCTGTGTAGTGTGCAGTTTCACCAATGTGTATTGTCGGACCCTACTTCTTTGGAGAAAACGGTATTACAGTAACTGTCAATAGGCACCATTATTTAAAGATGTTAAATAAGTTTTTATACTCAGAACTGGCCAATGACATATCCTATCTACCAAAGAACATAAGTACTAAGTTTCATTAAAATATCTCAATTTTTACTCACAGACGGACAGACTGATAGACCAACGGATGTATGAATAAGTTAAGTTTTATATATATTAATTTTTGTTTTAAATAAGCGGACTCGCGTCCGCGGTCTTTATTATTTTGATGTTATTTTAAGACTAAATACAATTAATTTCTTAACTCTAAATTAAACCAAAGTCCGTACCGGGTCACGTTGCCTAAAGTTACGGCGTCAGCAGTCGATCGGACGCACGTGTGGAGTCGTCAACTTAATATCGCTGATGCAGCGTCAGCAATTGGTCGGTTTCGGCTGAAGTTACTGCCCGATGGTGAGAATTGGCTGACCGTGTTAACTGCTGTGTTAACTCCTCCCCTCTTAAATATGATGGTCCTCGATCATCAATAGAAAGGTAAATCTGTAAATTTTATATGATTTGGAAAGTTGTCTTTTTCGATATAGTTTATTTTAATATTTCTTCTTCGTAACAAGGTGAGTAGTATAATGGTAGTAATTAAAGATGGCCCATGTCAGGTCAATAGATAACGTAGCTTTCTTGTTGAAATTTATTCTTTTGAAGTTAGTTAGGTGTAACTCTGTTAGAGCTCCCAATGATAGTAATTCGATTCGTTCTATTTTTCATGGGGCTGGTTGCAAAATTGCGAGAATTGCTTCAATTGATTTTGCTTCGATATTGTTGTGTTGTAGAAAATTACAACATGCGTTCCATTTACTTCTTGAGTTGTCCTATCTGCTTCTATCTTTCTATCGAATTGATTTAGTAGTATTAATCCTGTTTTTGTTTCTTCTATTGTTGGCATGTGATTCCCGTTTATTAATGTACAAGTTAATGGAATTTTTATCATGTACAAGATAGTCTTTGCTTGATACATTTATTTTTGAAAATTTTAGTGCTTCTTCGGCATTTTTAAAACGCCTTTTTTTCTACTTTTAGCTTCCTTATGGAAAGTTTAATTTCGTCATTGCTTAAAATTATTGAATTTACTACAAGTATATTCTTCTTTGCCCATTACATGGCATACTTTATATTAATTAGTTCCTTTTTTATCAATCTGATTCTATTCTGTATATTTATCATGATTTCTGTTATAGTGTCTTCGTCTTTTTTTATAGTATTTAGCATTTTAGTAACAATATTTATTATATTATTTATGCGTTTTTCAAATAAATTGTTAATAATTATTTGATTATTATTATTTTGGTTTAGATTATTCAAGTTATCATTTATGATATTAAGATCATTGTGATCAGGAGATCCGGCTATATATTTCCATGCCGTTTTCCGGGTTTAAGGGTGTTAAGGATTTCAAATGTTTGGGTTGTTTCGTGTTTGAGGATATGATAAAGGAAATTATCTTTAAGGACTTGAGTCGTTCTTTCATCATAAGTTTCTGATAAGAAATGTTTCGTAACGGTCTAGGTCAATGAGATGTATCAGTCTTAGGGTACCGTCCTGTATTTTTGCATTTACGTTGTCTATTGTAGCAAGTTGAGCCTTACTGTAATCCAAAATTTTTACATCTGCTTGTAAAGATGTAATTGCAGTGAAAATAATTGTTAGTTTTAATAAATCCATTTTTCCTAAAAGAGATAGTTCAAGTTTTTATTAGGAATTTATGTATTATATTATACGTCCTGATATTGTTTTAACTATTGTTCTATTATTTTCGGATACTATTTCTTTTCTATATTTTTTGTTTGTTAATTTTGAACCAAGTCTTTTATTTATTTTCGCATAAATTATATCCCCAGGAGAGTAATCTTTAGGTTCTGATCTTTTGCTGTTGTGATAAGAAAGATCTTGTTCCTGTTTCTTCCTGAGTACTATAAGATTTTTGTTTCTTTGCTGTTCTAACTTTTAAGGGTCAGTAAAAATTCTATTCCCAAAGAATGTGGCTAAAGGTTTATTTTTGATTGTTGAGTGTATTGATGAATTGTATTCCTGCACTGATTTGAATAATAGTTATTCGAATGTGATTCCTATGTTGTTTGCTTTTAAGCATCTCATTATTTCAGAAAGTGTACTATGGAATCTTTCAACTTGTCCGTTGCTAGGTATAAACATTGATAGACATTTGGTCTTTGAGTAAGGTTGATATTGTGGCAGAATTAAGAGATTTTTCGTTATCTACTATTAAATGTTCGCGATCATTAATTCTCGTATTGGGTTTTTTATATGTTCTATTGCTTTCTTTTTTAACTTGTGCGTATTTGGAAAATGTATCAATGGCCGTGAGTATTAGTCTTTTTTCAGTCGAGTAAATGTCGATATGTACGATTTCTTCTGGAACCTGCGGAATGGGAGTGTTTTGTATCTGTGGTTTTGGAGGATGTCTGTCATATTTATGCTCGCCGCATGTGGAGCATTGTCTAACTATTTTTTCGATTTTCGAATGCATGCTTGGAAAGTAAAATTTCTGTAATATTTGTGTTTTATTTTTGCGACTACTTCTATGTGCTCTTTGATGTTCCCTAATAATTATTTCTTCCTGTTCTGTTTCTGACACGATATCCTGTAGTAGAGATTGTGTAAATCGAATTTTGATATTTGTAAAGTGAAATGAATATATTTCCTAAATTTTTCCTATTAAGCTTTCTGTGGTGTATAGTCCGTTGACTAATGCTGGGTCAAGGTGTCGATTGAATATGTCTGTAATTTCCTGTGTTGAATAGTCTCGTTTGGTAATTGTGTGTCTGTGAAAACTGGGAAATGGTATTTCGAACGTATAGTTGCCTTCGACACCGAGTAGTATGAATAGCTGGTTTTTGAAGGCATTTATTAGTGCTTCTGTGGCTGGGATGAGCCGATGTGCGAAACTTTCGTCGCTATGGTCAGTAGTTGTTAGAGTATTAACATCAGTCTGTGGAGGTCTCGATAGCGCGTCGGTTACCACGTTTGTCTTTCCTGGGTTATACTTCATTTCATAGTTGTACTCTTCAAGGATGCATTTCCATCTTTTAATTTTTCCGTTATAGTTTTTATTACTCAATGCATATGTTAAGGGTTGGTGATCTGTGGAAATTATTACTTTGGGTGAACCATACAAATATCTTCTGAAACTATTAAGTGCCCATATTATCGCCAGCATTTCTTTTTCATTTGCTGCGTAATTTTCTTTGGCTTTACTTAGTGAACGAGATATAAATGCTATGGGTTTGCCCGAGCTCCAAGAGCATAATTAGATGCATCGGTGGTAAGGTGGAAGTCTTGATTAAAGTCAGGATATGCTTTACTTCTTTTAAAACAAGTGAGGATTTTATTTTGTTGAACACTTTTTAGTGCTATTAAAAAAATACTCTGACACGATACAAACAAAGAATTAATTGAAGGAATGTCCTTAACTTAAGAAAATAAAATGGAGCTAGTAGTGCTATTTCTTGGTGAGAGCCGAAACTGTTCAAGGTGGCTCACGAATCGTGTTTTGCACTCTGTCATTTCCGTTCAAAGTGAATTCAGACGGGATTTTGGCGGCACTCCCCCGAGTAGATAGACCAATATGAGGTTGGTACATATGTTTGCCGAATCTGGAAGTATCGCAAGAAGACCGTACCATCGAGATCCGTATGTTCATGTTTAAGAAACAATCACGGCTGCTTCATCGGCAATTCAGGCAAATCTAAGAGTTTCGACTCGCAACTTATCGGCGCAATGTGGAGTTAGCAGACAGTCATTACATGATGACTTAAACCTGTTTCCGTAAAAAGTTCAAACCACAAGCCGGTTAAACCCCCTAGATTTGCCTATTCGTCTGGTATGTTGCCAAAAAATGATTGAAGTGGCCGGAGAAGACAATAACTTGATAAGTTGACTGTTTATGTCTGATGAGGCCAATTTTAATCTAAACGGAAATGCGGAGTGAATCAAATCCAAAAATAATCCACTAGATGGAACTTTACTAAGAACGAGTCCCTGTGTAGTGTGCAGTTTCACCAATGTGTATTGTCGGACCCTACTTCTTTGGAGAAAACGGTATTACAGTAACTGTCAATAGGCACCATTATTTAAAGATGTTAAATAAGTTTTTATACTCAGAACTGGCCAATGACATATCCTATCTACCAAAGAACATAAGTACTAAGTTTCATTAAAATATCTCAATTTTTACTCACAGACGGACAGACTGATAGACCAACGGATGTATGAATAAGTTAAGTTTTATATTTATTAATTTTTGTTTTAAATAAGCGGACTCGCGTCCGCGGTCTTTATTATTTTGATGTTATTTTAAGACTAAATACAATTAATTTCTTAACTCTAAATTAAACCAAAGTCCGTACCGGGTCACGTTGCCTAAAGTTACGGCGTCAGCAGTCGATCGGACGCACGTGTGGAGTCGTCAACTTAATATCGCTGATGCAGCGTCAGCAATTGGTCGGTTTCGGCTGAAGTTACTGCCCGATGGTGAGAATTGGCTGACCGTGTTAACTGCTGTGTTAACTCCTCCCCTCTTAAATATGATGGTCCTCGATCATCAATAGAAAGGTAAATCTGTAAATTTTATATGATTTGGAAAGTTGTCTTTTTCGATATAGTTTATTTTAATATTTCTTCTTCGTAACAAGGTGAGTAGTATAATGGTAGTAATTAAAGATGGCCCATGTCAGGTCAATAGATAACGTAGCTTTCTTGTTGAAATTTATTCTTTTGAAGTTAGTTAGGTGTAACTCTGTTAGAGCTCCCAATGATAGTAATTCGATTCGTTCTATTTTTCATGGGGCTGGTTGCAAAATTGCGAGAATTGCTTCAATTGATTTTGCTTCGATATTGTTGTGTTGTAGAAAATTACAACATGCGTTCCATTTACTTCTTGAGTTGTCCTATCTGCTTCTATCTTTCTATCGAATTGATTTAGTAGTATTAATCCTGTTTTTGTTTCTTCTATTGTTGGCATGTGATTCCCGTTTATTAATGTACAAGTTAATGGAATTTTTATCATGTACAAGATAGTCTTTGCTTGATACATTTATTTTTGAAAATTTTAGTGCTTCTTCGGCATTTTTAAAACGCCTTTTTTTCTACTTTTAGCTTCCTTATGGAAAGTTTAATTTCGTCATTGCTTAAAATTATTGAATTTACTACAAGTATATTCTTCTTTGCCCATTACATGGCATACTTTATATTAATTAGTTCCTTTTTTATCAATCTGATTCTATTCTGTATATTTATCATGATTTCTGTTATAGTGTCTTCGTCTTTTTTTATAGTATTTAGCATTTTAGTAACAATATTTATTATATTATTTATGCGTTTTTCAAATAAATTGTTAATAATTATTTGATTATTATTATTTTGGTTTAGATTATTCAAGTTATCATTTATGATATTAAGATCATTGTGATCAGGAGATCCGGCTATATATTTCCATGCCGTTTTCCGGGTTTAAGGGTGTTAAGGATTTCAAATGTTTGGGTTGTTTCGTGTTTGAGGATATGATAAAGGAAATTATCTTTAAGGACTTGAGTCGTTCTTTCATCATAAGTTTCTGATAAGAAATGTTTCGTAACGGTCTAGGTCAATGAGATGTATCAGTCTTAGGGTACCGTCCTGTATTTTTGCATTTACGTTGTCTATTGTAGCAAGTTGAGCCTTACTGTAATCCAAAATTTTTACATCTGCTTGTAAAGATGTAATTGCAGTGAAAATAATTGTTAGTTTTAATAAATCCATTTTTCCTAAAAGAGATAGTTCAAGTTTTTATTAGGAATTTATGTATTATATTATACGTCCTGATATTGTTTTAACTATTGTTCTATTATTTTCGGATACTATTTCTTTTCTATATTTTTTGTTTGTTAATTTTGAACCAAGTCTTTTATTTATTTTCGCATAAATTATATCCCCAGGAGAGTAATCTTTAGGTTCTGATCTTTTGCTGTTGTGATAAGAAAGATCTTGTTCCTGTTTCTTCCTGAGTACTATAAGATTTTTGTTTCTTTGCTGTTCTAACTTTTAAGGGTCAGTAAAAATTCTATTCCCAAAGAATGTGGCTAAAGGTTTATTTTTGATTGTTGAGTGTATTGATGAATTGTATTCCTGCACTGATTTGAATAATAGTTATTCGAATGTGATTCCTATGTTGTTTGCTTTTAAGCATCTCATTATTTCAGAAAGTGTACTATGGAATCTTTCAACTTGTCCGTTGCTAGGTATAAACATTGATAGACATTTGGTCTTTGAGTAAGGTTGATATTGTGGCAGAATTAAGAGATTTTTCGTTATCTACTATTAAATGTTCGCGATCATTAATTCTCGTATTGGGTTTTTTATATGTTCTATTGCTTTCTTTTTTAACTTGTGCGTATTTGGAAAATGTATCAATGGCCGTGAGTATTAGTCTTTTTTCAGTCGAGTAAATGTCGATATGTACGATTTCTTCTGGAACCTGCGGAATGGGAGTGTTTTGTATCTGTGGTTTTGGAGGATGTCTGTCATATTTATGCTCGCCGCATGTGGAGCATTGTCTAACTATTTTTTCGATTTTCGAATGCATGCTTGGAAAGTAAAATTTCTGTAATATTTGTGTTTTATTTTTGCGACTACTTCTATGTGCTCTTTGATGTTCCCTAATAATTATTTCTTCCTGTTCTGTTTCTGACACGATATCCTGTAGTAGAGATTGTGTAAATCGAATTTTGATATTTGTAAAGTGAAATGAATATATTTCCTAAATTTTTCCTATTAAGCTTTCTGTGGTGTATAGTCCGTTGACTAATGCTGGGTCAAGGTGTCGATTGAATATGTCTGTAATTTCCTGTGTTGAATAGTCTCGTTTGGTAATTGTGTGTCTGTGAAAACTGGGAAATGGTATTTCGAACGTATAGTTGCCTTCGACACCGAGTAGTATGAATAGCTGGTTTTTGAAGGCATTTATTAGTGCTTCTGTGGCTGGGATGAGCCGATGTGCGAAACTTTCGTCGCTATGGTCAGTAGTTGTTAGAGTATTAACATCAGTCTGTGGAGGTCTCGATAGCGCGTCGGTTACCACGTTTGTCTTTCCTGGGTTATACTTCATTTCATAGTTGTACTCTTCAAGGATGCATTTCCATCTTTTAATTTTTCCGTTATAGTTTTTATTACTCAATGCATATGTTAAGGGTTGGTGATCTGTGGAAATTATTACTTTGGGTGAACCATACAAATATCTTCTGAAACTATTAAGTGCCCATATTATCGCCAGCATTTCTTTTTCATTTGCTGCGTAATTTTCTTTGGCTTTACTTAGTGAACGAGATATAAATGCTATGGGTTTGCCCGAGCTCCAAGAGCATAATTAGATGCATCGGTGGTAAGGTGGAAGTCTTGATTAAAGTCAGGATATGCTTTACTTCTTTTAAAACAAGTGAGGATTTTATTTTGTTGAACACTTTTTAGTGCTGCGTTATTGAGTATTATCTGCTTTTTCCTGCATGCATTTTTTGAAAGGCGTCCATTCTCCCCTCTTGAGAGTAAAGTAAGGGGTTTTCCTAACTTAGCATAATCCCATATGAAGCGGCGATAATAGCCGGAAAGGCCAAGGAAAGATCTTCAAAGTTTTCGGACATGTTTAGTTTTTACATCATTTGCTGAAATGATGAAGCCAAGAAATTCGACCTCATTTCAGAAGAATTCGCATTTTTCCAGTTGCACTTTCATATTTGCTTCTTTGAGAGTGTGAAATATTTTTTCAATATTTTGGAGATGACTTCCTTCGTTTTCACCGAAAACTATTATGTCATCGATGTAGACATAGCAGATTTTATCTATATAGTTTCTTAGAATATCCGGGAGCCAGAAAGGTCGTGATATGTTAGCCGAAAATTTGGAGAATTGCGATGATTAAAAGTATGCTGTGGTCGTTGCAGTAGAATGAAATTCTGTTTAGGTAAATATGGCTTAGGAATATAAGCCAATTGTGGATAGAACTCGTTGGTTACTTTCCTAGGTGGAAGAGGCGGTTTAAAGTCTTGGGCTTTCTTAATATGGGAATTATTATTGATAGCGTAATGCGAACGGAATTTCTGGTTTTCCAACTTAAGGCATAAGTGAAGGGAGATCTACGGGTTCCCTCATGCAAGGAGTCTTGGCAAATCACCATTAAGTGCTCGAATAAAAGTGTCAAGGGCTTTATCACGATATGTACGTGTAAGTAAATGCATGGATTCAGCACTGACTTCCATGCAACCAAGTTTATTAAGAATAAGAGATAGGTGGGAATATACCCTTTGGTAGAATTCCTGAATCGTATAGCTACCCTGAACTAATGATGTCCTTTGGTACTCTAAGGAACCCTGAACTAGGTTCCGTCCATCTTGTCTTAAAATATTTGTGACTACGCCACTTATAATGTTTGTCAATTGTTCCAGATTAGGAATAGGATGGGATGGTTGAGCATTGCCTGCAGTAGGTGCGTTTAGCACACCAGGGATTGGTTGGCATATTTCGTTAGATATTTGCAATGATTTTATTTTATTTTGGTTAGGTGTCCTTATACTCTGGAGGGTCCCATTGGTGGTGAATCTCAGAGTTGGACTGTAGTTATTTAGAACCGGAGGGTCCCCCATTAGGTGGTGAATTGCGGTTCTTTTTTATTCTTGTATGTTATTGGCTGTCCGAGCAGATTTTTATTTTGATTTGTAATTTATAATTCTCTGGAGGGTCCCTTTGGTGGTGAATCGCAGGGAATTTTATTTTTATAAGCTGGAGGGTCCCCCGAAGGTGGTGAATCGCAGCTACTATTTTTATTTATTTTTATGGGCTGTATAAGCCTGTTATTAGTTATATGTATTATTTAGGGTTAGTAAATATACAAGTTTTAAATATAAATTTAATTAATAGTAATTCGCAAAACAGAATACTAGTTAAATTCTTAAACTTTTTCTATAAATATTTTTTCCTTTTCAGTTTCCTTCTTACTTTTTTTATTTAAATGCTTGGAAAATTTAAACAGAATACTTTTTAAATTCTTAAAATTTTTGCTTTAAATATTTTTTCTTTTCCAGTTTTCCTCTTACTTTGTTTTATTTAAATGCTTAGAAAATTTCTTAATATTAGGTGCTTACTTATTACTAGCCTCCTGGCTCTCTCGTTGCGCACGTATAGAGGGTGCGTTATCTTTCTACTGGATCCTAACGCTTGGTTAACGAACCAGCTCGCCTTGGTGTTTTTATTTCTCGGCCGTCCTTCCACGGGCAATTTTAATGTTGAATCTTCCTCAGCCGTCCTTCCACGGGTGATTTTTGTGTTGAATTTTCTTCGGCCGTCCTTCCACGGGCGATTCGGGTATTTTCACAACACGATTCTAACACCGCACTTAGACGCAAACTTTAGCTGACCCCTGCTCGGGCGCCAGTTAAGTTTTTTTTTTATTTAATTGTCTTTTTTTAAATAAGAGCACTCGCGTCCGCGGTCTTTATTATTTTGATGTTATTTTAAGACTAAATACAATTAATTTATTAACTCTAAATTAAACCTAAATCTGTACCGGGTCAAGTGGCCTAAATTTAATATACTGAACGATGGTAAGAATTGGCTGACCGTGTGAACTGCTGTGTTAACTTATATAACTCCATATCTATCTCGATTAGTTTAAGGTGATACAAACAAACTTTAGGTAAGCAAAACTACTATACTCTGTAGCAACATGATGCGAGAGTATAAAAATGTAGCGGAAGAATTCAACATTCGTTATTAAACAAAAACCTGAAAAGATTCCAATCATATTTGGTATCTTATAAACTATATAAATCTATAAAGTCTATTATATGTCATAACCTGTCTAAGTTTCATTACCACATCAATCTGGTTAGCTCAACGGAGATATATTTGATATAAACTCAACCAAAGAGGCTAAATTTAATATATTAGGTATATGAGAAAAACATCATCCAGAGGAAGCTCTGGATTGATTGCATTAACTTTTAGCATTATTCAATTATACTCGAAAGATACCAGTCACACTTATCGATTTAATCGGCATAAAGTCTCCTAGACTAAAATCAATATGTGGGCATACATATGTAGTACATGGGAGCTGGGATAATTTCACACAAATACGGAATTAAGAGGTTACATCCATTTGAGAGGAAATATTATATCTCAAGTATAACTGCATTTTTTTTATGGTCGAGCTTTTCTTATACAATAAACGTTTTTTGGCTCTAAAAGATAATTGAACGATTTTGACGATTTTTTGAAATTCGAAAATTTTTGAGAGTAATTGTTATTCATATTTTTTGCAAGATCTTGGAATATATTTATTTCATCTTAACAGACCAAATCGATTTCATTTACATACAGTACGATTATGCATGAAATTGTCCACTATCATTTGCTATTACCAGTTTTTACAAAAAACAATGTTTGTAAAAATACAAACAATTGTCTTAAGTAAATTGAATTAATGTATTTCTTCGAAGTCGAATCCCCACGCCGTGCACCTTATCTCAAGAGCCAACTAGGCGAATGAGTCGCGCTGCACTTTATTTCACGACATTGACTCCCCTCCCATGGCCCAATGACGCCTTCATCGCATATTATGTCGCAGCCTAATCGAACAGGTCGCCACCACGCGACTTTTTTCTCATACTTACATTTTTAAATTCGTAATATCTTTCGAATGGAATGTCCGAATCGAATAATTCAAACAACCATTTAAAGGTATTGAATCAGTCTTGAATATGAAGATGATTAATTTTTTAAATAAGAGAACACTTATTGTGACATATGCTGTCTCGACATTTTTTGTAGATAAATATATAAGGTTGTCAAATATCTCTTTCCGCTATCCGCTTTTTTGCTCTTCATTCAATGCTTTATAAAAAGTGTTACAGCGATCGGATTTAGTTAAAATATGCGCCGTTTTGTTCGATGATCTGTTTCCATCTAGACGGCAACTTCATAATACCTTCCTCGTAGAAGCCCCCCTCCTTATTTGCGAAGAATTCGGACAGCCACTTTTCACAAGCCTCTTTTGAGTTCAACAGTCAGTTACCATCCGCTTCAAGAATGGGACGAGTTCGTTCCGTTTCATATGCCGGTCTAACTCGACGTATTCCATGATTTGATCGGTATTTGTCGTCACAGGTCTTCCGCCGGCTGGCTTATCCATGGTGTCGTTTTCACCGGCTCTGAATCGTCGAAACCATTCCTCCGCGGTTCGAAGTGATAGATTACCATCCCCCAAAACACCATTAATCTCACGGAACGTTTCTCTAGCGGATTTGCCTTTAACGAAGGAAAACTTTAAAATAGCGCGAATTTCGGCGTTAGTGAACTCCATGTTTACAAGACCTTTCAAATTATGTATAGTGTTGCCAGATACGAGCTCTGTAGCGCTTTGTACATAGCCGCGAAATTCAAAAGACAAAAAAGCGGAAGGGAGATATTTGACAACCTTATATGTATGTTCTGTCGTACGCTATTTTCTTCAAGAATCAATAGTATTCGCAGCGAACGCTATGTATGAAATTTAGGAAATTTTTTTGCACTTTGGGTTACATTATTGGCGTGGAAGAATTTTTCAAATCCGTCAAGTAGTTTCGGTGCCTATTCAATTAAAACAAACAATCAAATCTTTCTTCTTTATGTTATTATTTATAGAATATACTCGTATATAAATTTTTTTTATTTGTTTATATGTATGTTCTATTCGTTGTTTGGTTTTAAAGGATTATTACGAAGTATGAGTGTTCTTAAGATAATATGTGTTGATATCATTTATTCATAATAAGCTATTATAACTAAATATCACGAATTACGTTTAGGTACAATTCTTGTCCTGTAAATGCTTTAGTACATAAGTATGTACAACATACAATAAAATTCAACTATATTTAATTTTAGCTGGAAGCTATTAAACACAACAAAAAAGATCTACTTAATTTCGGAGGACGGGTGTTGTCCGTGCAATATGGCAATTCTGGTCTTCTCATAGTTGGAGCCAAAGCTTACTTGAATAAATGTATCCATTTATGTCAGCCAGATCAGATACATATGTATATGTGATGGAAGAGAGCAAGATATTACAAGAATTTATGATGACGCAGGAGATCATTACTCCGCTAAGAAATACAATAACTGCTGGCTTGCACGAACTAATCCTGCAGACGTTGCTCGCGTTGAATCCAAACCCTTTATACAAGTATGTATTGAACGCATGGAACAAGCTGTACCTGTCACTCCAAATGTTATCGCCGGTGCACTTGGCAACTGGATTTCACCGGCTGATATGGAGCAGGCTATTAAAGAGAGGTTTGCTCAGAGTATGAGAGGTCGAACAATGTATGTGATTCCATTTTCTATGGAAGATTGGCATTGAAGTTACCGATTCCCCTTATGAATTACAAAACAATGGGGAAGAATTTTTAAAATGTTTACATTCACTGGGTACACCGAAATACGGAAAAATTACGGTACCTTTTTGGCCATGTGATCCTGAACGCACAATTATTCTTCATAATCCTCATAGTAACGAGATCTTATATTATGGATCCGGATATGGTGGAAATTCTTTGGGAAGGGCAAAAAGATATATATCGCAGCTTCGTTTCCATCAGCTTATGGACTTATACTTATCTAGCTATGATGTCTCCAACACTGCCAGGTTACAAAGTGGAGTGTGTAGGTGATGATATAGCCTGGATGAAATTCGATAGCGAAAGAGTGCTGCGAGCAATA